>NC_136285.1:4930604-5530604 GCF_964198595.1 Lampetra fluviatilis
AGCAAGTATCCTCTGACATGCTTCTTAGTTCGAGCGTCGAGTTTGCGAATATTTTATTTATTTAGCCATGAAAAACTTCGCCGAGTGTGTTTTGCAGAAGGGTCCGGCTATGTTAAGCAGTGATTGGGCAATGGTGTTACGGCTTTTCCAATTAAGTAACCGTTTCGACATTCTTCAAATTTGGACCATGGTACTGGCATACGTGGCCTACTCTGTTTGTTTTCATGTACGCCGTGAAACAGCCAACGTGTATTTATACGGTCAATACACCTGTAGTTTAACACAGAGGCTTTCGCGACCAACATTATTCATAATAAAGGTTTTTGTAGCGTTAACCGGGGAGGCTGTGCAGCGCAAACTGCGAAGGTCTGCAAGAAGCGTCAAAAAAGCGCGAATATCTCATACCGATCACTTCTCATTTCACAGATGATATAAGAAAAAAATCGTAGAGCAAACTATGATAGATGTGCATTTATTCCCATATGTTGGGCTTGGTTATATTTAGAACAAAAAGTGTGGCTCTCCCAGGCTTGATAACATGAATCATACTTTGTGGAAATTCAGCACTGGCCATTCCAAGGTGAGACTGATCCCCAACATAGGCACGTGGAATTGCCTCATGTCTGCCGAGAGATACGAGCACTGCTTCATGCTCATTTGAGCTTTTGATGTGTTACATAATACTGCAATCGATTAATGCGGGTGAAAGGCCATCATTTAGGAATACTGTTGATTACTGGAGGGCTTTTTTTCTGTTACTCGGTCGCTATTATTAGGTAACTTTGCATATACCTATTTAAAATCTGGCCATTAGAAAGCACATTTTATAATGTAATTCTCATCATGCCCCATGGTGTTAAGGGCAGTCTCCAACCCTGATTAACGCTCTCTGGCCTCTTTGTTCATGTGCTATGACGAAAGGCCATGTTGTTTATGAGCGTGTTGAGTTGTTTGTTAATTGTGCTTTTACACCTCTGCCAAAACAGCATCGCCAAATAATTGGTTTTAATTATGAAAGATCATTCGCTTTGTAGTATATATTTGCATAATATTATAGAAACATAGCCACATGTTCTTGAGTTAAAAGCAAGATCTGGACAAGTAAATTAAAATAATTTCAGGGGATTAATGCGTATTGGATGTTATTAAGCGTTTTTCTACTCGTTATCAAAGCAAGCAGATATACTACAACCTTTGTATTAATTATAGTTTAAATTAAAAGCAACCATGCATTGTAATGGAAACTAAAGTAGTTTTTTTATTGGTCAGTAAACATTAACTGGACTTAATTGTTTGCAGATCTTTAGTCGTCGGTGAAGTATGAAAAACATTTACAGGAGGGGATCCTGCTATGGGGATGTTTGGCCAAACTCTAAGAATAACAAAGAGAACTTAGGCTTTTCTATAGCGCAATTCACACAAGGCCTCAATTCTCTTTACATAAAGCGTAAGTTATGGAGAAACCCTGTTGTAAAAACAGGTGAGTTTTAAGAGACGATTTCAAAAGTGTAGTAGACTTAGATTCCCTCATGGACCGAGGAAGGGAATTCCACAAAAATCTTCGTCTCCCATACCACAAGGTCTGGTATTTGCAATAATGAGTATACCAAAAATCAGCAGATCTAAGTTTTCGCAGTGGAATATAAAACTTTAACAGATCAGTGAAATATATAAAAGTCAATTCATTCAGTCCCTTAAATGTGAGAAGAAGGATGTTACAGTCTGAGAATAGGGTTTCTCCTTTTTTCTGGCAACAAAACAGGTGTTAAGATGTTAAAACACCGAACTGAAACCTTTTGCAAGGAATAATGTCTGCATTAACCACGATACTTGTGGTCAGAATGCAAACAAAAAACATACTCTGGTAATATATGCATTGTCTTTGAAACTGATTGAGACATATTTCTTTCGAGCCTAGTCTCAAACGGTGTTAGACCAGAGGACGCCAAAAGACCAGAGGACGCCAAAAGGTCTTTGGTCTTAAAGTCTATTCTATACTTTTCTAGGAGCCAGTGCAGGGAAGAAAGAATAGGCGTAATTTGATCCCGCGATTTTGATCTGAATAAAACCCAGGTAGGTGAGTTTTAAATATATTGTAGTCTATTTAGAGCATTATTAGATATGTCAGCAAGCAAGGCATTGCATTAATCCAACCTTGATTAAATAAAGGCATGCACCAGCCTCTCAGCATCAGGAAGGGGCAGCATAGATATTAGTTATGTTGCATAAGTGAATAAAAACTAGATTTTGGTAATTTTATGTACACGGGCCTCAAATGTCAAACTGGGGTCTAGGATAATACCCAGGTTTCTAACCTCAGAGGAATACTGAATTTCAGTCCCGTTTATGGCGATACAAAAACCAAACAATTTACGCACTCGATGTGGAGAGCCCAACAACATAATCTCTGTCTGATCACAATTTAATTTAAGAAAGCTTATAGGCGCATCCAAAACTTAAACTCGGTACGACAACAAGATAGTGCGGAAACTGCTGCTTTGGTATCAGAGTCTTAAGATAAATCTGTGAGTCATCAGCATAATAGTGAAAATAATTGAGGCCATGATGATGAAAACTTTGGTCAAGCGGCAACATATACAGGCTTGAACAACAGAGGCCCCAAAATGTTGTGAGCCCCAAGTAACCCCCGTGGACACTAAATCATTCACAGATGAACAGTCACCCATTGAATTAAACTGTTTGTTTTTGGGAGGAAACAGCAGTCCCCTGAGAAAGCCTAAACATACGATAAAATCCATAAGAGAGTTTTTTTTTTGGGATAGATCGCATAAATGTAAATGTGTTGTTAAACCCACCATCACCCAACACAGCCAATTAGCAAGGTTTGTTACTACACACACTGGAGTGTCGTAAGTTCTGCACACCGGTCTGCTGAACTATTAACACTTTCACATGTTTGGCTTACATGACAAACCTTACTAATAGGCTGTGTCAGGTGGTAGCGGGTTTAACGACACATTTATATTTACGCGATCTAACCCAAAAACCTATGGAAATGGATCATATTGGTCGCGAAAGCCTACGTGTTAAACATACGATAATATATCACCATTAGTCCACACACACATACTTGCTGTACTATTTGAAATAATATACATTACACTTGGCAATGTGGCTATAATCCGCCGTGTGCTGGTAGTAATTGCCTATCTTGTTTTATAGAGGCTGCATACTTCTTGTAAATGTGGCAGAGTTCTCAACTATAATTTATCAGACTGCAAATTCACATCCCACTCGAGGCTTAACTCAGCACATCGCTTTTTTTCAGTGCCATTAAAATCTCCCACTCTTGGTCGTGTGCCAACAATGGCTCATCCTGTGGAAAGACCGGCCCTTGAATCAGAATAATGTGGAACCTGCACCAATCAATGGCTCAGGGTCACAAATGAAAACAAGCAGAACATGACGACACTGACTTGTTTGTACCATGATAGACTTGTCACTGTGGAGCAGCGAGCTGTCTGTAGGAAGTCATCAACCTACTCCTGTTTTTGGCCTGTGGCAGCAACGCAATAGGAGCAAAGTAGGTGGAAGAAAGTCCCGATAAATACTGATTTAAAGTTGACGCAAAACTGGAGACCTTTGTAGTTTTGAGGCAAGCACGCTCGACCTCTAAGGTACCCGTTCGCTCTGTAAGGTCGCTCACAATAAATGCTGTTTGCCAAGACTCATCGCTCTTACCAATGGTCCTGCCGTTGATAGCAATATGCGGTGTCAGATCGCATCCATGGGCAATTTTTCACCGCTTCAGCGACACTCCGCATAGCAAAGCACACAGGTCTTCCATGCAGAGGGGAAAACCGCCTAATTCTTAACACCACTCACCATGCAGAATTGATTGTGCAATGAAACCCAATGTCTCGATAATTGTTGGCCCCAATATGTGCATGCATGATCAAAAGGATTAAGTTAGCATGTATTTTGTGCCCTTTATAAATCGGCCGTCTGCAGGATTTTGTGAATGTTATTTCAAGAATAACACTTGGTGCTTGCTGGCTCTGGAATGATCAGTGTCGGTGGATGATGAAAATTACGCGATCACGCTAAATGCATTTTGAAAGGATGTCATCTTAAATTTTTCACAAGTGCTTTGTAAAAATAATCCTCACTAATGGCCCTCCGGCAGCGGTAATGTGTTTAAAATTAAAGGGGCACATTGAATGCATTTATTAAGTTAACTTACGAAACAAAAACACACACAAAACAAGGGTTGCTACGGTTAAATCCTCAAAACGAACCAGCATTCGCAGGCAAACATCCTGAACTGTCTTAGCCCACTTGAAAAGCGCATTTGTGGGTTTGATAAAAAAAAAACATCTTCCGTGCTGTGCTGCAGAATGCATTTGATTGAGTCCAGTATAGTTTTTGTGAACTCCCGGACATTCAAAGTGGCCAGCAGATGACAGTACAACAAGGTGCAGAGGTGTGGACTCGAGTCATGTGACTTGGACTCGAGTCAGACTCGAGTCATGAATTTGATGACTTGCGACTCGACTTGGACTTGCATAACAATGACTTTGTCCCACCTATGAGATGTGGACTCGAGTCATGTGACTTGGACTCGAGTCAGACTCGAGTCATGAATTTGATGACTTGCGACTCGACTTGGACTTGCATAACAATGACTTTGTCCCACCTCTGACAAGGTGGTTTGTCAACCTGTCCTTGCAGATCTTTGAGCACTTGTTTTGTCTGGATACTCTGATGTCTGTCCTCACACCAAACCGCCAAATCTTCAATCGGCCCAATGTATGATTCTCATAAAAAATAGTCTTCAGACTCATTGATGTGTTCTCAGTTAAGAACATAACATTATTATCATCATATCAAGCATCTCCCGAATAATTATAACAATTATTATTATTATATTCAGGTATGTGTTGAACTAGAAAATACGTTAATGCAGAAACATCCTCACTGGGCATCAAGGCTATGTTCAGTAGAATCCTGCATTGGTATGATTCTATTTAAAGAGCGGTTTGTATGCGTGAAGAAGTCGGTGTACCTGGAGAAAGCCAATTCAAACGAGGGTAACATACTCAAAGGTCCATATAGACAGCTTGACAGAGCCACTTATTTGAATGGCATCGCATGGCCACCATACAACTCAGTGTTTTGAGGAGTTTTACAAATACGTGTGAGCCACAATTTACGAGCGCACATCTCCATCAGTGGCCCCGAGTCAGCGGCAGTTATTCCACATTCGCATGGTGGGGGCCAGTCTCCTCACAGAATGAACGCTGTTCACATCACGCAAAGTAGATGCTGCGGAAAATAAGACAGACCCCAAACTTTTGCACAGCGTCAGTAAAATCACGCAAATATGGTCATACACATGCACACATCTACTCCATTATATATTTTTTTTCAGTAACACTGCCTTTAAAGAAAAATATAAACATGTGACGTTTTAGGGCCACTGCCTGGAACATCACCTACTTAATTCCTTTTAAGGCTACTGTTATTAGATGCTTAAGAGATACACCCCATCCTCTTTGCTTTAAAATACAGAGGGGAAAAAAGTGTCTCTTATAATCCCAAGAATTTGAGAAATATTTTAAAAACTATGGAGAAAACGATTCCACCCATGAACCGAACCGAACTCGGAAGCATCCAATTGTAAGTCCACAAGTCGAGCGTTGTACCCACAGTGCCGCCTTGCTCTACATGACCGACTCTCGAGCGCGTTGACCGCGCGTGTGTGTGTGCGTGTGTGCGCGCGCGCCCATGCTCTGCCCGCAGAGTGTGAACCCATCGAGGCGGTCGCCAAGTACGACTACACGGGCCGCTCGGCGCGCGAGCTCAGCTTCAAGAAGGGCGCGTCGCTGCTCCTCTACCACCGCGCCTCTGACGACTGGTGGGAGGGGCGGCACAACGGCGCGGACGGCCTCGTGCCGCACCAGTACATCGTGGTGCAGGACGCGTGAGTGCAGCGCCCGGCCCGAAACCCCTCGCAGTGCAGAGCAACCCACCCCCTCCACCCCCACCTACCGAGGCAGCTGCCCACGCTTTTACCAGCTGGGGGTTGTGCTCCCCTAGCAAATGGTTCCCCGTTGGTTATTGATTCGGTCACGGATTGATGGCGTGCCGCCGTGGTGTAAATGGTTAGCACGCCAGGCTTGCGTCCAGAGGTCGCCGGTTCGATCTCTTAGCACACAAATTTGAAGCAATGGGCTCGTTTCTTAAATTATCTCCACCTCTGTGCCTGCCAAGCAGTATTAATGGGGATACCATAGTAGTTCAGAAGGTCTTGTATGGTGGGGTTAAAGGTGGATACTCCAGCCTCTTCCGAGACATCTGACTAGTGTGGATAAGTAGATCACAAGTGTCCTCCAAATTGGCTCTCTCTTTAGCTCTCTCTAGTAGAGGAGCTTCTGCTAACAGTGGCACGAGCAAGATATTGCAGCCCTGCACCTTTGCCTTTTGCCTTTTCAGAGATAGGTTCTGCGAACTATGTCCCCTATTTCTCAATGGACAAAATAGTTCTCCTGCACTATAATTATATTAAATCCCCACAACTGCTGGCTCCTGTCTCAGTCGTGAATATTCAGCATTTATGTCACCTCGATGAAGGGATAAAAATACGAAATCTAAAACACCAAGATTTTTATCCTATTTTTAGAAGGTATCTGCAGATGCTGAGGGTGCCCGGACACCCATAACACCCCTTGGTTCTACCGTGCCACCGAGCCACCCCATCTCGCCCATGCACCACTCTCTCTACACACATCTCTTCTCAAGCCAACTCGCTGAATTCGCTCGCCCTGTGTTATCCGCTCACCCTGTCTGTTCACTTGTCCTGCCAACTCATTCTGTGTCGTTACCACCACCCCCTGATGTATACACTCGCCATGTATGTTACCTCGTAAGCCCATTTGGCAATCCGATGCTGGATGAGGCGCCCTCCACGCACCTTGGGGGTTGTTTGACCATACTTCACCTTGCTGGTCAGTGGCTGGTTAAAGACAAGCAGCATAGATTTTGGAATGTGGGTGGAGTACAATTTGTTTTAATTTGCTGCACTGCCCTCTGATGACAATGTAGCCCTTGCATTTATATACACAATATATCCAATCCCTCATATTATCCCTGTGCCTTGCCGTGTACAAGGCACCAAGTTACTGCCTTGTTTCGGCCACTCATTAACAATGTTTTCCTTGTTTCCCGACCACATATCACTACTATCTTGCCTGCCCACCGCATATTTAAACACTTAATCTGTTACACACTGCCGTGATGGATTGTGGATAATGAAATAATCAACAGATGAGGGTCTGATTTACCGGGTAAAAACAAAACAATCGTTTTAATTCATTGGCCTGTTGAGCCAAAGCCTATTTTTTTCATAATTAATGTTTTAAAGCGTTGAAACTCCAGACCAGTTTGGGCCACACTCTGCTGATGAGACTCAGAATGTCTAAACCAATTTACAGCGTGCAAAATACATCGTTATCTACTCGACAAATTAACTCGTATACTTCTTCTTGCTCACTCTGCGTATATATATACTACTGTACTGTCTCCTAAAGCCAACATTTACGACATTACCCTCTTACCCTGTCCCATCCACCCAGCCCATCTAATGCACTCGCCCTCCCTCGCCCATGCATCTTTGGAGAGGAGGGAAGAGGTTAAGGTTGTGTGCAAGAAAAAAAACTGATGCCATTTGGAAATAGAGACAAATGGAAGGTCAACTAGAGAAAGGAAAGAGAGGCAGATTAAATGAATGCGGTGCAACATTGGACACCGTATGGGAATGGGAGCAGGGAAGTGTTTGGAGAGAGGGTTGGGGCAGAGAGGCTTGTGTTCAAGGGACGATCGGTGAGCAGGGGAGAGAGACATTATTGAGAGTCGACCGACTTGAACCCACTGACCTCATGGGACTCGTGTGCAATTTGGAGCTCATCCCGGTCCAATCGAGCACTTGCAGCACGTGTTGGCCTGTGTTCACGCTGTCGTGAATCAAAGCCAGTGCCACCATTAACTCTCTCATGGTGCGTCACCTAAACTAAAACTACATCAAACTATTCTTTTTTATTTGCCAGGTAAGGCCCACTGATATATTTCGCTCTTTTTCAGAAGTGACCTGGCTATCACAAATGATAGCTCAACGAAGTGAAAATGTATAGCAGCCAAATATTCTGGACGCACGTTCAACATTCTAAATGTGGATGGAAAAACCAGAGGACCCAAAGAAAAATCCAAGGGACCACGGGGAGAACATAACGACTCTAAATATGCAAATGTCAGGGTCGGGATTGAACCCATGACCTCCTGTATACTAGGCAAGGGAGTTAACATCTCGCCACCGTGGCACCCTCAGCCCTATATCAGCAATTGCCATGTTTCCCCATCTACCATACCTATACTTTCTAACAGGCAGAGATGTAGTATTTGAGTAGGTTTCAGTGTTTAATTAATGCTCTATGATCATGCCTATCGGTTTTCGCAAGATACTTTATTTTTGTTCCTTGGCCAAAAATATATATCGCGCAAGAAATTGGCCAAATACCGCAGCAGGACATCATCCTGGTTATGGAAAGGTTACAGCAAGGTTATGGCACTCAACTAATACAATCTGTAGATTGATCATGTAAAAGCTGCTCATTGTTTTGTATAGCAAACGTTGCCTCTTTGGTAAATTAAATGAGCACTCATTTGTGGAGAGTCAGCCGTGGTTGTCAACAGCGGGTCATTTCGCCCTCACCATCGGAAAGTGGAATTTCTTCCTCCGGCTTGGGGTTGTAAATAGAGACGATAGTCATCGCCCCACGCTCGTGTGAGCGAGGAGACAGTCTTGACTTTGACTTGGCTCTACCAGCTGATGAATCAGGCAGGCAAGTAGATGTCGCATATTCAAAGCAACGCCGGCTCAGGAATCATATTCCACTTGATGTCTATCAAAGCCCAAAAGGCTAAAGATATATTCGCATGCTGTGCAAAATCCCATAGCTTGCAGAGCCAAATTTAAAGGGGACCTCCAACTCCACACATTTATGCAGCTGCAGCTCAGTGTTGATGCACAAGGGGGAAAAAACAACAGACGAGAATTTCGAAAACCCTTTTTTTAGCTTGTTTAAATTATTTGTTAAGGATTCGGTTACAAAGATTTAAACGTCTTTTCTCTCTCTCTCTCTCACAAAAAAGGGCATTTAAAGTTTTTTGGGCATGGCAGTGCCAATCCTGAGCGTGCGTTCCGTTGTTTTGGCCAGCTGGAATGATGTTGATGCTTTGCTATGTACGGTCCGCTGCATGTTATGTTTAATTTGTCCGACTCAATCGCAGTTATTCTGTACACATTTAATCGGTACTCGGATGTTAATCGGGCTTGAGCCTGGGTTACTGCTTGGATGGACGACCACCATACTTAACGGGTTCTGCAAGCTGCTGCAAGGCAGCGTTGTCAGCAGAGGGCAGTACAGCAGCGTTTTTGCTTGACAGTATTTTTTGTTCTCGACTCCCATCTGCCGTGTACCCAAAGTGGCCTGTGTACTAAGTGTCCCGCACACCACAATGCAATGCGCTCCAGATTGTTTTGACCAACTTCACGTGTACTCTATTCCCTCGTTATTCGTGAGGGATACGTTCCGGAGATGCATGTGAACAGCACATTTCGTGGATAATGATATTGGCTTAAGAAAACCTGTCTTTTAAAAAATGAATTACCTTAAATAAATACATAAGCTATTAAATGCGTGAAAATTATGATAACACAAAAAATTATGATTCTGCACATCATCACTTTATCTCACCACTTTCTTTCTCTCTCTCGATGCAGCTGTCGTGTAGCATTCCATATGCGAACTGCAGATAGCCAAAATAGTGGATATCACGTTGGTGAATAACGTGGAAATTCTGTACACCGTATGAACACGTTATATGACAGGGTTTGTGGTACTTGTAACTTCCCTGCACCATTAGTGATCAAAAATTTACTATTTTAATTGCCCGTATGTACTTTGTATATAATAATTGACTCGATACATTAATCAATTACGCTGCCTTGAAAGAAAAAAATATATAATCGGCGACGTTTCCGGCAGTGGCAAAAGCTTTTTATTATTTTCCTGTGCACCACTTCCAACGCAGCATCGCCAAATGATTTGTAAATAAGTAACGGTCCACACAAATGTTGCTATTTTTATACATATTAATCCTTCAAGTTTGGTATGTAATTACACATTCATTACACCCGAAGGAAATTATGTCGGTGAACGTGTCCCTGCCATAGGAATATGGAATTTCCACCACTAACTCAGGACCACTTTGCCGCAACTCTCTTTTGAGTGAGGATAATTTAAAAAAAACTCATTTTTGTGTTGTAAATCTCCGTGAAGCAATGTGTTTACAGCGTGCAGGATAATTCACTAGATTTATTTTGTCACCGTTGCTGTTGCAGGGACGACACTTTTTCCGATAGCCTGAGCCAGAAGGCGGACAGCGAGGCGAGCAGCGGGGTGCTCCTGGACGATAAGGTCTCCTCCAAGAACGACGTCGGCTCCCCCACGGAGCGGCTCGCCGAGCTGTGCGTGGGCCACATGGGCGGCAGGTTCGTCCCTCCCCCGCCCCCCACCCCCTCTGTGCCAGATGTTGCTTACTCAACCCCGTGGAATTGCAGCAGTTCCCACATCCCGTCCCAATCAATTGGTCGGCCGTTATGGTTTGTGCCACATGGTCATGTCCTTTGCAGTTAAACACAATAAAAAAATACATTTTGGCAAACGTTTTGTTTCAGTTTCGTTGTCCAGTTGATTCACGGTGATATCGCAGATGAAATCAATCTCTTGGAAATATCGGGAGAATCTGCTGGCTCTAATGACTAATGCAGCAACACTCACATCTTTTGATGGCCCAGAGCCAGTGGTGAAAATGTATCTTTTCTGCAGTGGGGGCTGCCAATATTTGAGTAGCATCCATGATTAGAATAAAATAAGTTTTCAGTCAGTAAGTCAATCAGCCCAGTCACAAATGACTGTGGAAAAATACAGAGTAATTGGGCCTTTAACTCAATGGCTTTCATCTTAATTTAGCTCCTAAATATGTAAAATGTATATCTATTTTGGATGATTGACATGCTGTTAACCGCATTTTATAACACGCAAAAGAACGCTTCTATCATTGGTGGCACGTGGTTCCAGTTTACAAATGCCTCCTCGGGTTTTCTCATCTCATTTGACACGTGTTGGTGAATTGATGATTGGAATGTGAAAGCAACAGATAATACTCCATAGGTGGGTACCCAGCAGAGCGGTCCTCGTGGGGAATCTGCTTGGATTGAATGAGCCCATCTGGTAGAGAAAGTGCTGATGAAGCCTTCACTTTACAGCCAGTTGATTAATGCATCTGTTCCTATCACTGAGATGGTGAAGCATTAGATGGCACTTGAAGCACCCCTAATATAGAGCCACAAGCCACCGGTGGCTTCCAGGGTAAGAGGCCTCCTGAAGTGGCTCCATACGTTATGTTGCAGTGTCATCTTGCAGAGAGCCATTCTCCTACAGGACAAGATGCTCTTTCAGTATTAGACGGTCACTGCATTGCGCACTTTCAGATGCGCTTCTGCGGCCGTCTGGAATGCTCTTCCTTCTGATATTAGGAAGCCACTGGAGCTATGCACTTGTAAATCTAGATTGAAAACGAATTTCTTGAGAATTGCTTCTTGTGTTTAGTTTGCTGTCCTTCCCCCTCGCCTCCAATTAGCACGGTTGGCTATGTACGGTGCAAAAGAAGTTTAACATACATTAGGATTTCCAGGAGGAAATTTCCCTACCTCATGCCTTGACTCCAATACTATAATGATTATCTTCGACAATTGGCGATACAATTATAAGGCGCAATCAGAGAGAGGCTGTGTAATGATGTGGCTCAAGAATCGCGACACCGAGCTGACGTCGCTGAGCTCTGGGGTGTTGAAGCAGCCACCTGAGCAGCCACTCGTGATGACAACTCAAATTTCGCGAGTTGACGGTCTAAGCCTGGTCACCCATGACTGTACATGAAACATTTGTTGTTGTATCGAATTCGATATTTTATTTCACTTGAAAAATACCCAGCTCTGACAATTAAACATGTTTCTATTTGACTCCCGTATATGTATGTTTCACTTCTTTCTCCACTGTGGTAAGGTTTTAACTACCTCGCTGGTATACAGGAGGTTGCGAGTTTGATCTTAACCCTGACTCCCACGTGGATTTTTCTCCGGGTTCTCCAGTTTTTTCCTCCACGTTTACACGTTTAGAAACACGCGTTTAGAATATTTGGGTACGTAAAATTTCTACACGATAAGCCACTTAATTGAGCTTTTATTCGTGGCCAGGTTGCTTCTGAAAAGAGCTACATAGCTCAGTGGCCCTCACCCAGTAAAATAAAAAATAGTTTAGTTTTATCTGAGAGGTCCAGTACAGTATTTTATAAAATCTTCTGGAGGCTATTCTTTACGACGGGGTGATGTTACACTGTTTTCTTTTACATTGCAAGACATGATGCTGATTGAGTACAAGCAGAATGTAATTGGGGGGGGGGGGAACTAAATTTGGGTGAAAGCTTAAACCAGTAAACATGACAAGAGCTGCATCTGTGATTTGTAACTATGATTTGACCACCGTGTATTTTCAAATGTACTTCCTCCTTTCTTTAGATGAATTGTCACTATTGCTGTTGTATATATTTTTTCTATACAGTACTACTCTGTTTTTTTTCTTCCAGTTTACATACGATTGTTTCATTATTATCTACCGATGCAACTTCCTTCATAACGTTCTGCCATTGCCGCCCCAGCTCGGCTTGGACACCTGTGAAAGAGAGCTTCCTTGCCCGTGGGGTTCTTCCGAGTTGTGATCAAACGTCTCGAATGTTTCCCTTCCGCTCTCTCGTCAGGCCGAAACGCTCGTCCGAGGGGGTGATGCCACCCACTGGCTCCCGTAGGCAGAGCAGGAACGGGGAGACCCACAGCCCCGTGATGGGAGTGGGCATGGGCGGGCCCCACAGCGGAGCTCCGCCGCTGGGCTGCGGCTTCCTCAGTGAGGTGCCTCCCCGCTCCACGTCGAGCCCCGGCAGCCCCCGCCGTCCGCCTCCTGTGCGCAGCAGCAGCAGTAGCGGCGTCATGATGGGAGGTGGGAGTGATACACACCTACGCACACAAGACAGAGACCCCCCCCCCCCCCGTATAACCTTAACGGACTGTTGGAGCAAGTGCTGTTAGCGAGCACCTATGAAGGCTGGCAATGCACACGAGGGAATGGGTGGCCAACTCCATGCCTGGCCGCCTTTGACTCCCTATTGTTGATGTTTACACACTGCAGCAGGTACGCATTTGAGGCTGAGTCGACCTAGCGGAGGCCCAGGACCGGTTCAGATAATCGTCAATGGTGTTGGCCATGAGCGGGAATTGAACTCATGCCACAGGGTTCATAGTGCAGCATGCTAACCGCTACACTCTACACTACCGCTCCCCACACACATACATCCACACGCATCTAAAGGAAGAGACTGTTGGGGCATGTACTTTAAGTGAGCACCTATTAAACCTGTCATAGTACATGGGATTGGTGTGGCTGGTACTGCCTGGCTCCGTTTGTCTCCCCAGGATCTATGTTCATAGAAACTACTCAGGGAGTTAATTAAATTGGCTTCACTCATGTAAGACTGCATAGCACTTTAAACTGTTGATGTTTTGTTATTTGTGTTTGAGCACCGCTTTTAGCATAGAATTACATAACTTATTTTTATTGGTGGTTCACCATATATATATAAAAAAAAATTCACCCAATACATACAGAATATATATGCTGTTTTAAGCCCCAGAGATAGGCTAGGATAGATTAAGTGAATACACAAATGTAATTAATTGGCAGAGCCTATCATCATCATCTCTGCACTGGGGACTTGGTTTAATTGTGGATGCTTGAAACCCAGATTTCAACCCAGGCTCTCATCAGTGCCAGACTTTGTTTCTCTCATCGGCTGCACGATTCTGCTTGTGTTTACTTTCATGTTTTGATGGGCTTAGTGGTGTGTGCTCGGCTTTGTGGTCTGTTTTTTTGCAGGGCTTTCTTTCATCATGTGCAGCGAGATTTAAAAAATATGCTCGCAGGGTCTTAGATGGCCCAGTAATGGCCGTACAGAAAATGTTATCCCACTCGTATGCGTCGGTTTCATCTGTATACCGTGTTCCCTCTTACATGAGAACACTCATTAAAATGGTATTGGCCAAGCATCCCAACACTGGACCTTCCTGAAAAACAGCCTTGAGACTAAGCAGGGCTTTCATGGATACATTATTTTTCATGTAGCATGTACCTTGCCAGAGAGTGCCGCATCCACACAGAGTGCTTTCAATTTCCATTCATCTTGTGCCACTTTCACTTCTGCTCCTACATTCGTTCCCATTTTCATTTGATGGTGTTATTCCAATTATTAGCCTCAGCTAGTGCCTCGCGCTTCCAGCGTATACCGACGTGTTGTCATGGTTCGCGCACTGGACTTGCAATCCAGAGGTCGCCGTTTTTTATCTTCGTTCTTCCAGCGCGGAAGTTGAAACAAAGATGCACATTTCTTAATTCCCCCTCCGTCTGTCCCCCCAGCAGTATACATCAGTTTGCTACATTTAATAGATCGGCAGATTCGTGTGGTGGGGTACATTTTGGGTACTCGCATCTCTTCCAAGAAATCTATCCAACGTAGAAGAGTAGGCCAAATACCCTCTAGAGGAGAGCTCTAGAGAGAACACTGTACTGGAGGCCTTTTCTGCCATCAATGACACAGGGCAAGAAATGACCAAGACCTCACCTATAGCCCCTTCCCGACGTTGATCCTGCGTATAAATGAACGATGTTCATATATTTTTTTTTTTATTTCACGCGCCGTCCTCTGCTGGGGTGGCAGTGTCCGGGCTGGCAGTGTCGGAGAGCCCGGAGAAACGTCGCGCCGGCCTTGGCTACGGAGTGGCGGTGCATGCCGTCTCCGTGCCAGGCCTGCCGGCCATCGGACTCGGCCGTCCCGACCGTGGCGCCGTGCGCTGCCCCCCGGGCGTGCCGCCGTTGGCGATGACGGCGGTGTCTGGGGTGGGGGGTGCGCACCCCCACATGGTCACCGACAGCCCGCCCGTGCGGAGAGTCGGGGGCCGCCACAGCAGCCTCTCGGACAAGTCGCTGGACGCAGAGGCAATCGCACAGGTGCGTGCGTGCATGTGTGCGGTCTTCATAAAAATGATTCGTAACTGGTCTTTTGCTTCGGACGTGTAATGATCTGGCTACATTTCTATTGCGGAGGGCTTCACAACAAATTGTTATGGTCGTGGAGAATTGCATGGCATAAAACTGGCCAGATGATTACGTGGCCGAACCAAACATTAAATTGTGATTTATAATATTGACTGGAAAAATGTACTTGTTAACTTTATAATAATAGTAAGGTAGGCTATTGCGGTTGTGTTCTATGGCTCTCCGATGTCTTTTCGGGTTGTATTATGAATATTCGGCACGACTGACGGTTTTGTTGCACTGCATAGCTGGCTGCAACGCTACATATACAGGGTGCTTATATGGGACTATCGTTTTTAATGTAAAAAGAATAGATAATGCACTGTAACATGATAACAAATGTATGTTAATAGCTTAACAAAGTCAAAGTCTCCACTTGTTCGCCATCATTGTCAACGCGTGCCTGGAATATTCTCCAGGTGGTCTCCAGAGCCTGGAGGCACATTTCTTGTGGTATTGTTGCAAATTCTCAGATGTGTTGACATTTTTTAAGCACCCTGTATATAGCGCAGCGTCCATCAATGATAGATGATGCTGTATAATCATGAGCTGCTCATTTCAGTTCCTGAATAAACCCCAACCATGTGGAGCAAAACTTCAGACATTGTGCCAGACAACACGCAGTACAACCCCAAAACACGTCAGACAGAAATTCAACTATTCGTTGGGTTGCATTGTATTCTAAAAAAGTGTACCCTCATTGGCCATTTCTAGGCCACTACTTAAGGGGAATTTTCTGACACAAGCTGATGTATTACTCGCTAGGAGAGTTCAGAGTGGAAATGTAATTAAAACGTAATTATAGACATATTTAATGTAAATGGTAGAAATGTTTCTTTTCATACATCTTCTGGCCAGGTGACGCTGGTGGTCAGTAAAAACCACGGATTGACACAGTCTGAACATTGTGTAATCAAATACCCTAATTCCTCCAGCGTCAATAATGTTTGTACCCCTTCGTGGTAAGCCAAATATAGTAATTATTTTAGGAAAGGCTGGCCTCAAGCTATACAGATAATAATAATCCTACCACAAATTAAATCAAAGTGAGAATTTGATAACTATTACACTTTGTTAGCTGTCTATCAAACCCTTCCAGGCTTGTCATGCTACGATGCTAGAGAAGTATTATCTGAATTCCTACCAAGCGGTACTCAATTTACTAACTCCATAGGAATGATGGGCTAAGTTGACCTATTTACTGAGATTGGAACTCTTAAGCTTTCTGATGGTGAGTCGCACTGGGATGTCTCTGTGTTGCCGTGTAGTCACAGTGTTTGTGTTGGGACCAGGACATTGAGGAGACGCTCAATTCCGCCCTCAACGAGCTGCGCGAGCTGGAACGCCAGAGCTCGGCAAAGCACGCGCCCGACGTGGTGCTGGATACCCTCCCAGGTGGCCCGCTACCCCCGCCGCTACCGCCTCCCTCTGCCTCCCCCTCCTCCCCCTCTCCCTCCGCCGCCTGCGCCGCCGCGACCCCCGGCTCGGCGTCTCATGCGCACGGCCACGGCCACGCGCACGGCCACGCGCATTCGCCGTCGGCCTCCTCCGAGCCGCCCAGCCCGCTCCGTGTGGCGCAGCTATCGGAGCGCCGAGGGCCGCCTGCCAGCACCGGGCAGCTGCGCCGCAGCACGAGCACCAACACGGGCGGCGGTGGCGGCGGCGGCACGGACATTCTGTCGACGTTCAAGCCGGGATCGCAGACTCAGCCTCACCCGCCCGCGCTCAGGCCTAAGCCCTCGGCCGCTCACGGACGCCCCGGAGCCGGGTCTCCTTCGTCGGCCGGACCCGGGGCGGCTGTTGGAGGCGCGCAGCCCCCGCCCGGAGCAAAGGGTTACCCGGGCGGGCCCGGCGATCGGTCCTGCACAATGTAGGCGGGGTGCGGGTTGCTGAGCTGAGACACGCACAAGCGCGGGCAGCTGATCCGCGTCTCGCCGGAGACGGAACGGACAAAGGACGAACGGCGTCACGTTGTAGGGAAGCGTCGACTGTGACGGAATTGAATTTGTACAAGTTGTTTGCGTTAAGTGTTGTTTGTGAGAATGACACTCTCTGGAATAGTGTATGAGTAGGTCAAGTCAGAGTCTCCTCGCTCAAGTGAGTATGGAGCAGTGCTCATCTCCGTTGGCAGCCCTGAGCCATTGGTGGAAATTCCACATTGCTATGGTGATGATCAGTCACTGCATAGGACAACCACTTTTGACTGAAAATAAAATCATACTCATTTCATCAACTCTGGTGGGGTTGTGGTTGAGAAATATATATATGTATAATGATGATGATGACACCATGCATTGTGTGCCTGAAGTGCATGCCTCTTAGTACAGCATAAAACCCGCATGTGAGCCAGCATTGACGTTCAGTAAATAAATGCGTGCCAAGTTAGACTATTGAAAGCCCTCATGTGGAGTTGGAGAAGTTGGAGTACTTTCCATGTGCCATTAAGCCAAGGGAAAAAACAGAAGCACACAGACCGTTTTGTTTGACAGAGATTTGTTCTAACATGCAAACAGCTTTGCAACGTTGGTAATTAAAAGCTTGCATATATCTATAAATATATGCATTGCTTTTATGTATGTTGGTCAAAACAAATGCGTTTTTTCTGCTTTTCTGAGATGTGTCACGTGCTTTGTTCTTGCAGCATTTTGAGGTCGAGGTGTCTCCCCGCTCAAATGATATATGGACAGTCCTCATCTCAATTGCATGCTCTCAGCCAGTGGTGTAGTAATTCCACATTTCTATGGAGTGAGCCAAGATTTCCATAGGACATTTTGACTTCTGAGAAAGTGGATACCAGGTTGTTGTTTTTTTTATTAAACCCAGAGGGATAATTAGGTGAGTAAACCACATACTGGGAATTGAACTGTCAACCTGACATTTATAGCACTCTAACCACAACACCACTCAGCCAACAGTAACATTGGCAGCTATGACGTTGCATTAAGTGATTGACCATCGTAGTAATACCTTGCTAGCCGCACGTGATAGACCAGTATTGGCCATTAATGATGAAGAAAAGACACGGAGTGACTCTAAAAGAGTACTCTTTGGGTTATATTAAAAGCGACATTTCTAAATTCAGCAATATTAGGCCGCAATCTAGTACAGTCTGTACAGCATCTCTTCTGATAGTCGGACTCTGATGTACTGTATACCTGCTCAGACATCTACATCTATCTATAATATTACCTCGTCAGCGTATGAGTAGATATCTGCATATGTACTCTAAATCACCGAACAAAATTGGTTCTGATTAAAAAAAAGGGTGAATAAAAAAGTATGCTGAGTGTTGGGCCCTTGCGACTGAACTGTTGAGAATGTACACGAGGCAAGTGTACAGTGACCTCCGATTCAATGCGATTATAAATTGGGAATGGTGAAACGCTCTTGGCTTCCGTGTTGTGCAGAGGGCTGGTGGCAAAGGCAAGCCGTAGGAGTTGCGCTCAGAAGTCCACGATTGACGGGAAAGAGCTTGAACCCGAAATTGTGTGGGATAGCCAAAGAGCAGAGACCATCGAGGTAATATTTCGACTCGGCAGAAGGAAAATGTGATGTCGAGGCACGGTGGCATCTTGCCTTTGAATGAACGTGTAATTGCTCAGTCCGTATGTCAAGCCACGGTTTCTTGAAATTGTGAGTGGAGACGTCTGGAGAGCACGAAACTAAAGGCCGCAGGAATGATTCTAGGATGGTAACATTGCCACCTGCAGCTATACAACATTGTTTTACCTAGAACTCTTGTTCTATACATAAAAAAACCGTTACCTTCGCAATAACCTGAAGGGAAAACAACATTGTGTGGTTGTGTTATATACGGTAATTAATAAGGTTACTGTTTACACTCCAAACAGCATTGTATGTGTTGGTAGGCTTCGCAGTAAACCCTTGTACTGGTGTATAGATTGATACAGTTATTTTGTTTTACCCTTAATGACATTTGAGAACTTGTTGAGCTCAGATCTCCCTTTCAAAAGTGATGTTGTCACTGGCTTCTTAATCCCAGTCGTGGGTAATAATTGATATATGGTATATAGGATGTTGAGTAATTATAGGTGTGTAGGGTTAATTTTAAAGCCAGAATGTCCTGAACATCATCTATATTTGCTTCAATGTATTTTAATGTTTGAAAACAACTGCATGAATGTGGAAAATCAGACAGAATGTAACGGAGCTTTTTTCGAAAATTTTAAGAGCCAGATTGCCCGTATACCGCAATGCAAGACTACAGCGCCATCTATTGGGTATAAGTGTGACTACAAGTACCTTGTACAAGTACCTTGCAATTATCTTAAAAGACAGGTACCAGTAATACCGTGATAGTTCCTGATTTCCATTGTGTAATTAAATTGTCGGTACTGCACGTAGTATCGGTGGGTTGCTTTCTTGCGATTGAATTCATGTCATAATTCTTAGATAATTCGAAAAACAAACTGAGGGTATGATCTCAGAAGTCTGAATCATTGTGGTGACAGAAGGCAATGAATATTCGGGGAATATATCATTGTACAAAGCCTTAAGTCAAGCATAGCAACATACGGTACCATATGTTGATCTTATTAAAGTAATCGTGTCATCCAGTAAACAGATTGCTTCTTGCAAATGCTAACACGAGAATACATTATGTTACATAGGAGCAGGATATTATTTATCCTCCAACATTTCCCAGGATCCACCGATCCTCAGGGCGCTGCTCCAGTCCGTCAAGTACGGAAATGGGATTTTTTTTCCCCAGAGCTCAGCGATGGACAGTTCCGGCTAAATTTAAGACCTGCCTGTAAGTAATTCGAAATGAAACTGATAACTTTTTGGAGTAACTCTCCCCCAAACACTGACATTTCTCTCTCTCGCAAGTAAGCAGACAATCCTAGTAACGTGACACGTCAGGTCAGACGGGCTACATTGTCGGTTGCAGGTTAAAACGAGGCGTCGCGGACACTTACAGGAAAGCACATGTGTTTCGCTTGGTGACTGCACGCAGTTTTTAAGCGCTGAAGTGTTTTTGAGTCCGAACGGCCTGCAACGAGGGACATCTAGCAGTGGACTGGTGGGATCTGTGTATTGTCTTACCAGGGGAGCAAGGGACCATGTTTGCAGCATGGGTAAACACATCTGTTGTTGGACATGCTGTTCTACGTACAATATAATCCCGCAATTATACTGCGCGATCTTACGTGTGATGATTATGACGGTGATGGCAGTGTAAATGTCGTGCACGCCTGTGATGATTACAGATGGCTTTGTGTCTGTCGTGTGTGCGTGCCGTGTGCGCGTTTGCAACGAGTGCTTTTTTGAGCGTGTGTGCCGTAATTTTAAACAGTATCCAGGTTATGACCTTTTTTTTACCGAACGGCAATAAACATGACGTGGAAAAGCCGCCAAGCCATTTCACGCGCTACGTAACTGCAATATTTAACATTGACACCACCATAATCACAAGAGATCACGTAATGTATCCACTGCCCAATCAAATAATGGTAAATTATATCTATACGACATTCCTCACTGTGGGATATCCAAACAATTTTAATTGAGTAATCAATTGAGCAAGCATGGGGAGCTAGCTGCTCATCTCTGTTTATAGCCCTGTATCAGTGATTTAAATTCCACGTTGCTATGGAGGGAGGGGAGGGGGGTCAGCTGTCACTCTATAGAATGACCACTGTCATCCTCTCACGAAGTACCAACTCTGGGACGATTACGGGCCAATTTGAAATCCCCCTTTACACCGTGAGCAAGCTACCAAGTTGCATGACTTACGATTACATTCATCATAAGGTTGAATTATTGTTGTTTTGTGCGACCAGAAGGATTAAATTAAATTCCTTGGCTGGGTAATCTTTTGAACTCGAAATATTCGGATGCAATTCGAGATCTCTCAAACGGTGTATCTATAGGAATGTTTAAAATATATATCCAATTATCGCAAAAGGGTGTTTGACGTGTGTACCTGTCTAAGAAAGTGAATTCTGACATCACGCATCAACATGGAATGTAATCTTACCTTGAGGCAAATCTTCACCCCCATATCATTCACCTGTAGCTTCGATCCTCATTGCCACTCTAGTATATTAACTGCAATGCATCTGATTTCACAACGTACACTGCATTTAGATATATGCATGCAGCAGCTGTTTGGTTTACACCGGTATACAACGATCATTTTGCTCTCGAAATACGAGTTATTATTACCCTTTGTGTTTGGGGTTAAAGGAGTAACATAGGTCCTTACCACGTGCGCTGATTAAAAAGGTTGAAACTGCAAAGACATTACATTGCGTTTAAAAAAAAACGTGCTGGCATGTTTTCACGTTATACCAATAAACTGTGTAAGTATATATGCATGAGAGGCAGTCGTTAGGTTTCGAAAGGAAAGACAAAGCGATACCAAGAACATGACACCCACACCAAGTAAACGCTCGTAGTAAAACCGCTCCTAATGTCGTAATAAAACAACAATGCGTCCATTTATGTTGAGGGCAACTGTCGTGATGAGTTGTGTGGCGGGAGCGTGCCTACGTTTCCATCGTCTTGTTCGGTGGAATTCTATCGCATCTCTCGCACATTGCGTCGTATGCTCGTGCCTGCAAGCATACGCGCGTCTGGAGATGCGCGCGCAGAGGACAGACGGGACAGAAATTGAATTTGCTCGTCTGTCGCATGACGGATGAGTGGGTTGGCAATGGATACGGCATGGTTGATGCTGCGTGTCCCATTGCTTGCGTCCGCGCTGTTGCACCCCCTCCCCCCGCTCTCACCCGCACCATCTCGACGCTGCTTTGGAGCTGTTACATTTCAGCGTTGTACATTTGTGAATAGATGCGGCCGTTGTGGTGGTGATGGTGGTGTGTGTGTGTGTGCTGCAGTGGTGGGTGCGTCTCTACCTACCCGCTAGGAGCCGGTAGTGAACGCGATCGCATACTATACGCTCATAACGATGTTACGATTATACCCAAACTGGAACAAGTTATTGTGGCCGATGAATGATAAGTATAATATGGTCCTGTTGCATATGGTGTATTTTAAGATGTGTAATATGTTTTTATCATTTTGTCACCATTATTACTATTAACATTTATTTTTTACACGTAAAATTATTTTTCCTCGAACTAGACGAAGTGCCTTGTGTGAATGGCTTTTCTGAGCATCCGTGTGTTCTATGCATCGCACTGCAAGGATAGAGATCTTAAACGCCACTTGCTTTCAGTGCGCCCTGAGCCAGCCGTTTTCACGTCTTGCCCTCACCGTTTGTTCCTCGTTTTGTGTTCCGTATCCTCATCGCGGTAGCCTCGTTTTTTCCGCAGCATTTATTTTGCCAAAACACGAAAACACACATTTTGGTTTAATGTATAGCATCGCAATGATCATCTTTAATAGTGGCCATAAAAATCGGTGGTGCAAATTCCACTTTCTCGTGACGGTGGGCCATTCTCACCGTAGGAGGGCACTGCTCTCCAAAAAGATGGTACTCATTTTATTCATCCTGGAGGTTATAGAATATTAACTTAATTTCGAATGACCACAGCTCCCATCTGGCTGGATGATAACAGCACAATATTACCACTTAAACTTTGAATAAAAATGTGTATTGCATGGGTTTTGCCTCAAGAATGTCCCATTGCATTTATATTTCATCTAAATTTGGAGTTGTCAAAGATGGGGGACGTGGGGGGATGGTGGGAGGAAAATTCCCTTGGCTAGAGAATTCATTGGCCACTCTTGGGGATTTAGCCGGGATGTCATTATCAATATCATTTATCCTTATCAAGGAGTCTCGTGGGATCATAATTGTCTATGTAATTTAGATGGGGACTCATTTTCACATCCCATACAATGAGAATGTACCTCTGTGGTACATTTATCAGTATCGTCTTAGTAGGACAGTGAATGACCTCCAGCCCAAAGGCAGACT
Source organism: Lampetra fluviatilis (assembly GCF_964198595.1). NCBI lineage: Eukaryota > Metazoa > Chordata > Hyperoartia > Petromyzontiformes > Petromyzontidae > Lampetra > Lampetra fluviatilis. The sequence continues at coordinate 4,953,795 of NC_136285.1, forward strand.
GTGAGTCAAGCACTTTGACCACAGTGCCACTAGGCAAAATACAAATGTCCCAACACAGCTAAACTTGTCCATATTAACCAGTTTAAAGGAGTGGTTGTATTTAATTTAACGTTGTGTATTAAGAGGTCTTGCACACTTGTTAAATGATAACATCAATTACATTATACAATGCTAGTTGAATAATCATTTACAGAACTCTCCTAGTGACCAGACCTGGGCATTCTGGAATACCCACAGTGGTTATGGAGTGGCATTTAAATACTACCTTGCAGTGTGTGTGTGGCATTAACGACATAAACCGCCAACAGCAAACATAGAGACATGTTAAAAAAGTATATTTTTTGTTTTATATGGCAGCTTTATGTGTGTGTGTGTGACGAATTCACATATTGCTCGTAAAACAAGATAACGCGTTAAGTGATTCTCCAATACATATTGCTCATGACTTCTGGAACCTGTGGGTGTAGTGTTTTTAAAGAGAGTTCCCTATAAGAGATGATTCATATAAATATGGTAATGTACTTGAACTGAAGCACATTACCCTAATGCTGACAATGTTGCAAAGGGTGTTGCAAATTTTACTTTGCAATGCTATCATCATTCATAGTGGAGTTGGCTTGATTCAGTGCCATCTATAAATATATTTGTCGCTATTTAAATGAGGGTTTGATTAAAAGTCGGAAAGCATTCTCTGGTAGTGTCACCTCGCTGAACTAGTCCAAACTTTGAGACAGACATCGGGCAAATCAAGTCCAAGGTACAAGATTGAATAAAAAAAAATTCTCACCCTCTCCCAATATGGAAATGTTTTCAAACATGACAATGTTTTGAGAAACTGCTCATATAAATACCTAAATATTACCTATGCTTACATAAGTTCGCATAACAAGCTTGAATGGGGGGAGGGACCACGTATCAACTTTAGACAGTAAAGTGATAAGCATGAAAGTAGGATTTTGGGCTACGTACTCTAAAATATATGACTACATTTTGAACATCATAACTTTTGCAATGGGTCCATGAGTAGAAGGTGGAAAAATATATATTTTCATTAATATGCATGACTAATGATAACCCAACATCTATGACCAATATCCGAAATGACCTCATAGTTTAACGCTACATAAGCGTCGTGGCTCAGCCTATGAGAACACAAGATATATTTAGTTTCTTGAAACATTGTATCGGAAAACCTGGTTTTTGGCTGCTGTATGGGCAGTAGCATGGAAAGAAGTGGCACCGTCTAGTATAGTAACACTCAGGAATTAGGCTCTTGACAAATGAAATGTATCGATAGATGTTCAATATTTTTGGCCAACAAATGGAATCTCTGGAATGTCACTGGCTAAACTGGGAAATCCTACACTTGTACCACTTTGAAGTGGCCTAAGAAGAAGCCTCTTTAGGCCACGAGCCTGGAACAGATATTTTCACTCGTCAGTAACACCTTAGGTGGCATTACATTCAGTGGTTCCAGTGTATTTTTGTGGACGACTGTGAAGTCTGTGAAAACACATTTTAAATGAGTGAGGTTAACAAGTAATTCACTCGTATTTGCTTACATTTAAATACATCGACACGGCTCAAGTGTTGCTACCTTAGGTGGTGCCAGGATTCTGCTCTGGCCCATGGACCATTTCGTTCACAAGGTATCGATCTTAACAAAGTGGCCTCTTGTTCTCTGAGCTTTTTGTGTAAGTTGTTTACTCTTTCACGTGTTCAGCATGAAAGTTGCATTGTTTAAGAAGGTTGTGAAACGGGCAGATTATCTCACCATTATAAGCATGTGTGGATAATGTATCGATGAGAGTGTACACCTGTTCATTCGTGTGAGGCGAAGCATTTACAATAATACATTGATCCTATTTTTTTCCTGCAACTAAAAGTTGCTGAGAGTCGGCCATTAATGATGCTTGGCCAATACGTGTTTATGACAGCTACGCCTATTGTTACGTAACCACAATTATAGAAAGTCCCTTGGGTAAATTCTACAGCGAACTTTGACAATGTGTCGTGGAGATGACATCACTCGAGCGCTTGACGCCCCCACCCCCCCTCGGAAATGGTCCCAACAAAATGTTGTACGAGCTAGAGGATTAAGCATGACATTTTTAAAGTGCACAATTTTGAAACCGAAAACATTTAAAAGAAAAAGTAATATTCGTAAATGGGACAGGACCACTAATTAAAATATGTACTGTAGAAATAAAAAAAGATTTTTTTAAGGTTGATTTTAAATACAGTATTTCACTGGGTCTACAAATATCGCGATATGAGACTGGGATTTTAAGCTTCTTCGGTCTCTGTTCATCTGAATGACTCTCCTTTATGACCAAGTAACACAATTATTTGGAAGTTTACACATCGATTAGCGAAGTTTATTTTTCATTGGTTATTTTCAAAATGCGTTTTTTTGCTTATGTTTCCAAGTCTGGTTGCTTACAAAAATGCACTTTGCAGACATTGCCACAGTTATTGTGTATGTTATACGTGCATATGTACTCCAGTCATATGTCTGAATTTAGCGTGTTGAAACATTTTCTGCAGTAATGGAAATACTAATAAAGGTTTAGCCCTGATGGAAACGTAAATTTTTGTTTCATTTTATTTGAAATGTTTAAAAATGATTAATGCATGAGGTTGGATATTTTTTTGCTGGCAGTGTCTCCATGCTCACGTGGGGTTGGGGGGGGCTCTTCTCCGTTGACCCTCCTGATTCAGTGTTGGAAACTCCACATTTCCAACGGCCGTTCAATTTGGCCTTTGCGTCTGGGGGGGTGGAGGCTCATTTCTCCCCCCACCAGGCCCGCGGACTCACGGGCGGGGGAAAGCAGTCGCGCATGTGAGCCCCGCTTTTATCAATCAGTAAAACACGGTTACAATTATTGAAAAAGGGTGTCCCTAGGTTTTTTTTAAACCTGTCGGAAAAACAGTGTTGGTGGCAGGCAAAACAGGACGGCGTTGTGGATGGGGGGGGGGTAATTTAAAGTCTTCTTTACATCGAGGGGCCTACCTGCCACGAGGCAATTGTTAGGGTCATCTATAATTGCCACTTTCATCACGAGGGCGTACGAGAGCGTTTTCCATTCAGGAAGTATGTATGTTGAACTTTGTTCGCACCGTGCGTAGCCAGCCATGTTAATCGGATGAAGGGTGGATAGCTCTCGAATGGAAAGGTTGAATACATAAGCTATCGGTTTTCTCATGGAGATCCCCACAAGATGGAAGGCAAAGGTGAACAGGCCATTAACACCATAGCTTGTAGAGCAAGGGTTAGAAATTCCGAGATGGGAAGGAAATTACATTTCTGATTAGGGGGTAGTGAGGAGGGTAGGTTAAGAGGCGGGTGAATATTAATGTCACAGGGCAGGATGTCGGTGTTGCAGATGCGGCCTGCAGATGTAAAGTGTGAGTTAAATCCATTTATAATTGCATTTTGATCAAAAAGGCAACTGCCATTGAGCAAAAGCCTTGGCGGTACTCCATATGCAGACATTTTACCCTCAATGGTCTATGACTTTTCAGAAAAGTTTGTGATTATCTTTTGAATCCAGGAGGGAGGAAATCTTGAACTTGACGGTATTTAGTGTGCCGACCTCATTTGGTGCAGCAATTTCTGAGGACTCTACAGTTGGCCCAGTTTGAGTCAAAACCTGTTTGCTTAGCAAGTTTCCAATCTGAATATTTGGAGTAGATGCAATGGGAAATATCTGAGTTGTACCAGGGAGCTTGATTCCCTCGGATTCTAAATGTTTTAAAGGAGCATGTTCGTCAACTATAGAAAAGCACGGTTTTTCGCAGTCAAGACCAAGCTTTGTCTAATATTGGAATTTTACAGACGTAAGGTCGGTCAGAATTGGAAATATTGTGGATGAAGGCCTTATGGTAAAATTATTTCAAACAGCGTTTAAATATAATCTTACGTGGAACTTTAAGCAGTTTTATATGGCGAATGCCAAATATCCGCTGGTCACTAAGATGGGTTCCCAGGGAGTAAGAGACGGCGCTAAACGGAGAAGAGCGGGCGGGGAGAGAATGAAAGGATATGAAATGGAAGATCAAATAAATCAAAACAAACGAGGAGAGCGAGGGAAAGTGACCAGCAGTGGGAGGGAGAAAGAGGGAGAGGCAAGAGGGCTTGAGACAACAAACGGAGAAGTGGGGATAAGGAGAACGAGGGTGAAGAGGTGAGAGAGAGAAAGGGGGTAGGAGAAATGGGTTGAGATAGAGTGGAAGGCGGATAATTTCGTGTTTTGGTAACTTAACTGAAAGTGGAGTGGTTACCAGCCCCCTCTGCATCCGTGCAGAGCCGTCGTTCGCCACTGGGGGCTGTGAGCATGCCATGAGATCAGCAGCTGACATCAGTCCCCCCCCCCCGCCATGGCATTATCAACACACCGCTATTACCAACTAGAAACCACCCAGGAAGACGTGGGCGTTTTGTCAGCATCTATGCCGATTAAAAACATTCAGGCTGGTCTGCCTACGATCCATCCTCGGTTTAACCAGGTTGGTTTGAGTGAGGAGCTCACAAATCCTTGAAAGATCTGGACACAGTCCCATCAGTGACTTCTTCCGGCAGTCGCGGCTGCGTTGGCTGGGTTATGTCGCCCCGCATGCCCATCCACCGCATGTCCAAGCAGTTTCTGTTTGGCCTGATATCGGGTGCGGTACATTCTGGAGAAGAGATGGACTGATGTGTGGTAGAGGAGGATGTGGAGCTGAGTTGACTCGCCAATGACTGGTAACAGCCATGTCAAGATCGGCCTCTGTGGAAGAGGGCTCATGAAAGACGCCCCTGGGAAGATTAAGGCAGTCCACCCTCTAACAGAAACAAAGGGCAGAGGAGCACCACAACCAGTGGGGCACCAATCGACTAAAAACGCAGCAAGTTCGCACAGTAGGGGAAGCACATTGTACATCTATCGGTCATCTCAGTCTTGTCAACCCAAAGCACCTGGGTCTGTCCCGTGACTTCATAACCTCCTGTCAGCGAGACTTTAACACTTCACGTGGCCTCGATTACAATTACGTCCGCAATGACGCGTGGGTTGCTCAAATGTTTTAAAATACTGATGATGACCGTCTTTTAACTGTTCATATTGTCATATATACATAATACTTTGATAATCACACGAGGAGAATGCAGAGAGTTTGAGCTTTGGCCGACAATCGAGTCGTCCCGGACTTGGTCGAATCTCCGGCGAGTGAGCGAGTTGCCCGTTCACTCGCGCACCTCATCACCGTTCACCATTGGAGCTTCTGCGATGCCCCCAAGGAGGATCCTATGACCTTAACCAGCGCACGTTTGCAAAAAAAGCAATCCTGGTATTGCAAACATTTTGAATATTTTATATACTCTTGTGGGATACCGGTATCAAACATTTGGAATACGAGTATTGGGGTTTTTTTTGCGAATGCGCCATTGTGAATGTTGAGCGTGGGCAGAAATGGCGTTAGGTTTAGAGCATGGTTGGCTATGTACGGTGCGAAAGAAGTGCACCATGTATACAATACATGTTGTATGTGTGTTGTACTTTCGCACCGTGCGTAGCCAACCGTGCTTTAGACAGAACTGCTATTGTTTACAAGAATGTTATTTGGGCTGGTATGCGTAGGTCATCATAGGTAACAATATCCAATGAGAATAATGCACGGGTTAAATACCTGCGTTAATGTTCAAGAACGTATGTGTGCGTGTGTGTTGAACTTCGTTCACATCGTACGTAGCCAACCGCGCTAGTTGGAGGTGTGAGGGAAGGACAACAAACTAAACACAAAGAAGTAGTTCTAATTAAATGAGTTTTCAATGTGGATGATTTAAAAGTGCATGGCTTCAGTGGCTTCCTAATATCGGAAGGAAGAGCGTTCCAGACGGCCGCAGAAGCGTGAATCTGAAAGCGCGCGATCCAGAGGCCATCTTTGTTCCATGTGCTCTGTGGTATTTCTGTGCGGTGTGTAGTAAACATCGCCACTGGGGAGACAAAAGTGGCCGGGCGTGGTGCTGGCCACCCACCACGTGTGCCACAGTGCCGGCCTTCGTAGGTGCTCGCCAACAGCACTTGCCCCAACAGTCTGTTTATGCGAAATGTACGGGGAATCTTTGTTTTGGGGGCATGTGTGTTTCCTGTGTGATTTCATGCATGCTGCACCTCGTACGTGGAATGTGAGTTTTGTATGTGACATTCGTCACGTGCAATGTGTACTGTGATGTATCTGGCATACGTTTGGTTTACCGTGTTCAGGGCCGAGATGCGTTCTCTTGTGTTTAATGTAAAAAAAAAGTGGTGAATAATACCGTGTGAGTATTTCAGTCTCAGCCGGATGATTGACCTCCGTGTTGCATAACACATGTTGTTGAAGTGGTTTCCGCCTGACGCTTGCTCTCTTTAATTGCCATACAGCGTGTGGCGTGTCCAAATCGTGTCGAGTGAGTGGTGCGCTAAAGGCAGACGCGCACGCACGCACGCTCTTGCATGTGTAGGACTTGAAATATGACACGCCACGCGTTCTGTTGTTCTGTTGCTATGCAAGCGAGCAGTGTACAGTGGGGGGTATCTGAGGACGGGGTTGTTGTTGTCGGGCGTGAGGGAGACGTCATTAAGATGGGCAACAGGTGTTAGGGGTAACCGAGGACGCAGGCCGGTGATTGGTTAGGAGGGTGAGTAGTTAATGACCGACGCTGCTCTGGCGGGAATAACAAGGTCACGTGAGGCTGGGGGCCTCGGGGCGAATGACGAAGCGGGGGGGTGAGATAATTGATTGGGACTGATTGGTGTGGGGATAAGAGGATAGCGTAATGGAGAGACGGGAGTCTTGGTTGGGATTGGAGCTGGAGCGGTTGGTGCCAGGGAGAGAGACGAAGCAGCAGTGAGTAGAGAAGATACGATAAGGGTAGCAGTGGATAGAGATAGGATAGAGTATGGTAACAGTGGATAGAGATAGGACAGAGTATGGTTGCAGTGGATACAGAGAACGTAGAGAGATAGGACAGAGTACGTTAGCAGTGGAGAGAGAGAACGCAGAGTGCGGTAGCAGTGGTAGCAATGCATCGGAGGAATACAGAGTAGGGTAGCAGCAGAGTAACGGACCTTGGGAGAGCAGGAGAGCGAGCGGAGAGACATAGAGTGTCGTTGATGGCGGATAGTGTAACGGAGCGAACGGGGAGACACGGAGCTGTGATGATAAGGTGCGAATAAACGGAACGAGAAAGACAACCGGAGTACGAATCCTACAACTGGCGTCAGAAGTGATTGAAGAACTACGCCGACATGTCAAAGAAAGTAACGAAGAAGAAGAACTTGCCAGCAGCCTCGTCGGCCGACAGCAGCGATGCGGACGTGATACCTCCATCGGGAGTGGAGGCTCCCGCTTCTCCGGGGGACGCAACAGATGAGGCGCCGCCGTGTGACAAGGGCGACCCGAACGACGAAGAGGAGCCGAGCCCGCCTCACATATGGAGAGCTACGATGGCGGCGTGGGAGGTCCGGATGGCGGCGCTCACGCAAGACTTTGAACGGTTCATGCAGTCGATACGGGAGGCACCGACGGGATTTTCAGCGGCCGCACGACCTCGTTACATCTGCGGGGGTCGGCGGCGCGGCTGGATCTCCCGATGCGCCAGGTGCACAGCTGGACGCTGTGGAGGAGCCGGAATCGCTGCCTTCGAGCACGCCATGCCGACTGCACGTGGAACGCTTTGAGGTTACAATCGGCGACTGGACGGCGTTTACACGACGATTTCGGGCAGAGTATGAGTCGCTCGGGTGGACGGAAGCTCAAGTGCTACGGGCCTCTCGTTCCAAACAGTCGGATGATCGGGCCTTTCTTCGACTCGTTGATGACCTCCTGGTCAGATGGGATGTCGTCTTGCAGAAGTTTTGTATTGTGGTACCACTATGTTTGAGGGGGGAACTTATTCGCGACACGCACGAGCGATCGATGCACTTGGGGGAGAAGAAAACGGCTTTGACTCTGAGTAATAATTTCTATTGGCCGGGATTGCAGAATGATGTTCATTTGTACGTTAAGGCTTGTCACGAGTGCGCATGGCGGAAGGCGCCGGCACAGCCATATCGGGTACCATTGCAGTCGATACGTGTTTCACGGGCGAACGAGATTGTAGCCCTCGATATTCTGGGACCGTTCCCCGTTACCCCGCGGGGTCACAAATACTTGCTTGTGGGGGTCGAGTACCTCACTCGGTGGCCTATGGCATGGCCGCTAGCGGACCAATTGGCAGGATCGATTGTGGAGGCCTTCCTGCAGGGTTATGTTTTTGACAAAGGTGCCCCGGAGCACCTGCTTACGGACCAGGGTAAAAAAAATTCGTCCCGCCTATTGAAGGAAGTGTGTGACGCATTGGGTACAAGGAAAATTCGGACATCCCCATACCACCTGCAAACCGACGGGATGGTCGAATGTCTTCATCGAACATTGACGTCTATGTTGTGCCAACAGGTTAATTCGACTCAGACAGACTGGGATTTATTTGTCCCGACGGCCTTGGCCGCTTATAGATTAGCCCCACACGCTTCAACAGGGTATTCACCCTTCTATTTGATGTATGGTCGTGAACCAGAAGCCCCGGCCTTGGTCAGGCTGGGGGTGAAGTCTAAGGGAAAGTCGCCAACGGTCCCTGTCCCCATGCGTGAGGCATTGGATCGGTTGAAAGAGGCCAGAAAGGCCTCGCTGGGAAATACGGCACGAAGGCAGGCTGCTAATGAGCGCCTGCACGGTACACAGCCTCCACGGGAACCATGGCAGGTGGGGGACAAGGCCTGGTTACATTGTCCAATGGTGCCGGTAGGCACACCACCGAAATTTCATCGGCCCTGGCAGGGGCCCGTTGAGATTGTGGAAGTCCGTCGGGATCAGAGTGTGAGGATTCGATACGGTCGCCGATTGTGGCACATTCACCCGTCGCGCTTGAAGAGATATGTGGTACCTTATGATGCGTCATCTCCCATCCCGGAACGGCCTGTATTGGATGTGTCCGACGAGCGTGATGTGCGACGACGGAAGGACGCAACTCAGCAGTCTACGCCCCGTGTGTCTGCAGGATCGCCATTTTTTAATCAGGGGACACCCCGGGACACACGAGACCACGTTGGGGTCTCATCGAGGAATGGCCGGGGTAACGGAGATGGACGCACGTTTCGGGCAGGACGCTGCCCCGCGCCCACGGACAGAGATACCCGGGCCCCTGTTCAGTCGAGTCGGGGTGACGGACCGGCCGCGGGAACCCGCTCGAGAACATTGACTTTTTCTTAAAACTTTGGAAGTCGGGGATTGTGTACATTTTGTTGTGTGTTGTGGTTTCCGCGTGACGCGTCGTGTTTAGCCGGGATGGCTAACTTTTTCAACGGGGGGGGGGGGGGGTGATGTAGGACTTGAAATATGACGCGCCACGCGTTCTGTTGTTCTGTTGCTATGCAAGCGAGCAGTGTACAGTGGGGGGTATCTGAGGACGGGGTTGTTGTTTTTTTTCGATTTAAAGCTTTCGTGACTGCAGGGATTCATCTTCTTGGTACTTTCATTGAAGTCACGTAGAAGGAAAATAATAAAATCATAAAAATAAAACATAATAAAATAATTCTCAACACAAACGGAAGCTTGTGTTGCCTCCGAAACGTCGTGGTTTTTTATTTTATTGTACTTTTATTAATTTTAATTTTTTTACCTACGTGACTTTACCGAAAACAACCTAAGAATATGAATCCTTGCAGTCACGAAAGCTTCAAATCTGGAGACAGACCTGTTCTCCACCTGAAGACGGCTGCTTGCGTTGTGGACTAAACGTCGTGAGAATTATTTTATTATGTTTTATTTTTATTATTTTACTTGTTCTCCACCTGAAGACGGCTGCTTGCGTTGTGGCCGAAACGTCGTGAGAATTATTTTATTATGTTTTATTTTTATTATTTTATTATTTTCCTTCTACGTGACTTTACCGAAAGAACCAAGAAGAGGGGTTGTTGTTGTCAGGCGTGAGGGAGACGTCGTTAAGATGGGCGACAGGTGTTAGGGGTAACCAAGGACGCAGGCCGGTGATTGGTTAGGAGGGTGAGTAGTTAATGACCGGCGCCGCTCTGGCGGGAATAACAAGGTCACGTGAGGCTGGGGGCCTGGGGGCGAGTGACGAAGCGGGGGGGTGAGACAATTGATTGGTGTGGGGATAAGAGAATAGCGTAACGGAGAGACGGGAGTCTTGGTTGGGATTGGAGCTGGAGCGGTTGGTGCCAGGGAGAGAGAGGGAGCAGCAGTGAGTAGAGAAGATACGATAAGGGTAGCAGTGGATAGAGATAGGATAGAGTATGGTAACAGTGGATAGAGATAGGACAGAGTACGGTAGCAGTGGATAGAGAGAACGTAGAGAGATAGGACAGAGTACGTTAGCAGTGGAGAGAGAGAATGCAGAGTGCGGTAGCAGTGGTAGCAGTGCATCGGAGGAATACAGAGTAGGGTAGCAGCGGAGTAACTGACCTTGGGAGAGCAGGAGAGCGAACGGAGAGACATAGTGTCGTTGATGGCGGATAGTGTAACGGAGCGAATGGGGAGACACGGAGCGGTGATGAGAAGGTGTGAACTCTAAAGTGCGAATAAACGGAACGAGAAAGACAACCGGAGTACGAGTCCTACACATGCATAACGCACGCTCGGATGGCACGAAGTTGGTACGGGCTTATTATGCTCCATGTTGGTTCGTGCTGCATGCTCTTGACAAAGTAAATTGTATGGAGTGAAAATTGGAAATATATACAGTTCCAATCGTCAGTATGATACTTAATCAATATATTAAACTTGCAAACCCTGATACAGGTTTGCCAGTAAAATGAATGGTTGTTGATCGAAATGCCTGCTGAGACAAAAAATAAAAATTATTGCAAGGGAAAGAAGGATGTAAACAAAGTAGAATGTTGAATTGCTCGATCATACAAAATACAGTCTAAGCAAATATGGGTTTTTTTGTTAAGTCAACAAACACATAATATATTCATTACAATATCTAAGAAAACACTGCGGCTATATATATATTTTATACAAAAATGAATTGCTCTGGGTCAGTGCTCTGATATAACGTCAGCTACCCGCCAACAGCATAAAGTCAACATGACAGTAACATCCGGGGTGATTGCTATGAAAACCCAAAACATTTTCAATCAAAATTGCCATGTGTGATGCAATTCCACGTGCAAGAATCATCGCATCTGAACAGGATTTTAGTGGTTAATATTTGACTCAGTATGAATGCTTGGCAAAAAAAAAAACCCGACACATTTTAAAGCAGTCATTTAGCAAATTGGTTCGTGATGAGCATGCTGACAGCCTGTGCAGCTACCTTTTCACATCAGAAACAAATCTTGCCTTTGATTTATTGTATGTATATTGCAGTCTAGAACACTGTGTATGTGTAATCGGAGGTATTGATAGCTAGTGTATGCTAGTAATGCAGTGTCATCATGTGAGCCAATACCCACCTGGAGGCCCAATAGGTTGCTGTAGGAAGTCAATTCAAAGCTATCAATGAGCCAGAAGTCACAATTATATCAACAAAACTCAAGACATATTTATTTGGCAGAGCGCCCTTAACGAGTTTAACATGTTCATCATATTTTAAAGTGAATTAGTTTTTCTAGTTCTGTTTTCAGAGGGTGATCTTTTTGTTAAAAAAGTGAAGCTTTTTAAAAACCTTAAATATTTAACGTAACAATGTGAAATTACTGGCAGTGTCTGTGTCCCTCTCCTAGGGATCTGATCGTGTTTCATGCTATGGGCCATTGGCCGAAACGTCGCCTATTACATATTTTTCTATTTTAAGTTAGTGATATTGACGAAAGTTGAGGTTTTTTTTGCTATGTGAGCTTGTGTGCCATTGCAACGCAACATTTGTTCAACATTGGCGACCATATAAAAAGTTAGTATGTTGTTGGCTATGCATGTGGCCTGTAATCCCAGCATTTAGAAGCGAGGGTTGTTGGGTTTTACACATTTTGTTAAACTCCCTTCCCGTGGGTGACGACGTGCCGTATCCTGGCTTACCAGGAACATGTGGTATACCAAATGTGTACCAATCTCAAATCTGTTCTATCTGTATGTGATAGAGCAGGGGTCGGCAATAAGTGGCTCCGGAAGCGCATGCGGCTGCTTTGTGACGTTATCTATTGACGACCGTTTCGTATTAACATGCATTGCGGCTCTTGAAACATTGAGTTCGTTACTGAATTAGAAAAAAATGCCTCTTGCTATTTTGGTTTCCGACCCCTGGCACATCGTGTTTCATTCTTATTACGCGTGGGGTTTCTTCAGGCGCTCCGGGTTTCTCCAACGTGTAAACACTTATTAATTGGCAGTCTTCGACTTACAAACGCCCGCACTTACGAACCACCTTCCAAGATTTGTTTTATATTGACTTAAAATGCGAACTCGCACTTGCAAACCTGAAACGCAAAACTATTTTGTTCAGTGGAGCGATCCTCCGCGAGATGTAACGAGTCGGCCTCGCGCTGGGAGTGAGTGTTTGTGTGCGCGAACACGCGCGTGGGTGTTTATGAACATGTGTGTGTGAACACGCTTGTGTGTGTGTGAAAGCGAGTCGGGTGGGAAAGTCGCGTAGCAATTAGCACGCAGCGGTACGAACCCGGTAACCCGAGTTCGATTCACGCTCACAACGCTCACAACCAACACGCTCACAACCAACACCAGTGACGATTATCTGAACTGGTCATGGGCCTCCCCTAGGTCGACTCAGGCTCAAATGAGTACCTGGTGTGGTCTGTCGGAAAGACAGCGTCTGAATGAATAGGCTCATTCAGACGCTGTCTTTCCGACAGACCTGTGCTTCACCTGAGGACAGCTGCTTGCGTTGTGGCCGAAACGTCGTGAGAATTGTTTTTTTTTCCCTTCTACGTGACTTTACCGAAAGAACCAAGACGATACCTTCAACTTGTTTGTAGAATGTTCCATTCCAGGTGAAGTAAGCGTTGGTGAGGCAGTGTCTAACCAGGGCCGGTACATCAGCATTCAGTCTTTGTTGGACCAAATCTGCAATGATTGCAATGGTGTCAGGCACAGGAACTTTGGTAAACAAAAATACTACATCGAAACTGACAAGCAAATCACCTGGAGATAGTGTAATGTTCTTAATTAGAGATACCAAGTGAGCTGAGTTAAGTACAGCTGAGGTGGTCTTACCAGTGAATGGTTGTAGGGTCTCAGAAATAAGGCTAGTTTATAGGTGGGTGAGTCAATGGTGGAGACGATAGGCCGGAATAGTGTACCTTCTATATGGATTTTTGGTTAGCCATAAAATCTGGGTGGTCTAGCAGCAGAGGGTTTTAAGGAAAGCCGATTGGTTGGTTTGATTAAATATGTCGAATCAGTGATGCTATTGTTGGTTTTCGTAACCAGGCGGTTGGTAGGATCACGATTGATTTTGGTATAGCTGCCATCATTAAGTAGGTCCTGAATTTTGTTATTGTATGTGGTTTTGTCCACGATGACAGTGGAATTTCCCTTATGGCTTTACCGAAAGACCCAAAGAATATGAATTCCTGCAGTCACGAAAGCTTTGAGCCAGTATTTATTGCAGTATTATATGCAAATGTACAATATTCTTATTGATGAGTTTAACAATGCTTCCCTTTTTGTTGAACCGTCACTCATTTCATAACACGGACCATATGGGCATTTAAATACAGTGCATTATCGTGTCCCGACTTACAAACCGCTCGAGGTTTGTAAGTCGGACAGCAGAGCTTGGGCAGTTGTTGGTGCCGGTCAGTTGCCTTGCTGCCTTCCCACTTTTCTGTGGTTTCTCTTTCCTTTAAGTCATTATCTTTGTGAGTGAGCTAATACATTGTGCGTTACAAGTTGAAATCACTATTATTTTGCAGTGCTGTCCCATCATATGTCACCGATCAGATGGCTCATTGGCTCACAATCGAAAGGTTACAAGATCATATCCCTGACTGGGGGTTTACTCAGTCCATCATCCCTCCTAAAGTAGATAAAGTAAGTTACAATTTGTGGGGAAGTCGACTGTGGTTGTCTTGTGGCAAATTCGCCCTAGCCATGCGTAATTTTCACCACTGGCTCAGGGCCGTTAATAGGAATTTCTCCTCAATGCATATTTGAGCAGGAAATTACTTTCAATTGACTATCCCAAGTTTATATGTGGGGTTTTTCTTTTCCAGGAAATGTCATTTACTCCCAAATCCCCATTCAATGCAAAATGCCCAATCCTCCTATGAGGGCCCTCGTGGAAAAGAGTATTGAGGTTCAATTTGGTTTGCTTATGTAAATAACGGTCAACATTCATATTGGTAGAGAGAATGGATGAATAAATAAATATCACCCACTGGAATATACAACCCGTTTATCCCGAAAGAAGCTCATTACACATGCAGTCTGCATATTAAGGTTTCAAAAACAAATATCTGTTACCCCTATATGACCTTATTAAGTTGGCTAATTGCAGAAACCGATCAATATGTAGAATTGAATTGAGCTAATCGTCCAAGCAAACAGGGCCCAAGAATATTAACCTTGTCAGGACCCCCAAGGACAGAGTTCTCGAGTCTTCAACCTCTTTGTGGAAATGCACAATGACAAAACATATGGATCTGGTGAGTGCTCACCCAAAATACAACACGGCACAAGGGATTGACGCCACTGTCCACTGGGAAATTGGGTTCAAGGAAATGAGTCAGTTACTTTTCAAAGGCTGTTCAGTTATGGAAGGTGCACCATCACTGAAGGTCAGCAGAGCACAATATGTGTGCAAGCATGTTTTCTCGAGCTATTATGAAGTGTCTCATTTTACTGAGGGGATTTTTTTCTTTGTTTTTCTTTCCTATTGTGGCACTACAGGGGAGAAAACATAGTTTAACTTGACAATAAATTGCATGGACATTCGTTGAAATGGGGCCCCATAAACGTGGTGTAGTTATATTGTTTAAACACTGCAATTGCTATACCAGCATCTAGGTAATCTAATTCATAATTTATTAATATATCCATGCGTTTTTGTCTCCCATTTAGCTTTGCTTATGTTTATATTCTCAGTGTTCGCATTTCCGATCCATATATGAGTAGGGACCAAAAGAGGAACACATGGACCTGGAGAGTAAGTGGGCTTGTGCATGACACATCGCCAGAAGGAATGATGGCTCATGGAGGAGATTGGTGGTGGGATGGCAACAACAGAGGAAGCAATCTGGAGAGAATAATCACTGATGAGTTGGAGCGCTGAGATTAGCTTATGTTCAGAAGGGAAATTGTTTACGGCATCTCGAGAACATGAGGGATGTTAGTTTAACACGTAAGCTTTCCAGACCAATATCATTTATCATAGAGGTTTTTGGGTTAGATTGCGTAAATATATAAATGTGTCGTTAAACCCACCACCACCCGACACAGCCAACTAGTAAGGGTTGTCACATAAACAGAACGTGGCCAATACATCACTCGTACAGCACACCGGTGTGTTGGAGAGCCAACCCACAACATTTACAATCTGAGAACAACGTTTCGCCAGTAATTACTGGTGAAACAGTAATTATAGTATAGTAGGTTTTTACCCTTTTAACTGGTACAAAACTGACACCTTTATTCAAGGCATCATGTTTGCAATTGCAAACATGATGCCTTGAATAAAGGTGTCAGTTTTGTACCAGTTAAAAGGGTAAAAACCTACTATCATATTTTGCCACTGGTAAAAGAGATCTCATAGTGTAAATGCTTACCCCGAGCTCTCAATACTCTGATATTGCACTGTGTTTGAATTGTACGCCTTCTGGTGTCATCTGGCCCTACACCAATGGGGACTAGGCTCTAAAGAAAGCCGTCTCGGGTGTGGGCCAATCAACTTCAAGGACAGTGCATATTATCATCCTTATCAGAGTTGCTTCTTTTTGTTTGCTTTTTTGACTACTTGTGTTGTGGTCATTGCAAACATGATGCCTTGAATAAAGGTGTCAGTTTTGTACCAGTTAAAAGGGTAAAAACCTACTATCATATTTTGCCACTGGTAAAAGAGATCTCATAGAGTAATTATAGTAATTACCACACAGATATTAACTACGGACCGTTGTCACAAAGTATGGTCAGACAAACCCCACAACTTACACAGCATGGAAAGGTCTTCGTCCAGCAGTGGATTACTAAAAAGGCTTAAATTATTATAAAAATAATACGGCATTATTCTGTTGCATTTTCTTATTTTTGGAGCAAGAACCTAAATTATGGGGTTACAGTGATCCCTCGTTTATCGCGGTTAATGGGGACCGGAACCCCTTGCGATAGGTGAAAATCCGCGAAGTAGGATTGGCCCCCTAGGAATTTCCGTATATGTGTGTGTGGGTACCAGAATGTTTAAAATATGTATATTTATACTTTATATATATTTTACTTAAATCTATTTAATTATAAAACCTTAATAATATACATTCACTCTCTCTCTCTCGCATACGATACGTATTATGGTGTTCTACACTCACCAATGACAGTAGTATCTTGAGACTTGACTCTAGTAATGACGACGACGACGATGACAACGATAATGCGCAGCCAATCAGCTCACGGGATACATCCACTCGTGCTCTCATTCGTCGATCTCGCGCCGGGAACCAATCACGTGCCTTGTCTGAGTGCCCGTGGGTACAGTATGCACAAAGCCTCTGAGAGAGTTTCTCTCTTTGTCTGGCATCCTGGGAAACCGTTTCTCTTGCGCATCACGATGAAACAACAACGCTGCTTTCCGCAATACGGCTGCCGATATGGCGGTATTTTTTAATTTTTATTTTTCGATGAATATTTTTGGAAAATCCGCGATGCACTGAGGCCGCGAAACTTGAACCGCGAAGTGGCGAGGGATTACTGTATTGCATAAAATCACTGTCAAACGTGGATGCAAGTCCAAGAATATAATTTCGGGATTGTATGAGATTGCACTGTTGTAAGTGTGGAGGCTGTTTGGGGAAAATTTAGTCTTGTAAAAATTGTCGTTGGGTGAGCAATTTCCAATTTTGTCGTAGTTCGCTGCAAAAACAGCAGCAAGTAACAAAATAAGGTATATACTCATATCCGGTAGGGTGTGCATTCAATTTTGGGTCGTCAATTGAGCCCGTCATCTCTCTGGAATTGACAATGTCAGCAGTACAACATTTAGGAAAGTTATCAAAGGGCTTCAGCAGAAGCCTGGCTCCCACCATAGCAACGTGGAATTTCCACCACCATTGGCCTTACTTTGGACTAACACCACTGAATATGTATCCAAAAATACCAGCACCAGAGCATATTTTATTTTTTAAACGCTTATTGCAGTTATTTACAGGGATATGCTACAATAAATTGCACAACATTATCTTATTTTTATCTTTTACTATAAAATGCTGAAGTGTTACAGTATTGAATTAGAAGATCATTGTGTATTAATATTATTTGTCTCCCGTTGAGATTTGTTATAAGACTTGTTTCTGCGTAGATAGAAGATGTGCCATGACCCATATCCACATTTTTTATGTTTTAGATGTATCCTCTGTTGCCTTGGTTTATGGAGCCACATTTAAAAAATTCAGTCAACACAATTCCTCAGGGTTCACATTGGTAGGGCATGGCAATTTCAAATGACAAAATAGGAATATGTTTTGCATATTAAGTTCATGCTTCATCCCAAAGAAAATATTTAAGGCCATAAGCATCATCAGACTCCATAAACAGTGTCTCCTATGTAACTGAGTATTGGGATGGCATTCATCCATTTTGGTGGCCCAAAGCTAGCGTTGGAAATTCCAAATTCTCATTGCAAGGTCCAGTCTCTACACGACTGTCACTGGTTAAGCAGAGAAACATTGTGTACATTTCTGCCTTCGGCCAAATCACCCGGAATGCCCCCAATCTCATCCGATGTCAGAAGCTAAGTGGCGTTGAGTTTAGATAGGACTTAGATGGGCTGCAAGGCTACGTGATGGGCAGTAAAATGCATGGTACTGTACTGTACCCTCCCACATCTATGACACCCACCTTCACAAAATCATACTCTCCAGTGTGTTTACGTATAGTCCAATAGTACATTTTAAATATGTTTTGATGGCAAGTTTTTTAATGGACCTATGAATAGTTACCTCATAGTAGTTGCTGAGTACCAGACAAACAAATAATCATAAGTACAGTATAATCAAATGAACACATTTCTATTAAAAGTTAAATTATACAATTTTGATAACACAATGCATTGTGGGAAAATGAGATCTTGTGAGGACAAATAAGGTGCCAGCCCTCTGGCAGTGCATTCCTGGACCCAACTACCATGTCAATGAAAGGTATTTGCCAGAGGGGTTGAATATAAACATGAATGGGGTGATGCTCATTTCCAATGGCAGTGCTGAACTAGCAGTGGGAAGTCCACATTCCTGTGCCAAAGCACAAATAAATGTTATGAATCTACATTATATTGTCCAGTGTTTTCTTCCTGCCACAAATGACTTAAAGCCATCCAAATGTTTCCTTTGCACCACTTCATCTCTGATATTGTAACAGTTATTAACAGTCTAATTTCACTTTGGAGTCAATAGAATGAGCACCATTAATTTGCTTTCACTGCATACAGACTGGCCCTCTGTCATGATAATGTGAAATTTCCCCATTTGGACAGTGATATATGCTGTCCAACTGCTTATTTGAGCAGATATATGTTGTCGCTCCTAAACAAGAACAAACGTATATGTACATAACACTTAGGGTTCGTTGCCCAGCATGGGAAACTAAGAGTATAAATGTGCTCTACTTGAAATGCCTTGACCTTTTCCTATTACATTGATTAGTTTTGACTGATAGATACAGAAATAAAACACCTACTTTTTGTCTTCATCCCACAAATATGGATTACAATGTATGATTGTTTGTGGCCTTATTAGTGAGAGTACTTGCCGCTTTCAAAGATTCATCGATTCAAGTCTTTTCTTTATTGATGGTCAAGGTCAAGAGTTCACTTGAGCCAATCTGGGTGATGCCACCAAACCTCACCACCACTTCCTTTCTGCCAGATGAGAGCTCATGTCAAGGATGGGTGGTTGGTGCCTGATAGGCCAATGAGCAGCAGCTACTCATCTCAGATTATGCATACTGGAAGCTTACTGGAAACTAAAGCTGGGCTGTTCGATTATATGTGTAGTGTCGTCTGTGCGTGCGGGTGGCGTGTGTCGCACACACAGTCAGCTGGAGACGAGGTGATCGCAGGAGGTACCGCTCTTCCCCTTTTTTGTTGTTGCCGAGCTCATGCCACCACTCGGTCTCCCTCTCTCTCACGACCACGCTGCCACACGACCCGTCCCAGATACGACCCTGTCTGCGTTGCACCGACGGCGTCGACCGGAACAGCGAACTACTGTCCGGCCACGCAATGATTGGGCGAAGGCGGCAGCGACAAGGGTGGCGACGATGACAGCGACGATGAGACGGTTCCAATCCCAGAACCGGCAGCCCGAAGCTCTCGCTCTATGCTGCTTATATTCCCCTCGGCGCGGCTTGGCTCTGCCCTTTCCGCGCCTCCCTTCTCGAACCATCTAGAGGGTTCCAGGGCCTTCCACACGAGGTCTACCATGACCCTTGCCCCAGTTCGTCTACCTTGCCGGCACACCCGCGTATATGCTCAGCGGCATGTGCGCTCAGTGCCCACCTGCAGTTGCTGCTGCTGTCCAACAGTCAGCGCGACGTCACTACATATGTGTAGTGCGTGTCTGACGAGGCACACACTGAGATTGGAGGCACCACAATATATTACCATTAACGGAGTTACAAATTACAACATACTGTGGCTATTCTAGACCCCAACAAGGGAGAAGGGGTCCCTACCCCACTGAGTCCCTACTACCCGACGTGACCACACACTGCTAGTTCTCCCACTCGACTGCCCGATGGCTCCGCCTCTTCCTTGACCCCTCCATGAGCATGGCCCCGCTCCGCTTCTTGCCACGCCCCTTCCTCTGACTCTTCCGACAGAACCCGAGTCAGCATGACTCAGCAGGGCCCTTTGGGCCCCCATCGACAGGTAAGTGAAGGTAAGGTAAGTGCGCCTCCCCACAGCAGTCATGCAGTATTGGACTTTTACGCCGCAGAGACGCCATTTACGTCTCTACATATGTGTAATGTGAGCGTAAATCGGGTTGTTGCTGGGCTCTGGCCCAATCACACGGCCCGGGGTATTGGGGCGCGGAGCCTGGTCTGCGGGACGTGTGGGAGGGGCCACCGTTCACCTCGGCTCCAATGGGAGGCGAGGTGAATGGGGACAGAGCCAGCAGGGCAGTATGGGAAGGCCGGATCTGACGATCCGGAAAAGGAGGAGTCAGGGTCACGTGGGGGGAAAAGGTATAAGTGGGAGCCCGGAAGAGATCGGGGTCAGTTGGGGAAGTTAAGAGGCTGAGCCACGTTGGGTGGTGAGAGGAGATCCGCGCCATCGGCCACGTGGCCGAAGGACCTCAGCACGCCATCGGCCAGCGGTGTGCGGAGTGCGGAAGTGGAGGAGCTAACGGAGGAGCGTGCGCGGCACGCGAGAGGAGACGCTGGTCTCTTATCAGGACCAGCGGGGTGTGAGGAAGAGTGGAGGAGCTGACGAGGGAGCGCGTGCAGGGCGCGCGCGAGACGACGCTGGTCTGCGGAGGTTACCAGCGGGGTGCGGAGAAAGAACCTAAATAAAAGACAAACGGAGACCAGCAGTGCCTGACGGAGTCTTTTATTACACTGGGGTCAGAAGTGCTTCGAGATGTCAAAACATCTCAAGAAAAAAAATATACCTGCACCATCTTCAGAAGACGAAGAGGACCTTCCTCCGGCGGTGGAGGGCGTGGGCGAAGTGGCAGCGAGCAACACGACAGGTGTACAAGATGTCGTCGCGGCGGCTGGGCCGTCTGCGTCGACGGGCGCCGAGGACGGCTGGCGACACGTGGCAGACCAGCTTGATTCACTGCGGGCCGTTCTGCTGGATTTAGTCACCCTGGTCGCGCCAGCGACGAAGCCGGGATAGCCATGCGTCGGGCCTTCAAGCGGGGAGCCTTCGGGTGGGGCCGAGCCGTCCGCCATTGGGGCATCTGCGAGGCTTCCCCCCTTCCCGACACGCGGCAGGACGCCGCCATCTTGGGTGTGGTCGTGGCCGAACGGCGGGAATCCGCCATCTTGTCGCCGCCACGGCGGGAAGCCGCCATCTTGTCGCCGCCACATGGGACGCCTGCAATCAGAAGACAGCAGCTCGGGAACTCACAGCCATCGCCTGACGACGATTAAAGAATTCTCAATTGGAGGAGATTGGAGCGCATTTGCGTGGCATTTTGAGTCGGCCATCCGATCCGCCAAGTGGTCGGATGCGAAGTCCTTGGAAGTTCTGCCGACGCTCCTGGATGACAAGTCTTTGAAATTCTTCCGCTCCATCGCGGCCGCGAAGAAGGCGACGCTGAAAGGGGCGTTCGACGAAATGGCGGAAGCTTACGAGCCTCCAGACGACGCACACCGCAGGTTCGTCCAGCGGCAACGGGCAACGGAGGAATCGCCTGTGGCCTTCCGGGGCGCTGTGCTTGAGCTGGCCATGGCCGCGTATCCAGAGACGGAGCCCGACTTTTTGGAGCCCTTGATACTGGGTAAGATGTTGGAGCTGTCCAAGGACTTGGGCATTCCACTGCCGGTGTGCGGCCATGAGCAGCTGACCTCCCAGATGTCTGCCAAGTGCCTTGACGCGCAGTTCAACTTGCGCCATTGGGCGCAGATGACTGCCTGGACGGGGAGCCCGACCATGGAGGGAGACGCCGTCGGGTGGACTCTGTCGAAGGCCGTCTTCGTGCCAGACGAGAGGGGCCTGGCGATCTCACTGCAGTGGCGGCCCAGTGGGTTCCTCGAGGGGGAGCGGTGTCGCGCTCCGGGCCACCGCCGATGGATCGCCGAGACGCTGGGGGAGCCGGGCGGCGGCCGACTCGTCGTGTTACCGCTGCGGGTGTCTTGGACACTTCGCGCGGGACTGTCGGAGTTGCCCTCGCCCGCCTCTTCAGCCAGAGTCCCTGGCCAGGGACGCGCCATCAACGCCGGAGAGTCAACCATGTCAGGCAAGTCGGTACGCATTAGACACCCGGCAAGGCCTGTCATCTCATTCATCACCGTCGGTATGCGTTCCGGGGGCCTATTCTAATGGGGGGACTCTAAGGGATTCGCGTCGCTCGCTGACACAGTGGCGCAAATTGGCACGGAGGGTGGTCGCAGCCGCTACTGGGTCGTCGACCGTACCGGGTTCGATACAGGAGATCGACGTGCGGATTTTGGTAGATTCGGGCGCGTCCGCCACTATTATCTCGGACGTGATATTCCATCTCCTGTCCATTCCGCCATCGCGGGTATGACCGGTTTACGATTCATGTGTTGCGGTGAACGGAGGGAGTCTGGGCATCGTTGGTCAGGTGGAGGCGCGTATTTCGGTTGGGGGTGTGTCGGCTTCGGGGACGGTGTTAATCTCCAGGTCCATCGCTGTGCCGTGTTTATTGGGGACCGATTTCCTGGCAAAGATACCCATTCAGATAAGGGTAGATCAGAATTGTATTAAGTTACCGGCGGGCCGGAAGATTTTCTTTTTGCCGTCGCCATGAGGCCAGTCCGCCCCGGACCGCCAGGTGCAGGTGCTGTCCGATGTTTCGGTCGACATTCCACCTGGCTCGCAGATGCTCATTCCACTGCGTTATCGGAAGCCCGTGCCTGGGGTTGAGGGGGCGGCGGGGGTGTTGTTGTCGCCATCCAACGCGGTTACGGCTGGCCTGGTGCTGGTCGCGGCACGGACGATTGTTCGGCCGGGTCAGTCTCCGTTTTTGCAAGTGTTGAATGGAGGCGCGGACAATGTCGTCGTGCCGGCCGGAACGGTTCTGGCCCATGCCACGACCGCCTTCACGGCCCATGATGATCCGGCTCACCGGGGCATCGTAGGGGGGGTTTCGGCCTCGACGTCGCAGGACGATCGATGGATCGCTGGGTTGTGCCAGGAAAACGCATCCTTGACTACGGACCAGCGGTCCGCGCTTCGCGCGCTGTTGGAGAAATATTCTGATGTCTTTAGTAAAGACGATTTCGATCTGGGATGCACCTCATTGCTCTCCCACCATATTGATACCGGGATGCTGCTCCCATTCGGATGAATCCACATCGGTTGAGCCCGACGGAGAGGGATCATGTACGTGGTGCAGTGGATGATATGCTAGCCGCCGACATTATCTCTCCATCCAACAGCCCATGGGGCGCTCCGGTGGTCCTGGTGAAGAAAAAGGACGGTAATTTGCGGTTTTGTGTTGATTTTTGGAGGTTAAACAAGGTGTCGGTTGCGGATGCTTACCCCCTGCCGCGTATGGATGATTCCCTCAATGCCTTGTCTGGGGCTAAAATGTTTTCCACTCTTGACCTCTCTTTGGGGTTCTGGCAGCTCCCTCTGGACGAATCATCGAGGGAAAAGACGGCTTTCTGTACGCCGCAGGGCCTGTTTCAGTTTAGTTGTCTTCCCATGGGGTTGAACGCTGCCCCTGCTACGTTCCAGAGGTTGATTGAACTCGTGTTGACCGGTCTGCAGTGGGACACGTGCCTGATATATTTGGATGATGTTATTGTGTTCAGCCGTACGTTTGAGGAGCATCTTCAGAGATTGGATGCTGTTTTTGCTAGGGTGCGTTCTGCCAATTTGAAATTTAAGCCCAAGAAGTGTCACCTTTTGAAATGATCCGTGCGCTATTTGGGCCACATTGTCAGCTCTGACGGTGTGGCCACGGACCCGGAGAAAACAGCGTGCGTCCGGGACTGGCCGATTCCGGCCACGGTGGGTGACGTGCGTCGATTTGCCGGGTTCGCTTCTTATTATAGCAGGTTCATTCCAAATTTTGCTACGATCGCTAGGCCGTTGCACCTCCTCACGGCAAAGAACCGGAGGTTCAGCTGGGGGCCGGCGGAGGAGGCGGCGTTTCATGGCCTATGCGATCGCTTGGCGTCAGCGCCGACGCTGGACTACCCTGATTTCACTCTGCCTTTTATTCTGGATACCGACGCTAGTGACACGGGGATTGGGGCCGTCTTATCGCAGTTTAAGGGTGGCATCGAGCGCGTTGTGGCTTACGGGAGCCGCATTTTATCTCCGGCGGAGACCCGCTACTGCGTTACCCGCTGGGAACTGTTGGCTATAGTACATTTTGTCCGTCAATACCGCCCGTATTTGTATGGCCGTAAATTCATTGTGCGCACGGACCATGCGGCTTTGCAATATTCCCTGAAAGTTGACCAACCGTCTGGCCAATTGGCGCGATGGTTGGAAACGTTGCAGGAATTTTGGTTTGAGATTCAATATCGTAAGGGGTTGCGTCATGCAAATGCGGACGCGCTCTCCCGATTGCCGCAGGGATCCACCTGCGCCTGTGCCTCTGGCACGAATAGGTGCACGCGGGTTACACAGCCCCTGCTTCCTGTCATGTCCGCTGTGGAGATGCCCGCGGCTTCCACGTGTCCGGAACCGGCCGACGGGGTTTTTTTAATTTGCCGCGTTCCGTGTGGGTTCGAGAAAAATTGCTCGATGATTCGCTGGGGGCCTTGCGGAGTCGGGCTGCGAAGGAAAGGGGATATCCGTCGTCCGATGGGACGCCGGGAGCGGCTCTCCGTGACGGCTTGTCGATGTGGAGGGAAGGCTTGCATGATCGCTGGCGTCTTGTTGTGCCGTCGTCATTGCGATATGAGTTGATTCGGATGCTGCACGCTGAGAAGTTGTTACATCTCGGGGTGCAGAAAACCTTGTTGACTTTGCAGCGGGATTATTTTTGGCACGGCATGACGACTGACATCGTCGGGCATATTCTGGCGTGCTCCGACTGTGCCCGGCAGAAGCCGCCTAAGCAACCGTATGTTCCCCCAGTGCAGTCGATACAAGTGACGCGGGTTAACGAGTTGGTGGCGTTGGATATTTTGGGGCCCTTTCCCCCGTCCGCTCGGGGGAACAAATTTTTGCTGGTCGGGGTTGAATATCTTTCCCACTGGCCGATGGCCTGGCCTTTGCCCGACCAGTCGGCGGCGTCTATCACGGATGCATTTCTGTTCGGATATGTGATGGACAAGGGGGCACCGGAAAGGTTGCTTACAAACCAAGGGCAAAATTTTTCTTCAAACCTATTGCGCGATGTGTGCGACGCACTGGGGACTAAGAAAGTTCGGACGTCTCCCTACCATCCACAAACTGATGGGATTGAACCGGACCCTGTCAGCCATGCTCTGTTATACGGTTAGCGAGAAGCAAGCCGTTTGGGATTTGCATATCCCTGGAGTGCCCTCCGCTTACCGGATGGCGCCACATGCGTCAACGGGGTACTCACCTTTCTTTTTGATGTACGGCCGTGAGAATGTGCCGCCTGTGGAAGTGC
Organism: Lampetra fluviatilis; assembly: GCF_964198595.1. NCBI lineage: Eukaryota > Metazoa > Chordata > Hyperoartia > Petromyzontiformes > Petromyzontidae > Lampetra > Lampetra fluviatilis. The sequence goes on from NC_136285.1 coordinate 4,979,207, forward strand.
AACTGGGCACGCGGGTGGGGGGTCCTGTTAAGCCCCTCCCCAAGTATATTCGTGACGCCGCTCGGTGCGTGGCGGAGGCGCGGGAGGCGGCCCGATGGGCTACAGCCAAGACCCAGGCCCGGAACAAACGTTGCGCCCGGCGTTCTCATCGTGGGTCCCCCTGGCGAGTGGGGGACATGGCCTGGCTCCACTGCCCACAGGTACCGTTGGGGACATCCCCTAAGTTGCACAAACCTTGGCAGGGGCCGGTTGTGCTCATTGAGGTCCCTAGCCCGCAGTCCGCGCGCGTTCAGGTCGGATCGCGACATTGGTATGTTCACACGTCCTGATTGAAACCCTACGTAGCCCCGCGTGTGGATGCGTCATCTCCTAACGTTACCTTGCCGGTGTCTGTCGCGTCCGACGCGCCACTGACTTTGCCTGTTCAACCTGCAAGCGCGCCTGTCGTGCCTCCTGTAGACGGCCCGGCTGTGATCCTGCCAGACACATGGATTCCTGCACCGGGTAGGCCTACCACGGCGATGGGGACACTTGGCCCCGCTGCCCCTCCAACCCCGCCGCAGTTGTAGTTGCAGGGGGCCCCGAATATGAACCTCTCTGGGGAACGGGATGCTGGGACGGACAGGCCTCCACCAGCGGTGGATAATTCCGGTTCCGCCGCTCCTAAAACCCTGTCGGGACTGCGACCTTTGGGGGCGCCGCCTCTCGTGAAGGACGGGCCGGCGACCCGCACTCGTTCCAACTTCAAGGACAGTGCATACATTATCAAAGTTATACTCTTAGTTCTTTCGGTAAAGTCACGTAGGTAAAAAATGAAATTAATATTAATAAAAATAAAACAATAAAATCACGACGTTTCGGAGGCAACACAAGTCTCCGTCATCAGGTGGGACCGTCACCTTCCAATGTTAGTTGTTATTTTCGGCTCTCCGATTTTACTTAAATAGGTAAAATTTCTCACACCAACACAGCCACCCCGCGCGCCGACCTCGACGTGCGGTGGCTCTGTGATCTCAAATTAACATGCTAATCTCTCACGTTAACATAGCCACCTCAGTGCGCTCGCCGTGGAGGCCCCTCACCGATCTGACATTAACATGCACATTTTTACCTGGCAGCCCTTTAATTGGTGTAAACCTACCACCTTCGCGGTCGCTGCCCATCACTCACATTAACATTAGCTGCCCCACCCATGCTGCTGACATTTGGGCTACGCCCATTTTAAACCTTTATAAACAGTTTGCCTTTAGAAGCTAACCCCCTTTTCCTGATGATGACTGCTTGTGTTGTGATCGAAACTTCGTAGTTTTTGTTATTTTCTTTGAACCTATCTACATGACTTTACTGAAAGACCCAAAGAATTCAAGTATCACCTTTTTCCACGTATCCCGGCTGAATAGGAGGTGATGGGCACAGGTTTGTTGAGGTCATCAGTATCATCAGTTGGGTCACACGAGGCGTGCCTTGTCGGGGGGGGGGGCTCCCGCCTTCAGAAGGCAGGATTTGGGGGGGGGGGCACCATTTTTATAATAGCCCGGGTAGTTGAGCAGTAAAAAAAACTAAGTCGATTGAAATGTTTAGTAGATTAATTCACCCATCTGACGTATCATCCCCCAGCTCCAATGGATACGTATCTGCCTTTGGTAATGGCACCACACCATATTTCTTTATTTTTATTTTACCAGGAAAGGCTCACTGAGCTATATACAGTTGCTCTTTTCAGAGAGCTCAACGAAAGTGTTCATCATGTGGAAATTTAGAGCAGCCAAATACTCTAAATGTATGTTTCTAAATGTGGAGGGAAAAACCGTAGGACCTGGAGAAAAATGTACGTGACCACAGGGATAACATGCAAACCCCAAATATACAGGCGTAATGGTTGGGATCGAACCCACGATCTCCTGTATACCAGGCGAGGTAATCAACATCTCGCCAACACGGGCTCATTTGGCTATCCCTTTCAGTCAACTTCTGCTCACCGTCACCCGTCTTCCATGACAAGGACGCGGTGGGATTTTAGTGAAACGTGCTGTCCACTGTAAAGTGGGAGAAATGCAGCAGTGAGGTGCCCCATCACCTTCAAAAACGCACTCATTGCTTCGCTGCTTTTGAAAGCACCATTAGTACACATTGTCTGGGATTACATGGAGTCGGTCAGGGCAGTGTGATACAATATCCGAAATAGCTTGCCTCAGATACCGGAGGTCAGAACTCTCATTTGAGGGAGAGCTCACCTCTTCCGCACCTCTGTGAGCATGGAAGGGAAATGGTGTCGATTTTAAGAAAGTGCGGACACTTTGTGTAATCCATACAGTCTCCAATTTGTCTTCTGCCTGCAACGGGTGTTGACATTGAATCCAGACATGCTTGGTTGCAAGCTTTGTTTAATCTTGTGTCCTGTGTTTGTAATGGCATTGTTTGCTGTTGCACACATTTTGTAGATGTCTCACACAAGACTCCGTTGAGCTGTATGCAGCATATTCCCATGGCAACGCAGCTTGTATATTTTTTAATGCATATTCTCAGAGTATTTAAGCGACATACGCTGCTGTAATTCTGGCACTGTGTGTGTACTAGTGAAAATATATCTTTTTAAAATAGGGTACATCAATGTCCATTGACATGGTTGCTGATAGTGGGGTAAAGTCTGGGCACTCACACCTTCTTTGACATCTTTTTTACGGCCTTGTCTCACCAGTGTTAGACCAGAGAACGCCTAAAGGCGAACAGTCCAAAGACTATCAGAATACTTTTTTCCCTCGGGTCGAGCAGTTATATCTGTTGAACCTTTTCCCAGTATCAAATATTATGAAAAATAAGAATAGGTTTTATGCTTTCTGCAAATAAAACAGGCGTTATAACATGTTCAAACACCAAATGTAAACCTTTTGAAAGGCATAAAGTCTGAATTAACCACACATACGTGTGGAAACAAACATGCTCTGATAATATATGCTTTGGCTTGAATAAAAGAATCGGCCAAACGCTTTTTGAGAAGGGCTCTCAGAGTTTTCAAGGGCCCTTTTTCCAGAATTGTTGGGACCAAGCAAATTGCAGGTCTGCACTTTAATCTATGCAGCTGGTGGCCAAATAGCTCATAAAGCGTTGCTTTCGCTCTACTGATATCCAGAATTCAAAGGCAGGCAACCACTTGTTTTGAAAAAAACACATACAAGTGTAACAAGAGTAACAAGGTTGATGGAACCAATTATTTCTTGCATTTTAACGTAAATTCATCATGACTTAGAATAACATGTTATTTATTCGTACAGAATGTATTTTTGTTTACTTTTTTGTCTGCGAAATTTTATATTTAGTTGGAAATGTTTTATCTTTCCAAAAAAAAAGTTTTTGGAGGAATGCAAATCGGAAAACGTGGCAGAATTTGTATGCATAGAGCAAGTATTGAAGGTGGTTGGGGTGAAAACTATTAAATACAGGGGTTATTTATTGTTATCACGCTTACTCTTTGGTTTTTTCGGTAAAGTCACGTAGGTAAAAAATAAAATAAATGAAAACAACTAAATTAAATAACGACGTTTCGGGCGCAACACAAGCGTCCGTCATCAGGTGGGAAAGCATGGCCTACTGCTGATGCAGACTATTTTAATTTTTTACCTACGTGACTTTACCGAAAAAACCAAAGAGTATGAATCCTTGCAGTCACGAAAGCTTCAAATCTAGAATTATCACGCTTATTTACCGAGGAAAGTCTCACTGAGTCTCATGACTCTTTTTCAGGAGGGTCCTGCCAAGTTGCATTGCAATGAGGAGGCGATTATTTATATGCGTAATCCAATTGATAAAATTAAGTGTTAATTTAATACATTTTGCCAAAATTTAATCAAGAGGTAAACAAGAGCAGGATAAAATGCTTTGGGGAAAATAAATGTTATTAATGAAAAGCAACACACCAATGTGCTAAAAGAAGAATATACTTGTATTCAATTGCCGCATATTAACTCACAATGATAAGAAATCACAAACGTAAACATCGACAAAGAAAATGGAACCGAAGGTGAAAAATACGCAGAGCAGGGAGAGGTGCATGCTGGGTATTACGTTGGAAATATAAAAGGAGAACACTTGGATCAGAAAACAAACACCGACCAGACATTACTGCATTGACGATTAAGGAAAATAAATTCGTGTATGTAGAAGACACATCGCTAGGAGGCTTGATGGCTGATGGGCAATACTTGTGATGAAATGTCGAGAGAACATGCTAGAGTAAATGGCCACCACAGAGATTAACTAATACGATTTTTGTGCAGGAGTGAGATGGATTGTGACATTGCAGGTCCCTCTGAGGGAAAGTAATGGCATGTGGGGAGGCCTTCATCCAGGACTGGAGAGACAGTGGCTGATGATACAGCCGGAAAAATAACAAGATAAATATTCAGCACTTTATGACTAATTTTCCAAAAGCAATGTTTTTCTTCAACATGCTATGTATTTAGCAAGTTTGCTTTAATAGTTTCAATGGATGATTAGCCTTTGTTAATCCACTGCTGGATAAACAAAAACCTGCAAAAAACGTAATTTGAAACACTGTATAAAGCTGTGGACCGATGGATAAACTATTTTGCAGTGGGTAATTTAGACATTTCCAGAAAATATATTAATAGATGGTATTTGTTTGACTGTGTTCAGAAAATTTGTGATGGATGTTACCATCAGCAGACTGGATTGCTAGAATCGTGCAATTGGTAAACAATTGCTCTTCTTAGTTGGAACCCTGTATTCTTGTAATTTTCTCCGTCAAAACAAACCGTGTTAATTAGGTCAGTATATCATACTTATTTGAATTTCTCAATTCTTTATTTTCTCAAGGGGCTGTTTTAGCATGTGTGACATGTCAACAGTTAACGTGAAATTAGGACCGTTATAATTTAGAGACAATTTTGATTAAAAAAAAACATCCATAAAAACGACATAATGGGTAGGGGGGGTTGGCCTAAAATGTGCTGCACTTATTCATATTTGGCAAGTAATCCATCTTAAATGCATTCAAACGATGACACAATAATTGGCTTCATATCGTCACTTGCAAAATTCTTTTTTATTTTCATAAAAATAATTGCCACAAGATATTCGCAAAAATCTTCAGTGATTTACAACACGCTTACATTGTTTCGTTACATTGCAAAATCGTTTCTTTGTAGCCAGCGTGGGCCTTACCTGGTCAAATTATTCCCGAAAACACGATGGCCAGGTGATGGTAGCAAACACCTGTAATCCGGCACTGTGGAGGCAGCGAGGGTTGGTGGAACACACAAATGTCGTGAATGTCCCTTCTCATGGGGGCTGAGGTGTGGACTTCAACTGTTCCTTCTGTGTGGGGTAGAGTGTTGCCACCTCGCACTCATCAATCAGCCCCAGAGCCTGAGGGAATTTGGTGCCAGCTCATCGCGTGGCTGCCTTTCTGCTCGTTTATGGATCGTCGCACCTCTGAGTCGTCCTCTCTATTCGAGAATGAGCAAATACTTTGGCGTGTTACAAATTTAAATAATTTTCAACGTAGTTAAAAAATATCAATGATAACACTGTGTAACACATTTTTTTCCTGGGTAGTAAGTGTTGTTTCCTAATTGCTTCTGCCTCAAAAGAACAGAACATGTCTATTATTCCCCACGAACTTTGTTTTTGTCACCAGGACAGTGATATTTTGAAATGTTCCTATTTTCAATGGGAAAACGTGGTGTGCATTTGTGTCATTCCTTCACGTAAAGTCCTGGTTACAAAAGCAAAGTTTGTGTGGAATAATAGCCATTTTATATACTTTTTAGGCATAAGCAATTAAAAAATAATACTTACTACCCGGGGACAAAATCGTGTTACATAGTGTAATTTAACAGAAGCTGATGCTCTAAAAAAATTACAACATTTAATTTAAACATTAAGATGGTTAATTTTTTTGTTATTTTCGGTGATAAATTACAGACTATTTACGAAACGTAATATAAATTTCACATAGCGATCAACACAACATTACAAGTTAGCAGAAAACAAATATAGTTCCACAATACAAAATAGTATTTAATGTATTCCTAATGCAACATTCACAGGTTCACTGACCCAACTGTAAACATCTTTACATGCTAAGTAAAAAAATGTAAGGGTGTATGACAAAAACAGGTTTTGACACGGTTACATTTTGTACACAATGTACAACAATGTGAACATCTACAAAGTTGTCTACAATGGGAAAGCCTGAGCATGATTGGCTACGTACGGTACGAATCAGCATACATTCATAGGGAAATACCGCAAACACAAAATAGAGTAATACCCCGATTGACGTCGGGGATGCGTTCCTGAAAGGCGCGGCTACAAATATCAAAACGACGTACATCAAAGAGATTCACAGGGTAGGTGGAGACGAAAGCTGAGGCTGAGGATGCGAGAAATGACGGATGGCGCTGTCAGCGGCATTAAGTGTGGGTTGAGGTGGTGCAAATCAGGTAGCGGTGTTAATCACTATTTTCACCTCCATTTAGCACGGTGGGCTTACAGTGAGGGAAAAAAGTATTTGATTCCTTGCTGATTTTGTACGTTTGCCCACTGACAAAGAAATGATCAGTCTATAATTTTAATGGTATGTTTATTTGAACAGTGAGAGACAGAATAACAACAACAAAATCCAGAAAAACGCATGTCAAAAATGTTATAAATTGATCCCCCACCCCCAGTTCCCCCCCCTCCCCCGTCGCGTGTGCCCCCCCCCATCCGCAGCGCCCCCCCCCTCCCTCACCACTTTCCTGCCACCTCCCTATCGGTGCCCCCTATTCTCTTGCTCCCGTTCTCCACGATTCCCTTGAGTACCCCCCCCCCCCCGCTAACCGTACAGATTGGGTTGGGGGGGGGGTAAGTGGGGGGTACAAGGAGGGGATGCGCCGCGAGGGAGGGGGATAGTTTAGGGGGGGGCAGTGGGGATTGCCATGCGTGAGGGGGGGGGGGGGGTGCACCCGGGGGTGGGGGCTTGGGGATGTTGGGACAGGTGGGTGATCTTTGTTCAACGATGGTAACTTTCACTCGTCTACACGTGGCATTCAGTATTTCAGATTACCTCCAGTTCACTGTGATGGCACGTAGCATTTGACCCTCACGTGGCGTGCGGGGTCATCCGCCGCGTCCAGTTCACGCGCATCACCTTGGATCGCACACGGTGTTTTTTGATCGTCTGCAGATGTTTTGACCGACACGTAGAGAAGACAGTGTCCATAATGGTCCAGAGCAGACACATTGTAGGTAATATCTCCTGGACACAAAATACATTGCAGTGTTTTTGTTTAATAACGGCTTCATTATATTTTTTTATTTAAAGCTTTCGTAACTGCAGGGATTCATATTCTTGGTTCTTTCGGTAAAGTCACGTAGAAGGGAAACAATAAAATAACAAAAATATAAAACAATAAAATTCTCACGACGTTTCGATTGCAACACAAGCAATCATCATCAGGTGTGAAATTTTCTTGTGGATTTCACACCTGATGATGATTGCTTGTGTTGCAATCGAAACGTCGTGAGAATTTTATTGTTTCATATTTTTATTATTTTATTGTTTCCCTTCTACGTGACTTTACCGAAAGAACCAAGAATATAGGCATCATTATTATTCAACATCCCCTTTAAAAAACCTCTGTCTCCGCGCAGCACGTCCCCTCGAACAACCTGCTCGCCGTCGAGGACTGTGCCCAACGACGTGTCCACGGAGACACCGGTCATCTGAAATTCCTTCCTGCTTCACGTGCACAACATCGAGTCCATCTTCCACCTTGAGTAGGCACCCAAAGACGACGCGCCTATTCCAGCGAACCTTCTTGAAACTCTGGGCTAGGTTGTTAATGCGAGCACTACTAGTTTATAATTTTTTAGTTTTTCATTGTTTTGAGTAGAATAATATTATCGTGTTCACCAACTACAATACAATTCAGATGCAATTATTTTTTTTGTAAATTTGTAACCCATACATCCATTGAACGTGATCACCCATCTCTCCCTCCCAGCAAGCAGCCAGGAAAACGTTTAACATCATATAGAGCCCTGTCTCTCTCTCCGATTATCTTGCCTTCTCTGTATTTAATGTTGCCTTTATCTCGATTTCTTGCTTCGTTCCTGTTTCTCTATCCCTCTGTCCCCTCATCTACCTCTATTTTCTACTCCAAAAAACAACCGCCATTGGCCATTAAGTCCGAGAGACATCACCAGAGGTACACTTTGAGGTCACATGAAGTTTCAACGGCTCTCTAACAGGACAGAAGACTGACCTATGCACCACCTGTGTTCCGTACTGTGACAATTTTCCGCATTTTAGCCACCCGGCGTTGTTGATTGAGGGCAACTGCAGCCCAGTAGCATCCTTAACGAGCCTCCTCCATAGAAGCCAATCTTGACATAGCTGGTACCAGTCATCGGCAAGTCCATTCAGCTCCACATCTCCCTGTACCATGTTAGTCCATCTCTTCTCTAGCCCGTGTCGTGCGTGTTTAGTCCCCTCTTTGCAGCCAAACAGAAGTTGCTTGGGCATGCAGTGGCTGGGCATGCGGGCTACATAGCCCAGCCAATGCAACCTAGGCTGCTGGAGGAGCTCATCAATAGGACAAGATCTGTGAACTCTTCACACAAGCCAATCTAGTTTAAACCGAGGATGGATCGTAGGCAGGCAAGCCTGAATGTTTCAAACCGGCATAGACGTGTACTGGCAAAACAACCCCCACCTCGATGGTTACATCGAGGTGGGGGTTGAAATAGTGATGTGCTGGGAGCAATGCCATTCCCTTAATGGCATGCTCACAGCCGCCAAAGTGGCCAATGGGGGCTCTGGATGGGTGCGAGAGGCTGGTAACACCTTCACTTAAATAACCAAATAAGTAATATTCAAAACAACTTTTTTTAAACACGCTTTTATGAAATGTACTAGTAATGGCAGAACTCCACGACTCCAGGAAGTGGCCCCGAAGCTTGCCATAATGTAAGGGACCGTGGCCAATTACAGCCAACGTCAGTTGAGCGTGGACAATTAGACCCAAGCCGAAACATAATATATAAAAAATTATGTTTTTTTATTTTTATGATAGAATATAGTATAGATAGAATATAGTATGACATAAGTATACCAAGTTTGCAGTCGATACCACATTGGAAAGTGGGTTAAAATTGAGTTACAAGATTTGAGGATACAACGACAACAAGGACAACTACAACAACAGACGGAGTGAGTTAATAAAAAGCGTGTAATAAAAAACGATCTCTCCTCCCTCCACTGTATATCACCCACTTCCCTTCCCCTGATCTCCATCCCCGTTTCACTCACCTCTCACCCTCGCTCTCCTTATTCCCACCTCTCTCTTTCACATCTCAGTCTCCCTTGCCTCTCCCCAATTATCCCTCCCACTGCTTGTCACTTTTCCTCGCTCTCCTTTTCTCTTTCCTCTCCTTGTTACGACCTTTCACTCTTTCCCCACCCCTCTCCCCTCCGTTTCTTCCTCCTTCCTCTAACTCGCTCCGCCATTTCGCTTCTACTGATGGTATCTGGATTCGAATTAACCACGTCCATTTTGCCGAGATGACAATTTTAGTTGTGTTTAATATATCACGAAAACGAATAGGTGGGCCGCAAGAGGGCTACCATCTCAGGAAGAAAGCTGGCAAACAAGAGTGAAACAACACGGACGTGCAGAATGAACACATCATTCAAGACGCAAACATCGCACCTCCTGGCTTTGACATTCCTCGAAGACACTTGTATAACCATCAACCACATCAGTACATTGATGATGATGTACACATCTTCATTCATGAAAATTAAATACACAAACCAGAGAGATGCGATTGTGGCCATGCAACCAAAACGATGCACCAATTAATGAACCACTGTAGTCTGCGCTCCTTCAATGAAGGAATAACAAAACTACACAAACTCTCTCCTTAAGCCCTTTGGTCGATAGCAGACCTCGATGTTGACATTTGGCTCCTGAACAGATTGCTGCCATATGCAAGAATAGACTAGGACATCCCCGGTGTATCTCCTCTCGCATTTGCGTGGGGTACACGGGTAAAGTAACGACTTCAGAAACTCAACTGTCGAGGGCTTCTTTATTATTTCTTGTCGGTATACAGCTACGACTATATAGCTGCCTAACTATAAAGCTGGTTGACTATATAGCGGCGACGGTGACAAGGAGACTGATTGAGACTTTCCTCAATAAATGTACACATATACAGCCTGTTTTCTTTTTAGTCATTCTACTTCTGGATGAGGACTTCTCCCCATGCCTTACAGGCCTTGAGGGATATTTAACCATCCTTCACCACGCTGGTCAGTTCAGGTTGGTGAAGGTGGCCAAAGTGCAGAAAAATGTACGTTGCTGCCCATAACGCCGACTGCACCCATCTTCTGCAGTGGTGGAGGTCGCCCATTCCAAGCACTATGCAGGCTCAATCCCGATTAACTTTCATGATCTTAGGAGGTGCGCATTCCAGGTAATTTAGCCACCGGCTATATAATCTGGATAATTATCCGACTGTTGTTTTTATTTAATGTTATGAACCTGGTGAACAGTGGTAAACATCTGAATCGAATTCATCGTGACGACTCCTGAATTAGTCGAGTGGATACTAGATCTCGACATACATTTGTAATCTGTTGCAATCCCCCAAAATGCCATACAAAAGAAGTGGTGAGTAATACCTGTGGACACTCCCATCACCAAGCCATGATGAAGTATGGTCAAACCACCCCCATGACTGACGGCATGGAGAGAGGCATTCCTTCACCAGTAATTTGGATTGATACATTTCTTAAGATCATTATTAAGGCAATGGGAAAGCTAACTGTCTTGACCAGAAATTATGTTTTTATGATTTTCAAATCCAGCATTTTAGCATTCACACAAACACACTCGCACTTTATACAACCACATTTATATAGATACGCACGCACAAAATTACGTGCTATCCGGCACATAATTTTAACACATTACGAGAGAGCCTAGAGTGCAACTAAAATTGGTGACCTTCGACTTTAAGGCCACTGTGCTCCACCTTCTACGGTTCAGGCCACTCAGTTGAATTGGCTTCATTACCATTATTGTCCCAAGTAGTGCCTCTTATGAAAATCGTGAATGCACCACTGGGCTCTGTTAATGCATGATGATGTACAAATAAGTGAAGCCATTTTATTACTGGGTCCTGTGCAATTCAGTCGACGGTGTTATGAATTGCTTATCTTACATATTTCTTGAGAAATTGCTAGATTATTGTTCTGTGCGAAAGCTACTGTTATTGTGCATTCATTTTCCATGAGATGAAGTTATTTAACCGTACCTTTAAGATTTTCATTTTTGTTTTAAGAAAGGCATGGTGGTACATGCACGCAATCCAGCAAATCAGGGGTTGGTGGACACACCCCTGAAGTGTAACAAAATGCATATGAAGGAGGCATCGTCACAAAATGAGTTCCTGAGGGTTTCCTCGATGTCGATCTCCAACAGTGGGCCCCGATGTCGTCCACCTGCAGCCGTACTTCAGCCCTAAGCCAACGCCCCGATCCAGGGCCTCGCTCCTGATAACATCCAGAATTTTCCCCTGGTAGATTCTTGCAGCAGACTCTACCGTCTTCTACTTCTCTTCTCGAACCTTCCCTCATAGAGTACCCTGTATCTGTTTCCACCCATCTCCACTGACCCCACTCTAACCCTTGCCATGTATAGTACCCTACAAAATAATAGACCTCATGGGAAATTTAGGGTTGCGATCTTGGGTCGAAAATTATTTCCGACCTTGTCTCCATTACTCTTCCTACACCGTGGCACTCTATCACAACACTCCCCCCAAAACTGAATTGCGAGCCGGACACTAACACCTAACACTGTCACTTGCCCGTTAATGATTCGCCATTTAGGCATTTGTATGACTGACGATGCGCAACGACTGGGTGGCGAAATACATGCGGCAATGTGTGTGAACATTTGCGTTGTGAGTGAGCGGTGTTGAATACGTTATATTATCACACAAAAACATGGTAAATTTATAATTTTCACAGTCGATTGATTCACAACCCAGTACCTTCCAACAGATGGAACACTCACCTCTCCAAGGCCTCAATATAACCAAAACATTCCCCCCGTGTTCTGAAAAACATACCTCATTGAGAAACCGTGTAAAGCCGAAACACGCATTTGATAAAACCTCGTTTGGAGAGGTTTTCCTATACACAAGGTTGGCATAGTACACAGGAGGTGATGCAGAAAAAACAATGGCCAAGTGGGTTAACCTCTCCCAATGAATGTGGTCATGTGCCCCACAACCTGCTCCATTTGAAGGTAAAATGGCCTTTGGTTGACCCAAACCAGGAACGGTATAGATTAATTATTTTTATTTCCAGGGCAACCAGATTGGGTAATTTTCCGCACAATTTAGCATTTTAAGTTTCGCAAAAAATGCAATGAGAAAGAACTAATTTAAAAAATCAGTGCTTTGTTTTGGGCAAATTCTGCAAATGGTGGCACCTGCCCAAAGTTTTGGACCCTAATTTACCACAAAAACAGCTGACAGCCCAATTAATGTTATATGGGCCAGGAATTGAACTTGTATAGGTGAGGTTGTAGGATACTGTAGGTCTTACATAAATCACACTGCTGCTAGCTCACACACGCATGCACACACATAAACATCATCACGCATGACACTTTACAATTTTAATGGAAAGCTCATGATTATATGATGTTAGGATGCAAGTTCGGCAAATAATGTTTTTGGCCTCTTATCCCAGATGTTACTAGTTTTTAATGAATTAACGATTGTACTGCTGGTTGAAGGTGGCCTTTAACCAGCAGGACAGTAAATTGCAAATTTTTGTGATGGGGCTGCCTATGACTGTCACCCGAGACCGTAGTAGCTAAGCAAAATTAAGCCTGCACAGTACTTGTGTAGTGTCGTAGGTCACTTCTCCCTCTCTCTCCCTTCTCGAGGCGTGTGTGTGCGGGTGGCGTGCGGGTGGCGTGCGGCGTACACACTCAGTCGGAGACGAGGTAGTCGCAGGAAGCACTATCCTTCCTTTATTTACGTTCACGCCACCAACTCCGGCCCCCTCTCTCACGACCACGCTGCCGTACGACCCGGCCCAGACACGACCCTGTCCGCGTTGCACCGACGGCGTCGACCAAGACAGCCAATGGCTGTCCGGCCGTGCAATGATCGGGCGAAGGCGGCAGCGATGAAGGCAGCGACGACAACAGCAACGACGAGACGAGTCCACTCCCAGAATCGGCAGTCCAGAGCTCTCGCTCTCCGCTGCTTCTATTCCCATCGGCGCGGCTTGGCTCCGTCCTAGCCGCGCCTCCCTTCTCGAACCAACCAGAGGGTTCCAGGGGCCTCCCCACGAGGTCTGCCGTGACCCTTGCCCCAGTTCCTCCGCCCTGCCGGCACACCCGTGTATATGCTCAACCGTGTGTGCACTAAGTGTCCACCTGCAGTTGCAGCTGCTGTACAGCAGTCAGCGTTGTGTCACTACACTTGCAAAGGTAACCCACCAAGCAGCAGAGAACAGTGCAGCAAAATCCACATTTTCAGAAACCAGCACGTACCGGCATGGTAAAGTTGGGTCAAAAAGCTCTTACTACCTGCACGCTGTTGGTAGGCCCTTATCTAGAAGTAAAATGACTGCCCCGCTTTAAGTAAGGGGTTCATTCCTGGGAAATACTACTTAACTCAAAATTACTTAAAGCGAACTATAATTTCTCATAGACATAATGATAAAATCAGGGGTTGCATTCATAGCCGATATTTCAGGCAAAATGCATGACTAAATGTCATGAAGTGTACAAATATGCATATGGTTATAAGTTAACATACATTTTAACTAAATTAAATACAACTAATGGTTGAAGAGCTATGGTGAGTTTGATCTTCAATACAGCAATTTAAAAGTACTTTCACATTTTCTATAATTCCACAACTGCTATACAAGTTATTTTAGTGGCAGTTAAAGATGACATTTTTGAGCAAATTCTAGATTTGTTTCCAGTATAATGTCGAATAGTTCTAACTAGGGTCGTGGGTAGACCAACGCATTTTCACGTTTTAAAACTTCTAATTTAAACTCTAGATTCATACTTTTCCGTGACCTTTATTTAATTTACTGTGCGTGTTGCACTCGCCTTTCTAAGGCCTTTTTTTATTGTCACATGACGCTATATTTCTATCTTAACACGGTGCGCAACGACCACAAGAGGTAGGGGGCGGGCTGGCAGACGGAGGCGGAGCACGTGGCAGAGAGATATTCTGCGTTACGCACTACACGCAGACAATACGATGTTACACCGCAAATAGTTTTTTTTTTTTACCGCGGGCGTACCTCGTTGAAAGTTGTGCAAAGATTTGCTTTTTTTTTACTACACATGTAAAACATTACACTTACAAGGACAAATGCTCCCCGTGTAATCGGCGATATATGTGCAAAACAATGGATGATGTGGAAACTTATAATGGGGAGGATTGCTGTACAATGTGCATTATGTAGCTGGTGTCATCACAAAGTCTGTTGAATAAGTGCATTAACCCATTAACAAGTTAAGAAAAAAATACAATGTGTTCTTTTAAGTCAAAGTGCAGTCATCAGTAAAGGAGCATTGCTAGTTCATGTTGATAGCCACATTATTACAGTGGAAATTTAACTTGGTTATAGTGAGGTCTACTGGCAACATTTTTGGAGTGGGCTGTTTTATGAAAAAGCACCCATGGTAACATAGAAAGATATTTATTTCCAATCCAGCAAAAAATATGTCTCACTAACTCATTCCTCAGTGTATGTTCGACCTGAAATGATTCACCAGTTGAGTCATCGACGCATTGCACAGTGTACACGGCCCTGCGGAGCGTTCGCATTCACAATTTCATTTTCACATCGTCGCCAGTGTCATTGTCAAGCCTTTCAAATAGCAACAATGAAGGTGGCTCTGTGGATGGACCCCAAATGAAAAGGCACGGATGGAATTATTTTACATTCATCAGTACAACCTCTTGGTGATTGTTATACCTGAAAGCCATTTGAGAATATTTCCCAGCAAAGTGACCATCAGTGCTTTAAGTACGCGTGCATGCATATGCAATTTCCTACATTTATAGCAGAAGAGTCCTCGTGTGCATGATTTATTATACGAGTCCAGCACATATATATGCGTTATAAAAAAAACATCTACAGTAATTAAAACGTAAAAATATCCAAACCTTCAAAACCGTCTCCACTCAAGAGGAACCGCACAACTTCGTGACATTTGTTTCTTTAATTACAGATCTCTTTTTTAAAGAAAAATATAATGCTCTATTTAATGTTCGTATTCTTGGTTATTTCGGTAAAGTCACGTAGATAGAAAACTAAAAACTAAAAAAATCCAAGTAAATATTGAAAATAGTAAACGCAAATAAAAACACAATAAAAATAAAATTGTATTTAAAGCTTTCGTGACTGCAGGGATTCATATTCTTGGTTCTTTCGGTAAAGTCACGTAAAAGGGAACAATAAAATAACAAAAATATAAAACAATAAAATTCTCACGACGTTTCGACTGCAACACAAGAAATTATCATCAGTTGTGAAATCCACAGCAAGAAATTTTGAAAAAGTGGCGGTTTTGTCTTAACGTCAGCACCACGGACAGCGATTTGGCAGTTATTCAGATGGACGAGTCCATCTATGTCACGTTGACAAAAGACAAATAGTTCACTGCTTTAGCCCACCAGTGTATTTGTCTTTTGTCAACGTGACACTTTTTTACTGATTGGCCGTGTCGGGTGGTGGAGGGTTACGACACATTTATAAATAACGCAATCTGAGTCCATCTATGTTCGGAAAAGAGGAGGGGGGAGAGGAAGAGAATGGAATGCGGTCTGAAAGTCACCGTAAGCGTGAACACAATCAATTAAGACCCCAAATGGTTTATCAAATCCTTCCAATGATTGCTAAGCCAGAATCCATCTTCTCGGTTGAAATTGTCTCTGTGTTTGTATATGTGGATAGCCTCATGAACGAATCTCTCATGGTAGCCAGATGGCTTGCAGAGAACCTCTGTCTTGGAGAAGTCAATGTCATGTGAGCCCACTGAATTATAACAGTGATCTGCCACGGCCGAGGTGTTGGTCCTACCGTGTTTTAGGTCTGCTTTGTGCTCACGGATGCGGTCCGAGACATGTCGTTTGATTTCTCCAATGTAACTACTACCACAGAGGCAACTCGGTTTGTAGACGCCAGGGTACTGTATGTCTGGAATCACATCTTTTACAACCGGAACCAGATCACGGATTTTATGTAATGTATTGAATCGGACCTGGATCTTGTGTTTATTCAAGATTTTGGAGATCTTTTTTGTGATCCTCACAATGTAGGGTAAGGTGATGGTTTTGAATGGCTCCTCAAGAGGGTCCTTCTTCATGGTTGGAGTGATGGCTTTGCGGATTGTGTAGTCGGAGTAACCATTAGCCTTAAGACCTTGGTGTATGTGCTTGAGTTCACTGGCAATGTGTTGCTGGTCAGAGATGCATTGGCCTCTATGGTGCAGAGTCTTGATGAGGGAATTATTCTGGGATGGTTGGTGGTGGGAATCTGGTTTCAGGTAAGCATCCGTATGGGTAGCTTTGCTGTAGATAGAGTGGCTCATTGAACCATCAGGTCTCTTTTTTATTAGGACATCCAAAAAAGGTAGTTTACCATCTTTTTCGACTTCCATGGTAAATCTGATGGCTGGGTGTATAGAATTGATGTGGTCGAGGAATTGGTCTAGAGCAGGCCGGCCATGTGGCCAGATGACAAAAGTGTCATCCACGTACCTCTTCCATAAGGTTGGGCGCAGAGTGGCAGTCTGGATGGCGTCAGTCTCAAATTTCTCCATGAAAACGTTGGCTACAACGGGAGATAGAGGGGAGCCCATTGGGGTGCCCTCAGTTTGTTTGTAGAAAGTTCTATTCCAAGTGAAGTATGTATTGGTTAAGCAGTGTCTCACCAGGGGGGTACCTCAGTGTTCAGTCCTTGATGAACCAAGTCTTCAATGATTGCGATGGTGTCAAATCTAGATTGAATTTCTGTATTTTTTTGATGGTGGTAATGACAACGTGCATAATTTATCCTCTTATACCTCTGGCTGAAATTAAGCCCTGATCATAGTGCTGTCGGTGATGTAGTGTATGGTGGCGATGTGGTTTCAGGAAAGGGCAGTCTTGCTCAAATGCCATGTTTTCTGTCCATCTACCACAGCAGAGGTGTAGATAATTCCAACAAGACCTACATCTTTGCTTTATTGACCTGGTCAAGGCCTATGATACCATCAGTAAGCCTGGGCTCTGGGTTGTTATTCGTTTTTTCGGAGTCTCTGTCTCTCTGTTCACGATCATTAAGGACCCTCATGATGGTGAGCAGGCCCGGGTAAAACTACATGGCCAGGAGTCGGAGTCATTCCCTGTTCACCTTGGGGTGCGGCAGGGATGTCCTCTGGCTCCCACATTATATAACATCTATTTAGACAACGTAGTTCGTGAAGCCTTCGCTTGCTGTACCGGAGGGATTTCCATGTGGTACAGATGCAATGGGAGGTTGATCGATTTCCGAGTGCAGTCAAGTAATGGCTCCCTATTGGTCAACCATGTTATGTATGCCGATTATCTGGTGATTATTGCTCACTCAGAGGAGGAGTTGGAGGCACTGCTGCTGAACCTGGAGCGTGCCACTAAGAGGTGGGGCCTTATCATCAGCCCCACCAAAACTAAGCTCCTGCCTGGGTATTTTGTACCATCGGACACTCCACCCCCAACAACTCCCAATTGGTGATGGGGCAGTTGTGAAGAAAGTGGAGAGTTTACCATACCTGGGCAGTGTGTTCATGGCCGGCTCCAGTTTTACAGCAGAGGTCTCACTCCGAATCAGTCGAGCGGCATTATCTTTTCATCGGTTGCGTAACGCTACCTGGTCTATCGCTCCACACGAAGCTTCAGGTATTCTCGGCCACGGTTATTCCCTCCCTTCTCTACGCTTGCGAAACGTGGACCACCCTAATGGAACATCTTCGCCGGTTAGAAACATTTATACTGGCCTGCCTATGATCCTGGGTTTAACCAGGCTGGATTGTCTGAGGAGCTCACAAATCCTTGAAAGATCTGGAAAAAGTCCAATCGGTGAGCTCCTCTGGCAGGCAAGACTGCGTTGGCTGGGTCATGTAGCCCACATGCCCAGCCACCGCATGCCTAAACAGCTTTTGTTCGGCTGGAGAAAGGGGGCTAAATGGGCGCGGCACAGGCTAGAGACGAAATGGAGTGATGTGGTACAAGAGGATGTGGAGCTGAGTGGACTTGCTGATGACTGGTACCCGTGGTGTCAAAATCAGCCTCTGGGGAGGAGGCTCGTGAAGGACGCTACTGGGCAGTTGGAGGCAGTCGCCCTCCAGCAACAACGGAGGGCAGAGAAGCGACACTCACCACAACGAGCGGAGCACCGGGCGAATAAAACACAGCAAGTTGGCACAGGAGGGGCATAGGTGGTGCATCGGCCAGTCATCTCAGTCAGTCGACCCATGGCACCTGCTGGGTCTGCCCCGTGACCTCATGCCAGCGGGCGTTCTACACCTCACGTGGCCTTAACGTGCACATAGCCTGGCACAAGCGCTGTGGTGATGTCACCGCCACTTAGTGGCGAATGGTGGTTGTTGTTGTTGGTGGCGATGTTGACCTTTTGTAATTTTTAAGTTAAAAAAATGTCTACAGGGATACGACGCAGGCACATGCAAAATTATCTACTCTTCTGCGAACAGAGATGGCAGAATATTTTTTTTGTGTCTAAGCAGGTGAGTGGGGGAAAGAAAGAGTGCTAACCATTATTGAGTGCGTTGGTGTCAAATAATATTCCAACACAGACAACGGCCTACTCGTCACCTCCGTTGATTCCACTGATGCCAGTGGTTCTTGGCCCATGATCTCGCCTTGAATGCTTTTCAATCCCAAGCCATCATGATGAGCACCAGACAGCGAATCACCACGTCCATATTTCCTCATAGCATAGTGACCGCCGACTCCCAACTATTTCGCCAACCACATGAAGTTACCCAGCGTTACTTTTGACTCCACCTTATCCTTCGATAATCGCACCACATCATCAGACCTTGCAACGACCCCCGTCATTGACGTCCGCTCATCGCCGCCGACATCGCCAGTACCCTTTCCTGCACCATGGTGGGATCTCTCCTTGACTATTGCAACTGTGTCCTTGTGCGAAACTCCAATGGTTGCAACAACAAAAAACCTCGCCCTTCTCAACCTCAGCACCTGTCGTCGTCGGCTCGTATCAATCACCTCCCTGCACTCCCCTCCACTGGCTTCTTCATCGCCAGCGGGGGCCAGCTACAAGAAGATCGCCTATCTCCGCCATATCGCCTCTTTTGGTCGTCCACTGTGTCTTTCTTCGCTCCTGTCCCTCTGCACTGAAGCTCGCTGTAGAACTCTTTGCGCTGCGCGACTCAGCCTCTACACCGAGGACCAGGACCGGCAGTGCAAGGCACCATTTCTCTACTTGGTTAGCCGCCCCCTTCCCCACCTGAAAAGCAATCTCGCTGCAAATTCACAAAAATTACATCTACGACTGATTTTTAGGTGACATTTACAGGCGTTTGAATGGCACGCGGAGATTGGCTCCATATCTCAAGAGTCACGGTTACTTATGTCCACTTAATATTGTGCGCGTTTACACATCGCATTATTATTCAGAATCAGAATCTTTATTTAGACTGCAGGAAGAATCCGATGAGCTATGAAGCTCTTTTTCACAGATGTCCAGTATAGCCAGGTCAACGATTATTAAAACAACCCAAGGCTACCTTGCTTCCTGCAGTGGACTCGGTCACACAATATATCAAGAGGGTTGATGGTACGATCAATAGTCATCAACACATTCCTTCATCTGGCTGTGTTCTTAATACATGGTGCAAAACAACTGCCCGGTAAGTTCCACAGTCTTAACGGCTGTAATTTCATAAGAATACAGTATTTCAATATATCTGGACAGGGGCCGTTGTAAGGAATGGCTCAATGGCAAGGACGCAGCCCAGCTGTAGCACATTTTCGACAGGCAGTCCTCGGGTTACGAACCTAATTCCTTCCTGAGACCCGTTCGTAAGTCGAACGGTTCGTATGTCAGGGCACAATAATGCACTACTCTTAGGTTTCACGTAGGTAAAAAAATAAAATTAAAAATTCCAAAAGTAATAATAGAAATTATAATAATAGAAATTATTTTATTTTATTTCTATTATTACTTTTGGAATTTTTTATTTTATTTTTTTACATATGTGACTTTACCGAAAAAACCTAAGAGTATGAATCCTTGCAGTCACGAAAGCTTCAAATCTAGAAACAATAATGCACTATTTAAATGCCCATACGGTCAGTGTTATGAAATGTGTTACGGTTCATAATTAAGAATAAATATTGTACATTTGCATGTAACACTGTAAAAAAAACTGTAAAGGAAATAAAACATAAAATAAAGTAACAAATAGAAAAAAAAATGTGATGCTTGGAGTCAGATGGGGGGCAATGGGTCGCCACAATTGCACTCACACGCGCGCATGCACGCACACACAGAGAGACAACGATCTCCCCTGTAGTCTGAATCGGCTGTTGGGGCAAATGCTGTTAGTTAGCAGCGCCTTTGAAAGCCCGCACGACACACGAGGGGGTGAGTGGCCAACATCACTCCCGGCCGAACTTTGTCTCCCCAGTGGCGATGTTTATACACCGCACCAGGTACTCATTTGAGGCTGAGTCAACCTGAGTTGCAATCGAACCCAGGTCGCCAGGTTTGTAGTGCAGCGTGCTAACCGCTACACTACCACTCCCCACCGACCAGGTACTCAAAGACAAAGATCCCCCGTGTACTCACTCACACTTTCACACATGCACACATATCTGCGCACACAAGCAAACACTCCCAGAGCGAGGCTGATTCATTACGTCTAGCGGAGGATCGCTCCTCCGAACAAAATTGTTCCGCGGTTGAGTTTTGCAATTACGAGGTCGCGTTTTAAGTTGATGTTAAAAACACATTATTTCATGAAAGCTGGTTCGTAAGTACGGGTGTTCATAAGTCGGGTGTTTTGTAAGTACGGGTATACGTAAGTCGGGCGTGCATAAGCTGAGGACTGAATGTACTTGTTTCAGAGGTTCGCAGTTCTAATCCAGACTCCCTATGTGATTGACTTCCTGGGTGTATTAACCATAAAAGTGCACGCCATCTGCTTCACAATGGACATTCATTTTCTGACGTCTTTCGAAATGACAGGGTCATTATGTGCTTGGTTTTACGGTCGAAATTTGATAAATTGCCTGAAATTACTCAATTGGGACTACACTCTCCGCTGACAGATTCTATTCGTATGTGAAACATACAAACTGTATATCCTTCGTGATAACCCTGCACTATACGAATGGCACGAATACTAAATGTACTCGATTGTTATTTTTATTAACTCACAATATGACGCTCGTGAAGTTACATCCTGTTGGAAACCGAATTGGCACATGTGTAGGGGTGTTAGAGAGAGAGCCGTTATGCATGGCAGCTTATGGGAAACAAACACAGTGGGCGGGGCTACGTGAGTGCACGGGGGGGGGGGTGCTCTCAACGACGTCCGCACCAGGCAGCCCGGGGCCCCACCCCTCAGCGGGGGTGGAGTATAAAGGGGGATGTGTCAGAGGGCTCGGGGCAGAATGTTAAAGCTAAACCAGTGAAGACCGAAGATCGTCTAGCTAGAGCCCTGGACTCCCCTGGGACGCCGCCCTTGTCAGGGCCGCGCAGGACCGAGCCAGCGGCGTGGTCCCGAGAACCAGAGCTAGTGCTCTGGGACTCTGGGTACCGTAGCCCGACTTACCAGTGTCGGGCCAGACAGCCTCCCCTATCCCGTTAGTGGAGGACTAGGAGGTAGGTCAGAGATAGCTAGCAGTGTATTCCCAGCTAGCCGGGTGAGGGGGCCGATACCCCCTCTAGTATTGTATGTCCACAGTTGTGACTACTTGTACGGAATAAATACGTGTGCCTCACCAACGGTGTCCAAGAGTCATCAACGGTACTTCACATGCTCCCTCTGGGGTTGAATTTTTTTAACCTCTGCTTTGAGGCAAGCCAACAATGTTCCCACCACAGGAATACAGAATTTATAAGAATGGCTCGGCTACCAACGGATTGGATGTACTTACATTTTTTTGTAAAAACTGATCGTCCTTTGATAGTTCACTGTTGGGTGAAGGCCTCCGTACACCTTCCAGTCATGGGAGTCGTTTCACCATACTTCATGATGGCCAGTGCAGGATGGTGTTATGAACCTTACAAATATGCGCCATCTGTTTCACGGTGGCCGTTAAAGATCTGTCATCATTCATGATCTAAACTCCTTATTTTGGCTGTTTCCTTAATGCATGGCGAAAAACAACTAACATTGTAGTCTGACTACTACAATGTTATAATAATACTTGTACATATCTAGACAAGTTGACACTGTTTAGATATCATTCATCATTTCTTACCTTTGATGTGCCAGAAATCAAACTCACATCACCAGGTCCTCACCACTGCGCCACCACTCCTACCCTATAATATAATATTACAACTCTTCTTACGTCAGTGTGAAACGTCATCAAACTTTTTTTGAAACGAAAGGACTAAATGTCCAGTCACCTATTTATAGAGTTCCATTATATGTCTCTTGTTTACTGTGACTAATGTCAGTAAAACATACTGCAATGCCTTACACAACAAAATGAACAGCACTCAACCCAAGCTGAATTAAAATTGCTTTGCAGAAAAAAATGTAACGTTCTATTACACTTTTTATTGATAAATAAAGTGGTTGGGTAAGCGGTGAAAAAATTAGGTGAAAAAACATAAATTCACAGAAGCACGATATACAAGCTGTGATGCATTCAGTCAGTCTTACTGCAAAACATTTTTATTTATTTTAAACAATTTCAATGACCGTGCTATTACAACAGTTTCAAGTCAAAAGTAAAAGAGGTGCCTATGCTCAAAATTAATACATTTGATGATCGATTATCCAGCCCGCGATTATCTGGCTTTCAACATTATCCAGCGGTCCCGGGCCAATCCGGTGAAACTGGCAAAACCCCTCCAAAGGCTGTACCAGTCCGGCAATTGTCAAACACATGGGTGTTCAAACAAGAGTGTAGTACTACGTACATCACCCAATGCAGAGTCTTTGAGATTGGAGTGGTAAATATGGTACAGTAAATGCAGTGAATCCGAACCATCTCACTTCTCAAAGTGGAAGGTAAAATCTTCTTTGGAATCCTGGCAAAGAGGCTAACAACATTCATGTTGGTCAACAATTACATCGACACCTCCATACTCAAGGGCGGAGTTCCAGGTGTGTCCGGCTGTATTGAACACACAGGCGTCACCTCAAAGACCATTGAGGATGCAAAGCGAAACCAAGGAGCCTGGCAGTCCTCTGGCCTGCGGAGCCATACCCCCTAAGCTGGTGGAAACCACACTCCAGACCTACCATGTTACTGTGAGATTCCAGAAGCTCCTCCAGGGCTACTTTGACAACTTCAAGATGCGATTCACAAGTGAAGACTTAACCACCACATGGCAGAGGTTGGAGGTAGGCATCATCACCGGGTGCACTATCTCCGTCATCCTGTTTTCTGTAGCAATGAATCTCCTTGTTAAATACTGGCAAACGGCGTCCAGCAGGTTCCTATAAGAGCATTTATGGACGATTTGACGATCACCACAAAGTCAGTTCCAGAAGGCATATGGATTCTAAAGATCTGGTAGAGCTCACCAAATGGGCTAGAATGGAGTTTAAGCCTGCAAAGACCAGAAGTCTAAACCTGAAAAAGGGATGTGTCCAGGAAAGGTACCCATTTAAGATTGGAGAAGAGACCATCCCCACCGTTGAAGAGAAGCCTGTGAAGAGCCTGGAGAAGTGGTACAGGGCCGAGCTCAACGACAAGGAGAGAGTGAAGTAAATGCTCTTGTAAGCCAACACTTGGGTGACATCTCTGGAGAAGAGTGGCCTACCTGGCAAGTTTAATGCCTGGGGCTACCAACACGGGGAACTCCCCAGACTCTTCTGGACACTGCTTATCAATGAGGTACCTTTTTCAACTCTCGAGGCTCTCGAAAGGAAAATCAACAACTTCCTCAGGAGATGGATGTCAGTCCCAAGAAGCTTCTGCTCCATCAGCCTCTACAGCACAGGCAGCAAGCTGCAGCTGCGAATAACGTGTGGTAGAGGAGTACAAGGCAACAAAAGCTCACCAAGCCAAGATGCTGCAGGATAGCATTGACGAGAGGAATCGCCGGGCAGAGATCCAAGTAAGCACGGGTCACAAGTAGTCAGCCAGCAGAGCGGTCAGGGAGTTGGCGGAACGACTGCAACACGCGGACATTGTCGGGTCGGTGAACCAAGGCAGGTTGGGCCTGGAATGTTTGACCAGGTCAAGTTGGAACACAGCGGACCCAAAAGAATGCCGTGGCAGGGTGCAGAGGGAGGTCCGAAAGGTTGAGGAAGAAAAGTGGCATGTCAGAGGTGTAGCCATGGAAAAAACAGGGCAGCTGGACACACTGGGAGAGCATATGAGAGAGGTCACTGACCTGGAAAGACATCTGGAACATGGAAGGGCAGGGGATTAAGTTTCTGCGCTGCTCTGTATATAATGTTACCCACACCAACAAACCTCCACACCTGGGGGCTGGTAGAGAACCGCAGCTGTTCGCTATGTGGAAGGCCAGCCAGCCTGAAACACGTGCTCTCCTACCAAGCAGGTCTGGCAGATGGAAAGTTCAGGTGGTGACATGACCAAATACTGTTTTAGCTGGCCGCGGGACTGGAACAATCAAGGAGAAAGCCAAGACAACTAACCAAGGGCTCCTGTTTCATCCATTTCCTCAGGTCAGGAGACAGTGAAACGAGGGGAACAATGCGCAATGGGAGGTGACTGGGAGATGCTAGCAGGCCTTCGGAATCAGCTTCAATTCCCAGAGGCGATAGCCAGCACAAGCCTCAGACTGGACATCATCCTCTGGTCTAGAGGAACCAAGCAGGTGGTCCTCATCGAGCTCACAGTGCCCTGGGAGGAGAGGATAAAGGAGGCACATGAGTGGAAGCTCAGGAAATACCAGTCCCTCATCCTTGAGAGCCAGCAGAATGGATGGAGAGCCTAGAATCTACCAGTTGAGGTCGGCTGGAGGGGCTTCACAGGATACTCATTCTGGAGAGCCCTGGGGCTGCTCAGCATCGAAGGGGTGGCAAGGAAGAAGTTGGTGGCCAACGTCAGCAAGCAGGCAGAAGCAGCATCCCGTTGGATCCCGGCTGAAGAGGAACGAGTGGTGGCACGGCCCAACAGGCAGTAGGGAGGTAGGGCTGAGTTGAGTGGCAGATGGAGGGGGTAGTTCCAGGATGCTCGTTCGGCCGTCAAGCCCCCCTGAGGTGTAGTGGGCTAATACCGGTGAAGGGAGGTGCCCATTTGAGAACCCAGTTGAAGTCCCCACTCAGCTCGGTCCCAGTTAGGGGAGTTAGTGCTTTGAATGAGGAAGAAGGAGTAGCAATTGAAGTGCCATCCGGCCCAGAGAAAGTGAGTTAATTGTTTTACCACAACACTATACATCCTTTATTTAATCATATTTACAGTATAGTTATTCCTAATTACAAATGTGTTGCTCACATTTCTTCTTAGGCATACTTTGCAGCTGTGCTTATTACATTAGTCTTTCATTTCCTCTAGTTCATACGCCTTAGTTATTATAGTGATGATGTCATCAGCAATTTTGCTGATGGTAATTATTTTCGCCATAGATAGCTTTACTAGCGACTCAAACATCCTTTGGACGTGACCATCTGTCCGACCCTTACAGCCAGCCAGCCTGATTGCAAAATTTGAAATCTAATATAGAGCCATGTCTCTCCACCTTTCGCTTGTCTTCTCTGTGCCTGTGTATCCCAATTTATCTCGATTTTCTTTGTGCTTTCTTCTACCTATCCCTCTCTCTATATGTCTCTCCTCCAATAGCCACAATTCGCTACTAAGTGGCGGTGACATCACCACTGCCTGTGGCAGGTTAGTGCACTTTGAAGACAAGTGAAGTGTTGAAGGCTTGCTGACTGGCGGTCAGGAGGTCACGGGACAGACCCAGGTGTTATGGATTGACAGACTTAAGATGACTAATAGATACACCAGCTGCGTTCTCTATAATGTGTCAACTTGCATTTATGTTTAGCCGCCCAGCTCTCCACTCATTTTAAGCGTTATTCATCTGCCATCCATTGTTATTGGAGGGCAACTGCTTCCAACTGCCCAGTAGTGTCTTTCACGAGCCTCCACAGAGGCCGATTTTGACACTTCCTGTACCTAATCATCAGCAAGTCCACTCTACTCCATATCCTGATGTACAACATCAGCCCATCTCTAGCCCATGCTGCGTCAGTTTAGCCCCTTCTCCAGGAGTATAGCTTTGTGTTAAACGGCCAGAACTGCAGCCTCACCCCATCATGATTGTTGAAACACCTCGGTGCCATACTCAACACAACCCAGCGTCGGGTTTTCTTGACAGGAGAAAATAGGGCACCTCAGAAGCTGGCATCAGGAACATTAGGCCAAGTGAGGAGATACCGAGTAGGCCTGGGCTACATGGCTGCGACGGTTTAGCTGGTGCAGTGGACCAGGTTATATATGCGGGCACTTCCATGTGGTGCCTAGACCCCTTTACAGGCGAAATCTTTCAATAGGTTCCATTGTCTGGACTGGCCGGAAGAGATATCGAGTGGTTGTAGAATTTTACCCAGCTGGAGTGAGATACCCCTAGGATTCTTGTGGGAACAGATGGTGCTGGAGATGGAGCCCAACCGATGGAGCTGAGGAGTGTGTTGCTAGAGGCAAGCCTGACATGGACAGTGACCCTGGCAGAAGGGAGAGCATAAACCTCCTAGAAGACAGGGCCATCAGATTGGTGTTTCAGGTGGCACGTGCCCTCCCAATGATCCGATCGAAATCCCTAATTTCGATCGGATCATTGGGATTTATTAGTAATAAATCGGCATTTTGCGACCCCCACTGCCACTGTGTAGCATATTATTACGTGCCAGGGACTCTATGAGATGATAGGACAATAGTCTGAGTCCATAATTGGCAATAAGTAACGGCAAAGCAGTTATAAGTGACTCACAGAATTGTGCGCAGTTGCATATACAGTACACAACTTCCCTGAAGGCATATCTTCAGCGAGCGCGATGCCGATCACACACGGTTCGAATTCGACCCTCGATCGATGGCTGCGCCATCGCCAAACACGCGTCGAATAAAAAGCAAGGGACAAGTCCTTACTTACTAACAACTCCTATCATTTTGCATTGCTGGAGGGGTTTCCCCCTTTACCTAGTGCCTAGTGTCGGGGAAAGATGTTATAATCTGCTGCGACAACATCACGGTGGTCTTCGTGGTAAACCGGGAGGGGTCGCTAACATTTGACAGGTTAATGCAGGTATCATACACTCTGCTATCATGGGCAGAAAATGACCAGGTGAGGCTGTTAGCACGCCATTTTGCGGTAATCAAAAACCAGACAGCAGACTGGCTGAGCTGGGAGAGGCTTGATCTCAGCGAGTGGGCTGCTGCACCCCAGATGTTTGAGCAGGTGACCTGGAGATTTGACAGGCTGGAGATGCACTTTGTCTATGGGGTAAATACCAAGCTGAAGAGCTTTGGGTCTAGATACTAGCAGTAGGGTACACAAGCAACCGATGCCCTATCGTAGGATTGGGATGGCGGCCTTGGTTAACCCCCCCCCTCCCATTCCCCTTGATTTAAAAGATCCTGGAGAAGATCAGCAGAGAGGGTGCACGGGGTGCTAATTGCCCCCAACTGACCCCGGAGGCCGTGGTGCTCAGACCTATTGATGCTGCTTCAGAGCGAAGCCTGGGAACTCCCAATGAGACCAAACCTGCTCAGCCAGAGAGGGATCTGGTATAAGGGTCTGCTGGAGATGCACATCAGGGCATGGCGGTCTAAAGGGCAAGGTTTGCCAGATTAGATCTTGATATTGAGGGGCTGGACATGGAGGTCCAGGACGTGCTGTTTTGTTGAAATCTAGATATAAGTCTGCATGGCGAGTCTACAACTCGCAACAAAAAAGTGTTTTGCAGATGGCGCGGTGATGGGGAGTTAGACCCAGTGCACTGGGATGTGCAGGCCATGGTCAAGTACCTAGTGGAGGCCTTCCAATCAGGTTGGTCAGTGGTGGCCCTAAAGTTGAGGGCTTCAGATATTTCTGCACCCCACGACGTGGTAAGGGGGAGCCCGATAGTCTCTAGCAAACTTATTTATTGGCTACCGAGGGCAATGAAGCAGGAGCATCCCCCTGTGTTTGGCATGGCCCGTAGAATCTGCACATGGTGCTAAATGTATAACGCAACTATGCAAGGGTCCTCTTTGAACCATTAGCCGTGTGCTAAGAGAGGCTGCTAAATATTATAACAATGTTCCTGGTGGCCATTACCTCAGCAAGGCCGCACTTATTACACCCAAAATGCTTTCCGCAAATGAACCACACTAACTTGCTGACCTCGTTAAGCAGCAAAAGCCATCAGGCAAACTCCGATCATCCTCGCAACGGCTGTTGGCTAACCATCGAACAAAGATGGTCACTGCATCGTGCACTTTCATATGCGCTTCTGCAGCCATCTGCAATGCTCTTTCGATATTAGGAAGCCACTGGAGCTATGCATTTTAAAATCTAAATTGAAAACTCATATCTTTAGAACTGCTTTTTGTGTTTAGTTTGCCGTCCTGACCCCACACCTCCGATTAGCACGGTTGGCTACATAGGTGTGAAATAAGTTCAACATACGTACATACAAAGAGGGTTAGTACGATGCAAGCCTTGGTGGCCGGTCCTCCATTAACTTTCATTTCACGGGGGAGGGCAGTGTTAAGAATGTTGACCTGTTTCATGCCGAAGGTGCTCTCTGATTTTCATGCGAACCAGGAAATTATCATTCCGTCCTTATATTCGCCCCTCTTGTACTCGTCAGTAAGAGTTGGATCCGGTCAGGGCACTGGCCTTTTATCTTAAAAAGATCCAAGGCCTGGAGGGGAGCAGAACAGCGCTTCGTCTTGTATGGTCGACAGAAGAAAGGAGGGGCAGCGTTAAAGCCGAGAGTCGTCTCCTGTGGGTGTGGGAATGCATCCTAAAAGCCTACAAGTAGAAGGGGTAGAAGCTCATAGGAGCGTGTACACCACATTGAACTGAGGCCAAGGCGGTGTCAAGAGATGGTCGGGAAGGCATTCCTCTGAAGGTTATCTGTAGGGTGGCGGTGTGGAGTTCATATGTCACTTTTACCAGCCACAACTGTTTGAACACTTTGGGTGTCCTTTCTGCTGTGGCTGCCGAATAAAGCCACTGAGTTGGAGAGGGGAGATTGTAATTTTCCCTAACTCCAACTAGGCTCTTGTACAGGTTCTAATGCCTTCGTCCGGAGCCTGTTGGTGACCATTATGAATTAACTCGATTTTAGTACCCATGTTAAATCTGGTTTTCGTTAACGGTCTCTGGCACACCCGGGATCCCGCTAGCCATCCCCTAAAAAATTCATTTTCTCAAAAGAAGAGGTGGGGGGAAGGGTGGACAACTAGTACGGACAGTCCTCGACTTACGTGTGGGTTCCGTTCCTGAGAACCGTTCATAAGTAGAACGGTTTGTAAGTTAGAACACAATAATGTTCCGTATTTAAATACACATACGGTTAGCATTATAAAATGTGTTACGGTTCAACAAAAAAGGGAAGCATTGTTAAACTCATAAATAAGAAATATTGTACATTTGCATGTAATACTGTAACAAATGTTGCATAGTAAATCAAACATAAAATAAAGTAACAAACGGAAAAACATCTCGATTTAAAGCTTTCGTGACTGCAGGGATTCATCTTCTTGGTTCTTTCGGTAAAGTCACGTAGAAGGGAAGTAATAAAATAATATTTGTATTATGTTTTATTTTTATTATTTTATTACTTCCCTTCTACGTGACTTTACCGAAAGAACCAAGAAGAGGAAAAACATCTGTTTAATTTTAACTTACCTTGAGTCCCGATGCTGGCTTGCTTGGCAGAAGGGTGCAATGAGTCCACACAATTGCAAACACACACACACGGGGTCACGTGCGCACACACACACAATATAATTTATACAGATTAATATTTTAACCAATTAGCTAAGTTCCCAGTGCTCGGCACCGGAATTGTGTTCTAATGTATATCTCTGGAGTGTGTTACGGTGGCGAGATGTTAGCTACCTCGCCTGGTATACAGGAGGTTGTGGGTTCGATCCCGACCCTTACGCCTGTATATTTGGAATTTGCGTGTTTTCCCTGTGGTTGCGTATATTTTTCTCCAAGTCCTCCGGTTTTTCCCCTCTAGAGTTAAAACATGCATTTAGAGAATTTGTCTGCTATAAATGTTTACATGATATGCCACTTTGTTGAATTTGTGGCCAGGTCGCTTGTGAAAAAGAGCCGTATAGCTTAGTGGTCCTTACCTGGTAAAATTGTAATAGTTTAGTGTTAGTGACCACTTATGGAAACCGGAGTTAACGCTACTAAAATATCATTTTACAGAAACATCACGATTGTCCACGAGTATATACCCAGTGTGGGATGGTGTGGCCTACAGAGCATTTACAGCCTGGATATTGCAATTTTGTCCTCATTAAAGTTGATTCCAGCTCAGAGCTGAGATATTACCTCTCATTAGTGATAAAAATAAATACAATTTCAGATAATTTAGAAAATGTGGTCACAGACACTGAGGCACAATGAACTCTCATGCCCACGCATATATTATCAAAAGGTGCATTTATTTAATTATGTTCTCGGAAAACATTTTAATGGATCAGGGTTGCAATTTCAAGTGGAAAGCTGTTGACTGACATACAAGCCAGATATCGTGACACACACCTGTATCAATTTAGCGACATGCCAATGGGGTTGGTGAATGGTGAGGAAATGAAACATGTGCAAGACACACATCCTGCAGGAAAACAAGGTGTCTGTAAGACGCAGTGCAACAAGCAGTTTCCATGTCCTATCTGGTCAAACTTTTAGAACCGTGCCAATGTAGGACCCTCGTGAAAAAAATGTTACGCAACTATATAAGCATGGCTTGCCATACAGGCTCCCTAACACACCATCCATCCTGAAATATTCAAGTCTGCCACATGCCATGTATGTGCAAAGTAAGTATATTTATCTATCGTTTGCATTTAGTGCATTCATGTCCCATCATATGGAGTGCCTTGGCAGCCGAGAGGTCATAGGTCCAGGTTTGGTTTCTTAAATTCCCTCATTAAAGTATGTTTCTCTGTGGTTAGGATGTTTCCTCTGTGTATAGTATGGCTACCCCACTTGTTTGGTAATTGACAGAGCAGCGTGCTGCTTGCCTATTTGCAGTGGCGGTGCAAGTCATAAGGAAACCTGTCAACCCATACGGTTTACCCCGTATTCTTGTACAGGGAAATTAGGTTTTCAGGTCCATACGGCGTACAGCCGTTTCTATATGGGCAACAAAAACATTGTTTTTTTTCTATTTTTTTGTGTTTCTTCCTTGTGATGGGACTTTGTAAGATGAACGTTGACATTTATAAGGGCACGGGGTGACCAATCAGTTCTGAATTGGTCTGTAATAAGGTAGGCACTGATAAGGGGTTGACAGGTATGCATAAGCAAACTAAGCAATAGATTGGGGCCCGAGTAGCTCAGGAGGGCACACATGCACGAAAACATAAATAGATGTGCACCAATATATTCTAGATTTGAAGTTTTCGTGACTGCAGGGATCCATACTCTTTGGTTCTTCATGTGACTTTACCGAAAAAACCAAAGAGTATGCACCAATATAGTCAGCTAAAATTCAGAGGCGAACACATATTAACAACTAATTATGTATAATGAAACTATCAATATTTCAATTCATCTAGTCTATTAAGTTGTATATTTAACACTAATTTGAGACGCACTGGTTATGAGTGCCGTCGAGGATTGGAGCTTAATCCTTGTTATGAGTGACACCTTCCTAAGTTGGAACATTGCTACAAAATCTAGGGTAGAGCACCCAGTTCCTACCTCACTGAAATTGATAAATTTCTATGTAAATCAGTTTAGTTGATAATCCAGCACTCACTAAACTAAACTTATTTTTTCCGAGGTAATACCCACTGAGCTCCATAGCTCTTTTTCAGAAGTGACCTGGCCACAAATAGTAGCCCAATAAAGTGGCTTATCATGTGGACATTCATAGCAGCCAACTACTGTAAACGCATGTTTCCAAATGTGGAGGAAAACCCCGAAGGACCCGGACAAAAAACAAAACACGCGATCACGGGAAGAACATGCAAACTCCAAATATACAGGCGTCACCGCGTCAGAATGGAACCCACAACCTCCTGCATACCCAGCGAGGTCGTTAACATCTCGCCACCGTGGCGCCCTAATCACGAATTCACTCCAGTCACTTGCTCACCGGCAGTCAGTCGCCTCATTATCACTCTTCTATCGCTATAACCATGGTTACCGATTCCGTGAAAATCAACTCATTTAATGCCCCCACCCATGCTAAGGACTCGGGTCTACCGGGCTGTTTCGTCTCATCTGTGTTGTGTCCAACCACCACACTGCAGGTCACAACACTTTTCTGCCCGCTTCTTCCGTCGCACTGTTCAACTTTGGAATTCCCTCCCATCACCTCTTCTCCAAATCTTAGAACTTTGGTCAGTTTAAGAATTGTGTTAACGCTCATCTGTTAAGTCTTTGAACGGGCTGTGGTTTTTAAAATTTTGGGCCTTTGCGGCTGTCCTCAGCAACTGTTAAAAACTACTTTTAAAAAACTTCCAACAGGGTCCACATCATTTAAACTTTTACATTTCTCTCCTGTCGCTCTTCTATCCCTCCTGACAACATCTCTCCTGTTCTTCAAATACATCTCTCATGGTATTTAGCCGGGTAGTGGTGGCACACGCTTGTAATCAAGCACTTGTGGAAGCATCAGCGAGGGTTGGTGAATCACAGAAATGTTGTGAAACTCCCTTCCCTTTGGGCGTCAAAGTGCCATAACCCTGGCTTGCCAGAAGAAGCAAGTTGCATTCTAAACTCCATGTCCCACCTGTATGGAATCGAGTGTTGCCTTCCCGCACATGTAAGTTCATCTCTGGGTGCTCCGATGTCCTCCCACTTGCATAAACACTCGTCAATTGGCTAAAAACGTCTTAATATAAAATCATAATGTGGAACTCTCCTGACAAAGAGTCCTTGGACTCAACGTGTCTTCCTGGATGAATAAAAAACATCTTTGTTTCGTCTGAACACATTTATCTCCTATCTCTTCTGCATGCATTTCTCACTTGTCTTATAAACACATTCCTGCGGAGGGAGCTGGTAGGAACGTTGGGTTGCTCGGTCAATGGCCAGGATCAACGGTGGCGTGGTGTATTCCGCAAATATGCCCGACTGTGAGGGCGGGCACAAGCTGGCGTGAGTAGGTTAAACGTTGAGTTTTATAAGGGCACCACGGGGTGACCAGCCCCTCCCCACCCAGCCCCACCACTCCCACCCCCACCCAGCCCCACCCTCTCCACCCAGCTCCTCCCCACCCTCCCCACCCAGCCCCTCCCTACCCTCCCCTCCCCACCCAGCGCCACCCTCCCCACCCAGCCCCTCCCCATCCTCCCCTCCCCACCCAGCCCCTCCCTCCCCACCCAGCCCCTCCCTGCACGACGGACGGACACAATACTCCCCTGTGGGCTGGTGGAACCAGTGGGTTCCTACCAGTAATACACTTCTGTATCTTTAGTTCTTAATATACCTCTCCTGTCTTTCTACGGAATAATGGTTGTCCTTTATAGCATTATGTATATCTCTCCTATCTTGTTTCTCATTTCTTCTATCTTATACAACTGTAGTGACTGACTCAGATGCACTAAGAGTAGGAGGCACTCTGTTTATTAACACGGCCTATCAGTTAACAGTTAGTAACTATGGTTCCCAGTCAGGAGAGCTGGTAGACTGCCTGACTGGCGACACCAAGACGGTGAAGACAGAGATGATGGTGAAGACACCAGCAGCGCGACGGAGATCCCACTCCACACGACAGCCCAGAGGTCCCCTCCCGGGGCCCCTCTTATACTGTCAGCATGGCCTGGCTCCGCCCCCAGCCACGCCCCCCTTCTGGAACCTACTAGCGGGTTCTCGATGTGCCACTTCCGTAACCTTTCCCCTACATCTCTCTCTGGTCTATCACGTGACCTGCTGTCAATCAGGGCTGCTGTAGCTGCAGATCCCTTTCCCTGCCAGCAGCCAGT
Source organism: Lampetra fluviatilis (assembly GCF_964198595.1). NCBI lineage: Eukaryota > Metazoa > Chordata > Hyperoartia > Petromyzontiformes > Petromyzontidae > Lampetra > Lampetra fluviatilis. The sequence goes on from NC_136285.1 coordinate 5,013,608, forward strand.
GCGATGTTGCTACGTGACCGATTCTATGTCACGACACAACCATACTTCTTTCAACCTCCTATATCCCTATCCTTTGCCTACAACTTTAAACTTACTGTATCACCATTTTTGTCCACATTTCTCTCATCTCACGACATCTTTATATCTTGCCTATACTCGTGTTATCTCACTAGGGGTTCATAAATGCAGTGTGGAGTGGGAGATGTTTGCCTTCAAACGGCCCACCTGTTAAACGTCTTATCGCACAGCAATAAGCTCACAGACAAGGGAGAAGAATACACCACGTACATGGGGTCCATTACTAAACCTCACAACAGTCTTAATTACCTGAGCCCAGAATGGCAATGACCTGGCCAACCTCCCCAATCCCCCAAAGAAAAACCCTCTCCCTCCTCTGACGATTCCACTGTACCTGATATCGTTGATTCAACTGGTAATGCCCTCCAGAATGTCAGGATGTTGCAACGTATGGTGTGAGAGAGGATGTGTAATAAAATATTTTATAATTTAAAAAAATGTTTATAATCGCACAACTAATGCCATCACTTTCGTATTTTTCTAAATCGTTTATAGATGTAATTTTTTTTACATATTCAATTTATAGTGCGTGTCAATCATGTCCGAAAAACGGTCCTTTTAAGAGCTAAAATACCAGCGAAAGAAGAGTGGGACCTGCTTCGTGGTAGACCTCTCTCATCCGCCAGTGACACTGTCTGGAGGCATGGGCTCCTTCTCAAGGTAGCATGCGCATCATCAAGTGCCGCTCAACACTGAATCTGCTGAACTCGATGCTCTGCAACCAAAACTTCCGGGTAAACCTTGCCAGAAACACAAGCTGTATCAAAAAGTAAATGACAGCTTACCATCCCTATGGCTCCGATGCTGTTAAACATTATCTCGGCCTCGCTGTGCACTGCGTTGCACCACTATCCGAGTAGATAACCTCGCATTCAAGAAACCTTCAGAGCCAGGGTTAACATCCGACTCCAAACGTATTTAATGAATTGAACGAGGTAAAAATGATGGAAAAACACAGCACAAATACAGCATCTGTTAATACTTGGAAATATCAATACAATGAATGAACACTACAGCATCATAACATTGTCTTAGATAACCTGAAACTCAACAATAGATCCTGGATGGACCAGGCCCCTACATTAGTACTGAACAGCTATACAAGAGAATAAGCTACTGTGTTAAATAAAGGCATATCGTGTAATCATCACACTGCAGCCCAAATGTACAGCACTACATATAACACTGAACTGTGGATGAGACATTTAGTCATCCTTGCTCTCAAAATCGCAATAAGGTTACATGGGTACAAGTCTGACTCGACTTATTTAATTACAAGTAACATTCACAATAAGGCAAGTTGCAGGCTTCGTTGTTAACTAGGCCTCATATTTATCATAACAATTTAACAGCATTATAAAGGCATTTACAACATTAAAACGGTAATTCCAACATTATAACATCATTCCCAATATTATAAGAACATAAACGAACTTAAAGACAATGCTGCCCACAATGAACAGATGCAGCTGCCGTCGCTGAGACGTTATCTGTGCCTCCATTTTGTACTCTGTGTAATGGCTGAAACTCTGCCGCGTGGCTGAGAGGCTGTCAAATCTTAACTTCCTGGTCACGTGACCAAACTAAACCTCAAAACAGGAAATTCCTGTTAACACATACCCCCACTCCTGCCGTGGAGCAAAACACCTGCCGTGAGGTCGAACAAACATATTTACGACATTTCACCAATAATTACAACTAGCTTCATCAGGTGACAGCCAGATTTATGGAGAAATCCTGTTTCATTCCTTAAATATAGGGATAGATGTGATGACGTCAATTGTGATCCCTTCTTGTGTGAAGGTGGGGGGGGGGCGTTAATGAATGCATACTCTCTGTGGAATTACCTTTAAATCTATGCATATTTTGAGGAATGCCAGCGAAGACAACAGCTCCATCTGCCTGATTCGGAGTTTCTCTAATTTTCATGATGGGTGGTAAATCTGGCTGTCGCCTGATAAAGCTAGTTGTAATTACTGGCGAAACGTGGTACTCAGATTGTAAATGTTGTGGATTTACTCTCCAACACACCGGTGTGCTGTACTAATAATGAATTTGCATGTTCTGTTTACGTAACAAACCTTACTAATTGGCTGTGTCGGGTGGTGGTGGGTTTAACGATACATTTATATTTACGTGATATTAGTCACGAAAGCCTACGTGCTAAACTGATTGCGGAGTTCTGCCGAGGTTAAAAGTTCCATTGAGGGGGCCCACCGCTGCTCCGCACGGCTTGGTTCTGCCGGAAAAACTGTAGTAGCGCCATCAACGGGTTGCTACTGCGCACACCTCTTCCACAAGTGGAAAATTAAAGATAACCCCACAGTGTAACTGCGGCCACCTGAAGCAAACTGTGGAGCACATTATGAGTAACTGCATTCTACGCCCACTCTCCAGCGGACTGGGCAGTATTTGTCGTGCTACTCCAAAAGCTATCACATGGCTCACAAACATACACCTGGATGTATAATTTACAAATATTTGCCATATGCTATAAGAAGACAAAGAATTCAGTGTGAGGGCTCCAAATGTATATATTTTTGCTGAGGGCCTCCAATGGGCTAGTCCAGCCCCTGCATACGTGAAATTCACTTTCCAACCTACCTATTGTATTGCTCGATTTCTTTGTGCTGGGTTGAAAAGTGGTCCCCCACAATAAGAATGTGGAATCTTCCCATAACTCATGTTAGCTGACAAAAAAACACAACCACGCTGGTTTTCACTTTGTTCCATTATTGAATGCGTTCGTATCAATTGGAAATGTATAGTGGCACCACTCAAGTCAGCGTGGTGCTGAAAACACCGATCGGGTGGGTCCATTGTGTTGATTGTAATTCTCATGTAAATAGGCCCTGTATTGTCTTGACACCTGAAGACAAAAATTGCCCAGAATTTGCCCGTTCCCGTCGGATCTTGGAAGCTAAGCAGAGCTGAGCCTGGATGGCGCATAACAGGTGGTGTAGGCCGCAGTGCTACATTGTGAGTATCAGAGAGCAGTGTAGCAAAATCTATTGCTCTACCCTGCTTCTATGATCGCACATTTATGTCCCCCCGAACTTCAACCCGCACCGATCAGAACGGTGAAGTACAGTAGTCTCTCGATTAACGTTGACATCGGTTAATGTATTTTTTCGGTTAACGTTTTGCCTCCCATGAGACCCCATGGATTCAATTAACGTTAAAATTGTTTTCTATCGGTCACGTGTTTGCGTTATGCACGTGGGCGCCAATTTCCGCCAATCCGAGCGCTCGCAAGTGGGGCCGAGCAATGCTCTTGGCCAATCAACGACGCCCATTTGTGAGCTTTTAGACCTCGACTGGGCTTTGTTTGCATTGCGTCTTCCGTTTTGGCATTCGTAACAGCTCTCTTGCAGACTCAGTGATTTTTACTTTTTTTTCAACTTATTAGTGAAATCGATTCACCGTTATTTCGGTGAAAATTAATTTTCAGGGAACGGATTAAAAACAGTTTAACACATAGACATTCGCGACCAATATCATCCATAACAGAGGTTTTGGGGTTAGATCGCGTAAATATATAAAAGTGTTCAATAGGGATTACTGTTGGAAGGGCTATTTTCATAAACACAATAGACAGGAAGGACAAGTTCAAAGGGCTCGCATAATGCACATGCATACTGTACGTTGCCTCAGTAATCCCCCCCCACCCCCATCATTGTGCAAGAGCACAGAAGGGTGGTCAACACATCTACGCCTCTATATAAGGAATGAAACAGTAAGACTTCTCCACAAATCTGTCTGTCGCCTGTTGAAGCTAGTTGTAATTACTGGCGAAACGTCACGGTACTCAGATCATAAATGTTGTGGCTTGGTGCTCCAACACACTGTACTAGTGACGAATTGGCCACGTTCTGTTTACGTGACAACCCTTACTAGTTAGCTGTGTCGGGTGGTGGTGGGTTTTAACGACACATTTATATATTTACACCATCTAACCCAAAAACCTCTGTTACAGATTAAAAACGTTAACCGAGGGACTAATAAAAATAACCCGCATGGCGTGGCAAGGCCCCCCCCCCCCCCATCTAGAAGCGGATTGACAAAAATGGCTCTTAATGTCCAACACATTCTATTCTTGCGGTAGGGCAATGCTGTTTTTTAACACGTTGTACTGCGATTACAATGGACAACACAACCGGAACACCTCACCGTAATCACAACTGGCAGGCTGAGTCATTGGTGTCCAAAAATGTCCAGCAGCTCAAATCCAGCGTGCAAGCTCATTTACTCTGGCCGGCGGCCTCAATTAAACTTACTTCAAGAAACCACAGCACGCCAAACGGCTCTGGCATTAAATGAATAAAGTTAGTCTCTGTTTTCCGCACAAACGTATAATTAAGTGTTGTTGGTCAGCATACAGGCTTTGTGTGATTAGCAGGCGGTGGGGTTCATGGGGTACGGGCTGAAGTAATGATAATATTGGCTTCAGGGAGTAAGTGCTGTAACCACCGGCTTTTTTATATTTGTACATCGGTCTCAGATCTCTCTTATTTCTGTCACATCTCCCTTGACACATCGTTTTCCGGTATCAATCTCTTACAGCGCTGTGCTAATTATGACTGTGTCCTTCATATCCCTCACCTATCTCTTATCGCTTCTGAATGCCTCATCCTCCATGTTATCTCCTCTCAACACATCATGTCTCTCTATATCTTATGAATATGGTAATATTATGTTATGGTATATCTTCCTATCATCTCATCTGAGGACATTTCTGCACCTTAAATCTCTTCTATATATCTTCTATGAATATAATGCGACACTTCTATATATTTCATTTATATCTCTTATCAATACAGCGCATCTATCTCCTATCATCGCTTACATCCCACGTGAAGGTGTCTATTTTGCCTCTATGCGTCTATTTCACTCCCATTCCTTACGAATGTATATATTATCTATTCACATGAGTACATCCATCTTTTCTATATTTTCTGAATGCATTGCTTTCATGTCTTATAGGCAATCTGAATACATATCGGTCACATTATATCTCTATTCTCTCTGATCAATAAATGTATGCGTTATTCACATGCTCTCCCAATCTTCTGACACCGAATCTCCATATGTGTCATCTTACTCAATCACTATCTCTTGCCTACATATATTCTCTTATCCAAATACATATTTACATGCTGTCCATGTCTCTTAGTTTCATCTGACGACATTTCCGTCTCTGGACAGATTCTATATTTACAAGCAAATTACTAAATTGAAACGATGCGTAGCAAACATAACCCACTGCTGGCAGACTAATGGCCCCGCGTCGCTCTTGCAAATGAGACTCTTGCTGGCCTCGGGAGTTCCTCCAACGGTTGAACAAAATAAACTTACAACTTGAGTCTACTTCTTCTTCTCTTGTCTCACGATATATCCTCAATGCGCCCATTGTGCTCGTGCCACACGCTAGTTTTGTTTAATGTCTGCAGCGGTATGTACGCCGCACGTATAGGTAGCGTTGAGTTATTTTTCTCAATCTCTTCTTTATATAGGTTTTTACTCGTGATTAGAAATAATACATTTAAAGCCCTTTTTCGGTCAACAGCTTCAACTAGGCTTCGTTGAGCTGTGGAGTGGCTCGTGACTTTAAGGGATAGTCTATCGAACTCTCAACGTAAAGAGATTGGAAATCCGTGGTTTAAGCGGTCCAGATGCACGATGAATAGAGTGGACATTTGAAGTCTAACAATTAACTACTAAGTGATCCAAAAAAACGCAAATCAAAGCAATTAACTCACGCCAATTAACAACATTTGATCAATAATGCTTTGGTCCTCTATTTGCATGTTTAGTGCATTGCTTTGTATTATAGTACTCCTCGAAAAGTCCCATTGCAGCGAATGGCAATATGTTCCGTAGCTAAAAAATAAATGACAATGTCAAGGTGCGCTAACCACATGAGGGTTTCGGGAGAGAGCTTTGCTTTTCCTCCGTTGAAGGAGTGCAGACATAGGTTAGGTTGCATGGCCACGGTCGCACGACTGTAATTTTCCAATCGTGAAGGAGATGTGCGCATCAGCCCGTAGATGTTCTGACATCGTTAAAAAAAATATCTCTCAATTGCTCTGGGCTGATTTAAATACAGTGTAGGTATATATGCCTACTGTATGGATGATTACATTCATACTGGTCTGAATTTAAATAAAAGTAATAACGTACTCGATATTATAGCCACTTTCATTTGATTCTTTCACTTTTTTCTTAGTTCTAGGTTTAATATACAGCGTGACCCAAAAGTGAGCACACATAGGGTTATTATATTTGTTTAAACAAATCACGTAACATTCTTTCATATATTTTTATCAGACGTTCAAACTGAATTCCATTAACATTAATGCGTGCACGAATTTATTTTGGGAAATTAATTTAAGGACTTTTTAAAGGGATCACAGCTGTAATATTTGAACATTCATACATTCTCCTTTATCTCGATTAATTCAGGATTTTTGGTCGAGTTTTATAAACGAATGATTTGAGGTAACCCCATAGGGAGAATGATTGTTTTTTTGTTATAGAATATGAACTTAAAGAATAAACATTTAAATTGTTTAATGCCAGTGTTAAACTAAATTAAATAACCCCGATGACTTTTGGGCCAACGTGTATATATCATAGTCAATACCTCTGTTCTATACAGGTCGAGGTAATGTTTCACACCATCACACTATTAACCTGGCAGACGGAGTTCGGTCTCTGGCCTCGGTTAACATTGGTGGCAAGTAACATGGAAACCATTCTTTGCATTCCATAACCCATCGCCTTCACAAATCCACACTGAGCAGCGTGGTGAAGTTATAGACCAAACGACAGTCAGGACCAAGATGGCGTGGTGGGGAGGGCATTCATCTGACAGTGCTCCTGTGGTGCCACGACCGCGGAGCAATTCCGGAAGCGCCGCGATTCCCTCCCGGCCCCCGCACTAAACACACACCCGCACGCAGTGCACCCACGCGGTGTCCTGGCGGGGGATTGCCTGGCACATCGGGTTTTAATCCGAAAGGCCCCTAGAGGGAGAGTCCCACGGTTTCTCAGTGCCAGGAGATTGGCCAACCCTCACAGCACAGGTTACATTGCGGTGCCCCTAAATTGGCTTAAAATTGTATGGGCGCAGAAAGAAAATGTTCCCTGGGCCAACCGCAGTGAGGTACAACTCGGAGGGGAGAACAGAGGATGGAACATTTTGACAATGGCACCCCGGTCCTTTGAAGTTAAGGAACTATAAAGAGTAGCCCGTGACGATTTGAGTCAGTTGTCTTCAACCTCCGGACCGTCAAGACCCGCTCCCTGCCATCCTGCCTCCTCGAGTCCCTCGCAGCATCCATGTGATGCCAGCGAGTGCTGCTACGAGGCAGTGATAGGTGAGGCTGTCGCTCATCCTTCTCCCTCCGACTCTCACAGCGTCCGTGCGACGCCGTGAGTACAGCTACGAGGTACGTGGTAGGACGCTTGAGTCACTGGGTTCGTAGGCAGAATATTCCCCTTACAGTTAGAGTGTATTTGCGCCGTTAATAAACGTTAGTACAGAGTATCGGTGCAGTGTGATTTCTGTGTGCGTGGGTAGAACCTCGGCATGGTGTCTGCGATTTGTGTGTGGTGCGACTGCACGTGGAGACGGTGTGCGCGAGAGATCGAGCGCAGGGCTGCAGCGTCGTGTGTGTGAGGCACACGTGTATTAAAACATATACGGCCGCCGACGCTCGCGCGTCTGTGCAGCTGTGCCGCGCGAGTATTAGGGCGGGGGGGTGGGGTGCGTTAAGCCCATTCGCCGACGCTAGCGCGTGTTCACACAGCAGCAATAGCATGAACGGCGAGGCATGCGTGCAAATTCGCGCAGCCCTTTAGCGCTAGCCTTCGTGTGCAAGCGGATTAGGGCTTTAACCACCCGGAGGTGCGCGCGCATATTCATACTGCCGTTTTTAGCGCTAGCCTTTGTGCGAATTAAGCACCTGTAGGGACGCGCGTGGGTACGCGCGTGTGTAGAAAATACGCGCCTGCAGGGGCGCGCGCGTGCATGCCACCGCGTTGGCTTTTGTGGTGGTGTACGTGGGCGTGTGCGAGATAACCCCTGGCGGTGGTGAGCCACGTTCCTCAGAGAGGGTCCGCTGGCCCGGGTGGAGGGGGGCGATCACCCGATCGGCGGGGGCCCGGCGAGAGGCGGTCGACGAGGGGGGAGTGGACGGGGTGGACGTCGCGCCCCGCCCGCTCACAGGGAGCGGGGAGGCGGGCGTCGGTCCCCACACTACAAAGGGCTGTAAACGTACGCAATCAAGCTCAGTTCAGTGAGATAAGTAAAAGCTGACAAGAGCGATAAGATTTACATCACAATAAACATGGTGGTTAAATCGTACTATATTCTGCCGATTGTTTTTTTTTAGGTCGCATTCGTTATTTTCTGAAGAATTTTTAGCAACTGCGCACGTGTTCCTCGTTGAAATTGATGTTGAAACGAGCGCACACTGGCTAAGCTTAGGTGTGTTGGGCATGAGGGTCATTTTGCTTCGCGCATGCACATATTCACTGGCAATTAGCATTAGTAAATTCCAAATTTAGTTTGGTACGGTTTTATGGCTCCCATCATGGTTCGAGAGATGCAAACAGAGGGCCAGATGTGGCACATTACGAATGGATCACTCTTTTAATTATGTCCTTGTGCAGCAAGGGAGTAAAGTGTGGTTCTGTGAAAGTCCTGATGTGCTGTGCAATGCATCAATGCATGTGTGTACAGCAGCATGTGATGACTGAGTTGGGCCTGTAGGTGGCTGGCAGGGTTATTGAATGACCGCGCGGATACACCAGCCACATGGTTAATGGCGACTCAGAATAATTGCTGTGTGTAACACGTGCTGGTGTATTGTACAGGTAAATGATCCAAAGGTTGTTTTTGATCGTTATATAAATGTTCTAGACTTGTTCTAGACTTGTTCTAGACTTTAAGCTTGGCTTTGAATAGTTCGTTTGTGATATATGCAATTAGAGGCGTTTTAGCACTGTGCATTGTAAAGGGATGATGCACTGTAATTACTTACTGTCATTGTAATTCTCTAACTCTAATACTGTTTAGTCTATAACCATGCCCATGTACCCAGAGTATGACTACTTGCAATGCTATTGAGAATAGAATACATGTAAAGTAGTAAGCTGTACAATGGTGATATACAGTACGTATACTGTACACATACAGTACATATAATGGGTGTAAGATACCGATATAAGTGGATGGTATAGATAGACATACAGCTTAGGATTAAAGGAATATTCGAATAGTGATGTGCAAATGTGATTGTCATAGACAAAGATGGTTAATGGCGACTCGGAATAATTGCTGTTTGTGACACGTGCTGTTGCATTTTACAGAGTGACGGTGCTGTTCTTCACAAGATTGCTATTAACCACAATAAATGTGCTTGCCCCCGATTTGGAGCACCTGCCCACGTCCTTCATTTCGAGTGTGCAACACAGACTTACAAAAGACAAATATCCCCGTATAACCTTAACAGACTATTGGGGGAGGAAGTATTGTTAACGAGCACCTTTGCAGGCCGGCATGGTACACAAAGGGATGAGTGGCTAGCACCACGCCCGACCGCCGTTGTATCCCTAGTGGCGATTCGACCTAAGGGAGGCCCAGGACCTGTTCAGATAATCGTCACTGGTGTTGGCCATGAGGGGGAATCGAACTTGGGGGCCGGGTTTGTAACGCAGTGCGCTAAATACAACACTACCACTCCCCACAGACTTACAATACAAAGATGGACAGACGTGAAGACGCAATTAGAGCATAGAGGAGACAGACAACCAGACAACCATACAGATGAACAGAAAGAGATAAAACATTAATTTGTGTTATTCGCGTGGTAGGGGTTCGTTTTGCTTTCGATGTTTGATCATTTTTCTAATGAGCTTGGAAGCAGTTTACACAGTACAGTGATACCTCGGTTCACGAACGCTTCTGTTCACGAACAACTCGGTTCACGAACAGAAAAGTTCATAAAAATATGCTCCGGTTCACGAACTCCGCTTCGGTTCACGAACAGGAGCTGCGGCCATTTTAATGCTATTTCCAGGCTGTCACATGGTCGTGACTTCCTGTAGGAAGATCGTGGAGAGAAGAGGAGACACAGAAAGAAGTACTGTGAGTACTGTGAAGACACTTTCAGTGACTTTTTGCTTTTTGGTGTGCTTTTTAGCACATACAGTACTGTACTGTACTACTGTACTGTACAATACTGTACTTACTGTATTGTACAGTTCACCCGTTTGAGTGCTTACTGAAGTCATCTCAAGCAAGGTTAGTGTTCTCTCTTTATACATTACTATACTGTACAGTACTAATGTGTATTGTAATTTGTTTCATATTTTTGTGCTTCAAAAACCAAAAAAAAAGGTCAGAACGGATTAACCGGATTTACATTGAACCCTATGGGAAAATGTGCCTCGGTTCACGACCAATTCGGTTCGCGACCAGAGTCAGTTCACGAATTAAGTTCGTGAACCGAGGTATCACTGTATCCTCTGGAGTGGCTCTCTAAAGCTCCCTCTCGAGGAAGGCCTTCTGCTACATCGTGGAAAATGAAGTCTCGTGTTCCCAGCTCGCGAAACTACTTTGGAAATGATAGTAACTGCAGTAAATTAATTATGAGTGTGTGCATCAGATGTGTGGTCCTGTAAGCACAACTACTACGCAAAGAACCTTGTTGTTAAAGGTTGTGAGTTGAGTTCTTGATCAGCACGTGGATAGGTGGGTAGGGGATATGTGGAGAATCTGGCCAAAACTAATCTGAAGTCAGGCCCTCTCTGAACAATGGATATACAGTGCTGTGTGGCAGACCTCTGAGTATAAATAGAGCCCAGTGCAGTGTGGAAGCAGAGGCACTAGCGGTACCTTTCTGGACCAGACACCACGGTAACTGCTCTTCCGCACCTCTCCAGCAGCACCAGCTAGCAATTTAAATTGGTGAGTCTGCAGCACCCGAGGGAACTACCATCCTAAGCTGCGGGTGAACTTTAACAGCATATTCATTAAGTAGATGATGGTTGTGTTTGTACGTTTGTATGGGAACTGACGGTGCATGTTTTCCCCTCCTATAATGATTTATTGTGTCGTGTTCTGGGGTGATGGTGGAACCTCAGCGCGACCTCAGATCAGATGCAGAGTGGTGTTTCGTGGAGACTGGTGGGAGCTGATGTTGATGCCGGAGTTGGTCAGCCTAGGCCTTCCATCCAACTTAAAAAAAAGCCGGCTGAAAAGGCCGGAGTTGATCCCCGAGCAAAGTTTATACAACTGAAGAAGCCCCAACCCAAAAATAAGATACTTTTTGATAAATGTATCAGGCCGAAGTGTATTCTGTAGCCGGTGTAGGTAGGACGGCTACAATTGGTAATAGCTTCTAGATTTGAAGCTTTCGTGACTGCAAGGAATCATATTCTTAGGTTTTTTCGGTAAAGTCACGTAGGTAAAACATCAAAATTAATGAAAATAAAATAAAACAAAAATCACGACGTTTCGTGTTGCCTCCGAAACGTCGTGATTTTTGTTTTATTTTATTTTCATTAATTTTGATGTTTTACCTACGTGACTTTACCGAAAAAACCTAAGAATTTGGTAATAGCTGTCACTGTATTTTGTCAATATAGTGGCTTGACCAAACAGGAATTACCCCAAGGAGATGATGAGCCATTCATCAACAAAGATATGACTTATTTTTGTTAAACTCCCATAATGTTGAGCCGAGCGTTCCCAGTGTGTTTGGGCAGAACGTGTCCCTCGAAGGGATGATGGCTGATGGTCAAGAACCATGGAGTGGCAGCCAAGGAAGGTGCAGCCATAACATTGCTCGCTCACGCCATTGCTCGCAGAAAACCCCCCCACTAGAGCACTGTTTTTCAAAACTCTTCCGCTGACCACCCAGCCCCCCACCCCTGGTGACAAAATGCATTCACTTCTCTCTCGAAATACCAGTAATACAAAATCATTCATATTGCCGGCACGTAACTTTTTAATGCAGTTTTTTAAGGTTTTTTTTTAGGAGTGGGGGGGGGGGCATTTAGATGTTAGGGTTATGGTAGTTTAATCTGGATAGTTTACCTAACTTTATTTTTAAATGAAATATAAGTAAAATATTAATTAATATCCGACACGTCGTTATTTCCGGATCAACCTGCATTGCATCAGCCCACCGACCACCTGGAGGACCGATTCAGGCCACTGGTGGTCCAGGGACCACACTTTCAGAACCACCGCGTTAGAGGAAGCTCTATAGGGCCCCTGAAGAGGGTGTATGTCTTACTCTTCAATCCTGGCCAGACGTGTTTGAAGATGTTGAGTTACTCTCGCATTATTCCACCACAAGTAACCTGCAGATCGACCGCGATGCATCCATTTTACAGCTGCGTGGACAGAGGTGGGTGGATTTAAGAATCTTCGTGAAGGATGGTGATAAAGGTAAATTAACTACCGTGAAGATGAAAAGTTCTGAGAATTGAAGATATTTCAATTTAAGGTTCCAGCCGGCACTTTTATTAACAATACACCACCACAAAACAATTAAATACATACTTTTTTTTTTACAAACCGCCTCATATAAAAAAAATCCCTGCCAAATTACTCCATTGGAATGTACATAACAATTAGACACTTGCGCACAACTTGGCAGGACCCCCCTAAAACTGAGTCCTGAGACTCAGGCTTTTTTTGGTAAACAAGCATCCATAGTTTTAGCTGACATTGCCATGCCGTGTAATAATAAACTCAACATATATTAAACTAGCTTGTTTGCCCGTCCTAGGACGGAAGCTGTAATATTTACGAAAAACTTGAGCAGAGTATAATTGTATCTTGTGTAAATTTAATGACAGTGAATCTGGCACAAAACGAAGTCATCAAACACGTAACTGCATTTCACTGTAGCACTGTATTAATGGCAGTAAATGTGGCACAAAACGAAGTCATAAAACACTTCACTGCAGTTGACTGTAGCACTGTATTGATGGCAGTGATTCTTGCACAAAACTACGTCATAAAACACCTCACTATATAATTGACCTTCAATTTCTTAAAATTCACTGCTCTGATACTTTATTCTCTTCTGCTTCGGTCGCTGGGGTTGAAATAAATTGGAATTCGATACAATATCTGGAAAATCACAGAAAAAAATGTCTATTTTACCATAATGTAGAAGCATAAATTAGGCACATTTTGTCTCAAGTGCTGAATAAATAAATAAAGACACCAAATCCATTTTGTTGCTGCGTAGAATTATATATTAGATTAACTTTCAATAAAGAAACGTCAAACTGAAAGCAAATTTGCGAAAAAAATGATTTCCGCTCGACCTGCGTGAGTGTAGCAATCCACCCGCTCATGAATATTAATGACGGGGGGGGGGGGTGTAGCATGTGGTGTGACGTCACGCACGTTACACACAAACACATTCTTGGCTCATTATAGTAGTAATGTCACATTAATCTTCCTGAAACACCTGCCGTCTGTGTGTTTTCTGTTATGGGCCGAGTGTACCTACCGATTAATCATGACTATGGCGAGTCTTTGATTTGCTTTTCTTAAAACAATCACTGCCAGTGCGTTCGCACGGGATCCACAGCCCAGGGCAGATGGAGTGTGGGTGGCATGGGATGCGTGATGACAGCTTGCAAGAACGTGCGCTCTGATGTTACCGCTGCGCAGGCTCGCTTTCCCGCACGCCAGCAAAACTTTTTTTTGGGAATGTGCAGTAACACCGTGGCACGAACGTACGTACGTTGAACTTCTTTCACCGCCGTAATCGGAGGTGCGATGGCGCTACGGTGACGCTGGCGACTACAGCGGTGCTGCGGATCTTCGCATCTCGGGGGTGGCGGCGGTGGCGGCAGCGGCGGGGGAGCTGCGGCACTGCGTGGGTGCCGGCGACAGCGCGTAGACCACGTGCTCCGTGTTGGGGGAGGAGCCCGCCCCGCGCCTCGTCGGCGTTCGGCACCGCCGCCACTGCTGGCGGCACGTGGCGGGGCACCGCACCTGGCGGAAGCACGCCAGCACCTCCTCGAGGAGGTGCCCGCTGAACGACATGTAGATCCACGGGTTGGTGCAGCTGTTGAGGCTCGAAAGGAGCATCACGATGGTGTAGGTGGGGTCGGATGAGTCTGCGGCGTCGGGGGGGTGGAGGGGGGGAGACAGCGTGGGATTGTGAAAACTGTGACCCGTGCGCCGACTGTGACGTCGTTATTTGATTTTACCAGGTGAGGCACATTGAGCTATAGAGCTCTTTTTCAGAAGCAACTTGGCCACAAATGATCGCTCAACGAAGTGGCGGCTTATCGTGTGGACATTTAGAGCAGCCAAATACTCTTAAACGCACGTTGATTCTAAATGCGGGGGAACAACCGGAGGACCCGGAGAAAATTCCACGCTACTACGGTGAGAGAAACACGCAAATTCTAAATATACAGGCGCCAGGGTCGGGATTCGAACCTACGTATTCCTGTAGACTAGGCCAGGCAATTAACATCTCGCCACCGCGGCGCCCACAACTGCGCCACTCAATGAAGGGCCCAAGAGGTTGTTGTTGTTGTTGCAGCCATTGGCAGCAGCACAATCTCCCGCAACAGGTGCACATAATCTGTCTTTATCAAGGTGCATATTGACAGTCTCCGGCGAATGAATTAACTTTTAATTATGTCGGTGGTTTATATAATTACGTGTGTATTCAGCATCTGGTTGCTACATGTGCGCACAAAAATATATGCGCATTTTTTGCATTTGTTATTGCTCGAAATGAGAGAGACACGTTTTACTACTTTTCCCCAGGCCCACAATAGGCCACTGAGGCTGTGCTAAGAGGTTTCCCCCACGGGGAGGAATGCTATAGTTCTAGGTGTCGGTGTGTAAAGTTTTACAGGGACCAGTTGCGAGTCTGACCGCAAAATCTCGATTTTGACACGCAAACTAAACTAATGTTTTATTTCACCAGGTAAGGCCCACTGATCTATACAGCTCTTTTTTAGACGAGACCTGGCCACAAATGAAAGCAAAACAAAGTGGCTTATCGTGTGCAAATTTATAGCAGTAAAATACTCTAAACGCGCGTTGATTCTAAATGTGGAGGGGACGAAGCTGAGGACCCGGAGAAAATCCACACGACCACAGCGAGAGCTCACAAACTTCTAATATACAGCAGGCATCAAGGTCCGGATCGAACCCCCGCCCTTCTGCATACCAGCCGAGGGTGTTAACATCTCGCCAGGTGCAAATAGGGAAACTCCTCGACTTGCTGTAAGAACAGGTGCTGTTCTGCTTTGTTTCAGTTGGCAACACTATACACGTTGGTGCCCTCCTATCCGGGCAGCTGTACGGTCCAGGCCATTCTCTGATTGGATCAAGAAACTCGCCCTGTGTTTGCAGTGGTGCCATTGTTGGATGCTCCTCTACCATCTCGTGCGGTGGTGGTATGGTGCAGCCGAAGTGCATTCACCGATTGTTGTATAGGATCCACGGTTCGCATCCGCAAGGCCATCCTGCGTAATACGACAGGTGCATTAACCTTCACAATGTGCGCCGTTTGCTTCAGAGTTTACGCTAAGGATCTGTGATGTAATTTGAAAAGAGTAGGCCATTGTGTACCAGTGCCATGGTTCAAACTTGCTCAATTCTATTCTGCCAAGAGACCTGATAACAAAGGATTTGATTAATTCCCCCAACGATCCATCCATTCTATTGTAATAACACTCTGGAGACGGCTTGTGGAATCGGTCCTTTTATTTACTTTCCTCAGTTCACAAGCACTCCCCGTTGCTGGCAGGCAACGGGAAGTGGGCAGACAGATTGCAAGAGACGCACCGCCACGTGGCACTCGGAGCCCCGCTCGCGCGTGGCCCCTCTCTCTCTTCGTTCCTTGTCTGACCACGTGTCCCTCGGCTCTTCCCTTATTTAATGCCTGGGTCACGTGGTACGCTCCAGCCAATCCTTAATAGCCTGCGCTGAATGTTCCAGATTCCTCCATCAATTCCTGGGACCACGCCCCTGACTTGTCCTCCCATTGGCTGAGGCCAAGAGTAGCACAACCAATCATCCGAGCTGACATCCCTCGATCACGCCAGGGCCATGCTCCCAGGCTCTCCCCCCATTGGCTGTAGAGCAGGACCGGCAGAGCCAATCACCACGTGAGCCGGACATAGGCTCTCATTACACTATTATGATAGCATTGATCTACCACCCTCCCAACACCTCTCCTCAGTTTCTTCAAGATCTCTCTGAGATGCTCGTCATGCTGCACACAAGTACCAGTAGGCAACTCCTCCGTGGTGACTTTAAAATTGATGGAAATGCTCCCAGCTGTCCATTTTCTATAGATGTCATGGCAAGTCTTGATACTTTGGCATTTCACAACACGTTCTCAAACATTCTCGCAGTCACACTCTTGACCTGGTTTCTGCCAGTGGCATCTTGGATACCAATTTATCGGTGGTGGATCCTGGCCTATGGGTATTTTTTGTGTTTTTATTTGGTTTTACCCCCGATCATCTTTCCTTCAATTTTTGTAACATAAAGGACATCATTCAAACGTATTTATCAGATCAATTCCTACAGTACCTGCTTTGCTCAACCAACTATCTGTCATTGGATAATATCACTCAGTTGTAAAAGTCAACCCTTGGTTGATGTGTTGTTAACTTTCGAGGCACACGTTAATTACATTGTCAAAGTCATTTTTATTTAATTGACAGAACGTTGACTGGTTACCCAACCCCTCCTCCACTGTCATCGATGTGTAGTGGCATAGTACTGGCTGCTGGTAGGAAAGGGGATCTGCGTCGTACGGCAGCCCTGACGTCAGCAGGCCAGGATATACACGAGAGGGGGATCTTGGGTAAAGGTCAAAGAAGGGGCACACAAGGAACTGGCTAGTAGGTTCTAGAAAGGGGGCGTGGCCAGGGGCGGACCGAGGCCACGCTGACAGTATAAGATGGGCCCCTGTAGGGGACCTCGGGGCTGTTGTTGGAGTGGGATTCCCGTCGTGCTGCTGAAGTCTTCTTCACCGTTCTTCTCGTCATCTTCTCCATCTTCACCATCTCGGGGTGTTACCAGTCAGGCAGCCGACCAACTGTCCTGGATGAGTAGCGTCACCGACAATAGATGGACTAATTATTAAGTGTGTTAACCCCGATGGTGCTTGTTAATAAAGAAGTGCCTCCAAGTCTTATAATCTCCGAGTTAGTCACTACAGATGTAAAGTGCTATATAAGCTGTAATTCTTATTATTAATGCAGGGACGCCAACGAGGGCACTTTAGGCACATGGTTCAATTCCCCTGGTTGACCCTGTCCACCAGGTTGACACTGTCCAACTGGTTGAGCCTGCCCACCTGGTTGACCCTTCCCACCTGGTTGACCCTGCCCACCTGGTTGACCCTGTCCACTGGATTGACCCTGCCCACCAGGTCCTCTAAGCTAGAGAACCTCGTGGGTGGAGGGGGAGGAGGGCGAGGGAGGTGGCCACAGCCTCGTGGCTGCACAGGCTCGGCCACTGCTGCCGAGACTCGGAGAAGGGGAGGAGCTCGCTTGGGGGTTAGGGGGGCACAGGAGGGTCCCCTAGGAAGGGGGTTGTCTTGGGGGCTTTGCCAGGAAGGACCCCTAGGAAGGGAGCTGTCTTGGGGGCATTGCCAGGAGGGACCCCTAGGAAGGGGGCTGTCTTGGGGTCATTGCCAAGAGGGACCCCTAGAAAAAGGCCCTAGGGGTTGGCGCTGGAGGGTGAATGCTGTTGCATGCCGCCTCGACGAGTTCTCCCACTCTTGACTTGCATTCTCTTTGTCATCCAGGTCCTTCATCGCCTTCAAAAAATCACTGTATAAGTTTTTTTTGTTCCTTGGTAGTATATTTTATTTCCTAATTGCTTATGCCTCGAAAGTACAGCAAATGGCTATTATTGCCCACAAACTTTGCTTTTGTGATCAGGAGAGTAATATTTTGAAATTTACCTATTTTCCAGAACATTCCAGATAGATTCAGTGCTGAGTAAACTTGGAGTAACTTCTAGAACATTCTAGAACTTTCCAGTAATAAAAATAGTAGTGTAGTGTCGTTAGTATGAGTACCGTTGTGTAGAGACAGTACCATGTGGGTGCTACTGTAAGGGCAGAGCCTCTCCGCAGACATGGGATGGGCATACCAGGGGAGGCTGGGTAAACAGGGAGGGGCATGTGACCGCATGTGGTGCGGACGGAGGGGGACCAGGGTTGAGGAACATGTGAGGTGGGTCCTGAACCCTCACGAAGGATCAGGAAAAGAGGCGTGGCCAAGGGTGGGGCCTGGCCACGCAGTAAGGATAAAAGCCGAGCCCCGGGGGGCCGGGGTTGGTCCTGGTGTCTACAAACTAAGTTGTGGTACATTGGGGAAACGAAACGACATGTCTCAGACCGCGTTCGTGAACACAAGGCGGATTTGAAACACGGTAGGATCAATGCCGTTGCTGATCATTGTTTTAATGCTGTGGGCTCATACGAAATTGATTTTTCCAAGACGGAGGTACGCTGCAAACCTACCGGCCACCTTCAGAGATTTGTTCATGAAGCCATCCAGATATATAAACACGGACACAACTTTAACCGAGAAGATGGGTACAAACTGAGCAATCATTGGAAGGACGTTATTAACCAGGTGCTAATCTCTTATTAACACTGCTGTTGTATGCATATGCGGGCATGATACTCTTATGCGGCGATGGAAGCTGATTCATGCTAATCTCCCTCCCTAATCCCTCTCTCCCTATTCCCTCTCTCCCTAATCCCCCATTAACACAACTGAGATGCTTGCGTCCGGAGGTGGAATTCCTTTCCAGCTCAGACCCCGCTTGCTTGCCCATCGCCACATATATAGCCTTGTTGTAGCTACTCTCTCGCTAGTTCAGCAGTTCCACTGCTGGATTATATTTTTTCCGCCTGAGGACGACCGCTTGTGTTGTGATCGAAACGTATTGATTTATTTTATTTTATACCTACGTGACTTTACCGAAAGAACCAAAGAGTATATATTTTCCATACTTTTTAGGCATAAGCAATTAGGAAATAACACTTACTACCCAGGAACAAAAATGTGTTATATAGTGTAATGAACTGTTTATGGTGATGAATACAGCGTCATGATAACTATCAGCAGGCTAAACGTTCTCGTTGTTTTTTTATGTTAATAGTTCTCATGTCAGAACATTTTATGAGGCTACTGCTAGTGATTAATAATAATAATAATAAAAACATTTGCTGCCATGAAGTGTGGATGCCATTAGCAGAAGTACACAGCCCGGGTCCGATCCGCCCCAATGACGCGATTCGATTAGGAAATTCCATCCGATTAAATCATCAACGTTTCTGTGCATTCAATCTGGATCAGTCCTTCGATGTGATCCCGATCATTCGGGATCTTCAATAGCATGAGAGAAGTATGTCAAGCCACGGGTTTTTTTCAACGGTTTTACTTAACTTGATTCCTGTGTCGTGGTCAAATCTTGTAATCAAAATTTAGTCTACTTCCTGTTGTCCAATCAATTCCAAATTTTGCACACGTACTCAGATCCGGTGACAATGCATGAATTCGCTACTTTAAAGCAATGTACATTTTGTAAGGACGCCTTATTATTTATTTGTGTAGGTAAAAAACGCCGCGGTCCATAAACGCTCGAAGTGCCTCGCCCAACCGTGTGAACGAGTTATGGAAGTAATCTATTAATTCAAGTAAGCGTTGATGTGGGAGCAGGCGCCGCATCATTGACGTACTTCTCGACCGTGAGTTAAACGAAGTTGTTAATAAAACCGTTGTCTTTAAAACACTTTTTTAAAGGAGTTTTTATTATTGTCAAGTAAAAAAAGCTATTTGTTTTTCAAAAAAACTCACTTGAGTCTCGAGGCTCTTGTTTTTTTTCTGGAGGTGATACTGCACCGGGATGTTTGGCCTACTCTTTTTTATTAAACAAATGTGTTTTTCGTGGGAGGAAACCAGAGTATGCCGAGGAAAAACGTACTGCATTTAAGAAGGTAGCATGCAATGCTCTGCTAAGATGGATTCACAAATCCACATGTGGATGCCTAGAAAATGTTGGAAATTCACAAATCTGCACACGATTCACCAACCCTGGCCTCCAAAGCATAGGATCACAAAGCATGCAGCACAACTCCAAAATACATTATAAGGATTGAATTGTTTCTCCGGCAGCATCTATTGATTCCTATGTTCAACAATGGGGAAACATTGATTCATGAATCCAATTACGACCCGGGCATCTACTTTCAAATCTGATATAATAGATAACTAAGAAGAGCAATTAGTAAATTAAACTGTGATTCCTGTAACCTTTTTTCATTTCATCATAATCAGGTTATTAAAGCACCCAATCAGCTGATCAGGATGTGACCCCGATGTTTATTGGCTTCCATTCAAGACAAAGAGAGATGGACAGACCGAGTGGAAGAGCTACTTGATCAGAGAGGAATGACGTAGAAACAGCAGTAACACATTGGATACGATGATTGACAACAGTGACGAACCGTTGCTACCTAAAGTGTGTGGCACCCGTCGGCCTGTGTAAAAGGGGTTGGATGAAAATGTTTTGTTAGTATTTGTGTCTTCTATAACAATTGGTGGGCAGCAGTACAGTTGGACCAAAGTTATCCGGGCATATTGTTGGCAATATCACTTCCTCATATTCCTTCCAGGTCTTGGTAGATGCTTGCTAGCATCACTTGCCTCTGTCATAGGTCTATAAATCTAAATAACGGAATCGTTACCTTCATAGTTCATGCAATACACTATAAACCCGTTGAATAGCATTCAATTCCCAGCCATACACTTGCATTGGTAATTCATTTTAAACCGAGCCTGAGGCTTCCTTAATTTAGTAGTAAAAGCAGTAGCAAGTGGTCTTTTATTTTTCCAAGAGATGGAAATCATCACATTTAGGCAATATGAGACACGGTCTTATTACTCACAAGAGGTATCCTGAGTTAAATCACATGTTTGATTTCAAAATTGTGCGGCACAAGCACAAATATGGACAACAAATCTTAACATTAAGGTGAAATTGCACATTAATTTCAAACGATGTAAAAATCAGAACTGATTATGTCATTGAATATTAAATTAAAACAACAATGGCAGACATTGAACATGTAAAAAACAGTTGCGTTTAGCATCGATAATTTACAACCAAATAATCGGTGTTTGAGAGAATGACTTCAAGGCACAAATTGGAATGCAAATTTCATCCGAGAGAGTGGTTTGACGTACGAGAATGATAATTGACAAAAATCATGATGAATGCTTGCAGCAGAACTTTGTAACGGTCCTCGGCTGCAATAATTCAGATGTGACAGCAGCAAAGGCTCGGGGCAAAATTTGTCGTACAGGAAATTTAAAATGAAATTTCCCACTAAAATGCTGAACTACACAAAAGTACATCGTGGCCACATTGTAAATATGAGGAATGTGAAGGGACACATTTTAATGTATTGCCCTTGAGAGATTACATTACCACAATCAATCACGGATAGAAAATGTGGATGATGGATCGATGTTTGTAAGTTGATTTGGAGAAACGGAACGTATCCCTACAGGAATCCCAGCTTGATTCTCATGTCATTGACTACGTTTGGGATTTGTGTTTTAAAGATTCAAGAGAGGAAGCTATATATACAATTGTAGGGAGTGAAGGCCTTTAATCAATACCTATTTCAGTGTGTAAACTAAACTAAACCATTTGTGTTTTCCCAGGTAGGGATCACTAAGCTATATAGCTATTTTTCAGAAGCGACCTGGCCACAAATGATAGCTCAACAAAGTGGCTTATCATGTGGAAATTTATAACAGCCTAATACTCAAAACGCATGTTTCTAAGGAAGGAAAAACCGGAGGACCCGGAAAAAAATCCACACGACCACAGGGGGAACATGCAAACTCCGAATATACAGGCGTCACGGTCGGGATTGAACCCAAAACCTCCTGTATACTGGGCAAGGTAGTTAACAGGCAGCCGGGCATTGGTACACCCCCACCCTTAATGACAATGAGCAACGTACTGACAGCTACTGCTATTTCTAGATTTGAAGCTTTCGTGACTGCAAGGATTCATACTCTTAGGTTAATTCGGTAAAGTCACATAGGTAAAAATAATAATAATAAAAAATAATAATAATTAATGAAAATAACTAAATGAAATCACGACGTTTCGGAAGCAACACAAGCCTCCGTCATCAGGTGTAACTGCTCCAGTAAAATTACTGTAGCGTGTAAAGAGAGCTATTCAAGACACGTGTTTTTTTTTTTTACACTGATTTACAACAGTGTTTCATTCCCATTTGCAATTCAGCGTCCAGGCATCGTACATGCATTGTACAAGCACCGTACATGCATTGTACAAGCACCGTACATGCAGTGTACAAGCACCGCACATGCAGTGTACAAGCACTGATATGGTTATCTCTCCCACCCCACTCATTGGCTCCTCCCTGCCCAACTACTGCTATCCCATCGCTTGTCGATGTCATTCATCTATTTGGAGACCACTGGCTGTGATGACGCTGGTGGCTCGTCCATAGCTGCACAACATTACCTGTCCCACAACGCTGGACTGGAGCCTTCTCTATAGCACCACTTTCAGGCGATTGCCACTCATTACTTCGCCTGATAATTTGCGGAATTGGATGGAGGAACGATGGTGTGCCAACTGTGAGACCTGACAGACGACAGGCGATGGCGCGGCGATGGCAATCACCGTCGTCTGGTGCGGTCTCGTCCCAGGCTGCCCACATCTGGATGACGAAGAAGGGAGTCCAGCAGACGACGTAGACCACGATGATGACGAGCGTCATCTTGATGGTGCGCACCTTGGCTCGGGAGATGCAGCGCACGCTGCTCACGCGCGAGCACACGGGCGATTGAGACTGCGAGCCCCGGGGGTCCTTGGGGTATCGGCCACGCGTCTTGAGGCGCAGGTTCCTGCGGGCAATGCGTGACAGTCTTAAAACGATTTCTCAGTGCAGTAAATCCTCCCTATGCGCGAGTTCTGGATTCGCGAGTTGTGCACTAATCGCGAGTTACTAAATGTCTACTGATTCCCTATTCGCGACCCACCGGACTCCGGTATTCGCGAGTGTACGGAGCATCCACACCGAGGAAGTGCGTGCAGAAATTTAACTTTTAAAACTGCGAAGATCAGGCACGGCCCTTCAGCTGCCCGCTTGGTCCTCAAGCCTCGTATTAATTGCGCTCTGAACTCGCGATTGTGCATTTTTTACTTTATACGTAATTATACTCGACTCGTTAATACATTTTGGTATAAACGAGTAGGCTGTGAGGTCCATTAAAGAGAACGCGAATGCAATCAGGGAAAGTGCTTCGGCGAGTACTCCCTAGAATGCTAAAATGATAACTGTGCGACGTTGTTATGAAACACCCGCATCCCCTGAAGAGTCATCCTCCTGAATTCCTCACCACCACCACCACCACCTCCAAGGAAATTAAAAACACATTGCTTTTCATAACTTATTTATTGTAGAAATTGTTATTAAACATTTACCATTTCCACCGTATGTTTACTCGTACCAGGAACGTCACCCCATGTTTCCCATTGGAACAAGGTTTCTGCATTCACAAATTCTGAATTCCCGAATGTTTTGAAGAATGTAACCCTCGTGGCCAGAGAGGGTTTACAGCATCGAGGTGGCCACGTGATTCAGAGGTCGAGAGGCCTGAACTGGAATCGCTGAGATCCTGGGTTTGAATCCAGGCAGCGGTGTGTTATGAAACCAGGTTCTGAAGTGTAAGGAGTTTAGTTGTTTCGGTCGGGTCACCAACGACCGCACAAAATAAAATAACCGTCGCATTAAATTTTGTGTTGCACTTAATGTGGCTGAAGTCTAGTTCTGAGAATATAAATATCTGTTATCTTTTGTCTGTTATGCGTTAAACATTGCTCCCATATGCAGAGCAAGTGGGAAAGCGCTGCCTGCTCCCCTCACCGAGCGAGATCAATGTAGATCTCTCAGAGGGATGCTCCGCTCGGTGAGCGGCCCAAATGGACACGATGCAGAGAGGACAACTGGGATACAATTTTACGTATATATATATTTTTTTACAAATATCGTTAATTAAAACAAAACAAATCTTGGTGTTGAAGTAGCTGATGTAAATAATGGCTTGTAATGGTCATAAACCAACTAAAGACCATGGGCCTGTCTTGGGGGGAAGCAGAGAAAGCTGCTAAAACCGTCCGGCATGGCGTGGACTTGTTGTGGCCTTGTGCTCCACAGGGAGCGAAGAGGAGTAAGTCATGGCCATGTCAGAGACACTGAGATCCAGCGAGTGCCACAGAAACTGGTTAATAGTGACATCGGTTAACGTTTGGCCTCCCGTGGGACAGTCCATAAATGACGTCACGCGATTTTGGACGATTTTAGACCCCTCCCCCCCCTTCGTCACACGGCGTCATAAAAAGTCAGACCCTCCTCAAATATGACGTCACAAAGCTCTGCTCCCCCCCAAAAAAACATGCTTCAAATCGCTTTAAACTATTGTCATTGTAGTGCGTATTTAATGTGGCGCTGCACTCTGATGTTGTAGGATAAACATTTATTAATACGTCTATTTAATGAAGTAGAACGTGTTGTCTATATGTATTTAAAGTTGCGCATTTTGATGTGACATCACATTTCTCAAACACCCCCCCCCCCCCTTCGTCACACATCGTCACAAATGTCTGACCCCCCCCCCCCCTAGGTGCGTCACGTCATTTATGGACGGCCCCTTTGCTGGATCTAAGTTGCCGGACGGGGGCACAGATAGGGGTTCAAGGCAGCAGATGTCCGAGACATCGATGCCCAACGTCGCGCACCAAACCTGCATATCTCGAGCAGAATGGCCCCGTAGCACGCCGCCAGGATGAGCACGGGCGCCACGTATACGGACACCGTGATCCACGTCACGTACGCCCGCATGCCCCACGGCTGCCCGAAGTCGGCCCAGCAGTCGAAGACGCCCTCCTCCACCTCCTGCAGCGAGAAGATGACAACCTGCGGCGTGCTGAGCAGGGCACTCAGCACCCACGCGCAGGCCACCATGACGTGCGCCTGCTTCCTCGGCTCGCCTCGTCGGCGCAGCATGCTCAGCGGGTGGCAGATGGCGAGGTAACGGTCGACGGTCATCG
The DNA here is from genome assembly GCF_964198595.1 of Lampetra fluviatilis. Taxonomy (NCBI): domain Eukaryota; kingdom Metazoa; phylum Chordata; class Hyperoartia; order Petromyzontiformes; family Petromyzontidae; genus Lampetra; species Lampetra fluviatilis. The sequence continues at coordinate 5,038,884 of NC_136285.1, forward strand.
CGATGAGCACATAGGTGGACGCGAACATGCCCACCACCTGCAGGTACTTGACGAGGCGGCAGAGCGCGTCGGGCCCGTGGAAGCGGAAGGTCACGTCCCACGAGAGCTGCGGCAGGACCTGGAAGGCGGCCACGGCCAGGTCGGCGACGCTCAGGTGCTTGACGAAGAGGTTCATGCGCGACGCCTTGCAGCGCGTGCGGCTCAGCGCCAGCAGCACCGAACCGTTGCCGGCGATTGCGACGGCGACGATGGCGGCAAGCAGGGCGATCTCCGCCGCGGCGAGACGCTCGTCGCGTGCCGCCACCGCCGCCGTGCCCTCGTGGCGATCGGTGTCGTTGGGAGCCGCGTGGGAAATGTTGTCGTGGCGGGGCGTCCGGCTGGCGTTCCTCCACGGCGCGAGATCCATCGCTGTGCGCCGCGGGAGGCGCCGAGCGTGGCGGCGGCAGTGTTGGTGGCGCGGGGTTGAGGATGACGACGGTGGGGACTGCGATTTGCGATTTGCGCTATTGAACGAACGAAAAAGAAAGGGGGGTCAGTGTTTCAAGCACATCGACAGCAACAACTAACCGCCATTCGCAAATAAGTGGAGGTGACATCGCCAAAGTGATTGTACAAGGCTTGGATGCACTTTAAGGCCACGTTAAGTGTTTAAAGCTTGCTGGCAAGAGGTCATTGGAAAGACCCCAGGTGTTATGGCTTAAGTGAGGTGACACACACACACACAAGATGTACACACCCAAAAGCAAGTGGGTGTCGTTTAATACACAAACAGTCCAATATCCTGATTTAAAGTTTTCGTGACTGCAGGGATTCAAATATAAAAAAAAATATTGTTTAATATTTTTATTATTTTATTATTTCCCTTCTACGTGACTTTACCGAAAGAACCAAGAATATGAGTCCAATATCCTGTTGACCTTACAGACCAATGTTTAAAAGCAGCATTCGTTTAAGCAGGCAAATGGACTGGATTTGATTTTCTAAGTCTCATCAGCAGTCGGGGGATTAAGGAAGACTTATCTCCATTTAGTGGTCCAGACGAAGTTCTGTTAAGTCTACATTTTTATGGCAAGGGCCATTACGTACAAAAGTCTATTTAATGTGAAATAATGTTTGGTCTCACACCTCCCTGCCTCTCCCAACTCATCTGACCCTGCACCTCTACCCTCCCATCTTTCTCTCCGCTCCAGGAACCAAAGCTTTCTATCACAGCCCCCACTTAACCTTTTGCGCTCAGTGGGATGTCGTTCATCATTCTCCTTTGCTGACCACTAAGTTTGAAACCCCCAATCCCTCAGTCTTACGTGCTGCCGACTCTGCCACTCGTCAATAAAATAAAAACCAGGACCTGCTTTTTTTTTACTCTGCCTAACATCACATTAAATTTAGTTTTGCACTTCATGTGGCTAAAGTTCAGTTCTGAGGATTAAAATATCTGTTTTTCTGTCACACAAGCATTACTATCGTAAAAATGCCCATTGTTTTTATATGTTTCGAGTTGTAGTCGCATTTCATAATAATTTAAACTTGTAACGCGCTGCACAGTATTCACTCGTAGAGAGAGAACATCTCAGAGGCGCGAGGAACCACAAGACAAGCAGGAAAGCAGCCACGCGATGAGTGGCGCCAACAATTGTCCAAGCTCTGCGGCACTCTACGTATCAAAGTGATATCAGCCAAATTAATGAGTGTTGGGAGAAAACCCATGCAGATGGAACAGATGAAGAAAACATTGTTGTGTTTGTACCACATCCTCCTGGCGAGCCAGCGAATGACACCACGGGGTCCACAGAAGGGGAGTTTTGTGCAATCCACGAATCTTCGCCTCCATTGCTGAATTAGAGGCATGCGCCATCACCTTTTATAAATGTTATACAAGTGAAGTATTGGAAAATGACGGCAGGAAACTCCTTGACGGGAACACACTTCTTTTATTAAATCTTGACTTGTAACAATACAACGCGTGGCCTCTCTTCTTCACAATGCGCTTCTCTTGACTCTGGATTCTGTGCTGCCGGCTCTCTGTGCCTCGTGTAGACTCCGCGCCTCGGCTACACTCCTCTCTCGCCTCGTGTAGACTCTGCGCCTCTGCTACACTCTCCACTCGCCTCGTGTAGACTTTGCATCTCTCTCTCTGGCTACACCGTATGCATACTCGGCTCGTGTAGACCTTCCTCTCTCGCTGGCTACACCGTATGCATACTCGGCTCGTGTAGACCGTTCTCTCTCGCTGGCTACACACTATACATTACTCAGCTCGTGTAGACCGTTCTCTCTCGCTGGCTACACACTATACATTACTCAGCTCGTGTAGACCGTTCTCTCTCGCTGGCTACACACTATACATTACTCAGCTCGTGTAGACCGTTCTCTCTCGCTGGCTACACACTTATACCTTACTCTCCTCTACTCTCCATTACTCTCCTCTCCGGGCTCTATCTCTGCACCTTCGTCTTCATTCTTAGATGGTTCCACTTCTGCCCCCTGCTCCTCTGTGCATCACCTTATATACCTCTTCTTCCCGGGAGACGGAGCGGATGCGGACCTCAACGTCGGCACCGCTCCCCAGTTACCCAATCCCCACGCGCTATCCCTACGATCCGGTTCCGCCCAGCGCGTGTTTCCACTCCCCGACCAATCACACCGCGCTGCCACCCGATCACTCCCTCTCAGCGCGTCACCGGCACACAGCCAATCAGCAGCACTACCCCCACCCGCGCACTGACGCCTGCTCCTCCCCGTCAGCGCGCGTCACCACACACACACGTACATACGCGCTGGCACATGACGTACACACCCAGCGCGTATCACCACTACACAAGTTACACTGAAAGGGTGAACTAACCACTGTCGAATTCGAACTTAGTGATGCAGCATCACCAGGTGGTATATTGATTTGTGTCACCCAAGAGGACAATATCGGCAATTATAACCTCAGTTTTTCTAGATACTCTGCATGGTTTGAAAATAAGGTTAATTTTATACACACACATGACAAATCTCTCATTTAGCCACGTATAATATGTTGTTCGTTGTGGTTGGTTTGGCCTCTATTTTCTGTTATTCTGTTCATCAAAAATGTATATGTATACTTGTTGAGGGGCTAATGGACCAACATTTTCAAGTCCCCTTTCATCACCTTTTTTAACACAATAATGTTGCACCTCTACATCTGAATTTTTTTTTTATTCCAGGGATATATGAATGTTTTTGCTATTGAAATCTGCATACAATTCCTACACTGATTTGAAGACTATCTGAATCATGTCATATGGTTTCCATAGTTATCCCTAAGAAATATAATTAATGAATTGGCAATTATCAAAGTACTCTTTTCTATTTTTATGCCCCTATTTTTTGCTATGGTGCCTTAATTATATTTTGTGGTGTTTTGTCCGAAATTTCTCCTTTGTCTCTGAATTGTTTAACGAAATTTGTAGTTCAGCATCGGTTTTATGGGCTTTCCTCCCATATTCAATGCACCATGCATTGCTATGCTCGTTAATAACAATTTAAACTTATAATGCGAACACTCTCGAACCGTGAGAATGACTCGGAGTTGCAAGGAACCACAGCCGCAGCGTCAGCAACAAACCCCCCCCCGCCCAAGCTCTGCTGTCCCCTACATATTAAGGTGTAATTGTCCAATTAATAAGTCTTCATGTGAGGGGGAAACCGGAACACCCAGTGGAAACCCATGCGTGTGAGGGGGACACACGCTGTCCCATGCAGTTGGAACAGGTGTAGTTCACATTTACTGTAGCGCCTTCACATGGCGAGGCGGCGTATGGAACCTCAACGCCCACGGGAAGGGAGTTTCACAGCATTTGTGTGGCGATCCACCAACTCTCACTGCCTTCCGCAGTGCTGGATTGGAGGCGTGCGCCACCGTTAAGGTAGTGCCATGCATTTTATTATTTTGCTCCTCCATGCGTTTGAATCTGGTTTGTTTTGAATTGCTGTTGTCTAAAATTGCCAACATTTGGCTGTCCTAGATTTTTTAAATGTTATAATTGGATGTAATAAAATCATCAGGATCAACTGTTCCAACAACATTAGCATATTCGCACAATTCACGAATACTCGATGATGACTTGAAGAACTACTGACCCATTAGCCACATATCACATATTTAAACATGGTTCATGAAGATCATTGGAAACAGATGAATGAAACAGAGGCCAACCAACAATGGGAGTAATGGGATTTTATTCACGGTTTTCTCTACCATTGCCCACATACGCACTCTTACATCAAATTCTGGAAAAGTCTTAATGCATTGTCCCCAGCCTCTTGTTGGCTGAAGAAGCATTTGACTCTGTAGAAATGTATGCAATCAAAGCTTTCAAAAAAGAAAAGGTGACATACACACATGGCACAGTGACATTAGAATAAACCTTAGTGAATAAAACTATAACAGTCTCAGATATGCCAACACCAATCATTTCTATTCTAATCTTGCCAGGACAGGGATTGGTATCCGTTTCAGTGTTCTGGTTATGATGCGCATCGTGTTAATTGTGCATCTCCCAGTTTTGTGTACAAGTTCCCAGACCAGGCGAGTGCACAGTGACTCTTCCACACCCCAGGTCGTTCCTGCAAGTTCTGTAGCAGGGCGATTCTTTAGTTTTATCTTTTCACAGAACTATTTTACGTGGGGCTTGAAGGCCAGGCTTCTGTTCATGGTCACCCCTAGAGATCTTGCAGAGGGGTCATAATGCACTGGGCTACCACAGAAGGACACATCAAGAGTGGCATCTGCTCCCTTCTACGTGACTTTACCGAAAGAACCAAGAAGATGAATCCCTGCAGTCACGAAAGCTTTAAATCGAAAAAAAATGCTGCGTGATTGTTCAGTTGGAAAGCGCTTGTGGTGGTTTTGGAGCGATGTTTTCAAAGTCTCAAGCAACGGAAATATGCTTCCCAAAACGTTAGCTTAGCTCTTAGAGTATTGGTAATGTTCTCGAAGGTTTTGCCCTGTGTAGCAAGGGCTGTGTCGTCAGCATATATGAACCTTGCAAGATGGTGTACATGGCATGTGACTTATAAACACAGTATGTTAAATCGTGACAGTGCTCGTACCGAGCCTTGAGGGAGACCATTGTTCATAGTTATATTGCGGCTGTGTTTACCAGCGAGGAAGTATGGTTGCTGGCAGTGCCGGATTAAGCTAGTGCAGGGCCTGTAGCATAAGTTATAAAGGGGCCCTAAAAAAACATAAATATTAACACACATTTTAACCTGAATAGTAAAGTAATTGTATTTTTTCATTTTCTATACAGCCAGATAAAGCGACAAATCGCTAACCTTAAACACCCAGTCGTTCATAAAAGTTGAAGGCAGTATAGTACTATAGTAATAGAGCATGTGCAGAATCACTGAACCGGAATTGATAGCTTGAAAGTATTTATCGCGGGGCCCTTGAAAGTGTGGGACCCGTAGCGTATGAATCTTATGGCGGTACCCAGAGGTACCATTGTTCCCCGGCTCCCGCATAATTTCCGTGATGCAGTCATTTTTAGTCTGTTGATGGTCGGCACTGCGGCAATCGACTCATCTCGACGAGCTGTACACGATGCACTCTTCAAAATAGAAATTTTCGATAACGGATTTTTTATGCTCATGTTTGGCGTTTCGACATCGTGGAGTAGCACTGATTTCGGATTTATTGGTACCCCAGTTGCGGAGTTAAGTACACCCCTGGAAAAAAGTGTCCCAGAAATAAAAGATTTGATTGCCTCGGCCATTTTGTATTATTTGGTACCCTGGGATACCGCCATAAAGATCATATGCTACTTTTGCTAGTAGAATAATCTGGCACTGGTTGCCGAGCATCGCGTCAATTAGGTGTACAGTAGAACGACATCTGATGATTTTGCCCAACTTTCAGTGGCAGGCCATGGCGCCAAACTGTCATCGGCTGCAGCGAGGTCAATCGTTGCTTTGGTCAGTTTTCTGTTAACGCTGGAGACCAGCTTCTATGAGTGTGGTGAAAGCAACGATCTGCTCAAAACATAAATCAGAACGTGCAATCGGAATGAACTGAAGGCATTGTTAGAAAATACTTTAAAAAGTAGACTGCAAAGTCCAGGGCTCAGGGTTAATATGGGCAACTAAAGGCCACGTATGGCATTTGGTACACGAGTGGGAGATATCTGTTGAGAGAGTGTGTGTACCCAGGGCAGCGCTTGCAGAGAGACCAAAATTAAAACTATTCAATAAAGAGGCAGATGAGAGCAGGTTATTTGCGTTGTATTTTTGGAAATCTGAACTCGCTCATGGAAAGTTAAATACCATTACCTGCTATGACACGTGGTTCAGAATCAGTCATAAATGAAAAAAAAATGATGGTGAAGAAAAAGAAAAGTGAGCTTGGGTATGACACATCATGAGAAGAAATGATGGCCAGTAGGAGTGAATAATTACTGTCAGCCAAAGGAGGCAATGTCCCCAAGAGGATTTCTACCACGGCGATAGAGCAATAACATCGGCTCATGTACAGGTGTGTGGCTTGTTGCATTGCAAAACCATGAGATATTGAAACTTGGTGAGGGCCTCCATTCAGTAGTGGATAGATCATGGCTGATAGTGGTGTTGGTGAAATAACACATTTGGATTGTTGTGAATTCAATGGTCACATCGTGTGAAAACGAATATAATCTTTAAGAATGCATTCAAGTCTTCTTGACGCAGGCATAATAGTGTATTGGCAAAATGGGACCTTTTTGCCACTATCAAAGTATGAACAAATAAGAATAGGATTAATCCTTTCTGGCAATAACACTGGTGTTGAGATGTTTGCATGTTCACCACAAGTAATGTGTGTGTAGCAGACTTGAGTCCTTGCAAAAGGTTTCTATTTGGTATTTGAACATCTTATAAAGCGTAAAACCTATTCTTAGTGTATTGGCACTGGCCATTTAGAGTCAATGACTTTGTACTCTGGAATGACGCAGACGTATGCAATATCACAAGCCTGAATTAGCCATGCCTTGCAATCAAACTAAATCCAAATTCCTGCAATTACACCACTCCCACCATGGCTTTCAAGTGAAATACGAATTAAAAAAAACAGACTCTCATGCATAGATATAAAGAAAACATGCGTATACTCTAAACAATATACAATTCAACATAACTCTGTGAGGAGTAAATATGTAGAGCATATACTCGGCAATGTGTAATGAACAAGCAGGATTATTCGTTACATTTTGAATTTGGCCCGTTTTCATTATGTTTAACACGTATGCTTTCGCGACCAATATTATACACTGTGCCTGTGCTTGCTATATAAATATATATCAAATGTCGTGGGTTTACTCTCCAACACACCGGTATGCCGAACTAGTAACTAATTGGCATGTTTCGTTTACGTGACAACCCTTACACTAATTGGCTGTGTCGGGTGGTGGCAGGTTTAAGGACATTTATATTCACACGATCTAACCCAACAACCTGTTATTGTTTTTATTATCCCTCCGCCTGAGATAAAATTAGTACAACCTACTGAAGCTGCACTGCTTAATGATTTCCCAACACTGATTTAGGTCCACTTTGTTGGTAGAGCATTCTCCACTACCTAAACAATGTAATATTTCACTCGTATTTCAAAACGGTGTTCACCATGTGTCGTAGTTTATTTTATGATTACTGTGTTTTGGACAGTTTTTTTGGAGGTTCTCATTGGAAATCTCAGATTTCTAAGACCACATCTTTTTTTGTTACATTAGTACCGATTTATATTTTTTACGTTATTTATAAAATAACATTGCAGTTAAAATGTAAGGCTCCAACAAATGGTTACACCCTAAAGTTACATATTTTGTCGTATTTCTCAGAATTTGCTTACATGTTACCCCCTGAAAATACATGTGGCTGATATACTTTGGTGTCCAAATTATAGGCTAAATCACTGGCCATCTGAATACAGGTATCACCATATCATTACTGGCCATGATCTACATACTGCTGAGTGAAGGTCATTCTACACAGTCCTGCCATGCTAATCCTAAGCATACGTACAACCAATAAAAAAACATGGATAACAAATCTTATTGTAACCCACTTTTGTGTTAACGTTTTTACAATCATTGAAACATCGATTAGTGTTCATTTAAAACCTAGAGGTATTTTAAAAAGAATTGACTGTACATTTTAGCTATCTCATTATTCACAACAGAATTTAAGATTTCCAATAGTTTCATTTATCGGTTAGCTGCTAACAGTTGTTTAAACATTTTGATTTAAAGCTTTCGTGACTGCAGGGATTCATATTCTTAGTTGTTTCGGTAAAGTCACGTAGAAGGGAAATAATAAAATAATAAAAATGAAACAATTACATTCTCACGACGTTTTCATCGCAACACAAGCAATCATCATCAGGTGTGAAAACCACAGCGAGAAAATTTGAAAAAAGCGGCGTTTTTTTCTTAACGTCGTATTTTCTTGCTGTGGGTTTCACACCTGATGATGATTGCTTGTGTTGCGACCGAAACGTCGTGAGAATTTTATTGTTTCATTTTTATTATTTCCCTTCTACGTGACTTTACCAAAAGAACCAAGAATATGTGTTTAAACATGTTACATATATGCGTCTAAACCCCAAGGCTAAATCAGCATGGGAATTCCACATTCATATGACATGAGCCAGTTCCACACATAGAATAACCAATATTGATATACGTAAAAAAACATTAATCTCATCATTTAATTCATTATTCATTCGGCTGTATATAAACACAGTATATAACATATATATAGTGCCCTGTAGCAGAATAGATTCAATATTAATAACACACGATGCATATAACACGATGTTTATGTATGACAAAGCAAGCAAACGATACAAGCAAGTCTACATTACATCTCCTTATAAAGTATACACAGCAGCTTTACCTTCTTCCTCCTCCTACGGGCAGTGCATTATTGCTGGTGCTCCTGCGTGATTCTCTCCTCTGGTGGGGGTGATTGTGACTTCTTGGGGGATTGGATGTGGCTTAGAGGATGAGCGCTCTCTCTCTCTCTTCATGCTTTTCCCAGTTCCACTGGATCTAAAGCTTCCCGAGCAGCCACTTAAATACCCGGAGCGTGCGTGTGCATCCACGCTTTCCAATCCATGCCCGACAACAGCTCCCCCACCAAACAGCCTCTTGTCGCTCCTCGGTCTCTCAAACGGCACCACCCACACTGCTGCATCTGCACGGCTGGGCCAGGGGACAGAGGCAGTCGCGCCCCTCGACGCACATTGACCAAATGGGTCTAAATGTATTAAAATGCCACCAAATGACTTGTATATCAGTACCGTTATCACCTTGTTAGTACTGACAGTCAGACGTCGTACGTTTACACCCCCCATCGCCCCGCCCGCCGAGAGGTAGAACCTCTTCTTCTTTACATCAGCGGCTTCGCTGAGTGGGCGGTGGAAATTCCACATTCCGGCGAGGACGATCAGACCTATTTAAAACGGAAACAGGAGGAGGATTTCTCCACAACTCTGGCTGTCGCCTGATGAGGCTGGTTGTAATTAGGGGCGAAGCGTCGTATTCTAATTGTAAATGTTGTGGGTTTGCTCTCCAACACACCGGCGTGCTGAACCAGTAACGAATTGGCATGTTTAGTTCACGTGACAACCCTGACTAGTTGGCTGTGTCGGGACGATCAGACTGTTCGTAGAACGAAACCACCTGTTGACTTTTTACAAAGCAGTGCTGCTTTATTGATCACGGAGCGATAATGGGCTTAATTGGCCCTTGAGCATGATCTGAACTCGTATTTAACATTTATGCTAGCTCATCGATATGATTAAAAATATAATAATAATAAAGCATATAATACCGTGCTGATAATAACACTTATTATCACCAAGCGTGCCACTGCATGAAGCAACTTAAAAAAACAATACATATACAAATCACATTAAAAAAAAAGCTCAGTTTATTCATTCACCTGCCAATCGACACCTCGACGCTGATTGGCTGAAATTAGGTTCACGTGGGTTTGATTACATTGTGAATTGAAATATCAGAATTCGTAAAACACTTAGAAAGTGTTTATACCATGGTTGATGTCCTGGTTGGTCTGCGGTGGCCTTGTCTGATGGGTGTGAGATTCGAGCGGGATAATTATTTCAGGAGACAAAACCGTTCCATTTCATCGGTAAAGTCGATGCTTATTATATAATGTTCATTAAACACTAATAATTCAGTCGCAATTTAGGTATAGCAATATCAACTGTAGCAGCACGATTGTAATTACTAAATGATAGTCAATTAGAACTGTTACCATGCGTACAAATGAACACTTAATTTAATAAAAGTCAATAAGTTAATGTTCTTCCATTCGATCTGCTTTACAGACACCAAGGTCAAATTATCGAATCGTTGATGTACATCGTAAATAAATGTCCATTACAACTAATGTGGTTTGTATTACCGAGTGTTTGTGTGTGTATGTGGGTGTTTGTGGTGTGGGTAGTGGTGGCGCAGTGGTTAACAAACAAATTCCTGGTGGAAGGTGGCAATTGTGTGCAAGGTTGCCTTACCTGCACCACAGGATGAGTCTCGAAAGGATTGTAAGGATGCCCTAGTGGTCCTCCAATATAAGGAGGACTGCACTGATTACCTAGTTAAGGTCTAGAATGTGACCAAGAGACCATTTTTCTTGGTGGTTCTTCATGCTTTCAGCATCTCCGACCCTCTGCTCATGATCAGTAAGGACCTTCATGAGAGTGGGCCTGTTCACCTTGGGGTGAGATAGCGATGTCATCTGGCTTTTGCTCTATTTAACACATTTTTTGACAACGTGCTTTAAAAAGCTTACAAACCTGTGTAAGTTGAATTTCCATCTGGTATTGATACCTTATAACACATTCCTGCGGAGGGAGCTGGTAGGAACGTTGGGTTGCTCGGTCAATGGCCAGAGTCAACGGCGGCGTGGTGTATTCCACAAATATGGCCGACTGTGAGGGCGGGCACAAGCCGGCGTGAGTAGGTTAAACGTTGAGTTTTATAAGGACACCACGGGGTGACCAGCACCTCTCCACCCAGCCCCACCCCTCCCACCCCCCACCCAGCCCCACCCTCCCCACCCAGCCCCTCCCCACCCTCCTCATCCAGCCCCTCGCCACACTCCCCACCCAGCCTCTCCCCACCTTCCCCTCCCTCCCCACCCAGCCCCTCCCTTCACGACGGACGGACGGACACAATAATCCCCTGTGGGCTGGTGTAACCAGGAGGTTCCTACCAGTAACATAGGTGTACACACACACAGTGTGGTTAACATAAGTGTACACACAGTGTGGTTAACATAGGTGTACACACACAGTGTGGTTAACATAGGTGTACACACACAAGCGCCGTTGGCTTCCCCACAAAGCGGTACCTATTTTAGCGACCCAGGAGGAATGGTGTGGGTTTTTTTCAAAACAGGAACCGAACCTCGTATAGCAGCAGCTCCCAAGGTCGGTAGTTGATACTGCACACGTGTGTACAGTGCCCTGTGCAGAAATGTGTACAGTGCTCAACTAAATGTTTGACCGGGCAGGGCCCACTGAGCTGTATACGATTCCGAAGTGACCTTGCCTCGAATGATGGCTCAACGAATTGGCGGCTTATAATGTCGACATTGAGAGCAGCCGCATACTCCAAACGCATGTTATTGATTCTCCACGTGGAGGGAAACATGTCGTGAAGATGGCCGGACGTGGTTGGTGGCCACTCACCCCCTCGTGTGTGCCGTGGCCGCCTCCCTCCCCACCCAGCCCCTCCCCTCCCCACCCTGCCCTCTCCACCTAGCCCCACCCCTCACATTTTTCGATGCACGACGGACGGACACAATAATCCCCTGTGGGCTGGTGTAACCAGGAGGTTCCTACCAGTAAAATGGAAGCTTCATTCATACTCAGATGCAGTTAAGGGAGTATTCCCTACTGCTAAACCACATGCTGGTCTCTTGGTATAATATACAGGCTGGTTACAGGTACAATTTTGTGCATAATTTATCAGAGGTGTTCTCTGTGCTGATTTTGGAATTTCCACACCTATTGTGCTGTGGGATTTCAAATCTTGGGTTGGTGATCCCATGGATGAACTTACCACAGATATATTGGACACAATGGGGTCCATGGGCTTTACCCAGTCTGTCTGTAGTGCAACTCATGATCATGGCCATATATTTGACCGAATATTTTCTCAGGGTTTAACAGTTGGGGAACTTAGCTTTCTCCCCCCTCCCCCCAGGGCTGTATTATCCCATAGGCACAGGAGATATTGTACGTTGGCGTATAGCTCACCGTGACACTGACCGGGCAGTCCTTGTAGTCTGCCAACGCCGAGTACCTTGAGGCGGCCTTTCTGACAAAACATTTTTTTTGTCGCCAGGAAGATTGGTTCAGCAAGAAACTGCCCTGCTCGGCTCTTCCTGAATGGTTGACAGTCTGCTACATCCTGAAGCAAGAGATTTCCCTTCGTTTTTCACCAACACTATCTCGCCCAGAAGGCAATCTGCCTTACAGTTTGTCCCATGGTCAATTTCACTACAGAGGCTCCTCTCTTCTTAGAGAGGCTCGCTCCAGGTGTCTCACCCAAAACCTCACAAAACTTGCTCCCGGGATAAATTGGTCCCCCTGCATTTTGAAACCATGCCCTAGCAGTGATTGGCAGAACCATCTAAAAGTTGATCACCTTATTTGTCAGGTAGGTCCCTCAGAGTGTCCATAGGCTCCCCCCGTGTCACCTGAGGGGCCTGTCCTGTTTGGGGTCCCGCAGGGATCTGTTTTGTCACCACTGCTTGTCAGCGAGTATGTTTGGCCACTGGAGAGCATCATCCGGAGGCATGGTCTGTCCTGCCATAACTACAGTATGCTCATTTACCGGCACACCTGAGCATGAATTTGCACTGTTTGACCGTTTGTCCGAGGTGTCAGCCGTATATCTGAAGCAACATTGGCTAAAGCTAAATCCTGACAAGACGGAGGTAATGATCATGGCTTCTGATGCTAGATCCAGGTTGGACCACAGGGTGATGTCAAACTTTTGCTTACAAACGGGCTCTGGCTATGCACCTTGTGTCAAAGTCTATAACCTGGGCGTTTTATTTCACCGCGACCCGAACATGTGTGCGCAGGTGGCGGCTGTGGTCAAACCCATCTTGCTTTATCTTCGCCAACTCCGTGGTTTGCTCCCTTTCCTGTTGGCGACCTCAAATCATTGACCCGTGTCTTTATATCGGTGCATATCGACTGTGGTAATCCCTTCATGCAGACCTCCCATGTGTCCTCGTTGCGGTAGCTTCAGCCAGTACATTTGGCGTCCTCTGGTCTAACATCAAAGACACCAAAGACCAGAGGATGCCTTTTAGGGGAAAACCTATTCTAAGCATATGTTTTTGTTGTTTTTATATTGTGTTGCGTGCAATGGAGCTGGTGTCATCTTGGTTTTCTCACTAGATTATGATCTGGGTGACCTGGGTTATGTTACTGGATATGCAAATCACCGGTGGAAAGTGGTATCTGAATCAAGTTTGGGCCTCTCATAGGTCAACACAGCCTGAAATGTGTACCTGGTGTGGTGTATGAAGATCGGCAGGAGGAGCCAATGGTGGCTAGGAATCTGTGATGCTGACTATGATATCTCCACGTTCATTGCCAGTTTTCAGAGGTGCTTGCAATCAGCTAGCTATAAGTTTAGATCTCAAATTATCTATGTATAGACATATATACGTAATTGTGTTCGTTCCCTTTGCTACTGTTAATTTCAAAGGTTATCTATTGATGTCTAATTTTGCCAAGGACTGCAGTAGAATTCTTATTCCTGACCATTTTCACCCTCGTTTCTGAAATAAAGACAAAGCAGATAATTGGCAATTTATTTTATCGTGATTTTTTTGTATGTAAAGGAAATGAATCTCCCAAAGGAGTTGTACCTTTTGTTAGACCCTGATCAGGATCAAAAGATCATCGCAGCGAATGCCACTGATACCACGACACCGAACCATAGCGTCCTTATTTTTAACAGATCATGTCATTTTACCTGAAACAAGGACTGCTCTTACATTCCCATTAGCACCGTCTGGCTTGAGGTCTTCCCCTTGGTCATCGACCTGTGCATGTATTCATGCACAAAGATAATCCGTTCGACACGCAACGTGACAACAAAGAATTCATTAGTGGATTGGTTTGCACAGCTTGTTTGTATTTCACAATCATGTCGTGCATTCCTGTACCGTATTGATCTTGCAGCCGTGTTAAATCAATCAGTATTGTTTGTACACTCTTTCGAGTTACAATTACATAACAATTGTGATGTTGAAAAAAGTTTAATTGCAGCAATTTACTCATCATCCAATGTCGGGGCACCAAAAACCACGATGGACACTACTATAGATATTTCCCCAATACACACAACGATATTAACCTGCTCCAATATACCCATTGCTGCTCCCATTCGCTGTGGCCAGCGATGCCACCTAATAATATAATAATTTCTTAAAATATTAATCAGATTAAGAAATGTACATCTGGAACCTTTGCAGTAATTTACATAATCGCATTGACCGCAGGAACATATCACAGAACTACAGTGACTCCTCTACGATTTAGGTTAGAGAGGTCTGTTCGTAAGTCGATTTATTCGTAAGTCCAACTTTACTCCTGTCGATTTCAAACATGTTGCACGGCGTGAACTCAACACGGGGAATGGCTTTAAAAGTTGTATAAACTTCTGTAGATGTAGATGCCACTGGTTCTTCGTGTTGTGGAGATGTAGATGCCACCACCACCATCAATTGTTCCGCGGGTGAACTTACGACTCTCGCTTCGAACATGCAACTGAACATACGGCAGAGATTACAACCGGGTACCCGATACCCATACCCTACCCGATACCCGGCTACCCATACCCAGCCGGGTACGGGTACGGGTAGACCGTGAGTCACTGGTGATTAACTGTTTGCCACTCATTTCCCAACGTCTTGTCTCTTCTCACAATTCAAGCTCCTAGAATCAACCTACCCGCGCCTGCAACATGGCTTCATCCCAGAGGTCGCAATCAGGTACCCGATACCCGTACCCTACCCGTACCCGGCCGGGTACGGGTAGGGTACGGGTATCGGGTACCTGATTGCGACGGGTACGGGTAGGGTACGGGTACGGCCGGGTACGGGTACCCGTTTGCGACCCTGGTGCGGCCGGGTACGGGTAAGGAATCAAAACCCGTTTGCGACCTCTGACATACGGACAGGTTTGTTCATATCTCTGAAAGTCGAATGTTCGTAAGTAAAGGATTACTCTTTAGTTCTACCTGATGACGACTGCTTGTGTTGCAATCGAAACGTCGTATTCTATTATTTAATTTATTTTATTTCTACGTGACTTTACCGAAAGAACCAAAGAGTAATACTATATTGATTTTTAAAAACTCATAACAGTTTGTTTAATAACGCAAAATGTAACAGCTACTAATAGGTAACTATTCACATATCTGTTCAAAAAGCGTTTAGCAGGAAACCGTAAAAAATTTTAATTTCCTTTATATGCTGGAGTGTAAAGTGCAGTCTCTGACTCTTATCTGCAGTCTGGGCTCTCTGTGTAATATGAAGAAGAGCCATTGCCTGAAATGTTATCGATTACATACTTTTTAAGGCCACGGTGTTATTGAAATGTGCAGCATCACAAAGTGATATTATTTTATTTCATCATGGCTTATTGTGTAGCCACATTTCAATGGACAGAGACCACCAACTCACGACACTTGACATCACTGTTCTATTGATCCACTGCAGGCAGCTGAACCCCAGATTTGAATCCAGGGTCTTCGTGTTCTCACCGAGCCATTAAGATCCTCCCCTGAGCCACTCGTCGATCTCCATTGTTGCACACTTGTGTTGCTAATTAGAGCAAACATGTAGTTAATTCCTCGATTTCTTTCCCCTCCAGAAGAATTACAATTCAGCAGTTGTTCTTAATTGCAGTTGTTGGCGCTACGTGCCAAACTGCGTGATCTAAGCAGCTGGTGCGCTCACCAGCAGATACCCAGGTATTCTACAGTAATCATCATCCATTGACATCCGTGTTGACTGCTTCGTGCACCACGTGTAAGCCACGTCTGATGAACATGGCTGACCAAAAGCTCGCATGACCCCAAAAACAAAACATGTTACGCCTTCCCTCATGGTGAATAAAGATTATGTGCGGTACGCATAATAATCATTATTCAGCCCTTTGTAAATACACTGCTCGGTGAAGGCCTCCCCGCACTTTATTGACCATACTTCACCACCCTAGTCAGTGTGTGTGTGGGGGGGTTCTTGGATCATCTCAGATATCACGCACTACTTATGTCAGCCGTAGCAAGCAAGCAACATTGGGTCACTGGGTTCGTAAAGCAATGCGCAAACCGGTAGTCCCACCACTCCCGCCACGTGCAGTCCGGTAGTCCTTTGGTAAGACCACTTTAACATCTTGTTTTATAGTTGTGCACGCTGTATAAAAAAAGTAAGGATCCAATCCCACCACACTTAACCCCCATCATCGACTAGGCATATAGCGATGCACTCATTCGTTAATTAAAACCAATTCACATATGTTGTATGCAATTTATTCACGTAATCCCTGTAACCACTATAGAGGCATTACATTTAAAACAATGCAACCATTAATATATATAATATATATATCTATATATATAATATATATCGGTTCTCAAGAGCGGGGAGAATCGTTCCATGAACATTGCCCGCCAACTCTCGTCTCCCACATCACACCCGCGGTCAATGCCTCCATCGCTTGTGATTTTGTTTTCGTTTGCCCTCAAAATTGCCACTGCAGTTATCTCAGCACAAAGAAAAACTGTCAGCGGACCAAATGATTTCAACCCCAGGTTAAACCTTCCTTTCATTGGAAGAAAAAAAAACTATCCCTGAAAGGGTAATTTTATCTCACCTCTCCCGAGGCCTACATGATCGGGTCAAATTGTTTCAGCTCTGGTGATTCCACTGAAACTGACCTCCTTTTCTCCTTTGATCGCGACGTTATCCACCTCGTTATTCTCACAGACCTCACGGCTGCCTTTGACAGCATTGACTACTCGGTCCTCTAGCACCTTCCAGACTGTGCATACATCTCTGGCGTGCTCATCATTCTTGCCTCTGCTCACACTGCTCATCGTCATAGATTTACATATCCATGCAAGGGCTGTGTTCTTATGAGATGACCCATTTTCATGGTGCATCCACAGAATAAATTTTTTTTCTTTCTCTGACCTTCTCAGTTGACCTTTGCCCACTTGCCAAATTCGTCAAAACCAACGCAATTATTATGCTTGTGACCCGCAGCTTTCCGTAGCCATTGATTATATGCATGTTATCCTTCATGTATAGAGGTAGGTGAATAAAGATATATGTTGGACAGTATTGCACTCATTTTTACTGGCCCAAATGTTCAATAATGTACCTGCGAAAGTCATAATATTGAGCTTGTAAACCACGTTCTATACAATATATACTGTGCACCAGAAACATACCGTATAAACTAAACTAAACACATGCATAACAAACATTAATATTCCCCTTTTAGCCTTATAGACGTATGGGCACTTGCTCTTTAGCGAGCACCTACTCAGGGTGGCATAGTACACGAAGAGATGGCGTGGCCAGTACCATCCACGTTAGGCCACCTTTGCCGCTACTCACCGAGGAGTGGCCAACGACAGGTTCAGATATCACTCCTCGCTCACGTTAGCCATGGTCAGACATAGATTTCAGGTCGCCGAGTTCAAAGCAGTCCGTGCGAACCACTTTGTCACCATTTCTCACATGTATATGAACTTTCACATACACACAGTGCAAGTGTGCACGGCATGCATCCGCCACAGGTTCGGCCCAGTGCCCAGCTAATTTAATCTAGCACTGTGTATAATCACACATTATGCATAATCACACGTTGGCTCACAGTAGTAGATATGCATTAGAAATATAATATAAATACTACTGAATCCACACATTAATCTATTCAGCGAATATGATTACAGTACTTAACGCCAGAGCAGTGTGTGAATACGTATGAAAGTGCATGCCAGATGAGTGATAGATTACACATTTGTCACCGCTCATTTGAAACATACAAATTGCTATGTAGAAATATATATATATTTTTTAAATACAATTTTAATTATAATTCTAAACTTTCCCACCTGATGACGGACGCTTGTGTTGCGCCCAAAACGTCGTGATTTATTTTATTTTATACCTACGTGACTTTACCGAAAGAACCAAAGAGTATGATTTCCTGCAGTCAAACACGTACGCCAAGCTCTTAAGCTCTTAAGGCTAATGGTTACTCCGACTACACAATCCGCAAAGCCATCACTCCAACCATCAAGAAGGATCCTGTTGAGGAGCCTTTCAAAACCATCACCTTACCCTACATTGCTGGGGTCACAAAAAATATATCCAAAATCCTGATAAAACACAAGATCCAGGTCCGATTCAACACAGTACATAAAATCCGTGATCTGGTCCCGTCTGTAAAAGATGTGGTTCCAGACATACAGTACCCTGGCGTCTACAAACTAAGTTGCCTCTGTGGTAGCAGTTACATTGGAGAAACCAAACGACATGTCTCGGACCGCATCCGTGAACATAAAGCAGACTTGAAACACGGTAGGACAAACACCTCAGCCGTGGCAGATCACTGTTATAATTCAGTGGGCTCACATGATATTGACTACTCCAAGACAGAGGTTCTCTGCAAGCCATCTGGCTACCATGAGAGATTCGTTCATGAGGCGATCCACATATACAAACACAGAGACAATTTCAACCGAGAAGATGGATTCTGGCTTAGCAATCATTGGAAGGACGTAATAAACCATTTCGGATCTTAACTGATTGTGTTCACGTTTACGGTGACTTTCAGACCGCGTTCCACTCACTGGCATTGTATTCTCTGCAGGGAATGGATTCTTTGCTCCGCTGCAAGTTTCACACTACTCACCCATTGACATATTTCGTTGCTTCCTCTTAGTATCTTTCACGCGACGGTCAATGGTACAGTGTATAGCGGATTGTATAATAATAAATAGTATAAAATTGTAATGTTTAATACAATGTACGAAGTAATATATAGTATCGTAATTGTATAGTGAATATACAGCAGTGTGATATACATTAGGGTGAGTAGAATAATACATAGTGTATAAGGTGGTGTATGGTGGTGTATAGTAATACAGTATATAATTTAATGTTGGGTTTGTCTATGGCAGTATATAGTACGGTGTAGACTCGTGTGATGTAAGAGAATAAAGTTTAGCTGGAAGCATATTATATTTTTTGCGACATAGAATTGTAATGTATTACTTACTGTTAGTAGCTGAGCTTATTGGAGAGTATATTTAGTATACTGATGATACTATGTAGTTTATACTTTATATAAACTACATAGTAGAAAGCTTTAAATCGAAAAATATGTAGTTTATACTTTAGTTGTTTACGTGGTGGTTTAGTTACTGCAGCTACATACTATTAACATTCCTTCCCTTTATTAATGTTACCCCTATCCCCTCCCTTTGTTGCTGCTAATCCTGCATAATGCACGGGCATAATGACTTTAAACCCCCCGCCAAACCTCCTACGCATTTCACAAGTAGTACTAATCGCATATCTGCATTTCCCATACATATGCTAAATTCCTCTTGATATGCAAATTATTTTGTCAAGGCGCCCTTCCCCCCTCCATCCCAGCTTAAATAGTCGCTCCAAGCCTAGAGTGTGTCATTCAGACTCTGTCTACTCGACAGACCTGCTCTCCACCTGAGGACGGCTGCTTGCGTTGTGGCCGAAACGTCGTGAGAATTATTTTATTATGTTTTATTTTTATTATTTTATTATTCCCATTCTACGTTACTTTACCGAAAGAACCAAGAAGATGAATCCCTGCAGTCACGAAAGCTTTAAATCGAAAAATAAAATCAAGATTGTAGTTTTAAACTTCCACATGTGGCACTTTTGCAAAATAAGCACTACTTGTAAAAGCAATCTTTCCAGAAGCATTAGGTATTCAAAGGGGAAAATTTCGCCTGTCGACTTTTTCCACCTAGTCCTGTGTGCCCTCCTTTACCACTGACGTCTTTGTCAGGCACGATTCATCTGCGTATCTCAGAGCAAGATGTTAAGAGAAAGAACAAAGATCAAAGTTCTTTCTCGTGACATTTTTTTAATAGCCTAAATATCTCCAATTTAGAACACACAAACTTTTTTACGTGACAAATATCTGAAATGCTCCCTAATGCTTTGCCTACTAATGTGATGGGGTTGAATCAGTGTTGAATCTCAATGCACAATGTTCAAAAGACCAACAATACACGTTTTCACCAGTTCTATTTATGACTTATAAATTATATTTGGGTTAGGTCATGTAACTGATCGATCACAATTTTTTTATGTTAAAGGTCCTTCATCACCGGACATAGCCAAACAAATGTAAGCAATCTAGTGTACAAGCGTTTAACACTCCAATTATTATTTTAGCTCACCGTTCGGTTCAAGGACAAGTCTCACACCTAAATTTAGCAGCAATATACGGTGTTTACCTTCAAACTACATCAAGCATCTTTCGGACAAGCAATGAAATCAGAATAAATTCCTGCCTTTTATTATGACACGTGAAAATTTCATTTGTTTGGCTCTGTCGGGTTGTGGAGCGTCTTATGACAGAAATATGGCCTGATAATTACATGGCCTAGCCCAAATATCAATCGTGAAAATAATATTGGCTGCAAAAAAAATCCATGTGCTATGTGTCATTCCTATATTAAATATGTGGAAGTTCAATTCCAAAAACGTGAACACGCCAAATTCATGTCCAATAGTTATTTTTGGTCAGATTTGATGCACAGAATGGGTGTGATGCCAAATTCCACGCACAATCCAGTATCCAATCGACAGCTGGAGGAGTGCCAAGGGGGAATCGGGCAGTGTTAACGGAATTGCAATCAGGTGCCGTCTATCTCACCCGTGAACGCACGTGTGTTACCCTGCCCTCCCGAGTTCACGTGTTACCCAGCCCTCCACTGAGGCATGGAATTGTAGCACTCAGCCAAAGATGGGCCTAGGTACTGCCTTACAAACGGATGTTGCTGCTGCTGATGATGATGAAAATAAATGATCACGTTGAATTTGATGATGCAGTGAACAGATGATGACAGCAATGATTAACCGTGAAGATCCACCAAACTCAATCCACCAAACTCAATCCACCAAACCGACGCCACCAACCACCTTGTGCCGATGACGTGCGTACACCACCCCCCAGGCGCCTATTAAATGTTGAGTCCCACTCGGGGAAGATCTGAACGGGTGCTAATGACGTTTGGAGTGGCTTAGGACTTTGCCCTTCACGTGTATGAGTGACATGTGGGGAGCGGCGGTGTACCGGTTAGCGGCGCTACGAACACGGTGAACCCAGGGTTCGATTCCCGTTCGCGGCCACCGGCGGCGGTGACGGTTATCTGAACGAGGCCTGGGCCTCCCCCTGGGTCGACTCGGCCTAAAATGAGGACGACGTGCCGACCTGCATAGGTGCACATGCCCCAACAATCTGTCTCAAGGCTACACGAGGGATTTTTGCTTGTATGCGTGAATGTAGCGGTTGCTGGACCCGAATTGACTGCCAATTTAACCCTCCCATGGGGCAGAGGGGTCAGGAGAGGGGAGAGGCATGGCATTTTGAAACTAGGAATCACAGAGAACCCAGGACACCTAGCCTCGACTATCTGTGAGAACTTGGTGAGCTTGTGAGTGAACCTTGAGGAGAGCGGTTTGCCGACGTTGACTGGCAAAAGAGGTTTTTAGGTTAGATCACGTAAGTATAACTCTGTCAAAACCCTCCACCACTCGACACGGTCAATCAGTAAGGGATTTGTCACGTAAACAAAACGCCAAATAGTTCCTACTTCAGGCCACCAGTGTGTTGAGGAGTGAATCCACAACATTTACAATCTGAGTACGATGTTTCGCTGGTAATTACATCGAGCGATTTGCCAGAATAGTGAAGCAATCCACCTGCTTCCGGTCTTAAATAGAGCAGGACGACGTCATCATTGAACCCAACATTCACTTTGGCCACACACACACAAGAGAGAGAGGAGTTCCACCTCTTACAACCATCGAGTAAGCAAACCTTACGCGATCTAACCCAAACACCTCTATTGTGAATAATATTGGTCGCGAAAGCCGACGTGTTAAATTGACTAGCAAATACTGGAGAGGCCCTCGCACACCTTGGCCGCAACTTGGCCGGTGGGAGGCTCGAACCAACATTCACCTTGGCCATTACCAATACCAAACGCAGCAGCCATTCGCCACTAAGTGGTGTTGATGTCACCATGGCGTCCGTGTCAGGCTCGGTGCACTTTGAGGCCACGTGAAGTGTCGAAGGCTCACTGCTGGCAGGAGGTTCATGGGAAATAATCAGTAGGTGGTGCCATGGGTTGGCTGACTTTTGAGATGACCAGTAGATGCTACCAGCTGTACACCCCCCCCCCACCACTGCGCCAACTCACTGCGCTTTATTCACCCGGCGCTCCACTCATTGTTGTGAGAATCACTCCGTTGTTGCTGGAGGGCGACTGCTCCAACTGCCCAGTAGCGTCCTTCACGAGCCTCCTCCACAGAGGCCGACCTTGACACCGCTGGTACCGGTCGTCGGCAACTCCAGTCAACTCTACATCCTCTCATACCACATCAGCTCCATCTCTTGTCCAGCAGCCCATTTAGTCCCCCCTCTATGTGGCCAAACAGAAGTTTATTGGCCATGCGGGGCTACGTGACTCAGCCAACGCAGCCCCTACTGCTGGAGGAAGCTCACTGATTGGGACTGTGAATGCAGGACACATTCCCAACATTCACCTTGGCCACACACACACAAGAGAGAGTGTTCCACTTTTTACAACCACCGAGTGCGCAACCTTGTCAGCTCCAGTGAACTCTTGGTTTAACACAGTGTCTCTCTTAGCGTGTATTTATCAACTGTGCAATGTTCAGCCAAGCTTTTACTTCGAGATAGTGCAACGTTTAATCTGCATCTACTTAATTGTACAATGTCGAGTCTAGCATTGACCTTGTGATGCCGTGTTTAGTTTGGCATCAGTGACATTGTTTTAGTCTTAGTAGATTTTGGTCCAGTGTCACAGTTCATAATAAAAGTTTTTGGGTTAAATCACGTAAGTATATAAATGTCGTAACCTTGTGTAGGGTACTGTACATGGCAAGGGTGATAGTGGGGTCAGTGGAGATGGGTGTAAACAGGTGCAGGGTACTGTAGTAAGGACGGTTCCAGAAGGGAAGTAGAAGACGGTGGAGTCTGCTGGAAGAATCTACTGGAGGAAAGTGCTGGAAGAATCTACCGGGTGAAAGTGCTGGAAAAATCTACCGGGGGAAAGTGCTGGGAGAATCTACCAGGAGAAAGTGCTGGAAGAATCTACCGGGTGAAAGTGCTGGAAGAATCTACCGGGAGAAAGTGCTGGAAGAATATACCGGGTGAAAGTGCTGGAAGAATCTACCGGGGGAGAGTGCTGGAAGAATCTACAGGGGGAAAATGCTGGAAGAATCTACTGGAGGAAAGTGCAGGAAGAATCTACCGGGGGAAAGTGCTGGAAGAATCTACCGGGGGAAAGTGCTGGAAGAATCTACTGGGGGAAAGTGCTGGAAGAATCTACCGGGGGAAAGTGCTGGAAGAATCTACTGGGGGAAAGTGCTGGAAGAATCTACCGGGGGAAAGTGCTGGAAGAATCTACCGGGGGAAAGTGCTGGAAGAATCTACTGGGGGAAAGTGCTGGAAGAATCTACCGGGGGAAAGTGCTGGAAGAATCTACTGGGGGAAAGTGCTGGAAGAATCTACCAGGGGAAAGTGCTGGAAGAATCTACTGGGGGAAAGTGTTGTAAGAATCTACTGAGGGAAAGTGATGTAAGAATCTACCGGGGGAAAGTGCTGGAACAATCTACTGGGTGAAAGTGCTGGAAGAATCTACCGGGGGATAGTGCTGGAAGAATCTACCGGGGGAAAGTGCTGGAAGAATCTACTGGGGGAAAGTGCTGGAAGAATCTACCGGGGGAAAGTGCTGGAAAAATTTACCGGGGGAAAGTGATGGAATAATCTACTGGATGAAAGTGCTGGAAGAATCTACCGGGGCAAAGTGCTGGAAGAATCTACCAGGGGAAAGTGCTGGAAGAATCTACTGGGAGAAAGTGATGGAAGAATCTACTGGGGGAAAGTGCCGGAAGAATCTACTGGATGAAAGTGCTGGAAGAATCTACTGGGTGAAAGTGCTGGAAGAATCTACCAGGGGAAAGTGCCGGAAGAATCTACCGGGGGAAAGTGCCGGAAGAATCTACCGGGGAAAAGTGCTGGAAGAATCTACCGGGGGAAAGTGCTGGCAGAATCTATCGGGGGAAAGTGATGGAATAATCTACTGGGTGAAAGTGCTGGAAGAATCTACCGGGTGAAAGTGCTGGAAGAATCTACGGGGGGAAAGTGCTGGAAGAATCTTCCGGGGGAAAGTGCTGGAAGAAACTACCAGGGGAAAGTGCCGGAAGAATCTACTGGGGGAAAGTGCTGGAAGAATCTACCGGGGGAAAGTGCTGGAAGAATCTACCGGGGGAAAGTGCTGGAAGAATCTACCGGGGGAAAGTGATGGAATAATCTACTGGGTGAAAGTGCTAGAAGAATCTACCGGGTGAAAGTGCTGAAAGAATCTACTGGGGGAAAGTGCTGGAAAAATCTACCGGGGGAAAGTACTGGAAGAATCTACCGGGGGAAAGTGCTGGAAGAATCTACCAGGGGAAAGTGATGGAATAATCTACTGGGTGAAAGTGCTGGAAGAATCTACCGGGGGAAAGTGCTGGAAGAATCTACCGGGGGAAAGCGCTGGAAGAATCTACTAGGGGAAAGTGCTGGAAGAATCTACCGGGGGAAAGTGCTGGAAGAATCTACCGGGCGTTGGAGAGTAAAGCCTACGTGTTAAAAACAGTGTTAGGTTTCAGTAGTGTTACAGATAGAGTGGTACAATGCATATTGGATGGGAACTCTCTGCAATCATTTGCTCCCCCCGCCTCTAACCCTACTGCACGACTCTGGCTGGCTGGCTAGGTGGAATCAGTCAATGCAGATTGGGGGCATTGTGCACATTCGGTCTTGCATACAAGCTGCAATAAAAACGAGGTTTTTGTCTGAACTGGAATTTGACAATTGCTTCACTGAGTCAGGTGACCTGACAGACAAATTTGATATATTCAGAACTAATTTTTCAGGCAATTCATGAAAAAAATTCTGCAGTAACTCATCCCTGAACGAGTCATCCCACGGCCAACCCCTTCCATCAATCCATACTACCAGCGTGAAGTATCGTCAACAACCTTGACCACTACGATGTGAGCAATTAGTCATCATGCGTGAGATTTATAAAATGGGTGTAAGTCACGTGTATTGTGTTCATGTCTAATGGGGTGTTTCTTTTTACATTCTGCTCAGTCTTTTGGACTTGTTCCACTTCGCTGGACCAAACATAAGTTAATTTCCACCAAATATGTGAGTCACAGACTTTAAATCTTGTGCATTTCATCCTCTGATCTTCAAGTGGATGTAGAAACCTGTATGTATAATGCGGTCTTCCTTGCAACGTCAGATTATTTTATTTTCCCAATGTCTTTCAAATGTTGAACGTTCGTCTAAAATGAGTACATGTAAATTGAAAGTGACTGATACTAGGAAAATTAAGTTACAAAACTGTATTGCTGCAGAAATAATTGTGCTGATCAGCACTACAGTTAAGAGTGCTCTCACAATCAGAAACTTCAGAGATTTTAATTTTCCATTGCAGGATTTTCCACTTAGCTCATTATCCCACTGGGGTCAATACAATTTGTAACACTTTATATAAAGTCAACAGTGGGTTATCATGTGGAGATACTTGCTCCCGAAGTAGAAACTTAAGTTACATCACCTGATTAAAGACCACAAACCACAACCCCACTGACCATGTAGGAGGAGAGACACATTCAACCAGATACATATGGATGTTACTTCCCTCTCAAAATTGAAAGAACCGGGGTTCGCATAATTTCATGGGGAAATCTCAGCCATTATATGACAACCATGGCGAATGTCAGAGGATGGTTATGGAAGGGATTTTTCACAGGAATTATTCTGACATCCTTTAAGTGATCGTTTTATCCTTGACACAATATGGTTCACACTTTCCCCATTTAAATTGTTAAAATGAAATGCGAACCTAAATTGAATAAGATGGGCTTATTTATATGGTCATTGGTGAATCGCTTGAGATAAGGGATTAATTTATCATGGAACATTTCTGGGGGCTCATAACCTCCAAATTGTACGGCACCTCGACTTCTACGGCATGGGTTTTACAAAATTTGTGCGATCTAACAACCCTCTCTTCTTGTCTATTTTAACTTGTTTCGAAAAAATGTTCAGCAGAATGGTACACAAATTCTAAACAAATTAGTTTAGATCTTAGTCTATGAATACAAGCATGGTTCATAATCAGTTTCTTTTGGTCTGCATTGTGTCGGTATGCCAATGTTTTACTATTTTTTACTAGCATGGCTATAATTACAAAACCATACATAGGTACACAATTGAACATATCTGTTAAGATGCAATTCTATACAGAGTAAAAACATATGTCGTGCTTTGCATGTAAGACATTGTTTTTTTAACGGAGAACCAGCTTCTAAAGAGCCTCACTAGAATGGCTTTTTACGTAACAAAAATGCCACAGGCCCACAATAGGACGACACAAATTGCACACTCCAATTCCTGAATGCACTGAAAGTGATGATATGCTTGTCGTGGGTGGACTACCACCGAAAGGTTGCGAGTTCACATCCTGGTTAGTGGCTCAACCGAGCATTCCTGAGGAGTCAATCAAATAAATGCCACATTGTGGTGTTGACACTGCTTCATACCATGGATTCTTGCCATGGGAACGTGGAATTTCCACAACTGCTGGGATGGGAAACCTATTCCATACTGAAGGTAGAATACGTCTGTCACGTCCATCCTTGAAATTACAGAATTGACTGAGAGTACTTAGCAGTGTTGCAGATCAACAATATATATTTTTATCCAGTATCCAATTAGTGTAAATCTAATGGGTGTTGCTTGTCGTGGTGCGTTTATTGGGGGAGATTCACGTGCCGTTCTGAGCAGAGTGGAGTCGCCTGGTGCAAAAGGCTGAGAGCCATTACTGCATACATCGTGTTACAGGCTTCTGTTGAGCTCATGAAAAAAAGCACCACCATGGTTCATCGCCACCTCTCGAATAATTTACTCGACGCATGGACTCAGGGGAGCAGAATAAAATGCACAGAAACATTTCGACTTCTATTAACTGATCCTGTTGTTTCGGTGAGGTTATGGCGAAGAAGCGAGCCACGGGGCACCTCGGGTTATGTAGACAGGTATTACTTTTGAGTTCATGCTCTCTATACGAGGGGTTAATGTTAAGCATTCTTCCAGTTGTATGTAGCGTGTAATGGACATAAATTGGCCGGTCATGAGGAATGAGATTTTTGGAAATTCTATGTTATGTTGTTGAACTTCTTTGGCACCGTACGTCGCCAACCACGTGAAGTATAATGCATCGATATATTGAAATCAGTTCAGGCCTCCCACGTGACTTATGTGTGGCCACCACCACTCTGAATCCCTCCCTTTTCTCCACCCCCTACGAAAACAGGCGCTGCTCCATGTAGCGCAAATCCACTTGCTCCTTTCGCCTTCCCTCCCCTCTTAGCAACCTATCACCCCCAACATATTGGCCCGGTCATTCCTTCTCCCCCTAATAACCTTACTGCCCGGCACTACTCTCGTATCCTGGAGTTATCCTATGGACCCCGGTCTTCACCCGTGGAAAACTCTGCCAAACATTGTCTATTCTCATCTTTTCAACCCCTTTGTTCCTATTTTCCCATTCATTTTCCTTTTTACATACATACCCTTGACTCTACTCACCTCCCCGTGGTGTGCCACGGGTATATTGTCAATGTAATTTATATATGGCATAAGGTATGTACCTAACATGTTCATGAAAGTCCTTTATGATGACAAATGTGCTGTTACTCCATTGCTTTTCACACTGTAGTGGGATGCCATGGCAAAACACTTGCACTGCAGTAGTTGTGGATGCTGTTCAAGCAGAAAAGCATCTTATTGTATTGTCAGCATCAATCAAAAACCTGCGATCACATTTTTTGTGAAATCAGGCAAGACTGCTGAGATATCTTCTTGGTTCTTTCGGTAAAGTCACGTAGAAGGGAAGTAATAAAATAATAAAAATAAACATAATAAAATAATTCTCACGACGTTTCGGCCACAACGCAAGCAGCCGTCCTCAGGTGAAACCAGGTCTGTCGAGGCGACAGCGTCTGAATGAAACAGCACACGTGCTTGGAGCATATATATAAGCTGGGTTGGAAGGGGGGGGCGCCTTGACAAACGAATTTGCATATCAAGAGGAATTTAGCATATTTATGGGAAATGCAGGTATGTGATTAGTACTACTTGTGTCCGTGCATTATGCAGGATTAGCAGCATCCAAGGGAGGGGATATGGGAAATGCAGGTATGTGATTAGTGCTACTTTGCCCGTGCATGATGCAGGATTAGCAGCATCACAGGGAGGGGATAGGGGTAGCATTAATAAAGGGAAGAAGCGTTAATAGCATGTAGCTGCAGTAACTAAAACCACCACGTAAACAACTAAAGTATTAATTACATAGTATCATCATTATACTAAATATACTCTACAAGCTGAGTTACTAACAGTAAGTAATACATTACAATTTTACGTCGTAAAAAATATAATATGCTTCCATCTAAAGTTTATTCTCTTACATCACACGAGTCTACACCGTACTATTACTGCCATAGACAAACCCAAACATTAAATTATATACTGTATTGCTATAAACCACCCTATACCTTATCCATTGTAATATTACACTATGTATTATTCTACCCACCCTAATGTATATCACACTGCTGTATATTCACTATACAATTACGATACTATATATTACTTTGTACATTGTATTAAGCATATACATTTTTAAACTATTTGTTATTATACACTGTACCGTTGACCGTCGTGTGAAAGATACTAAGAGGCAGAGGTGGGACAAAGTCATTGTTATGCAAGTCCAAGTCGAGTCGCAAGTCATCAAATTCATGACTCGAGTCTGACTCGAGTCCAAGTCACATGACTCGAGTCCACATCTCATAGGTGGGACAAAGTCATTGTTATGCAAGTCCAAGTCGAGTCGCAAGTCATCAAATTCATGACTCGAGTCTGACTCGAGTCCAAGTCACATGACTCGAGTCCACACCTCTGCTAAGAGGAAGCAACAAAATATGTCAATGCTGAGATATACGCCATACTTATTCACGCTGCCCGAATGTGTGAAAACAGCATGAAGACGTCAATAATGCATTTCGTCCACCGTGAAACGTACATTGCCGATGAGTTTTTGACTGGCAAACAAGGGCAACGAACACACACATATTGTGAAACTCCCGTCGAGGTGCCATCTCATGGCTTGCCAAGAAGGTGGTGGAGTTTGGGAGAGTGTTGCCCCGTCACACGTGAGTTTCTTCTGGGTAGGCGCCACCTCCTGGACATGTGACCCTACTGGGACATCTGTAAAAAAAGAGCTTTATAGCCCATCAGATTCCTCCAGTATAAATTTTCTGATTCTGCATGGTTGCCTTCCACCACCACGAAGTCCAATGCGGACTCCTCCATTTGCAGAAAGGCCCGTTGTCCTTGTCCTCCCAAAAGGGTCGACATTCGAGTGACCGCATCCACCAGGCGGTCCACCCTCGTCTCCAGCATTGCAAACACCACCTCTGGGCTCGGGAACCCCGCAGGGAGGAAGGGGCGGTCTCCCGCTATCAAACTATTTAAAAAATTTTTTTATTGTACCAGGTAAGGCCCACTGAGCTATACAGCTGTTTTTCAGAAGCGACCTAGCCACAAATGATCTCTCAACAGTGGCTTATCATGTGGAAATTTACAACAGCCAAATACTCAAAACGCGCGTTGATTCTAAATGTGGAGGGGAAAAACCCGGAGAAAAATCCACACGGCCACGGGGAGAACATGCAAACTCGAAATAAACAGCAGACGTCAGAGTCGGGATTGAACCCACAACCTCCTCCATACCAGGCGAGGGAGATAACATCTGGCGCTATTGGCCCAAGGTGGCCGACCCATTTCCCTCACTCGTCTCCCTCCTCACTCGCTTCCCTGAATTCCAAAACGATGAAGGCCCCCACCAACGCTGTCAGCAGATGAAAGGGAGTCCACGCAATGTAAGGCTAAGGCTTTATTCTGGTCTTCACCCCACATCTACTCGATATCACGAGCACACACAGAAAGCTTTCTCTCCTAGAGTCCCGAGGACACACCACCCACCACCCTTTATATTCCTCTCCCTGAAATCTCTGGAATGTTACGCAACTTACTCTCAGCTCCTACTTTCCAGCCTTTTAGGTCCCTCTTCCCTCGTCTAATTTTTCATAACTGCCACTTATCTTCATATGTATGTTGAACTTCGTACGTAGCCAACAGTGCTAATCGGACGTATCACGCACGACCATTGCAAAAGTAAAAAACAAACACCACAACCAAGGTCGAGGCAGGGGGCTGGCAGCGAATCGTCACCTCAAGAGCTCGACCACAAAACAGCAACATCCCAAATACAGAGCGAAGACTGCGATGTTATTGTACGAGCCAGTGAGTGTGGGGAGCGGTGGCGCAGCGGTTATCATTGTGTTACGAACCCCGGTAGACCCCGAGTTCGATTCCTGCTCACGACCAACACCTGTGACGATGACATCTGAACCGGTCCTGGGGCTCCCTTAGGCCGACTCGGCCTCAAATGAGTACCTTGTGCGGTGTGTAAACATCACCACTAGAGAGACAAAGACGGTCGGGTGTGTTGCTGGCTACCCAGCCCCTCGTGTGCCGTGGTTCCCTTCATAGGTGCTCGCTAACAGCACTTGCCCCAAGTCTGGTATGACTATACGGGGGATCTTTGTCTTTGTGTTCTTGTCACCTGCAGTGTCTTAATTGGTTTTATTCCCAGCATGCACAACATGAAATGATCTATCACCCAAATGTTGTCATCTGAAATCCTTTGAGCAAAATAATGTCTGTTGTTGAAAACTACACTTTGTAGCTGTTTACACGAGCTCTAAAAAAGCAATGTTACATAGTAGCACTTGGAATGTTAATGCCATCTGAGTTTATATATATTGAAATTCACATCCACAGCAAAGAACAATCATGAAGGACAACACAGCGATCAAACATTAATATCCCACACATGTACTTATGTAAATTAACTCACGAGACAGTGCCAAATAATACAATCTGCACTACCATCAATCAAGGTGCCTTAAGCACATCACTTCAGATCCTCAGAACATTGCAATCGACAATATCTGATTTTAGAAGTGTATTTGAAATAATGTAATATTGGCCATTTTGGAGGTGAATGGTAACACAACACTTGCAAGCTGTTAAGTCAAAAAATCATTATACATTTAACGGCACTCGTCTTAATTAAAGAATGCTGTATTTTTAAGATGTAGTGTCCACTTGATTTTATAATTGGGGTTCTTGAAATTAGCTCTAAATATAGGCATGAACAATTAATCATACCAATCCTTAAGCAAACCCAGTTTGCCCCTGTTAGGGACGTCATCAGTCAGAATATCTGAGCTTCACCAAACAGCAAATTGAACGTTAGCAATCTTAAATGTGCCTATTATGTTGTTCATCACACATAGGAATGCGCTGCTTGTGCTTCAAGAATTGTGTTGCTATGTAATATCATCGATGATAGTAAAACAATTTCAACAACGCAGGAAGGCCTTAATCACTCTAAGGCTTGATTTCAGCAGCGTCCTTCATTGGGATATTTTTGTCCAAGAAACCAGAACACCCAGAGATCGCTGAATGATGTTCTAACAATACACGGACAAGACACCCACTTGCTGTACTGCCATCTCCCACTGACCTCAGTGCAGTAGAGGTTTGG
Source organism: Lampetra fluviatilis (assembly GCF_964198595.1). Taxonomy (NCBI): domain Eukaryota; kingdom Metazoa; phylum Chordata; class Hyperoartia; order Petromyzontiformes; family Petromyzontidae; genus Lampetra; species Lampetra fluviatilis. The sequence continues at coordinate 5,071,001 of NC_136285.1, forward strand.
AAAGTTGAGAAATCAGCATGATCCATTGATGCCTTCCTCCAAAGCGACGAATACAGGTGTGACCATGCGAGGCTAGAGCACATTATTTTGTTTAGGGTGCATATAAATCATTCTACGTAGTGGTGATAAAATTATGCATTTGTTTTCATGTCAGAGCAATGCTTAATATCAGGACTACTCGGTCACCATAACATGTAGTCTTCTTCTTTCACATGGCTGGTTACCAAGTCCCATTGGTTTAGCCTATCGTACCTTGCTCATGAGACTGAGGATGCTCATGACAGGTAGGTCCGGAATTACCTTATTTAATCACCATTAGGCAGTCCCTCCAGAAAAACGCGGAGTTTTTTGGTGATTGTTGCGGGCAAAAATCGTTGATTATGCGGCACGTTTTCTTAAAAAATGCGATGGAATATGCGGGATATTTATGCATTTTATGCGATTAAATTGCGGGAACTTGCAAAAATTGCGGGAACTTGCAAAAATTGCGGGAACTTGCAAAAACTGCGGTTTGATGAAAAAGAGAAAAAAAAGTGATTCCCCCAACACCCTATTCACTAGGCTACTACTTTAATGTAAAGAGTCATTTCTTATTACTTCCTATGATAAGCAAGCATACTACATCACAGAAAGTGCTGGGAATATTTAAGTTCTCATCTTGTTTTATTTCAGACCTTAACAAACAGATGGCTCAAACTTACAAAACATTGAGTCGAACAAGTTCTGTAGCTTTACAAAATGAATATGCTACAACTTCTGTAAAAATGAATAAATAAAATATTTAAAAAAAATGTGTGCTTCCTGTTTTACAGAGGTAGCTATGCAAAATAATTTGCCCCCACTGTCATGTAACACACTGGGAAACTGCTTTGCGCGGTCTTTTGCGCTTATGTTTGTTGGCAAATGAGAAAGATTTGCGGGCTTCATCATGGTTTCATTGGCATCGCGGGGTTTGCAGCTTTTCAATGATGTCGCGTAATGAGTGACGTCACTTCATAACGTTCCCATGGCAACAGGGGAAATGGCTGCGCTTGTGTGAAGTAAACGCAACATTTTTCAACTTTCTGCTAAGATATATGTGACTTTTTGCAACGAAAATGCGGGGATTATGAAATCATGCAAGCCCGCATATTTTGCGCGCGGAAATCTGCAATTTATGCGGCGAAAGTGCGGCGTATTTAAAAAAACGCGCCCCCCGCATAAATATGCGGACTTTGGCTGATTTTGCGTGAAATCTTGCGATCGCATAATCGCGTTTTTCTGGAGGGACTGAATATCGTGGCTTTTTCTTCAGAAGCTACTCGCCTTCTCACAAATGATTAGTAGCTCAACGGAGTGGCCAATATCATCAAGTGGATATTTTATAGGACAAAACTAATTGCACAGTAACCGCGAGTTAATTATTTTTCTTTAATGACCACACGCACCGCGATAGGAGGTGGGGGGGGAAGAGAGAGGCAGAGTAAAGAGCCAGCGAGGAGTTCATTGTGTCAGCGTGACGCTCTCTGTGAGGCTCTAAACGAGTGGGTCAAGTAAATACTGTTAGTACTCTGGCTCTTCCGGTAAAGTCACGTAGGTGAAAATAAAAACTTAATTTAATTTAAAATTAAAACAACTACATTAAATTCAGTTGTTTTCATTTTATTTTATTTAAAATTAAATTTAGTTGTTTTCATTATTTTATTTTAAATTAAATGTAGTTGTTTTCATTTAATTTCATTAAAATTTAATTTAGTTTTCTTGGTTCTTTCGGTAAAGTCACGTAGAAGGGAAGTAATAAAATAATAAAAATAAAACATAATAAAATTATTCTCACGACGTTTCGGCCACAACGCAAGCAGCCGTCCTCAGGTGAAAACCAGGTCCGTCGAGGCGACAGAGTCTGTCGCCTCGACGGACCTGGTGAGAATAATTTTATTATGTTTGCTTTTTATTATTTTATTACTTCCCTTCTACGTGACTTTACCGAAAGAACCAAGAAGATGAATCCCTGCAGTCACGAAAGCTTTAAATCGAAATTTAATTTAGTTGTTTTAATTTTATTTTATTTAAAATTGTATTTAGTCGTTTTCATTTTATTTAAAATTGTATTTAGTTTTCATTTTATTTTATTTTCACCTACGTGACTTTACCGAAAGAACAAAAGAGTATGTGGATCCTTGCAGTCACGAAAACTTCAAATCTAGAAAATACTGTTTGCGCTTATAACTTTTGCTAACTTTAGCTCGTGGTTAAAACTCTACTACCAAGAGCTCACTCCGAGGTGCAGCGAAAACACGGGGGGCTCTTTAGTGAGCAAGGGGTAACTTTATGGAGTAGAGGAACCGCTATTTTTTTAAAGATTAATTCGATGACAGTCCAGTATACTCTTATTCTAAGTAAAGGTGATTTGCTGCGCAAATGAAGCATCAGAGTTGGTGTTCATCTCCTGGCCCTGCAGTCCACCGATTGAAATTCCACAATCGTATGACGGGGTTAAGTCCATCCATTTAACAATCGGTGTGAACTTACCCACACAGTACTAAGTTTAGCATGGGTCTTGCTTACTGAGCCACCGAGGGTTAAATACTTAAGAGTCTTCAAACATGAGATGTAAATGTACAATTCAGATGGAAATGTATACACATAATGAAAACTTACATGCACATTTCACACTATTGAAATTACTTCATTTCCATGAAAATTTGACGATTTATAAACTTCAAAACAATTTTAAGTAAAGTTCATTTTGATAGGACCCTACATGTGTAAAAAAAAAAGCTATTGTAAACTTATCTGGTAGACATCAAACAAACACAACATGAGGCGGTGTTCATCTCATCAGTTTACAGGCCCTGGAGTAAGCGATGGCATCTCCACGTTCGTACGACGGGGACAAGTCCATCCCCATCGTAACCCGTAAACTATTTCTTTTCAACGCCATTCAAACCGCCCCACCACCCCACGTGGTGTCCGCCACGTGCTAGTGACGCCGTAATCATTGGTTGTCGTCACGCGTGACGTCACGCGGGACCCACGTGTTTCTCCCCTCGCTCGCCAGGGGAGGCACATCGAGACGACGGCCGCGAACTTTGACATCGTTGAGAGAGATTTTTATTTTGTTTTGTTAAAAACAAACTAAAGAAATATAATTGTCAACATGGCGAGTTGCGTCAAAAACGTTTTGTGGCTTCTGGGCATCCTCCTAATCCATCGTGGGGATCAGCCAGGAATGTCCACGATCGAGAACTCAACAACAACCTTCTACGAGTTGATGATCAACAACAACAACCACCACAACCAATCATCTCTCCAAGACGCCGTCGCGTTTGACGCCAGCCCCGCAGCGTCGCACGCGACCACCCGCCCCAGCGGTGGACACGCCAGGTACGTAGCAGTGCCCCCACCCACGTAGCAGTGACCACCACCCCCCCCTCCCCGTAGCAGTGACCACCAACCCCCCGTAGCAGTGACCACCACCCCCCCCCCCCGTAGCAGGGTCACCAACCCCCCCCCCCCCCCCCGTAGCAGTGACCACCAACCCCCCCCCCCCCGTAGCAGTGACCCCCCCCTCACGTAGCAGTGACCACACCCCCCCCCTCCCATAGCAGAGCCACCAACCCCCCCCCCCCCCGTAGCAGAGCCACCAACCCCCCCCCTGTAGCAGAGCCACCAACCCCCCCCCCCCCGTAGCAGAGCCACCAACCCCCCCCCCTGTAGCAGAGCCACCAACCCCCCCCCCCCCTCTACGTAGCAGAGCCAGCAGCCCCCCCCCTCTACGTAGCAGAGCCACCAACCCCCCCCCCCGTAGCAGTGCCACCAACCCCCCCCCCCCCCGTAGCAGTGCCACCAACCCCCCCCCCCCGTAGCAGTGCCACCAACCCCCCCCCCCGTAGCAGAGCCACCAACCCCCCCCCCCGTAGCAGTGACCTCCCCCCCCCCACGTAGCAGTGACCACCAACCCCCCCCCCCCCGTAGCAGAGCCACCAACCCCCCCCCCCCCGTAGCAGAGCCACCAACCCCCCCCCCCCCCCGTAGCAGAGCCACCAACCCTCCCCCGTAGCAGAGCCACCAACCCCCCCCCCCTCTACGTAGCAGAGCCAGCAGCCCCCCCCCTCTACGTAGCAGAGCCACCAACCCCCCCCCCTCTACGTAGCAGAGCCAGCAGCCCCCCCCCTCTACGTAGCAGAGCCACCAACCCCCCCCCCCCCCTCTACGTAGGAGAGCCACCAACCCCCCCCCCCCCCGTAGCAGAGCCACCAACCCCCCCCCCCCCCCGTAGCAAAGGCACCAACCCCCCCCCACCGTCTGACGTTGTCGACGTTGTCCGTCTGCTGCTGTCTCAACAGAACCGCCGAGGCCACCTCGGCCGTCTCCCGCAGCGTCCCGGCTCAACGTCCCTTCGGCAGACTCCCACCCTGCGCCAAAGTGGAAACCTCCTCCTCCGACGGCCTCAACGTTCTGTACCACGTCATCATCACCCTCGTGCAACTGTGGTTCTCCGTGCGTCGCAAGGTGAACGAGCGAGCGGTTAGAAGCGCACGTTGAGATTACGGAGATGGAAAAGTGTTTTGGTTTGGCCATGTTTGTTTTTCGTAGTACGGAGTAAGACTGATGGCCTTAATCTAAGTTCAGACTGTCTTCTCGACAGACCTGTTCTTCACCTGAGGACGGCTTCTTGCGTTGTGGCCGAAACATCGTGAGAATTATTTAATGTTTTATTTTTATTATTTTATTATTTCCATTCTACGTGACTTTACCGAAAGAACCAAGAAGATGAATCCCTGCAGTCACGAAAGCTTTAAATCGAAAATGTATCTAAGTTGTTGTTGTCCTCCCTCCATGCCGTGTTGTTCGTGGGGTTGTGTTGACCATACTTCACCAAGATGGTTAGTCCGAGCTGGTCTTCGAAAGGTGAAGGTTAATGACCGATTCAAACGCCGTTGGCCACCTATATCAGACGGTTTCTCCGCGACTGTTGACTCCCACCGGATTTGCGAAATGCGCGGCAGGCTGTAACGGGCTCACTTATCGTTAAATACAAATTACAAATATATATAAAGGATGACAGCTCCTCACATATATGTTTGCTACCATATACTGCACTTGCAATGCAGAGGTTCCCGGGTTCCATTCCGTTGAAACCAGGGGCAAGTTTATTTAAATGCACCCCAGGCTCTATCCACCCAGCAGCATAAATGGCTACACCACAGCCATTCAACCGATTGGACTGTTTAGTGATCAAAAGTGTAACGTAGGCCAAATGCCCTCTACAATAGGCTCTCTCTAGAGTTCTCTAGAGTGTCGGCCCGTCCACTGGCGGTGGCTTGAGCAGACAGTTTCAGGATTTACACCTTTATCTTTGTTACCATTGAAGACATATTCAATCCTGTTTGTTTTGTGCTGAATTGCAGAAGGCCACGATGGTGGCGGCGCCCATTGTGGGCAGGGTCAGAGGTCGCAGGCGAGACCTCGGCCCTGCTCTTCGGGCGGCTGCAGCCCGGAGAAGATGTGCACGCAACGCTGCCAGCAGACGCGGCCGCAACCGGGCCCACGTCCCCCAGCCTGCACTCCTGCCCACGCCCCCAGCACCCGCGGAGACCAGCGCCGAGGATGCCTGCCAGCATAGCCCACCTCCACTGCTGCCCACCCCTCCAGCGCCGGTGGAGACCGAGGATCAAGGACCCAACCATCCCAGCCCATCTCCACTGCTGCCCACCCCTCCAGTGCCGGTGGAGACCGAGGATCAAGCACCCAACCATCCCAGCCCATCTCCACTGCTGCCCACCACTCCAGTGCCGGTGGAGACCGAGGATCAAGCACCCAACCATTCCAGCCCACCTCCACTGCTGCCCACCACTCCAGTGCCGGTGGAGACCGAGGATCAAGCACCCAACCATCCCAGCCCATCTCCACTGCTGCCCACCCCTCCAGCGCCGGTGGAGACCGAGGATCAAGCACCCAACCATCCCAGCCCACCTCCACTGCTGCCCACCACTCCAGTGCCGGTGGAGACCGAGGATCAAGCACCCAACCATCCCAGCCCACCTCCACTGCTGCCCACCCCTCCAGCGCCGGTGGAGACCGAGGATCAAGCACCCAACCATCCCAGCCCATCTCCACTGCTGCCCACCCCTCCAGCACCGGCAAAGACCGGCGCTCGCGACACTAGCCAGCGAGACATCCCTTCACTGATGTCTCTCGTTACATCGTCCCCGGTTACCGGCGCTCGCTATGGTTACCGCGGACAGAGACCACCGCCACCGGTCACTACGCCACAATCCGCCGCCGACGACGACGATGCGCTCGCCGGAGCTGGTCCTCCGGTGTGTTCTGCCCGTCCGCGCCGCACGCGGCGCCGTCGGCGTCCCCTGCGTCCCCGCGGTGACGCTGAAGACGTCCCGCCGTGGCTCGAGTATCGAGACCCCGACGGATTTACGTTAACATGAAAAGAGAACACCGCTCCCGATACCAGGTGGTCTGGTAGCGAACGATTCGCACGAACAACACGCAGCGATGCACCCACCGAGACCAGCACACGCTCGCACAAGCGGGTGCAGCTCCCTTTGGTGGACATTGCCATTTTGGGCAGGAGTGGGCGAGTTTATTTTAAACAATAAAACTTGTGTTCCTCACCGCAGTTGTCAGCGCGTCGTACGTGTGGATGTGGATTGCGGTGCATGAGAATAAGGTGCATTACATGTGCTCAACACACACACTTAAACATCGTGCATAGACAGTAAACACTTGTTAATGCAACACATATGGGGTTTCTGGCCTTTGCAAAATTATCCAATATTCTGAATGATGTACAATGCTACTTCCCTGTGCCTCCTGTCCAAATACATTTTTTTTCCCCCCAATTTGTTTTCCAAACTCTTCACACACGATACACATTGACACACCTGCATCAATTCTCACAGACTAAGGGATTTATACTTCAAACCCCTTTCTATTACTTCTTGATGGAGGTGTAGACGACAATTCTGAAAGTGTTGGCTTGCACAGAGTGCATAAAGAAGGTAAAGTACAAAGCAACGGGCCTGCACGAACGCACACCACACGCGCCGCCACTGGACTGAGTCATTGTTTTGTACTCTTAGGTTTATTCGGTAAAGTCACGTAGGTAAAAAACATAATAAATAATAAACATAATAAAAATTATTATAGAAATAAAATAATGTGATTTGTTATTTTTCATCATTTATTTTTCTTTTTACCTACGTGACTTTACCGAAAAAACCTAAGAGTATGAATCCTTGTAATCACGAAAGCTTCAAATCTTGAGTCATTGTTTTGGATGTGGCACACGGCGTCGCACCACATTCATGCCGAAATTCCGAAATTGGACCAGTCGGTACCACAATTCGTCACATGGCGAATTACTAATATACAGTATATGCCAAAAGCGCAGCGCTGCCGAATTATTCCCCCAATTACGAATCATCAAATATCGAAATAACGAGGTTTTACTGTACATCACATTCCATGCTGCATTGTATGCAATGATATATAAACCGTGTGTGCACTCCTGCACATGACTGACACGAAGGTCAAGTCTAGCTTCAAGTGATTGTCAGGTCAAATAAGCATTGATGCGTTGGTGATCATGACTCGCTTATGACGGCCTTGAACCAGTGGTGGAAATTCCACATTCTTCTGGCAGGGAAGCGGCGAGTCTACCCATAGGACAACCACCGTGGAATTCCCCCCAAAACCGATACTCGTTTTATAGACCCCAGGTTCATCTTCTTGGTTCTTTCGGTAAAGTCAAGTAGAAGGGAAGTAATAAAATAATAAAAATAAAACAATAAAATAATTCTCACGACGTTTCGGCCACAACGCAAGCAGCCGTCCTCAGGTGAAGACCAGGTCTGTCGGGGAGACAGCTTGCGTTGTGGCCGAAACGTCGTGAGAATTATTTTATTATGCTTTATTATTTTATTACTTCCCTTCTACGTGACTTTACCGATAGAACCAAGAAGATGAATCCCTGCAGTCACGAAAGCTTTAAATCGAAAAGACCCCAGATTGTCAATGGGATGAGTCAACCCCCGACCAGGTTGTGAACTTCACTCCACCGCTTAACCAGCTGGCCGTACAAAGTAGCCCACTGAACCCTTTCCCATTCTGAGACGTCTACAAGTTACAGGGTGGGGTCCCGTTTACCGCTGAATCTCGGAACGCGCACATGGTTCAGCGTTTATTCTAATTTAGAGGCTTAGTAGCGCCGCCGTTGTTTTTTAAAGACGCTGTACTCGCCGCAGAGAACTGGAGCGACACACCCGCGCTCTACGATCGCTGGCGCCAAACTGTGCCACATGCCCTCCGGCATGGCCTTGTAAGAGCCTCGGTACCGATACAGTTACTTTATCTTGGTTTATCTTCCGGTTTCGTTTTGATTGCGTCATCGGAATGGAATAGGAAGATGAACAGATGACGTACACTTACGTCAAAAGGGTTAATTGATTAATTGTCAGTCAAGAATTTATTTGACATTCAATGGCTAATATGCTCTCAAGAGTGCAGCACAGTGGTTAACGCACCTCCGCTTAGCACGGCTGGCTATGCATGGCGGGAAAGAAGTTCAACATACATACAATGCACGACAAAGTCGGAGATCCGGCTTCAATTCCCAGCCATGGCCAACATCAGTGGTGAGTGACACCCCAAGCACTGTTCCTCGCCAACCCACGCTGACCAGCGTGGTGAAGAAGTATGGTTGGTGTACAGTGCTTTTTATGCGATATTTTGCTGTCTTTTCTTGGATTTTCTGTTTGCACATAGTCACATAGTCACTTTAAGATGTTTTCTTGTTCATGTTTTTGTTTTTTTGTTTGTTGCGGTTGCACCCGATTCAATAGCCGAATGGCTCACAGGACTATACCAAATGAATTAACTTGAACTTGAAACAACCCTGATAACCAACACGGCAAAAGGAAGGCTTTCATCTTACAGTGGATTGTCAAAAGTCTGCTGAACTGCATTCTTCATATGCAAATCGATGGTATTCACATCGTGGTGTTTTAAAGACGACTTAAGTAACATGTTTAACAAAAATAAAACACCCACTTAAAATCTATTTCTAATAACAATTATAATACAATTAATTTGTCCTGCAAAGCTTTGATGAGTCTCACAACACATTTAAGCCGATTAGCTGTGCAGGTGAATTATTGATGGCCTTATACCGTAATGGCCACACCGCCAAGAGGGAGACAAAGGCGGTCGGGCATGGTACTGGCCATCACGCACTCGTGTGCCACAGCGCCGGCCTTCGCAGGTGCTCACTTACAGCACTTGCCCCAAAGTCTGTAAAGGCTACACGGGGGATCTGTGTCTTTGTAGAGCGTTTCAATGACAGCTCAACAACCAGTGCCTAGAAACAACAACAGCCGCTGCCTTTCACGACTAAGTTGGCGTGAGACGTTAACCACGGCGCTTGTGCCAGGCTAGGTGCACCTTAAGGCAAGTGTACTAAAAACACCAAAACACACACTCGCCTGCCCACGCATGTACATCCACCAACCCAACCCACCCACAGTTCAAACGCAGACGCAACCGTGTACGTGTTGAACTTCTTTCGCACCGTACGTAGCCAACGGTGCTAATCGCAGAGTTACAGAGCCCACGTGGACACAAGCAGAGACGAGACAAAAATGAGTGCAGCAATTGTTGAACAGAATCGGTGTCTTGCGTTAATTGTTAGATGACGAATGTTGTTTTTGTTTAGAGATCCAATAACCCCCAAGTCGTCAACGCCACACACACACGTGCAAACTAAACGATAAACAAACTAAACGATAAACTATTATTATTTATATTATTTAATTTTTATTTTTTTACCTACGTGACTTTACCGAAAAAACCTAAGAGGATAAACATTTTATTTTCCCAGTTTTTTGGTGATTGTTGCGGGCAAAAATCGTTGATTATGCGGCACGTTTTCTTAAAAAATGCGATGGAATATGCGGGATATTTATGCAATTTTATGCGATTAAATTGCGGGAACTTGCAAAAATTGCTGGAACTTGCAAAAATTGCGGGAACTTGCAAAAACTGCGGTTTGATGAAAAAGAGAAAAAAAGTGATTCCCCCAACACCCTATTCACTAGGCTACTACTTTAATGTAAAGAGTCATTTATTATTACTTCCTATGATAAGCAAGCATACTACATCACAGAAAGTGCTGGGAATATTTAAGTTCTCATCTTGTTTTATTTCAGACCTTAACAAACAGATGGCTCAAACTTACAAAACATTGAGTCGAACAAGTTCTGTAGCTTTACAAAATGAATATGCTACAACTTCTGTAAAAATGAATAAATAAAATATTAAAAAATAAAATGTGTGCTTCCTGTTTTACAGAGGTAGCTATGCTAAATAATTTGCCCCCACTGTCATGTAACACACTGGGAAACTGCTTTGCGCGGTCTTTTGCGCTTATGTTTGTTGGCAAATGAGAAAGATTTGCGGGCTTCATCATGGTTTCATTGGCATCGCGGGGTTTGCAGGTTTTCAATGATGTCGCGTAATGAGTGACGTCACTTCATAACGTTCCCATGGCAACAGGGGAAATGGCTGCGCTTGTGTGAAGTAAACGCAACATTTTTCAACTTTCTGCTAAGATATATGTGACTTTTTGCAACGAAAATGCGGGGATTATGAAATCATGCAAGCCCGCATATTTTGCGCGCGGAAATCTGCAATTTATGCGGCGAAAGTGCGGCGTATTTGAAAAAACGCGCCCCCCGCATAAATATGCGGACTTTGGCTGATTTTGCGTGAAATCTTGCGATCGCATAATCGCGTTTTTCTGGAGGGACTGATTAGGATCTGAAATGCCCATTAGTTGTAATTTACGTTCACTGCCCTAGGAATTCGCACATTTTTACCTATTTCAGGAATTCAGTTGGAATGGCAGTAAAATGACCAATCACATTTCGCCACTCATTACCTTTGTAAGATTGACTGTCGCATCAAACGGGCAGTAAACAGAGATTGCCACCTGTAATTTACCTCTGTCGTCGTAAAAAAATTCAAATTAAACATTGCCTTTTTTAATACTTTTATTATCCATACACTTTAACATTGAAATCAGCTTGCCAAGCATTATTTTGAATCATAAATGCAAACATTTCAATATTATCATTGTATCGTTGCACTCACGCTATTATTGTACAGGGATTATGTAGAGGCTTCATATTTGGTTTAAATCACCCTTTTAACCTAAAGCCACAACGTCCACAAAATAGCTAATCAAGTCACGCACAATTCAATGTTAAATATACAACCGTTGTGTGACATTGGTTTATGCAAATTTCTAAGCGACTTCATAAAACTACCATTGTTGAAGCATAATGAGAATTGCACGCGTGTCACGCACATGGAAAAAAGGAAAATTAATACAATAGCACTGGTGAGCTCACGGCAGGATTGCATGTATTCAAATGTCAGCAACAAGCAATATGCAGCACTGCTTTCAGCAGATTCGCTTATAAAATGGAAAGTGCATCAATTGGTGAAGAACTCTCAATGGCAGAAAAATGTGTTCCAACGAGGAAGGTTATGGTGCCTCCCTGACCAAACGAGAAATACGGTGTGTGCTCACTTTTAAAGAAAGTATTAATACTTTTATTGATTGCAGAGGGAGAATGAGCTCATTCGAGCCCCTAAGTCGGATGTGAAATCTCAACATTTGAATACTCTAATCGCAACTGCCTGGCAGCAGGAAGAGAGAAAAAAATATTAACAATTAAAAAATGTGCCTTAATGGAAAGGATTATTTGAATAGTTGTTGTTACAATTTTGCATGAGAATGTATTCTTTCTCCGTGTTGTTTATTCAACATGCCCTATGAAGCAAATCGAGATGCTTATAACATTTGGGTGCTAAATAAATTTTTATTATACTTAAACCTTTGTGTACAGATTCAGTCAAGAAGTAAAAATATATAGGGTGTCTGGGCAGCATATATTTACGTATTTTTTTGGAACTTCTTTCACACCGTAAGTAGCCAACCGTGCTAATTGGAGGTGTGAAAGCTGTCGTTGAGTGGGAAGAACTTCACATTGGAGGAAGTGGTGGCGGTGGCGGTGGGCCACCAGGTACTGCAGGCCCCATTGAGGTAAGGCGTGCAGCAGTGGGTACCACCTCACCTGTACAAATACAAAGAGCAGCTTAAAAAAATGTACACTGCACAGTAACTGTAAACAAAATCGCATTTGTTTAAATATTTTGAGAAATTATACAAACAAAGCTGAGGGATGCAACAGATGTTTCTCATCTATATTTCTGCTTTACAACTTTATCAATATATGTATATGCATGGTCCTAAAACAAAACTTTTTCACAGTATGAAAAAATAAGTACGTTTTATATTTGCAATTGTGCAGCAGAAGAGGCTTCAGAAGGTTGTACTGCACAACATACCACAATTTACCTAATTCTCGTAGTTTATTTCTTTCCGCTGCATTTATTTCCTTTGCTGTATGGAGCAAGAGCAATTGTGGCGAGTTGTGTACACAAATTACGGACGTTACCAAGTGATACTTGGAGAGAAACTGCAGTTTACATTGTGTGCAAGCATTATGGTCCAAAATTGCTAAATTTGAAAAAGGAATTGCAATTTATTAAATTGCATTACACAGAGCAATCATTGGCCCCTAGACTAATGCCTGATTGTATGCAAGGTGCTGAGTTACATTGTGCTGCAGAGAGACAGCTGCCACTGCGGATGCCCTTTCACATGTTTAAGATGAGATGTGATGTAAGTCACTTATGACGGGGAAAGCGTTCTCTGAGACGCCCCAGCGTGAAGGGCGCAATATAAAAACCAAATAATGTATTATTACAAAAGTTAGTTTAAGGACATTGTATTTAAACATAATACATACCCTGCGACGCAAAAATACATTTAAGTGAAAAAATAAATTTTTGTAAAGTGAAACATTGGAAAGGATTTAATGCTAAATTTGGTACTCTAAATTAGAAGGTAGATAATAGTCTTACTTTCAAGCCTTCTCTCTATTCACGAATCTTGCCATTGCAGTGATGCTCAAATTAATAACAAAGTAAGAGGGCTGGGGCTCAGAAGCCAGAACTTTGAGCCGGCACGGCTGTAATACTGTATTTGGGTCTGGGTTTCAGCCACCCATGTTAAAACAGGGTAATGAAGGGCAGTAAATCGACGATCTCAACTCTGTCATCAATTACTGCTGAATAAAACCCACAGTATTAAATGTCCCAGTTCATTTGGAGTACATTATTTCATCTCCAAGAATGAAACGACTTGGTGTGATACACACTCTTTTGCACGGCATATAAAGGGTGTGTAGCATGTGTAAATATATATATTATAAGTGACTGCAGAAATAATTATATATCTGGCCAACAATTATGTTACTTATAAGTATTAACGTGACATTATCCTCCAGTGAGATTATTACAGGGTATGCAATGGCGATTTGATGAGTTGAGACTGGAAATGTATTTGACATCATATTAATTCTTCACTGGGATATCATTGTGGGAAAAAAGCCACAAATCTATATTTCGAGACGAAGTACAGGCAGCCACCGACTTACGGACACACGACTTATGAACATCTGCACTTACGAACGAGCTTCCATAAGATATTTATTTTCTAACCATCAGACCTGTCAACGTGAACTCGCACTTGTGAATCGAACCGCGGAACTATTTTGTTCAGTGGAGTGATCCTCCGCGAGATGTAATGAGTCAGGGTCTGCCTGTCCTGATTTTTTTTTATAAACTAATGTGCCACTTATTATTTAAATTTCCCACCAAAGCTGCAATCAAGTGCATTTCTTTAGGGATAATTTAATGTCAATGTCTATTAGTGTCTAAAAGTTAGTTCACTTGTTAGAGCCCCAGGGTTTCTCATCAAGAGACCACCCAAGGCTGACTTGGCTAATCATGGTCATTCGCCTTCTCTGTTTGTTAAAATGAGCACTATCTGGCAAATATGTGCCACTTGGTAGAACATAAACAGTGATTGTACTACGGACATACTTGTCCTTGCCCAAAGAACGTAGAATTTCCGTTAATCTGGATTTCCAGTTAAGGTGAGCGTCGCCCAGTGCACACGTTTGAGCAGAGACACATTGAGGCTGACGTGTAAACTATTAATATTTGTTACCGGTGTCACTACTAATGTTCTCATTCGTGTTTATTCAATACCGGTGGTAGCCGCAGACGTTGGAACACTGTCACCAGCACCATTCTTAATGGCTTCGTCTGAAATAAAAGTCAATGTCGGTCAGACATTAGTCTGACTACACACTACAATACCAAGCAGGCGAAAAATCAATTAGAAAGGTTAATTGCAATTGAGCATAGATTAGGTGTGCAAGGTTTAAAGGTCACATGCCAGTGCTGTCCAATATATCTGGCTAACAAGATGGATAGCTTTTACAATTAAAACTGAACATTTAACTACTTTGTTCAAACAATGCAGTTTGATATGCCGTTCCGATGTGTCGCAACAGTGTGATATTGTAATAACTTGCAGAATTTATTTTGACAGGTTAATCCAAATTACCAGCACTGACTTGCCACGGTGGTGCGAATGAGGTTAATTCATAATTACCATCCTTCTTCTCCTGGCTCTCTTCAGCTGCCGTTTTGTCAGCTCGGAAGAAAATTCTCGCGCTGCTCAGGGAGTAGTAGAGCAAGTCAAACTCCTGCAAAACAAAACACCACACGGCCGATGGTAACTTATATTTCATTTTGTCATTAAAAAGGACAGATGAGGTGGCTGAGTATCTCAGAGATCGGGGGCACTGAGCTGGCACAGCTGAGATGCTGGTTCGCATCCAAGCAGCCGCCTATGAACAAAACACATTCCTGCGGAGGGAGCTGGTAGGAACGTTGGGTTACTCGGTCAATGGCCAGGGTCAACGGCGGCGTGGTGTATTCCGCAAATATGGCCGACTGTGAGGGCGGGCACAAGCCGGCGTGAGTAGGTTAAACATTGAGTTTTATAAGGGCACCACGGGGTGACCAGCCCCTCCCCTCCCACCCCCCACCCAGCCCCACCCTCCCCACCCAGCCCCTCCCCACCCCACCCAGCCCCTCGCCACCCCACCCAGCCCCTCCCCACCCTCCCCTCTCCACCCAGCCCCACCCCTCCCATTTTTGGATGCACGACGGACGGACACTATAATCCCCTGTAGGCTGGTGGAACCAGGTGGTGCCTGCCAGTAAAAACGAGGTTTTCAGGTGTAACAAGGTGACGGTCTCAGAGCAGTTGCCAAAAGAACGCATAAAAAAGCCAAAATAAAATATGGTTTTGCACTTCACACGGCTGAATTTAAGCTGTGAGAATTAAATGTCAGTTTGATAAGCCATGCGACAATCTCATTGTAGAGTGTATGGGAATAAATGATCTCTGTTGTGTAAAGACCCCAAAAGGCCACTGGAAAGATTTCTCAGAAGTCCAGTTCAGGGTCTCTCCCACACTTGTTCTCAGACATGGGACACACTCCTCTGGGAGAATTCAATATTCGTTTTTATCTAGTGAGATTATGCCAATCGCTCAACTGAAATTAAATGGGGAAAAGGAAAAGAATAAAACAACGTATAATATACATTCTAATATGAATAATAGTTTCAACTTGTAACACATGCATTATTCGTTCACGATCAAAGAGAGGGAACGACTACGAGCTACAAGAAACCACAGACAAGTGGGAAAGGCAGCCTGGTGGCGACCCTGTGCCAAATTCCTCCCAAGCTTTGCGTTCCTCAATATATAATCCATGCCTGTCAACCCCTTATCAGTGCCTACCTTATTACAGATTAATTCAGACCTTATTGGTGTGAAATTTTGAGTCTCAACGTTCATCCTACAAAGTCCCATCACAAAAGAGAAACAAACAAATAGAAATTTTTTATTGGCCTGCATTGAAACGGCTGTATGCCGTATAGATCTGAAAACTCAATTTCCCTCTTCAAGAATATGGGTAAACCGTATGGGTTGATGGCTATGATATGTGAAGGTCAATTAATGAGCGTTAACATTTGAGAGGAAGCTGTAGCACCCAGAGAAACCCACGCGTGCAGAGGGGACAACACTATTTCCATACAGCTGAAACAGGTGGAGTCCATATTTGCCAAACCACCTTCTGCTGGCTAGCCAGGGGTTCGGGCACCTTGACACCGATGAGAAGGGAGTTTCACAACTTTGTGAGATCCACCAACCCTTGAGTCAAAATAGCAATCAATGAAGCAAAACTGATCTCCCTTGTTCACCCTGAGCCTACGATGGTAATTATTCCACAATTCCATAGTAGGTGCCATTTTCTCCTTTGAAATATCACTACTGACTTCCTACACAGCGGTACACATCTTATTGGTTCAGGAGGGGAAGAAGTTTGAATTGACCCGTGATCATGATTTGAACCTTCACCCTTGTATGCTTCAATCAGCAGCACCATAGAGTTAGTTACAATGTTTACATCCAGTGTTCATGTTGCTTATTCCTCGTATTTATCAATATTGATATTATTTATCAACATAGTATGTATTAACATTGCCATGAGTGTAAATCCTCTACAGTCTACTTTGGGGCTGGAACAAATTACAATTTGTAAAGTGTTTGTAATCAGGTGAGAGTGGAAGGAGATATCGGTGTATTTTGCAAGAGAAACTTTGGGAGAGAAAAAAAAAGTGCAGATGTAAGAATAAAGTTTTGCATGTATTTTTACATGTTGCAACGAATTGTTACTTACATGGTCACTGACCAGCATGGTGAAGCATCGTCAAAAAACCCCCCTATGACTGACATAGCATGGTGGTCTTCATTCAGCAACAGATAAACAAAAGTCTGTACTGCACTGCTGCAACTAATTAACTCATGGCTCACAACACACATTCAGAAACCCCTACTATTAACCCCTACGATTACGATATGACGTAATGATGATTTAAATGTCTTATATACATCATAAAGTTATACTCATTTGCACATTACCTAATTTGCATGCAGGTGTGAAGACCAAGGATTCAACGCCTTTGGTATGAATTGTTAAATCGAACGAGTGCCACTTCTGTGGCGGTCAAAAAGTGGACGTCTAAACCGGCCCCCACCAGGCGCCCATTTTTTCACTTAAGCACGGACTCACTCGTACTTGACACTTTCCAAAGCCAATTTTACAAAGCACATACACAGTATACGGCAAAAGAACAAAATGTATTTTAAGACTGTTACGGGGTATACTTATAGGCCGTGGCTTATTGAAGCCCACTTGTGTTCAAAGATACATATAACTGATGTCAGAGCATACTTTGAAGCCAGATTACAGAAACAGAACACTGAATTATTACATCAAACACTACTTGGTCTGGAATTCACACTGAAATGTAATTAAGAAGTGTCCGTAATTATACTGATTGGAGTACTAGTGAAACAGAATATTGTGGGAGGGTTGGGCTGTCTGTTGATTGGCGGATTGGTCTGATTCGTTTTGTTTTGCTTTGTATCCCTCGCATCAGACTAATTTGAATTAGCTGCTTAACATTTCAGGAGACAATATAATACAATCGTGACTATTTACAGAAACCACCAAACAACACACTCCAATCACCCAGACCCCTTGTGACAAGACCAGGCTGACAATATCAATTTGCAAAACATGACAGTTCGTGTCCCCCCAGATCCGCTGACAGCAACATATCGACATTCTTAACTGCGAGGTTAATGTGTGCTGGAGTTTCATGAATATTCCAATCAAGCAAAGAATACATTTCTTAAAGAGGGCCGGCCTCTCCAAGGGACTAACGTTCTTGACTTCCCAATCATGGCCTGGATCTCAATTTGGAAACCATTAGCTTATTTGATTTTGTAAACATGTGGAATTTCCGCCACTGGCACATACAGGCCTGCCAAAGGAGATGTCAACAGCACCCCATGTATGTCGGAGCAGGGAAACACTCTGATGCTGATGTTTGTTACATATAGAGTAGGAACATTATCAACATGAGAGTGGCAAGCAGAAGACTCCCATAAGAATAATAACACTGACTCAAGGATGGAGAAGATGACAACCTGCATTGCGGTCTTCCCTGCTACATGTGAAAGCCAAATAACTTAGGCTGAATGCCTAAGTTATCCCGGCCTCAAAAGCAATAGTAAAACATATCTCTCCCAAGGCCAAAGAATTGTGAACATTGGTCCCCGTCGCTGAGAATAATACAGCTGAACAGAGGGCACTCTGGTGAAAAATGCAATTGTCTCGCATAGCTCTCAAATTTAAAGACACTGATTTCCTCGAGCTGGAAGAAACCAATCTGGACCTAGCGTGCCCTCGCTCGGATTTAAACGGTTACACCCTCGTTTCCACAACCGTTATCCACAATGTGGCCTCAAATATGTGTAAAGACTGACATGAAGCACTCGATATACAGGTCGTGCCCAACAACTCACCCCTACTACATTTACCACCAAATTCAATAACTTAACATTGGTGAACACCTACAAGCTTCCATGAATGGAATAGCCGTTGCCAGCACTGCGACCGCCGAGCCACAATACCATTCATGTTGGCAGCTTCAATAGCCACCACACCTTGTGAGGTTACAATGCCAACCATCGAACAGGTGAACAACTGACATCATGGGCAGTGGCAGAAGACTGGCACCTGCTCTATGAAGCATACGACCGTAAAACTTTCTGCGATACTGTTATGGTGGAAGGGCCTCCGACTAATGCGCGCAACAGCTGTGCCCTGCTTCCTGACAATCAGACTCATCACAGACATTCTGAGCGACCGATGGTTTACCATCCATCTTGATGAAGCTGCCAGAAGTCCATGAAGATTGAATGGATTCCTGTAGGGATCCATCCTTGCCCCAGTGTTGTTCAATCCCTATACCAGTGACAATCCTGCGACATTCTCCCACGACGCAAGCAGCCGTCCTCAGGTGAAGACCAGGTCTGTCTCCCCGACAGACCTGGTCTTCACCTGAGGACGGCTGCTTGCGTTGAGGCCGAAACGTCGTGAAAATGATTTTATTATGTTTGATTTGTATTATTTTATTACTTCCCTTCTACGTGACTTTACCGAAAGAACGAAGAAGATGAATCCCTGCAGTCACGAAAGCTTTAAATCGAAATTCTCCCACGAGTTTATGTATGTGGATGACTTCGCATTGCTCAACCAAGCATGGACAAGAGGACATCGGAAAAGTCCTTGAAAAACATCTAAAGACCCGAAAAGCTCACTTCAAACATTGGCCTTCAGCTAAACACCTTCAAGAGCATCACCTCTGTGTTTCACCTGAACAAGCCACAGAAACATTAAATGTCAACCTCTGTGGAACACCGCCAACACCCCCGCTACTTACGAAGTTACTCTAAATCGGATGCTCACCTACCGACACCACCTCATACAAGCCAAAAGAGAAACAACAACACGGGTGATCGTTTTTCAGAAACATTCAGCAACAACGTGGGGAAGCAACACCCGCACGTGAAAGATATTGATGCAAGCCCTGGTCCACTCCACCACCTAGTCCCACTGGGCCCCAGTCTGGAGTGCCAGCTCTCACACAAACCTCGTCGATACTTAAATCAACACTGCACTACGGATCATTGGCGACACCGCCCTCAAGTCCACTCCACTCCCGTGCCTTCCTTCTCCTTGCGAACCTCGCCTTGGCCAACATCCAACGCAATGCTGCGACGACCCGGGGGCAACCACAAGATAATGGACGACATCGATCTGCCGCTCCAGCGAGGCCAAATAGAGAACCCCCCACGCCACCGGCTGAAATTCAGAAAACCTTACAGGATGCGTGCCTCCATTCTATCAGCTCAAAATAAAACACTCGGTGGACGGAATCATGGGTGGCGATGGATATCGGAAAAAACAATAACCTCATTGAGGACCCGACAGTGGAAGTACCAGGCTCCTTTATCTCATGACCAAGATGGACCTCGCGAAACGTCGCTTGAATGCAACGTGGGAGATGCACGTACACCTTCCACAAATGGATAAAAAAAAAAAAATCGCAAAACTGTGACTGGTGAAGTCCAAACCATAAAACACATCACTGATGAATGCGCCATTCATGCGCATCCCAGCAGTGTTGCTGCAATGCATAGTGGCTACTTCCTCCTTGGATTGGTTGAAAAAAGAATAAAATGTAACTATTACATAGACTGATCAACAGTACAGATGAACAATACCACACACTCGCAGGAGATAGTTTGCTTTTTGTATTTTACCAGCAAAGATGTATGCTGGGAAATAGCATGTCTTACCATTTTCATTACATGGTAAACCCTGCAATATTACTTGTAAAAGCTATATTGTCTTCCAGTACAAATGAGCAATATGGTGATGGTCATCTCCATTGGTGGCCCTGAGCCAATGTTGGAATTCCCACATTCCCATGGCGGGGGCTAGTATTTAAATATGGTTACTTCCCAACATGTGGCACGCATTTTATCGACCATGGGAAGAAAACATGCCGAGTTAACTGCTGTCCAGGATTTCAACTTGCACCGTTTAGCCTGCAAAAGACGCCATAAAAATTGTGCCCAATCCACAGGTTACCTGCATGTACACGTCGAGACGCTTCTGGGTGAGGTTCATGGTCTGCATGAGCTTCTCATCCTGAGAGCCGGTGATCGATTTCTGCTGCTTGGATGCTGCCTGCTTCTCACGCTGGTACTTCTCACGCACCGACTGGAACCAGTGCAGCGAGTCCAACTCCTGGTACTGATCCAGCAGCTTCAGGATGTACGCCACACCTGTGATTGAAGGCAGGGGGGACAGGAGGGAGAAAAAACAGGGGACACAGAAGCATTCCAAGAAATTGCTTTTGAATAATGACAACAGTCATTCATTCATCCAGGAAAACTCACTTGAGCATCAAGGCTTTTTTATTGAGTGTAATGCTTTGGATATTTGGCAAACCGTTAAATGAGCATGTTTGCATGTAAAATAACCTCCATGTTTACAAGTGTAGTGACTAACTCGGAGATGATAAGAGTTGGAGGCACTTCTTTATTAACAAGCACCATCGGGGTTAACACTTTATAATTAGTCCGTCTATTGTCGACGACGCTACTCAGTCAGCACATTTGTTTAGGCTGCCTGACTGGTGACACCCCGAGATTGTGAAGACGAAGAAGATGACATGAAGAATGCTGAAGACGACGAGAAGAACGGTGACGAAGACTTCAGCAGCGCGACGGGGATCCTACTCCACACAACAGCCCCGAGTTCCCCTACAGGGGCCCCTCTTATACTGTCAGCGTGGCCACGCCCCCTTTCTAGAACCTACCAGCGGGTTCTTGGTGTGCCCCTTCTGTGACCTTTCCCCTAGATCGCCCTCTGGTGTAACACGTGGCCTGCTGACGTCAGGGCTGCCGTACGCAGCAGATCCCCTTTCCTGCAAGCAGCCAGCGCTATGCTGCCACACAACTATTCTATGCCACTACACAAGTAAACACACTTAGTGCACAAGTTAACACATGATGTGCCTCTCTCCGCGGATGAGTTGGGAGTGCAGAATACCTGGGGTATCTTGATCTAGTAGTTGAAATTTCACATTCATGTATTTAAATGGTGGTCAGATATCTCCCCATAGAACTTGCTGTACTTCCATATGCCAACTGCCTCGTAGTCTGAGGGCTCGGATATTTCATGCACATCTAACCAACCTAATAACCCTGCCTCTCGTGTTTAATTTCAGCCAGGAGTTACCGTGAAAAATAATGACTTGCACACATCACCAACTATTCACTCTAATAACATGACCAATTTTCAGAAATTCACTACTCTTTCCAATAGGTTTAAACCCACCCAGTTTGACAATTAAACAATAGTATCACGTTCAGCACTGCCAGTGTATATATCATATTTATAAATACTTGAAATTTAAATACAAATTGTAAAGTCGAAACATGTGACCTTATTCACGTCAAACACTTGGTACTCCTCTCGCGAACTCTTCCTCTCTTGCTCCGCTAGCCTGTCATGGACGCTCTCTCTCTCTGGCCCCGCTAGCCTGTTCTCCGCTAGCCTCTTACTGTATACTCCGCTAGCTTCTCACCCCGCTAACCTCTCACTGAATATCCTGCTAGCCTATCACACTCACACTAATGATTCCGCTAGCCTTTCCCCCGCTAGCCTGTTACTACACCCACACCTCCAACCTCGTCCGTGCCCCCAGCGGGGGTTCAGCCAACACTGCTGAGGAGGACGAGGTGTGGAGGGCGAGATCCCGGACTTCTCTTGTATTGACTTCTTCACTTCTTCATCTCCGATAGAAAGGCACGTAGATAGAAAGTCACGTAGATAGAAAGTCACGTAAACCAACTCAACTCCCATTGCTTCACACATCCCCTTATATCCCCCTCCTCATTAAGTGTCCTCAGGTGGCCCTCGTTAAGCCCGCGTCCTTCCGGCGTCTCCTGCACGTGCTCCCCCCCCCCCTTATCGCTTCTATCTCTCGCCTTCTTGGCGCCTACTCCGTGTTTACATTTGCAGCCAGCCGGTGTCTCTCTGTCTGCAGTCTCCCAGGCCTCACACTTGCACCTGCTCCACCTGCTCTTCCTGACCTGACCTCAATGTTTGCAACCCCGTACATGAATGCAACTGCCGTTTGCAAACCCTGCTCGCGTTACGCCACTACACATGTAAATACACATACCACAAAGCTCTATTGTTTTTCAGAATGTAGCCACCGTAACGAGAGCTTTGTATACAAAACAAAGGTTAAAGCTATGTATAAATATATAGACAAACATTGTGCTCGGCTACAAAGACAATATTTGCAAATTCCGAATCTGAAAAGCATCTACGAAAATTGTTTAGTTAATGTATTTTCACTACAACTATACTTTCATTTAAAACTTCCAATCTGAAGGGTTCTACTCCACTGCCTCATATTAATTACTTCATTAAATAATAATGACTGTGAAGAGGAGTTAAGTGGTGGCGCAACGGCTAGGACACTGGTTTCATTTCCGGCCAGAGCATACTTCAGTGGCAAGTGATATCTAACCAAGTGGGGGCCACCCCACGACACCATTCACAAACCTGCACTGGCCAGCATGGTGAAGTGGATTGAAAAATGTATTTGATTGATAATTTAAATAATTTATTGGCATAAGTAAAGTGCTTAATATTTAAATGCAAATTGTTTGAAATATATATTTAGTGATAATAGATATTCCACGTTATTGCACACACGTGTGATCATAATACAAAAATGTTTTCAGTATGTATGGAGAACTTCTTTCGCAACGTACATAGCCAACCGTGATAATTGTAGATGCAGGGGAAGGACAACAAACGAAACTAATTAAAGACTTGGGTGGATTCCCGTCTGCCTGGGTGCCGCATGCCCAAGTGCTCATGCGCAGTGGTGGCGTCAGCACGTGAATTTGCATGATGACATCACCTGGATCCCACAGCATTGAATCGGGTTCGTGCGCGCTAACGGAGGTGAGGAAGGGAGATAGAAAGAGGTGATGGAGGGATAATAGAGGAGGGTTATAGAGGAGGGAGGTGAGGGAGAGAGATAGATGAAGGTGAGGTCGGGAGATAACGGTGAGTGGGGAAGAGGGAGGAAGATAGAAGTAGAAAGTGTCGGAGTGAGAGGGAGGAAGATACAGAAATGGAGAGGGGAGTTGAGAGACTGATAGGGCATCAAACAGAGAGGAGAGAGAGCAAAACATAAAGAGTGCAAGGGAAAGCGACATTAAGTAGGAGGGAGGATTAGGAAGAGGCAAGAGAGACAGATAGGAGAGGGGAGAGGTAGAAATAAAGAGGGAGTATATTCTATAATATGCCAGTATATACGATAATGTACCAATTTCTACGATAATGTACCAGTATATACTATAATGGTACATTTTCGTTTATACTGTATTCATTTGTTTTCTTATATGACTGGGGCATTCTGGGTCAATGAAAGTGTCTAAAGTTTCGAGAGACAAAATAAGGGGTCACAGCGGAAAATAATATTAGATATTAGCTTGCAGTTTTCTCATCGCATGTAACCCGGATATAAAATAAACCTTTTAAACACTTTCAAACGATGCTTGAACACATAATTGTGTAGAGACACACAAAGGGGTCTCTATGCTGTTGCGCCAGCCACGCTGAGCACCGTGAGCCTCCATTGGAGGACTGACGGACACATGACCGGGAGCGGGGAGCCCTGGTCTGAATACAGGAGGGGCGTGGCCGAGGGCGGCGTGAGGCGGCGGCCAGGGGATAAAGGGAGAGCGCCGAGGGGATTCGGGGCTCGTTTTGGGGATCAATTGAAGAAGACTTCGCTCTTCGCTGCCTGCTCTTCGTTCGTCGTGTAGGTTTAGCTGGGAATCGTGGGTTAGGTAGCATGTGTGCTACAAACCCGTTGGCTAGCTAACTCACACACACATAGTGAACAGTCTAGGACAGTATAGCCACACTTAACAAGAGAATACAGTGATCACTGAGTTGTTTATTAAATGCGTGGCCTCCGCTAAAAAGTGTGTGCGCCTCAGTAATTACACACTACAAATGCATTGGCTGTCTGTAACATGGGAGGCCATGATAACTCATGATAATTAAATGTGAATTAAATGTTAGAATAAAAAAAGTGTTGCTATTCGGGAATTAATCAAGAGCCTTCTCGACCAACGTGATGACATTGCACAGTGTGCTCACCCACCATGGTGCCATCGTGTGTGAATTTGTTGTCACGTCAATTGAAAGCGTCACAGAATCCATACATACGCACGATTGTTCTTCTTTATTTTTGCAATTGCTTCCCCCTTGGCCATGAAGGATAAGAAGGGGGAGGTTAACGGAGGAGATGGAGTAGGCTGGGTTAAGCCCACGAAGTCCGTTGGATTGTGAAGCATTGGGAGAAGAACCAAGATGCCCTGGACTGAATCTGCGTGCCAGCAATCTCAGGAATGTAGCACACACTTATGCTGAAGATTAAGAGGTCTACAGTCTGGAAGTTGTGGCGCAGTGAAACAGGTGATCTGTTTTGTGATTCCTGGACCGTACAATTACACGAGCTCAGTCTACCGGCACAGCATCTAAAATCGACGATGGCGTAAATGTGCTAACGCACATGATTCCATCGTGTATTGTGAAGCTACACAGCTGTCTATGTGTTAATCAGGAGCCAGCAACCGAAAGGAAATTAAAAAGCATGGTGACAGTAATATAGTTAAGAGGCAGGCGGGACCACATTTGGCATCTTTTTCATAATTTTTTTAGCAGCCATCTCACTCTTAAGAAACTTTAAATTTGGAGGTCCCAGCAGGTAAAACTAATTTGAGGAAGTAATCTTCACGTCAGGGAGTATAAATAATTGCTTCTCAGAGCTGACAAGGCTGCGTGGGTATGTGTGATTGTGGAGCTGGACGGTGCTGTAATGCTGTTTAAACAGCAGGATTGCATTTATATGCAATTGCAAACACCACAGCAATCAAAACTAATAATTATTTTCATTCATCTCATGATTGCTATTCATTTTTATCAGCAAACATATCAACTGCACACTTAAACATTGCAAATCATGACTGCTTGAGCTCTTAAAAACTGCATTTTAAATAATAAAACAGTTGAGCAGCATGACAATTGTATTCACCGCAGTACAACACATTGAATATGTTGAAGACAATGTTGATCATGGTCTAGCCAAATGGTTTTGTGTTTAGAGCTTGACTTGCTAGAAAAAGTTGTCCTATGTCCCCTCCATAGACAAATGGAATTTCCACCAATGGCTGAGGCCTTCCAGTTGAGATGAGCACTGCTCAGTATTGGGATAGGGCCAGTGTTTATTTTTACCATGAGTTCCGAAAGGAAAAGACCATGACTAACTGTTTAAAATTTCATCATCATCATTACACTTGTTTTATATATTTCACAGCTTGCCTTCAGGTGTTGTACACTCAACCAGCATAAAAGTAAACTTGAGTTTAACACTTTAGGCTTTCATGACCAATATCATCCATAACAGAGTTTTTTTTGGGTTAGATCGCGAAAATATATAATTGTGTCATTAAAAACCGCCACCACCCGACACAGTCAACTAGTAAGGGTTGTCACATAAACAGAACGTGCCAATTCGTCACCATTACAGCACACCGGTGTGTTGGAGAGCCAAGCCATAATATTTCCAATCTACCGAAGCGATCAACAGGTGTGTACAGGATGAACTGCATGTGGGAAATGTTATGTTGGGCAAACAGGACGAATGATCAGCACGAGACTAAAAGAACATCAGAGAACTATTAAATACTCCCAAATACAACTGTCAGCAGTAGCAAAACACGCGTGCCAACAAGGACACTCAATTGATTTTGATAATGTTGAAGTACTGTGCAAAACCAGCTACTACGGGCCACGACTAATTAGAGAATCTATCGAAATTGAAATAAATATAAATAATATTAACCGTTCGGATAGCTACCCACTTAGTGCTGCGCGGAAGCGAATTATCAAATAATACATTATTTAAATGCATGCGTATACAGGGCACCATACTTCAATAGGGATTACCGTTGGTACGGCTATTTTAATACCCACAAAGGACAGGAAGTACAAAATCAAAGGGCTCGCATAATGCGCATGCACAATGTACGTTGACTCAGTAATCCCCCACCCCCACTTTGCACAAGAGCGCAGAAGCGTGGTCACCACATCTACGCCTCTATATAAGGAAAGTAAGTTTGAATATACCAATGTGTTAAAATATACATTACCTTGAAGGCTTTAATACCGTAAACAAATGTTTATTCTTAATGAGAGTGAGAAGTTATTACATGTCCTCATTGCCTCCATCATTGCTAAAAAGAGATTATCCGGCCATAGCCCTGAGCATTCCTCACTCAATAATTAGTAATTTACACAAAAGCAAACCTATCAGGCTGAACTGATCCCATGAGATCTACCACCCCTTTCATCGGGGCTATTTTATCGACTCACGCTACCTTCTTATGTATGCCACGTATCCACAGCCATCGGGAAAGGATGCTAGTTTCACAATCCGGGCATGGTAAGTCGACCTCAATAGGCTGAAATAGCATGAAGGGAGTTGGAAAACGAGGCCTGGGAGGTCCATTTCATAAGATAGCCACACACTATTTCCTGGGACACCCTCGAAACCCATTCTTGATGTCATGGGGGTAAAGGTTGGAAAAAATATGTGCCTGTAAGAAGATTTTCACGGAACTTCTTCCGTGAAAATTCCTTCAAGTGATGCATTTGGAAACATTTATCCACATGGCCATGCCTACAAAACTCTGGGTGTTTATTACCAAACCAAGAAAATTTGCTTTCGCATTGTAAATGTGCATGTCACTGTGCAGTTTTGAATATACTAACATTATACATGTCTGCAATTAATGCGTATTGCAAAGACATTTTTTTCATATTAAACGAGACGTTTTATAGCTGGATAGCCTGGGTGGATACCTGTCATGCTGGGTGCCAAGTGCACATGCGAAGTGATGGTGTTATCACGCACATCGGCGGGATGACATCACCCGCATCCCACAGCTTTGAGACTGATTACTGCATGCTGACGTTACGTCTTCCTCCCAACCCACCTTCCTCCCCAGACACGTATCCCCCGCAAATGCAAGAGAGGAGAGAGACAGAGGAAGGTGCAGGAGGGAGGTGAGGGAGGGAGATAGAGCAAGGTGTGGGTGAGAGACAGAGGAGGGATATAGAGGAAGATTAGGAAGAGAGAACAGGGAGAGAGGGAGAGATGGTGAGGAGATGGGCAGGGAGAGAGTCAAAGGGCATGTAACGGAGTAGAAAGAGAGCAAAACGGAAAGAAGACAGAGAGGGAACGTTGCGAGCAGTGGAAAGAGGCTAGGGAGAGGCAAGAGAGATTGAGATGAGAAAGGGAGAGATGGGAATAAGGAGAGCGATAGGTGAGAGAGAAACGGAGAAATAAGGGGGAGGAAAGTGGGTGACATACAGCAAAGGGAGGAGAGGGGACAACATTGAGAAACAGATAGAAACAATGTGAGATAATCAGGACAAATTGCGATACATGTCACAGAGAAGGCAAGGTAAAGGTGGAGAGAGACAGGGCTCTATTTAAGTTTGGAGGGCTGGACGGATGGACAGTCGCGTCCAAAGGATGTGTGGGTTGCTATTTATATACTTTTAAATACGACACTGCACTTTTAGTCCTTTGTAATTAAGTTTTCAACTATAAAAACAATTGACAAAATCTCTATATATGTGAAAACGTTATTGAAAAGTCTGGTGTCACCTCGCAACATCTAAGGACATAACTCTGTATGAAGCCATTGCACATTTCATGATAGAATACTTTGAAAATGTGTAGTGTTGAAAAAAACCCAAAATATTAAATGCAATTCATGTGGAAAGCCACCATTGATTGCTAATTTCGTTTGCTTTATACTCTATTTTATCCTACTTGTGTTATCTGTGTCACATCATGAAATGAGGTACACATTTGAGCTCTCACATAGCAGTGTATTGCCCAGAATGAAGGCAATTTTATAGAACTTCTGAAATTTCTTCAAGTGACCACTTTTATCCACACACCAGGCAATTCACTTTCCCACATGCGTGAATAGAGACATGGCATACTATACTCTTTGGTTCTTTCGGTAAAGTCTCGTAGGTATAAAAATTAATCCGTAAAAACAAAGTTTTTCACTATAAATCCTTTATATGCGTGTTCAATGGGCCACAACCCAGCCCACATTGGTCTTTGAAACGGGCGGCTAGAGTCCTCTCGTCCTCTGGCTTGAGATGGCTGCCACCTATGGGTCAGATGATTGCCTGCCACCATTAAGCAATTGGTAATTAAATATAAAAAAAAATTCCTAAAAAGTGTAAAATTTTGGAAAAATTTTTTCACTAAAATACATTGTCACGCACAACGAGTCTGTGTGCAAAATGTCAGCTCGATTGGATCACGGGAAGTGGGTTAAAAAACGACCGAAAGATTTGCACGGTCGTAAGCGCGCAAGCAAGCAAGCAAGTGAACTTAATATAAAGGATTTAAAAACGACCGAAAGATTTGCACGGTCGTAAGCGCGCAAGCAAGCAAGCAAGTGAACTTAATATAAAGGATTTAAAAATAAAATAAATCAAATCACGACGTTTCGGGCGCAACACAAGCGTCCGTCATCCGGTGGGAAAGCATGGTCTGCTGCTGAGGCAGACAGTAAAACAGTAGACCACCTGATGACGACGCTTGTGTTGCGCCCGAAACGTCGTGATTTAATTTAGTTGTTTTCATTAATTGAATTAAATTTTTTTACCTACGGGACTTTACCGAAAAAAACAAAGAGTATGAATCCTTGCAGTCACGAAAGCTTCAAATCTAGAATAGGCGGGAGATGGTTATATAGGCCTCGGCAGTAGGGGGGGAGAGAGAAGGGGGGAGGAGGCGGGGCATAAAGTGGACCCCGCAGCAGCAGCACCAGGGTCACTGGAGTAAAATAGGCCACCACGGCAGCACTGGAGAGGTCGGCTGCAGGGGGGAAGAGAGTGACCATGGTGCT
Organism: Lampetra fluviatilis; assembly: GCF_964198595.1. Taxonomy (NCBI): domain Eukaryota; kingdom Metazoa; phylum Chordata; class Hyperoartia; order Petromyzontiformes; family Petromyzontidae; genus Lampetra; species Lampetra fluviatilis. The sequence continues at coordinate 5,100,516 of NC_136285.1, forward strand.
GTTGCGGGGTCCACTTTCTGCCCCGCCTCCTCTCCCCCCCTACTGCCGAGGCCTATATAACCTCGTGCCACAGCAGAGCTATTGCCTACTTCAGCAATTTTTTCTTGCTGTGGTTGTCCCACCTGATGACGATTTCTTGTGTTGCGATCAAAACGTCGTGATTTATTGTTTTTCTACCTACGTGATTTTACCGAAAGAACCAAAGAGTATGGATTCCTGAAGTCACAAAAGCTTCAAATCAAGACAGAGACATAGCAGTCAAATGGCTTGCTTGTTTTCATTCAGAACTGGAATTTGACAAGATTAAGTAAAAAAAAGTAATGAACGTGATATTCGTTTTGGGCAGCTATTGGTTATGCTACATTTGAGAATCCACAGGTATGTGAACCTGGATATTATTCGTGGATCTCAGCAGTAGTGGCTTTGTGCTTCTGAGCCCTCAGTCACCAGGCCACCTCTCTGAGAAAACGTGTTTTTAGTCACTGTTAACTATTGTCAATTTCATAGGAGGATACATTTCAACATTCTCCAACTACGAAGTCATCTTGGAATGTAACATTGTGCAAAGTGCGCTATCAAAAATAACAGCACCAAATATCCTCAAACCTGCTATCGCAATAACCTTTTCAGCTGCACAAGTACATTTTTCAAAGCGAGGTGAAGAGTATTCAATTTTGGATGTGTTTTGTCCTCCAAAGCATCGCTTTCAAGTTCACAATTGTATTCAATAAATACAGCTTACCCATAGCAAAGCCATCATCGGTGAAGGCAGCACCCACTTTATTTTTCTTGTTCAGCTTGTCCTTGCAGCTGATGGAATGCTCCACAAAGTTTAGTGTCTAAAAAAAGACCATGGCATAAAATAAAAAAATCAATAATACAGCAGTCTTCAACCAACAATGCAACGTTTACTATGGCCATCAGTGTTGATAGACAAGGTACCAGCTCAAATCCCCGGTTGGTAGCCAAGGCAAGCCCATCATGTCTCCAAAGTGCTGAGAATGTGTACCACTTTGTGAGAAGTCAACAGCAGTTGTCTTGCCAACAAACCGGTCCCCACTATTTCAGTAATGGAATTTTCCTTGCCGGCTCAGGGTCTCCCACAGCCAACAGAAATATATGAGTGTTACATATGTTTTTAATGAAGAAGAGATACACCTTAATTTGACTTTGAATTATATTCATGGGGAGATGCACATGCTTAGGGTAATGTATAAAAGTTTGATGGTTATGAAAGATAGACATTCTTGATATCTCTTCGAAAGTCCAAATTTGCTCATTTTGGCAAAAAATGACTGAACTTCATAAAAATAACCACTTGATTCAAGTGATCTTTGTTATTGGCCCTTTGCCTAAAATGCTAATTCCACATTCCTATGGTGGAGACCAATATCTCTATAGGATGATCATTGTTGACTTCCCACGAAGTTGTATTGATTTTAACAACATTTTGCTCAGTCATCATCCAACCAGGATTTGAATGCACAAGCTACAGATTACATTGTAAGGCAAGCAAGCACTTATAGGGGACTGTAAATCTGATATTTGAGCCAGCTATGAATGAAAGTTAGTCATCCACATACAGAATAGTGCCGTTTAAAACTTTTCTAGATTACATCCTAATCTCTCACCACTTGTCAAAATAAACTGCCTACAATGCAAAATATATCAACCCCTGTACTTCAGACAAACGCATAAGAGGTAAGCCCAGCAAGTAATATGTGGGAGCCAACAATTTATATTCAGCGTAGTGTTTGGGGCAAATCCAGAGGGCATAACACCGTACCATGAAACACGGTAATCACTGGAACAGAAAGAGCACCAATTATTTCAATTTTGGCAGAACTTAAACTCAAGAGCAACATACAAAATGTTCCGATGGAAGCGATTGCAACTTACGCCAAACCTTCTTGATAAAACCTCAGGAAGTTTCACGAATTAAAATGTCAAGTGAGACATTAAAACCTTAATGCGTGGTCCATTAGTGAAAAAAATGCCCAGCTACTGACTATACTCAAGTACTCTGGAGGAGATTGGTGGGGATCACACAATAATATTCTGCTAAAATTCCAACCCAATGGCCTGCTAGGTGGCCTGACGATGACACCTCAGCACATGGGTTCATGAACCAGTTGATCGAAATTTCTCAGTGCTATTTCCTCACTTGTAAAAAAAAATGGCCAAACATCTTAAGCATGAATGTTCAAAGAGTGTTATATTGAAACTCATTTCTTTTGGAAAAAATAAATGTTATTGTTAGATGTGCATTATGAGAGCTGTTTATTCCTTTACCAGTGGAGGGACGATGATATAGAAATTTCGGAGATGCATATTCTTGGAGCTGCGGAACTCGGGAGCAAAGACATCCACCAACATCTTAAAGTACTCAGTTCCCTCTGCAAAGTTCCTTGTCAGGGTTCCCAGGACTGCATCTAGGTGCCTGCCCAGGAACATTTCAAAGGGACACACACAGAGACCATGTTGACAATGGGGTGAAAATTTATTTTAATTCAAGCTTCATATTTCAATTATTATCTCTCAAGAAAATAGGATGGAACATTTTTCGAACCTATAATCAGCCTGGCAAAATTCCATTTCATTTTAGTGACCAGAGCTGAGCTGGGCTCTAGAAAACACTAGATTCAAATGATAGTTTGTTTAACAGGTTGAGAACATCAACTCACTCCAATAAAAAATGTGATTTTAATACGAGTGACTACCCAAATTAAAAATCTAGCATTTCATGTGCCAATTAAAGGACAGTTGTTATAATCTTCTTGTGATTTCATATTTTGCATAATTATATCTGAGCAATGAAATTATGAAATGAAATCACAATGCTCTGCAGAGCTAAAACCTGAACAAAACGCTGAACTCACTTCGCAGCTGCTATGGCCTCCGCTGAAAGCCCATCTTCTTTCACCAATTCCTCAAAGTTCACAATGTCCTCAAGGTCTGGAACAAATCTGTGGGAGTTTACAAACAGTGAGTGGTCCACAGTGCCAACTGGGAGTCAAACTGACATCCACCCCTAATGTGCGAAATTGATTATAACACTTGACTTAAAGCTTTCGTGACTGCAGGAATTCATATTATTTGGGTCTTTCGGTGAAGCCACATAGATATAAAAGAATATAATAATGATAACAATATCACGACGTAGATGACACGTTCGTCATCTGGCCATATGGCCTACCAGCTCTGGATCAATTCTTCAACAACATCAATTCCATACACCCAGCCATCAAATTCACCATGGAGGTGGAAAAGGATGGCAATTTACCATTCTTGGATGTTTTAATTGAAAAACCTGATGGCTCAATGGGACACTGTCTACAGGAAAGCCACCCATACGGATGCCTACCTAAAACCTGACTCCCACCACCATCCACCCCAGAAGAATTCCCTCATCAAAACTCTACACCTTAGAGCTCGTTGTATTTCTGACCATCACCACCTAGTCAGTGAACTGGAGCACGTACACAAAGCCTTCAAGATGACTTCAGATTACACAACCCAGAAAGCTATCACCCCAACCACTGGGAAATAACAAGCAAAGACGAGCGCTCTGAACTCGCCAAATTGAAAAAGAGAGATGACAGTCATTCTCTCAGCCGACAAGGGCAATGCTACTATCATCATGGATAAAACCACATACAACAACAAAATCCAGGACCTTCTTAATGATGGCAGTTACACCAAAATCAAGAAAGATCCTACCAACCGCCTGGCTACAAAAACCAACAATATCATCACAAATTCGACTTCTCTAATCCAACGAAACAAGCAGCTCTCCCTTAAACCTTCTGCTGCTAGACCATCCAGATTCTATGGTCTTCCAAAAATCCATAAAGGTACTCCACTCCGTCCCATCGTTTCCACCATCAACTCACCTACCTACAAACTAGAACGATTTCTGTCTGAGACCTTGCTTCCATTCACGGGCAAGACTTCCTCAGCAGTACTTAATTCAACTCACTTGGTCTCTCTAATCAAGGACATCTCACTGTCTCCAGACGATTTGCTTGTCAGCTTTGATGTAGTCTCTCTGTTCACCAAGGTTCCTGTACCTGACACCTTAGCAATCATTGAAGACTTGGTCCAACATGGATTGAATCCTGATGTACCAACTTTGGTGAGGCACTGCCTTACCAATACTTACTTCACCTGAAATGGCACTAATGTCCTGCACTTTGCAAGTTGAAAGCCCAATTATATGCATTCCCTATTTTGCAGGAGACATGGGTATCCAGAATTTTGTAGGGCAAGTTTACAGTGTTTACACTCAATATTGCAAATTAACCATGTGTTGTAAAAAAAACCCAGCACACTTGTGTACCATTCTCATTGACGATGTTGACGTCACAGGGTCTTTTAATTGCCATGTGAGAAGAAGCAGCATGCTTTGGTAATTCAATGCGTAAATTACTGGATGGCTGATTGAGAGGCTATTCACAAGCACAAAAAACCTCATCATCGCTGTCATTACCACTACAGTATAAAATAACAATCTATATTAGCCTCTTCTTCTGGGCAGTTGATGTTCATCAAAGGACAGAGATGACAGCCTGATTGAATGGTGTAAGAGTTGCGGACGATACTTTACACTTGCTGCTCGAAAAAGTTGAGAGCAAAACCAGCAATGAATAAAAAGCCATTCCAATCAAAGGATGAAGGAGTATATTAATTCATTATATATCATATGGCAATTGAGCCAAATTTATTTTTCCGTGTAATATTCACCGTCTCATTTGCGATGCTTATAATGTTTTTCCCACCGTTTCGTTTGTATAATTCTGTTCATTGAATTAGCCTAAATGCAATATAATCACATACTATCTTAACATGCATAGTGGAACTGAAAAATTGGCAAACCTGATCGCATTGCTGCAGCAGTGGAGTCCTCCAGACCGGATCATACGCACGTAGCCCATGGCATTCCCTGCATATCCGTGTAGAAAAGACATACATTTCATACGTGTTAATTTTATCAAGAAAAAAACCTCATTGAGCCCCCAAGCAGCTTCAGGAGGGTCTTGGCTTGGGAGGCTTTGCCAGAGGCAGTGGCATGGCCCAAGTGTTTGTGGTTCAAATCCAGCAGGCCGACCTGGTTATTACTGCGAGTGTATTACGTGTAAAAAATACATGCCATTGGTTCAAAGCAAGTACTGTGGCCACCTGTATTTCGCATAATTTCAAGCAATAACGGCATATCCAGGCATATGGATGTGTAATTGAAAATACCTAAATAAAAGTGAATTAACTTGAAATGTTACTGGATAGTTTAGATGTGTTATTAAACATATTTGCGATTCTTTTTTTGCAACAACAAACATGCCAACAGTGATTTCCTGTCCAAATCAATATGTGATGATGCCGATCTCCATTTAACAATGACCAAGAGTAAGTGAATTCCATATTCCTATGCGTCAGTGGAAGTCTCTTCCATAGAACAACCGCTGGTGACGTCTCATTAATTGTTTCACCCCAGTGTGATTTGAAATGGCAATCTGCTAATTACAAGCTTCCATATTTAACCAATGCATCACAGTGGGATTTGTCCAACAATACATTACTCAATTAGAATGACACAAACTATGAATACTTTTTCAAGGATTTTTTTTTTCTTTTCACAATAGTATCGAGTGTGCTATCGGCGTCATGTCATGAGAAAATCCAACTGCATGTTGGCGAACGGTCTGTGGAAGTAGATAACACAAACCTACTTCTGAGATCCCTTCAAAAGATTTCTTATCCACACAAGGGGGCAGCAATTTCTCATCTGCTTTGCTGCAAACAGGAACGTTCTTCACATGATAAACTGATATTTTAATTCTCGCTGCTGTAATTTAGCCAAATATGATTTAGAAATGTAATGGTGCTTTTAATGTTGTTGATGACCAGGCTGAAACCATCAACCTACTCCACTTGACACCTGGTGCAATGAGCTTTGCCAATTTTTTTCTTACACGATGGAATAATACAGTGAAAAAGTGCAATATTTTTACAGGGCATTATAACAATTGATTACATCCATGATTCAGGGAATTACATTTTCGGCTATAAAAGTCATGAATTACACACAATGTTTCTCATACTCTGCTTCTCTCTCTCCCACGCCAACTACAACTCTGATGATTCATATCTCTCTATACAGTTTCTCACTGCATTACCTCTCTCATACCATCTGCTTATCTCTCAATATATTTCCACGTCATGTCTCTGCTCTTTGCACTCAATAACCTGTCATTTCTCTCTGTTTCTCTCTCATTGCATTCATCTCGTCGACTGTACCACACTCTGCCTCTCTTGCTCCATGCATCTCCAGCCTCTCATCCTGCACACATCCTTCCTGCCTCTGCTCATAACCAAATTGCTCTGATTTAGAAATGTGCCACTGTTTCAATCTGCCTATCTCCAGGCGGAGATAACAGTTGTTAAGCGGCAGGTCGACAGCGTCCATAGAGGTTCGCCTTTTGGCTATTTCTGACTTTCACGACCGTGTGCTCGGAGTCCCGGTGGGTTCTTCATCAGTGCTGTCTCGGCTCCTGAGAGCCTCGGCTCTGGGGAGCCCTACTAGGCGGCCAGCGTCGGTGGCCCCTTGGGGTTTAAGCTGGATACTCTCATGTGCCCCCTCCCTCCCCCGTTTGAACCGATGGCTACGGTTTCAGAGTGGTTAGTGACCTTAACCCTTTCCCATTCTGAGACGTCTGTAAGTTGCAGGGTGTGTCCCATTCACTGCTGAATCTCGGAATGTGTAAGTGGTTAGCGTTAATTTTAGAGAGGCATAGTGCCGCTGTTTTTAAAGACATTGTACTCACCGCAGAGAATTGTAGCGACATGACCGCACCCTATGATAGCTGGTGCCAAACTGTGCCACACGCCCTCTAACGTGGCCTTTTACTTACGATTCCATTTCAATGAAGTACGTCATCGGAATGGGAAAGGGTTAAAAAACATCTTTTTGGTGGCCATCGTGAATGGCCAAAAGGGCGGCAGAACTGCAGGCATTGTCGGCCCATACCGCTTCGTGCACTTCCAGTTGGACAAGGTTGCGTTGACGATTTCTCCTCAATTTTTGCCTAAGGTAGCCTCGACCTTTCATTTGCAGCAGAAGCTGCATTTTACAATGTGTCCTGCGCTGTTCACTTTGGACAAAAGAGCGCTCCACACCTTAGATGCGGTGAGAACATTCAAATTCTATCTCCAGAGGACAGCGGGCTGGCGGAAATCGCAGTAGCTGTTTCTCCTGTAATTCCGTGTGGCCAAAGGAGTGCATTAGGAACTGCTCTACTCGCCAGCTGAGAAGGATCCCCCAGTGGGGTTGATGGCCCATTCCACTAGGCTAGTGGCGATTTCATGGGCCAGGGCATCCAACATGTCGTGTCAGTGGATGTCATTTGCAAGGCGGCTACTTGGAGGTCGCCAAACACACGGTTGATATTCTTGGTTCTTTCGGTAAAGTCACGTAGAAGGGAAATAATAAAATAATAAATATATATTTCCCTTCTACGTGACTTTACCGAAAGAACCAAGAATATGAATCCCTGCAGTCACGAAAGCTTTAAATCTAAATTTAAACACACGGTTGTCCAGTATGACAGACTGGACACCTTGGCTTCGCAAGACGCCTTCTTCGGAAGAGCGGTGTTGACTGCTGCCATCTAATGAGTAGCCTCTCCCTCCTCCAGGTACCAGCTCTGCTATGGTTGCTGAATGTTACAAATAACATTGGACCGGTGGCCGGCTGTATACGATAATGAAAAAAAGAGGCATGGTACCTTGGAAAAACTCATTTCGCTCATACATACTGCTGGCCACCAGTTCCCCACCCATGCGTCCCCACAAACGGCTACTTCTCGCGATCATTGGGTGAGTCTGCCAGGGTTCATCTTTCGATGAAGAGGTAAATGGCATATATTAGTTCTGCCTGTGTCCATAGCCTCCTTTCAATATACTTACACTTTCAATATGAGTGTCCACTCCTTGTGCTCTGTTCAGTGTCAGACTTCTCACTTCTCCCCCTCTTCTCTACATGGCCTAAGTTGTGTCCATGGATGACGTTTGGGGCGGGGGCACACCCCCACAGCTACCCCTCCCCCCCAAACTTGCCACCATTATTAATCTATTTTCAGGAGTCCACAATTAAGATTAAAAAGACATTAATTTATATGCACCGGCGGTTCCTAATGTGAGACAAAACGAACCCCTGCCCCCCCCCAAATATAGAAGTCAAACTCTGCCTATTGTTTGTGTCCGTGGAAAGAGAGTATTTCATGCTTTGTGTGTCCACCTACTGGGAGTGTGCTTTGCTACCAATAGTGAGGCTAATGGGTTAGGCCAGGGGTCGGCAACCAAAATAACAAGAAGAGCCATTTCTTTCCAATTCGGTACAAAATTCAGTATTTCAAGAGCCGCAATGCATCTGAGTACATACTGTACATACGTACATATCGTCAAGAAGCAGTCCGTAAAGAGTTAGGCGATGGGGAAGCACGAATATGGTTGTGAAGGGCACTTAGTGCCTGCTTTTAAAAACCTCATCCGCAACGCGTTCCATGGTCTGAGAGAAATTTCTGAATGTTTTGATAACACTAGACCGGTGTGGCCAGCAGTATGGGACAAGAGAAACACGTTTTCACCAGGGTACAAAACCTAATTTTCAGTGTATTATTTTAATAAAAAAATCAACTTTTCCTCCCTCCAGCAAGAGGCGAAAAAGGTCAGACAAATACGTCATTGTGCCTATTCGAGGTAACACCACAGACGTACAAAGAACACAACCTTACCGATCTGACTGATGAGCTGCCGGAACTGGTCCAGGTAGCTCTGTCCATCCGAGCTCACTCCCAGCTTGCGAATGCCGCGGTTGAACTTGTCTGCACGTTCAAACGGGTACTGCCAACACCAGCAAGCAGAATTGTAAATCATATAACCATGACCATCACACAAGCTGGAAGGGTGTGAACATTGATACTAATTTATCCTAATCAACTAATTTTGTGATTTAAAATGTGTTATTGTATATTTGACTAAACTATCAAATACGATATTCACTTTGATGCAATTGTCATACAGCATATGCAAATTTGATAGTATTTCCAAATTACATTAATCAACACCTCATAGATAATTTGTATTATGACCACAAAACAATCATTTTTCCATAGCACTTGTCCAGGTATTTTCTTAAAAGCCTAGAAATGCTGTGAATGTTAGTGCAGGCGTGATTAATTGTTTACACTGTTTTATTTATTTATTTGCACGCAGATATGCGTGAATCAATATCCATGATGCATAGACACTATATTTATGTTTTAAAAAGAGTTTATGCTAGACTATTTTCCACGATGTGAATAGCTAATCATACGTCTGCTGAAATTGGCAATATGGAGGTTTTCAACTTGTGCGTAAAGTCTGCCACGCCATTTGCAAATGGCACTGAATCCTATGGTAGAAATTCTACATTCCTATGTTGGGAATTTCACAATAAAAATATTTTGTCACAGGAATTCTCACAAAAATCCTTAAAGTGCTCTTAACCCTTGACACAATAGGGGACACACCTTCCCAAAAACTATCCAAAAGGACTGTTTTGTCACATGGCAGTAAAACTAGATATTTCTTGTTATTCTAAGAGGCAGAATTTAGCCAAACCAAGTGTAAAACCAAATGCAACGGCATATTTTGTGCAGTCATCTATGATTGGGCTGAGATTGTTACAAGCAGCGACAATTATGCTGAGGTCACCTTTGGGTTGCTCTGGTCCTTTGTCTCCTTAAAGAAGCGAATGTCCTTGATAAGCCGCGACTTGATGTGCTCGTCGTACATGAACTGGCTGAAGATGAAGAACTTCTTCCTCAAGAACTGGTACGTGAAGTTCACCTGCAGAGCGACACCGGAACACAGCTTCGGCGAAAGAAGGCGATTGCAGAGCGAGATCAAACACTGCAAACATGAAATCACTGCATTTTTCTGGAATCTAATTTTTTTACTAATTTGACATACGTGCGATTTGAGAAAGGGTTTTTATTTCAGAGACAGAAATATTTGTTGCTAAGATCTGCATAGGATTCTTCCATTCATTTTAAGATTATATCTCTGTTATGTGTCTTTTAAGAGGATCTACCATCTGTGAACTCTCAATCATCAACCTTATTTTTACTGATATACACTCAATTCATTGGTATGACATCTTCAATCATTGTGAATCAATTTACAGAGTTATATATATGTCTTCAATATCTTATTATGCATTTCTATCTCTTTTGTAACTCTCCTCTTACTCCAAATGCCTTCTTTGTTGTTTCAGGCAATACGAAAAAATTGTTTCTCAGATGAAGAGCAGGAAGTGGAATAAATTATGCTTGATGTATACGCTGCCCTTCACAGTATGACTAAAGGTTATTGGCGCAGATTGTGCAATTGTGAACATTATTAAATAAGTGGGACCAATCCTCTGAATAAAATACGGAAAATATTTGCGTATGTGTGTATAAATTTATTTTGGTAAGAATCCTTGAGTCACAATCAGAAGGTTGTGAGAGTTAAAATCACAGTTTGGGAGTTTAACTCAGCCCATCATCTCTACAGGATCGATAAAGTTAGTACCAATTTGTAGAAGGAGACCAATCATTGTCCTATTGAGGAAGAGGCCCACACCATAGAAAACACGGGATATATTTCCACCAACAAAGCGAAGTGATGATCACAAAAGTGCAATTGACGTATCACTGGATCATACCTAATTTAAAAGAAACCACAAAGTAGCATGCAGACATATAGCGAGAATCGCATTGGTAAAGTAATCAGCATCGGGATAACCACAGCCGGAAGAGGCTAACAGTGGCACACAAGTAAAAACTGACTATACGTGTGTATTGGTGGAAAAAATTACGTTTGTGAAGAGAATGACTGGGAGAAGTGTTGCATTTTGGGGAAGTTGTCACGCCACACACCCAATGCAATTTTATGAAAAAGCATTTTAAAGGCAGATGCTACCAAACACAGAGTGTGTGCCCTGTATACACACCACATAGGTTGTGTGAACTGGCACATGGGTTATGTGACCAATCTGACATGCATTTTACGAATCAATAATGGAAAAAAAATGCAAAGTTACATTACAGTGTGCCATGACACAGGGATACAGCACTTGTGGTCCTAACGTCACTTCAAGTCTTTTTTACGCAATGCTAAAGATCAAACGTGTGTCAGGTAGCCCATGCGTATCCATAAGAGCAATGTGTTTTCTCTTTAGTTTTCATTTAACAAAGAGGGAGAGTGTGAATGATTGCCCCACACCGTAGTATTCATGATGCCCGTGCCGTGGGTTCGGATGGAGTTGGCAATGTGCCGGATGTTGATTGTATTCAGATGCTTGTTGTTGCTGGATCGCTCAATGAATATCTGCAAAAAAATACACAAAATGCACAGACAATGAGCCGTTTGCAAGCACCTATTAAGACAAGCAAAGCAACATTGTGGAATTATGTGGCTAGCACCACTTCTCTCTGTCTCCCAGGCGGTGATGTTCATACACTTCGCATGGTACTAAATTCACATGGTCCTCAATAAAGGAGGTGCAGAATAGGTCAGATATTGACCCTTTCCCCTTCCGAGACTGCAAGTTGCAGGGTGGGTCCTGTTCACCCCTGAATCTCGGAATACGCAAGCGGTTTTATGTAAATTTTAAAAAGAGAGGGGTAGCGCTGCAGCATTTCAAGACATTGTACTGACCGCAGAGAACTCTATCGACACGACCGCACTCTATGATAAGCTTACATCAAACTGTGCAACATGCCCTACCGCATGGCCTTGTAGGAGCCTCGGTACCGATAAAGTTATTTTATTCTAGTATTTATTCCGGCTCTGTTCCGACGACGTACACGTAGGTCGATGTATGTACACGTACGTATAAAATTATGCTGTATGCCCCAAATCTCATTGGACCATGCTAGCTAATGAAGCTAAGCCTGATTTGTGCTTGGTTGGTTGATTACAAGTGTATAGGTGTTGTAGGCGTATTGCTGAGGGCTGCGAGGTGCCAGTACAAAAATGGCAGACATCACGATAGATTTGTTCCACTCACTGATTTGAGTCCGTGTGGACTGAATGTGTCTATGCGAAGCGTTTCAGTGTTTATATTCCATCACGTACGTCGAGTTCCTGTTTCTACTCACATGCCAAACACTCCTTAAATGGAGGTTACCAAACAACCAAATGAAGAACCCTTTTAAAAAGTCTTAACACTCAAATATTATTACATGGCCAGGAATCAAACTCAGGTTGCTTGGATCTTAATGCAGAATGCTGGCTACTGCTCCTCATACACACATGCACACATACAAAGATAGTCTATAAAAAAAGCCACATCAGAAACAAAGACAACACACAATGAAAGCCCCGTTCTTTAAACAAGATAATAAAAAAAACACAATGAATGCATGAAATGTCTCTGAAACTTGAAAGCTATCAGCAGTTGCAGTTATCTTCAGAGTATTCTTCTCTGTATGTTTGAGAATAAAAGCAGCCACGTGCATTCAAATAAACGGGGTTAAAAGTGACACCAAAAGCAAAATATTTCCATCTATGCCGACAGTAAGGACCTACTCCCAGGGTCAAATATGCTTAACTAAACTCATGGCTCCGTACAATAGTGTACCATGCTTTTTTATCAGTGTCACATTTCATCATCACCTCATTTGCAGTACTGTACAGCCGGGCACAACGTTACAATACAAAAACAAATTTATGATGCAATACAAAACAAGAATAATATACGTGAAGCATCAATGGAATAAGCATAAGCCTCCTGCACTGCAATAAAACAAACTCAACTGTTGTATGTGCACCACTTGCATGGCCTCACTTATGCTATTGGTATTTCTGGAAAAGGCTTTGCTCCACAAATCAAATGGATACAATCTGGTAGAGAACATCACCTGCTCGAGTCAAAGCCAAGCTCCTAGTTCCTAATCAATGGCATTCTATTGTCTGTGACGGAAAGGTACTCTATAGCTACACAGATGTCAATCCGACACCATTATGATAATTTTCCTTAAGATATAACATCAACCAAGCTGGCATGCCAGTTTTATATGGCAAAGCGAACTTCAGCAATTGTTTCTTGCTGTGGTTGTCCCACCTGATGACGGATGCTTGTGTTGCGCCCGAAACGTCATGATTTAATTAATTGTAATTTATACCTACGTGACTTTACCGAAAGAACCAAAGAGTAAAACGTAGTGACATTCTCATTAAGCCTCAGGAGGTGACTCAAGAGATTCTTAGCCTGGATTATGAACAGTGAGCAATTGCAGCGACCTCTTGGTCACTCTGTAAAATTAATAACAAACCCTCAGAATTTCAGAATCCTTTTGAAACTCCAATTAAAACAGCGACTGGTAAACTCCGTGGAATGTTTTGTAGGACTCAACTTATGCATCGGATTTAGATTTTTTTTTCCATTATATAAAAATTACACACGGGAAATTAAAAAGAATCCCTGCATTTAGCCTCATTGATAGGGAGAAACACAGTTGGTGAGCACCTATAGTGACATCGGGCATGTCACTGTATGGTGCCGGCCTGAGAGGGCCACGGCACGCGATGCATTGCCATCGCGTACAACCCGTAGGCGGGTGTAGTACGAGCCCTAGCGGGGCTTGGCGTGCACTGGGATAGCTCGGGCACCACGCATAGCGTGTCATGCGGGTTCCCACAAGAGGGAATGTGTCAGCCCAGGGGCAGGGTTGCCCCGGGCCATGGCACTCGGGTTGACCGGGGAGAGCTCTCGAGAGGGATCGAGAGACAGCTAGAACGCTCGAGAAGGCGGGCGGGACCAAGGGCGGAGCAGCCCCGACCAAGGGGGATATAAGGTGGGTCCCTGAGAGGGACCAGGGTCGCTGCATTCTACAAGCTGGAAGCTCTACACCTACAAGCTGGACGCTCTACAGGCATCAACAAGTGGCCGGGACCCGAGTGAGGGTCAGACCCTTCGTATCTCCTCCGTATAGGGTAGTTAGCTGGGTGGCCACCACCCTAGGCTGTATCTAGTGTAGGGGCAGTTACCCCTTTTTGTTACATGTTGATGTTACAAATAAATGTGTTGCCTCTAAAGAACAACGGCTGCGACTCAGTTGGACTCACTACACACCTATTTTGGCTAGAAATTAAAACAATGTGCAAATCTAACAGGCATCACTCATGCTTGGTCATCTTTGTTTCCTAGCACTGATGTTTACACATCGTAAACAGGCCATCATTAAGATTGAGTCAACTGTGGCTAAGACCAAGGATATGTTCACATACAACAATTCAATATCAATCAGAAAAAAGGACACCGCAAAAGCCCTGCTCGAGTCACTGAGCTTGGTGAACAGACAGGTGGCACAAAACAGCAGAGGCGCTTAACTTTACAAGAACGTGCCATGTACAGCAGCGACTCCAGATTACAAACTTTCCCGAGTCAGCCCTGATGACATTGCTGGACAGCTAATCAGAAATTCACGAGCGCCAATCGACAAAAAACACAACACTTAAAATATTACAAAAAAAAACCTCAACCGCACTCTCGACCGCTGGCAACAAAACTCTGCATTCTCCGGTCCTTTCTCAATAGGGGGGGGGGGGGGGGGAGTAGATTCTGGTATTGCTCAGATGAAATACGGCAAAGCCACAGGGACTACAAGCGGGAAAATGGCTGGCCACTTTCTTCAACGAAATCCCCTGCTTAGTTGTCGTACCAAAGGGGTGGAAAGCAGCGAAGATTGTAGCCATTTTTAAACTTGGTAAGAACGCATCTGATGCTAAAATATACCGCCCAATTTCCCTCCCCAGCGTCATTCTACGAGCTAAGGGAGCGACTCCTGCTTCAAAGGTGGAAGCCTATGCTCAAGGATGTAGTCCCCAGGGAACTAGCCGGGTACAAAATGGGCCCAAACTTCTGTGATAAAGTGCTTTGATTTAACAAGTCATACGGAGGCAGGCTTCAAACGTCCGCTCAAAACAGCAACGGCGGTCATCGACCTCCTCTCGGGATACGATACCGTATGGCGGAAGGGTCTCCTGCTAAATATTCCGACAGCCGTGCCTTGTTGCCCGACAGACTCATCACAGCAATTCTGAGCTGCTGATGGTTCACCGTCCACCTTGGTGAAGCTGCCAGAAGCCCATGAAGGTTTAACAATTGACTCCTGCAGGGATCCATTCTTGCCCCAGCGCGATTTAAACTCTACACCAGCAACAATCGGGCAACATCCTCCCGCAAGTTCACATACGGAGATGACATCTCGCTGAAAACCCAAGCCCAGACAAAACAGGACATGGGAAAGATCATCGAAAAAGATAAAAAGACCTTATAAGGAGACTTTAAGAATTGGAGGCTTAAGCCCAATGCTTCCAAGAGCATCCTATCCGTTTTCTACCTGAACAACGACCAATATATATACGAAAATATTCAATGTCAACTTCTGTGGAACACTGCTAACACACGATCACCACCCCCGCTACTTATGAGTTACTCTCGACCAGATGCTCATCTATCGCCACCACATCGGACAAGCCCGAAAGAAAACAAAACCACGAGGGATCAATATACAGAAATTTGCGGGCACGTGCAAAAGTTGAACGAAATCGTGGGGTATGACTTTGGATGTGGCAATCAAAAAGGTCATCGAGTACCCGACTGTGGAAGGACCAGGCTTCTCCGTCCTACGACAATCATGTATGTTGAACTTCTTTCGGACCGTAACTATCCAACCGTGTGAATCAGAGGTGCGGGCGAAAAACATAAAGCTAAACGTAAAAAGTAGTTCTAAAAGATAGTTTTCAATCTAGATTTAAAATCAACCACACTCGAACGCAACGTGGGAAATGCGCGTATACCTTCCACAAACGGAATGTAAAAAAATCAATAAACTGGGATTGTGGTGAATCCAAACCATCAAACCACATCACCGGCTAATGCACTATCCATACACATGCTGGCAGTGGCACTTCAATTCATATAGTGTTGACTGCCTCCTTGGATTGGTTGAAATAACTTACCATTCAACTATCAAATGTTTAAAAAATGTACCTTTTCCCCCTGCCATACAAAAGAGAGAGAGAGACAGATATTGTAATGTGTTGGAATACTCACAAATCAACAGGCCTGCATCATGGTCAAGTGGAAAATAAAGCTCCTAGGGTTTGTGAGAGGTCTGTCTATTAATGTGCGTGAGTTTTTCGCAGGTACTCTGGTTTCCTCCCACTTGTAAAACATTCCTTTAAAATGAAATGGCCAATGCAAGGCAATATAAGACTCCCTTGCTGCTGGAGTCTGTAGACTTCGGCTTTCTGGAATAAATTCAAAATTTAAAGTCAGGACACCACATACGTTGCCAGGCAGCAACCACTTAAGTGGAGTGATATCTCGGATGAGTCACTGAACCAAACCATGTTTTTTCATTTCCCATATTCTGTCCAATATGGTGCAGCAGTAACGTCTCGTATTCTTAGAGTATAACATTTCTGACACATATGTTAAGTTAAAGAGAACCGGTGTTAAATAGTGGTACAATATGACAAATATTGAAAGTGCACACTTTATTTGGAGCTTTTGTGACTGCAGGAATGATTCTTTGGTTCTTACCAAAGAACCAAAGAATAATTGAAAGTGCACATTGTGATAAATCCAAATGATATTTCTATTTGGAAAGGATGGGCAAAAATGGAAATATGATTTACGTGTTGGATATTTGTTCTGCTTGTGACCAAATACGTTTTGGACGCTCACATTTTGGTACTCTATACAGCTAAATTGTATTGCATTGTGTGAACAGTTTTATCATCTATGTATATAAAAGGGAAATTTGTGAATGTGTGTCTGTTCAGAATGTTTAGCATACATCCCGACATGCAACAAACTTGATGGTCCGACTTACGATATTTCGATCTTACGATGGCGATAGCGATATAACAAAAATTGTAAAATATTTAACATTTCGCACGGCAGGCAAACGCAGCAGCGTACGAGGTACGATACTGTACGTTGGGACGCTGCCGGGATATACTGTACGCATACAGTACGATACGGTAAATTGCTCTGTTTTGCTAAATTATCACCATTCTTTAAGACTCCTGGGTAGGCTAGGCCATTTTCGAATTACGATATTTTCGACTTACGATGGGGTTGTCGTAATGCATCTCCATCGTAAGTCGGGGACTACCTTTATAGTGTAGCAACAGTACCGAGTGAGTGGTACTGTATGGGCGGAGCCTCTCTTCCTGGCACCTGAGTGAGTGTAATAAGAGCGACCATCTCCTGTATTATTGTGGGGCGTACATTGTTTATACAGTTACGGTTTATCTATAGTAGGGATTGTATCTGGGGTAAAGGTGATGGGGCGGATCCACCAGGGAAGCCTCCGGAACGTTCCCGAAGGTTCCAGGAGGGGCGTGGCCAGAGGCGGGGCTTAGTCGCCGAGGAGCGAATATCAGCCGGGGGCGCAGCAACATGCGGGGTCGGTGTGTGAAGATCAAGAGGAGCTCCCCGTCGCTGCTGCCCCGCCATCTCCATCAGCCACGTGGCGGCTCGACCTCCAGCCGCTCCCTAGCGCGCCGTCAGCCAGCGGCGTGTTGGTGAGCGGGCGAGCGCCACGTGGCGCGGGGCAGCGCAGCCACCCGAGTGGTTCAACATCCGCAGAGAGAGAGGAAACCGAAACTGTACCGAAAGATTTCTTAATAAATAACTTGAAGTTCTTACCGTGTCGGAGCCACTCATTACATGAGAATAAAAGGGAACAGGTCGGGTGAGGTGATGACAGTCTGGGTGAACCCGAGAGGGAGGAGGTGAGAGGAACACGTGATGTGGGTCCTGAGTCGTCGAGAAAGATCTGGAAAAGGGGCGTGGCTAAGGGCAGGGCCTGGCCACGCCGCAGCGGATAAAAGCCGAGTCCCGGTGGGGATCGGGGTTGTTCATCCCTGGGAATAAATCCTCCGTCTTCGTGGGTCTTTGGTTTCCGGTCTTCGTGCACGTGGACCAGGCAGCGTGTTGGCTGTCCTGGTCCGATTTAATAGTTGTCCCATCCAATATGTAAATAGTCATCCTTCCAAGTGTATATAGTTAGTTAGGAGCGGTGATCACCACCCTATGTCGTTAACCTGTTGAAGTTTAGAGTTACCTGTTGCGTTAGTTAATAAAACGTGTTGCCTCCAAGTTTCACGTGTGCGCCTCAACTGTACCCATTACAAATGTAACAAAACATTGGTTTAAGTGAAACATTTTTCATATTCTTGTTTTTTTTTTTTCGGTAAAGTCACGTAGAAGGGAAGTAATAAAATAATACAAATAAAACATAATAAAATTATTCTCACGACGTTTCGGCTACAACGCAAGCAGCCGTCTTCAGGTGAAGAATGAGACACTGCCAAGCTAGGAGCTTATATATAAGCTGGGTTGGAGGTGGAAGAAGAGCGCCTTAACAAAAGAATGTGCATATCAAGAGGAATTTAGCATATTCATGGGAAATGCGTAGGAGGTGAGCGGGGGGGTTTCAAAGTCATATTATGCCCATGCAGTATGCAGGATCAGCAGCACCAAAGGGAGGGGGGAAGGGGGTAGCATTAACAAAGGGAGGGAATGTTAATGGTGTAATGCGGGCGTAAGCGACCTTCCGGATGTGACGTCACGGGGGGTGGAGTCATGTGACGTGGGGGGAAGGTTCGGGTCCTTAAGCGGGTAAACCGGAAGGGGAAGGCAGTCGGGGTGTGAGCGGAAAAGAGTGAGGCCACGCGGGCGAGTGTGGAGAGGGGGGGGCGCCGACGGCCATCGGGAGCCAACCCCGAAGATAAGAGGAAGCTGCGGAGTGGTGTGCAGCTGCAGAGGAGACAGCCAGAAGGGCTGCGTGTTAGAGGCAGCGGTGTGGCTGCCAGGAGGAGCTGCGGAGAGAGAGAGAGAGAGGGCTGCGTGTTAGAGGCAGCGGTGTGGCTGCCAGGAGGAGCAGCGGAGAGAGAGAGAGACAGCAAGAGGCTGTCAGAGCTGCGGAGGGAGAGGAGTTGCAGCGAGTACAGCCAAGGGGGGCTGTGTGAGAGAAACAGCAGCGGAGCTGCTGTTGTGGATCGGGCCGACATTGGAGTCAGCACCGTGGAGAAGCTACAGAGTAAAGACAGCCGTGTGGGTGTACAGCACGAACCGAATAAAGGACACTGAGCCAGACATCGTGGTCCAGTCGTTTATTACACTGGTGTCGGAAGTGCAACGGCATGTCGAAACAAGTGAGGAAGAAAGTTAATCCGGCGCCTGCATCGGCTTCTTCGTCCGACGACGACGAACTCCCTCCAACCACGGATCCTGTTGGGGTGGTGGAGGAGAGCCCGGCTGAGGCGACCACGGGAACGGGAGTGGAGGATGTTGGCGCGGTGGCGGGTCCGTCGACATCATCAGACGCGGATCAACGATGGCAAGCGATGGCGGTACAACTGGAGGCACTTATAGACGTCCTGGCGCATCTATGCCATCTCGTCGCGCCAGGGACGATGGATGTTGCAAGTGGTGCTCCGCGGGCCGCCACGTTGCCTGTCCTGCCGCCGCCATTGCCCACGCGGCAAGAGGCCGCCATTTTGCGCGCTCCGTGGCGCCAAACCGCCATCTTGGCCACGCCGCGGGCCGACGCCATTTTGAATTTGCCATCACAACCACCACCATTGGAAGACGGCGGGAAGAGGAGTCGGAGTCGCCACCTTACAACGGTTAAAGAATTTTCCGTCGGTGGGGACTGGAGCGCGTTCGCCTGCCGCTTCTTGGCGGCGGTACGCACAGCAAGATGGACCGATGCGGAGGCTTTGGAGGTGTTGCCGACTCTCCTGGACGACGAATCTGTCCGATTCTTCCGTTCCATAACGACCGATAAGAAGGCAACTTTATGTGGTGTTTTTCAAGAAATGGCCGATGCTTATGAGCCACCAGATGATGCGCATCGGCGATTCGCTCAACGACAACGAGCACCAGAGGAGTCGCCCGTGGCGTTCAGGGGTGCGGTGCTGGAGCTGGCCATGGCAGCTTATCCTGAGACGCCACAGGACCTGCTCGAGCCTCTCATATTAGGGAAAATGTTGGAGCTGTCTCGGGATCTAGGGATCCCCATGCCTGTGTGTGGGCATGAGAAGCTAACTTCCCGGACGGCTGCTAAGTGTCTCGATGCGCAATTCAACCTCCGTCGCTGGAAACAAGTGGCGGCGTGGACGGGGGGGCCCGTCAAAGAAGGGGATGCGCTGGGTTGGAACCCTGCGCAGGCTGTCTATGTTCCGGATGACCGGGGCCCTCAACAACTGACGGCCGCCTCCGCTCCATGGACGGGACGCGGCGGGCCGAGACCGCGCGCGGCGCTACCAGAACGGGGCCGTCAGGAGGCGAGGCCTGCGCTTCGGCGCAACGACGCCGAATGTTTCCGCTGCGGGCGTAGGGGCCACTACGCCAGAGACTGCTGGGCCCGCTTCCCGGCTCCGCCGCAGCAGGAGGCCTCGGCACCGGTCAAGTCGGCTAAAGATCCTCCGAAACAGGCATGTCGGCACGCACCAGACACTCGGCAAGGCTTTACACCTCACCCATCACCGTCGTTGCGCCATCCTAACGTTGTGGTTAAAGCATGCCCTTCGACGGGGCCTTGTCGCTCGGTCACGCAATGGCGCAAGTTGGCACGGAGAGTCGTCGCGGCCGCTACGGGCTCGTCCACTGTACCGGGGTCTATACAAGGGGTGGACGTACGCATTTTGGTCGACTCCGGCGCGTCTGCGACTATTATTTCGGATGTCATTTTTCATCTGTTGGGCATCCCGCCGGGGGCTGTGCGTCCGGTTTATGGGTCGTGCGTCGCTGCGAACGGGGGTAGCATGGGTATCGTGGGTCAGGTGGATGCTAAGATATCTATTGGGGATGTGTCGGCCTCGGGTGTTGTGTTGATATCGAGATCTTTGGCGGTTCCTTGTTTGTTAGGCACCGATTTTTTGGCTAAGATGCCCATTTTGATCAAAATCAATGAGAATTGTATTGAACTGCCGGGGGGCCGTCAAATCTCGTTTCTGCCGTCGCCCTGGGGGCGACCTGCTTCGGCCGTACAAGTGCAGGCGCTGTCCGTCGCATCTGTGGACATCCCACCTGGTACACAGATGCTTATACCCTTGCGGTATCGGAAGCCCCTGCCTGATCGGCTAGGAGCAGTAGGGGTCTTGTTGTCACCGTCCGCCGCGATAACAACCGGGTTGGCGTTAGTGGGGGCACAGACCATCGTCCGGCCGGATCAATTACCGTTTTTACAGGTGCTTAATGCGGGGGGAGAAAACGTCCGTGTCCCGGCCGGTACGGTTGTGGCACATGCCACTACGGCGTTTGCGACCCATGATTGTCCACATAGCCGGGGAGTTGTTGCTGGGGTTTCCGAGCCAAGGAGTTCGGATGATCGTTGGGTTGCTCATTTATGTGACGAAAATTCTTCCCTGTCCATGGAGCAACGTGGTGCGCTGCGTAAATTGTTGTTGACATATTCCGATGTGTTCAGCTCCGATGATTTGGATTTGGGCCGCACTTCGTTGCTTTACCATCACATTGAGACGGGCGATGCTGCCCCTATTCGATTAAATTCGCATCGGATGAGTCCTGCGGAGCGAGAACACGTACGGGGGGCAGTGGAAGACATGTTGGCTGCGGACATTATATCGCCATCTAACAGCCCATGGGGCGCTCCAGTCGTCTTGGTTAAGAAGAAGGATGGCAAATTGCGATTTTGTGTTGATTTCCGCAAATTGAATAAGATATCGGTGGCAGATGCGTACCCCCTGCCGCGTATGGATGACTCCCTCGACGCATTGTCGGGGGCTAAGTTCTTTTCCACACTGGACCTCTCTTCGGGATTTTGGCAGCTTCCCCTTGACGAGTCCTCACGGGAGAAAACCGCATTCCGTACGCCGCAGGGGTTATTTCAATTCAACTGTCTCCCGATGGGATTGAATGCGGCCCCTGCTACATTTCAAAGATTGATGGAGCTCGTTTTGACGGGGTTGCAGTGGGAGACGTGTCTTATATATTTGGACGATATTATTGTCTTCAGCCGCACATTTGATGAACATTTGACGCGGCTGGAGACAGTGTTCACGAGGATGCGTTCTGCCAAATTGAAATTCAAACCAAAGAAATGTCACCTACTGCAACGGTCCGTCCGCTATTTGGGGCACATTGTGAGTGCTGAGGGAGTGTCCACGGATCCGGAAAAGAGGGCGTGCGTCCGGGATTGGCCGACTCCGGCCACCGTGGGGGATGTTCGGCGGTTTTTGGGATTTGCCTCGTATTACCGAAGATTTGTGCCGGGTTTTGCGACGATTGCGAGGCCCTTGCATCTCCTTACGGGTAAAGGACGGAAGTTTGTTTGGGGACAGCCGGAGGAGGCGGCCTTTCGGAGTCTGCGTGATCTATTGGCCACGGCCCCAACATTGGATTATCCCGATTTCGATCACCCATTCATTCTTGATACGGACGCGAGTGACACAGGTATTGGGGCGGTGTTATCACAGTCTAAAGGGGGTGTAGAGCGTGTCGTGGCGTATGGTAGCCGAGTCTTGTCTCCTGCGGAAACCCGCTACTGTGTCACTCGCAGAGAACTATTGGCGGTTGTTTTTTTCCTACGGAAATTTCGACCATACCTCTACGGTCGTTCTTTTATTGTGCGTACGGATCATGCGGCCTTGCAATATGCCCTTAAAATTGACCAGCCATCCGGACAGTTGGCACGTTGGTTGGACACGCTACAGGAATTTTCCTTCCAAATTCAACATCGGAAGGGAGTGCGCCATGCGAACGCTGACGCACTTTCCAGATTACCGCGGCGCGCCCCTTGTAAATGTGAGTCGGGGACGCATAGGTGTTCGCCGATTCCAAACCCCCCTCAGCCGCTTACGTTGGCCGTCGAGAAGTCGGACACTCCGATGGAACCGGGACCGGCTGACGGGGTTTTGAATCTGCCGCGGTCTGTCTGGATCCGGGAACAGATGATGGATGAGTCATTGGTGTCCTTGCGGAAGCGGTCTGCTAGGGACAATGGGAGTCCGAGTACGGCTATGGGGCCGCAAACCGCTCTCCGAGATGGTCTGCTTATGTGGCGGGAGGGGTTCCAGGAACGTTGGCGCCTGGTGGTACCAACGTCCTTGCGATTCGAGTTGATTAGAACCCTCCATTGTGACACTCTCTTACATTTAGGGGTGCAGAAGACCTTGTTGACGTTGCAACGTCATTATTTTTGGCACGGCATGGCGACAGATGTCGTAGGGCACGTGCGCGCGTGCCCTGCGTGTGCACGACGTAAGCCGCCGAAACATCCTTACGTGCTGCCTCTCCAGTCGATTCAGGTGTCTCGAGTCAATGAATTGGTGGCACTGGACATATTGGGACCTTTTCCACCATCGGCGAGGGGTAATAAATATTTGCTGGTAGGGGTTGAGTACCTCTCCCGTTGGCCGATGGCCTGGCCGTTGCCCGATCAGTCGGCCGCGGCCATTACCGACGCCTTTTTGTTTGGGTATATTATGGATAAGGGGGCGCCTGAGAGACTCCTCACGGACCAGGGCAGGAATTTCTCTTCTAAATTATTGGCGGAAGTGTGCGCGGGCCTTGGGACTAAGAAAGTACGGACATCCCCATACCATCCGCAGACGGATGGTATGGTTGAACGGCTGAACAGGACATTGTCTGCCATGCTTTGCCATACCGTGAGTGAACAACAATCAGATTGGGATCTGCACATCCCCGGGGTGCTTTCGGCGTACAGGATGACGCCTCATGCGGCTACAGGATATTCGCCGTTTTACCTTATGTATGGTCGGGAAAACGTGCCGCCGGTGGATGTGCAATTGGGAACTGGGGTGAAGGGACCTCGTAAACCACTTCCTGAATACATTCAGGACACGGTTCGCCGAGTCACGGAGGCGCGGGAGAATGCCCGCGTGGCTACGGCCAAAGCCCAGGCCCGGAACGAGCGATATGCGCGACGGTCTGAGGGGGAGTGCCCTTGGAAGGTTGGGGACCTAGCCTGGCTTCATTGTCCACAGGTACGTCCGGGGACCTCGCCGAAATTGCACAAACCCTGGCATGGTCCCGTACGCCTCATTGCGGTTCCCAACCCACAGTCAGCACGCGTCCAGATTGGGTCTCGTCGCTGGGTTGTGCATACGTCGCGCTTGAAACCATATGTTGCTCCCTTACATGATGCGTCATCCCCCAATGTTGCCTTGCCGGGGTCTGTTGCTGCTGACTCTCCCCTGCCTGCGTCCATTGATCTTGCTAGAGAGCCTGTCGTACCTGTTCCAGACAGGCCGGCCGTGACATTGCGGGGGACGAGGGGCCCTGCTCGGAGGACGCCTGCCAGGTCTGCGGGACCTCCGAGCCCCGCAGCCCTTCCGACCCAGCTGCGGGCACGGTCACAGGACAAGCCCAAGACTAACTCTTTAGGGACACGGGACGTCGGTGGACTTCCAGCTGCGACAGGGGGATTACCCCCTGTCATTCCTCGACTTTCATCGCGTTCCCGTTCTGCGAGTGGGCCGCCGACCGTCCGGGACGGGCCGGCGACCCGCACACGTTCCAAATCGCTTACGTTTCGCTGATTGTTGCTGTCTTGTTATTTTTTTTCTTACAGTTGAATTTATTGCATGCATTTTGTACGTTCGTTGATGTTAATTGCGTTGTTGTTGTTGTTTTTGCTGTTACATTGTATGCTTAGTGTCCTTTAGGGGGGGAAGCTCGGTTCGCCGCATTACGATTTACTATTGGTCAGCCGAGGTCGGCTGGGATTTTTCTACGGGGGAGGGTGGTGTAATGCGGGCGTAAGCGACCTTCCGGATGTGACGTCACGGGGGGGTGGAGTCATGTGACGTGGGGGGAAGGTTCGGGTCCTTAAGCGGGTAAACCGGAAGGGGAAGGCAGTCGGGGTGTGAGCGGAAAAGAGTGAGGCCACGCGGGCGAGTGTGGAGAGGGGGGGGCGCCGACGGCCATCGGGAGCCAACCCCGAAGATAAGAGGAAGCTGCGGAGTGGTGTGCAGCTGCAGAGGAGACAGCCAGAAGGGCTGCGTGTTAGAGGCAGCGGTGTGGCTGCCAGGAGGAGCTGCGGAGAGAGAGAGAGAGAGGGCTGCGTGTTAGAGGCAGCGGTGTGGCTGCCAGGAGGAGCTGCGGAGAGAGAGAGAGACAGCAAGAGGCTGTCAGAGCTGCGGAGGGAGAGGAGTTGCAGCGAGTACAGCCAAGGGGGGCTGTGTGAGAGAAACAGCAGCGGAGCTGCTGTTGTGGATCGGGCCGACATTGGAGTCAGCACCGTGGAGAAGCTACAGAGTAAAGACAGCCGTGTGGGTGTACAGCACGAACCGAATAAAGGACACTGAGCCAGACATCGTGGTCCAGTCGTTTATTACAATAGTATGTAGAAGCAATGAAACATGTGAATGGGAGAGCGGTGGCAGGAGACCCGCAGCGGAGCAAATAATGCCTTCCCTGTGGAGAACACAAGATACACAGTTAATGCCAGTGAGTGGACTGCGGTCTGAAAGTCACCGTAAACGTGAACAACAATCAGTTAAGATCCGAAATGGTTTATTACGTCCTTCCAATGATTGCTGAGCCAGAATCCATCTTCTCGGTTGAAATTGTCTCTGTGTTTGTATATGTGGATCGCCTCATGAACGAATCTCTCATGGTAGCCAGATGGCTTGCAGAGAACCTCTGTCTTGGAGAAGTCAATGTCATGTGAGCCCACTGAATTGTAACAGTGATCTGCCACGGCTGAGGTGTTTGTCCTACCGTGTTTCAGGTCTGCTTTATGTTCAGGGATGCGGTCCGAGACATGTCGTTTGGTTTCTCCAATGTAACTGCTAACTCAGAGGCAACTTAGTTTGTAGACGCCAGGGTACTGTATGTCTGGAACAACGTCTTTTACAGACGGGACCAGATCACGGATTTTATGTACTGTGTTGAATCGGACCTGAATCTTGTGTTTAATCAGGATTTTGGAGATCTTTTTTGTGACCCCAGCAATGTAGGGTAAGGTGATGGTTTTGAAAGGCTCCTCAACAGGATCCTTCTTGATGGTTGGAGTGATGGCTTTACGGATTGTGTAGTCGGAGTAACCATTAGCCTTAAGAGCTTGGCGTACGTGTTTGAGTTCACTGGCAATGTGTTCCTGGTCGGAGATGCATTGGGCTCTATGGTATAGAGTCTTGATGAGGGAGTTCTTCTGGGATGGATGGTGGTGAGAATCTGGTTTTAGGTAGGCATCCGTATGGGTGGCTTTCCTGTAGACAGAATGGCTCATTGAACCATCAGGTCTCCTTTTAATTAGGACATCCAAAAAGGGTAGCTTGCCATCTTTTTCAACTTCCATGGTGAATCTGATGGCTGGGTGTATGGAATTGATGTGGTCGAGAAATTGGTCTAGAGCAGGCCAGCCATGTGGCCAGATGACAAAAGTGTCATTTACGTACCTCTTCCATAAGGTCGGGTGTAGAGTGGCAGTCTGGATGGCGTCAGTCTCAAATTTCTCCATGAAAATTTTGGCTACAACCGGAGATAGGGGGGGGCCCATTGGGGTGCCCTCAGTTTGCTTGCAGAAAGTTCCATTCCAGGTGAAGTATGTATTGGTTAAGCAGTGTCTCACCCGGGGGGTACCCCAGTATTCAGTCCTTGATTAACCAAGTCTTCAATGATTGCGATGGTGTCAGGCACAGGAACCTTGGTGAACAAGGAAACCACATCAAAACTGACAAGCAGGTCGTCTGGGGACAGGGAAATCCCCTTGATTGTCGAAACCAGGTCAGTAGAGTTTAGTACCGCAGAGGTGGTTTTTCCAGTGAAAGGCTGTAGGATTTCAGACAAAAAACGAGCCAGTTTGTAGGTGGGGGAGTTGATAGTAGAGACAATGGGACGAAGAGGTGTATCTTCTTTATATATCTTTGGCAAGCCGTACAATCTTGGTGGCCTGGCTGCAGAAGGTTTCAACGAGAACTGTTTGGTCCAATCAATTAATGCGGCTGAAGCAGAAATGATTTTGTTGGTTTTGGAGACGAGGCTGTTGGTGGGGTCTCTTTTTATTTTTGTATAGCTGCCATCGTTGAGTAGTTCCTGAATATTGTTGTTGTATTCTATTTTGTCCATGATGACAGTGGCATTGCCTTTGTCGGCTGAGAGGATGACAATGTCATCCCTCTTTTTTAATTGAGCTAATTCAAAACGCTCATCTTTGCTGATGTTGCTAGCAGGCATCTTAGCGTTTATGAGGGTTGCAGAGATTTCAGATCTTGCTACGTCTGCAACGATGTGACTCAGGCCCTTGAGAGCTACATCTACTCGGGCAATTATATCATTAACTGGTATGTGTCTAGGTGTGACTGCAAAGTTTAGTCCTTTAGCTAGAACGGATTTCAGATCTTCAGAAAAAGAACTGTTACTGTGATTAATTACGACTTTGTTAGCGTCTAGCTTTTCTATGTGTGGGTCCGGTCTCTTGTTTGAGAGACGGTTGAATTTGGAAATCAAGTTGTCTTCACATTTGGTCGACATAGCGGCAGCTGAAGAGGTAGTCATTTTGTCTACATGTTCCCAATCCGATGTGGACATTGTTGCACTCAAAGATAAGTGTGATTTGTAGAGTGTCTTGTCTAACTGATCAAGATCGGTGCGCGTAAGTCTGATTTTCTCTGAGATAAGAGCTAAGCTAGTTCTAGACAGAATTCGTTTAGCATTCGAAGAAGTTACAGCAGCAGAGGTTAGTGTAAATGCGATTGGTATTACCTTAGAGTCGCGGCATCTCTTCAGAACGGTGAGAGACTCGATTAGCTGAGCCTTCTTATCACAGAGCTTGTTGAAGGATCTCAAAGTTATGTGGAATCCCTCCCCATAGAGGCGGTTAAATTTCGATTTAAAGTTTTCGTGACTGCAGGGATTCATCTTCTTGTTTTTTTTTTTCGGTAAAGTCTCCTGCGACCGCTCTCCCATTCACATGTTTCATTGCTTCTACATACTATTAACATTCCCTCCCTTTGTTAATGCTACCCCCTGCCCCTCTCCCTTTGGTGCTGCTGATCCTGCATAATGCATGGGCATAATATGACTTTGAAACCCCCCCCGCCCACCTCCTACGCATTTCCCATTAATATGCTAAATTCCTCTTGATATGCACATTCTTTTGTTAAGGCGCTCTTCTTCCACCTCCAACCCAGCTTATATATAAGCTCCTAGCTTGGCAGTGTCTCATTCTTCACCTGAAGACGGCTGCTTGCGTTGTAGCCGAAACGTCGTGAGAATTATTTTATTATGTTTTATTTTTATTATTTTATTACTTCCCTTCTACGTGACTTTATCGAAAAAAAAAACCAAGAAGATGAATCCCTGCAGTCACGAAAGCTTTAAATCGAAATTTAACCGCCTCTACGGGGAGGGATTCCACATAACTTTGAGATCCTTCAACAAGCTCCGTGATAAGAAGGCTCAGCTAATCGAGTCTCTCACCTTTCTGAAGAGATGCCGCGACTCTAAGGTAAATCCAATCGCATTTACACTAACCTCTGCTGCTACAACTTCTTCGAATGCTAAACGAATTCTGTCTAGAACTAACTTAGCTCTTATCTCAGAGAAAATCAGACTTACGCGCACCGATCTTGATCAGTTAGACAAGACACTCTACAAATCACACTTATCTTTGAGTGCAACAATGTCCACATGGGATTGGGAACATGTAGACAAAATGACTACCTCTTCAGCTGCCGCTATGTCGACCAAATGTAAGGACAACTTGATTTCCAAATTCAACCGTCTCTCAAACAAGAAACCGGACCCACACAAAGAAAAGCTAGACGCTAACAAAGTCGTAATTAATCGCAGTAACAGTTCTATTTCTGAAGGTCTGAAATCTGTTCTAGCTAAAGGACTAAACTTTGCAGTCACACCTAGACACATACCAGTTAATGATATAATTGCCCAAGTAGATATAGCTCTCAAGGGCCTGAGTCACATCGCTGCAGACGTAGCAAGATCTGAAATCTCTGCAACCCTCAAAAACGCTAAGATGCCTGCTAGCAACATCAGCAAAGATGAGCGTTTTGAATTAGCTCAATTAAAAAAGAGGGATGACATTGTCATCCTCTCAGCCGACAAAGGCAATGCCACTGTCATCATGGACAAAATAGAATACAACAACAAGATTCAGGAACTACTCACCAATGGCAGCTATACAAAAATAAAAAGAGACACCACCAACAGCCTCGTCTCCAAAACCAACAAAATCATTTCTGCTTCAACCGCATTAATTGATCAGACCAAAAAGTTCTCGTTGAAACCTTCTGCAGCCAGGCCACCAAGATTGTACGGCTTGCCAAAGACACATAAAGAAGATACACCTCTTCGTCCCATTGTCTCTACTATCAACTCCCCCACCTACAAACTGGCTCGTTTTTTGTCTGAAATCCTACAGCCTTTCACTGGAAAAACCACCTCTGCGGTACTAAACTCTACTGACCTGGTATCGACAATCAAGGGGATTTCCCTGTCCCCAGACGACCTGCTTGTCAGTTTTGATGTGGTTTCCTTGTTCACCAAGGTTCCTGTGCCTGACACCATCGCAATCATTGAAGACTTGGTTCATCAAGGACTAAATACTGGGGTACCCCCTCTGGTGAGACACTGCTTAACCAATACATACTTTACCTGGAATGGAACTTTCTACAAGCAAACTGAGGGCACCCCAATGGGCTCCCCCCTATCTCCGGTTGTAGCCAACATTTTCATGGAGAAATTTGAGACTGACGCCATCCAGACTGCCACTCTACACCCGACCTTATGGAAGAGGTACGTAGATGACACTTTTGTCATCTGGCCACATGGCCAGCCTGCTCTAGACCAATTTCTCGACCACATCAATTCCATACACCCAGCCATCAGATTCACCATGGAAGTCGAAAAAGATGGCAAGCTACCCTTTTTGGATGTCCTAATTAAAAGGAGACCTGATGGTTCAATGAGCCATTCTGTCTACAGGAAAGCCACCCATACAGATGCCTACCTGAAACCGGATTCCCACCACCATCCATCCCAGAAGAACTCCCTCATCAAGACTCTATACCATAGAGCCTAATGCATCTCCGACAAGGAACACATTGCCAGTGAACTCAAACACGTATGCCAAGCTCTTAAGGCTAATGGTTACTCCGACTACACAATTCGTAAAGCCATCACTACAACCATCAAGAAGGATCCTGTTGAGGAGCCTTTCAAAACCATCACCTTACCCTACATTGCTGGGGTCACAAAAAAGATCTCCAAAATCCTGATTAAACACAAGATTCAGGTCCGATTCAACACAGTACATAAAATCCGTGATCTGGTCCCGTCTGTAAAAGACGTGGTTCCAGACATACAGTACCCTGGCGTCTACAAACTAAGTTGCCTCTGTGGTAGCAGTTACATTGGAGAAACCAAACGACATGTCTCGGACCGCATCCGTGAACATAAAGCAGACCTGAAACACGGTAGGACAAACACCTCAGCCGTGGCAGATCACTGTTACAATTCAGTGGGCTCACATGACATTGACTTCTCCAAGACAGAGGTTCTCTGCAAGCCATCTGGCTACCATGAGAGATTCGTTCATGAGGCGATCCACATATACATACACAGAGACAATTTCAACCGAGAAGATGGATTTTGGCTCAGCAATCATTGGAAGGACGTAATAAACCATTTAGGATATTAACTGATTGTTGTTCACGTTTACGGTGACTTTCAGACCGCAGTCCACTCACTGGCATTAACTGTGTATCTTGTGTTCTCCACAGGGAATGCATTATTTGCTCCGCTGCGGGTCTCCTGCCACCGCTCTCCCATTCACATGTTTCATTGCTTCTACATACTATTAACATTCCCTCCCTTTGTTAATGCTACCCCGTGCCCCCCTCCCTTTGGTGCTGCTGATCCTGCATAATGCATGGGCATAATATGACTTTGAAACCCCCCCGCCCACCTCCTACGCATTTCCCATGAATATGCTAAATTCCTCTTGATATGCACATTCTTTTGTTAAGGCGCTCTTCTTCCACTTCCAACCCAGCTTATATATAAGCTCCTAGCTTGGCAGTGTCTCATTCTTCACCTGAAGACGGCTGCTTGCGTTGTAGCCGAAACGTCGTGAGAATTATTTTATTATGTTTTATTTTTATTATTTTATTACTTCCCTTCTACGTGACTTTACCGAAAAAAAACCAAGAAGATGAATCCCTGCAGTCACGAAAGCTTTAAATCGAAACATTTTTCATAATTTATTAAATGCTAAACTCCAAATATACGGGGCTACATATTTAATTGCTCTTGATAATTATAAACTGTTATTCCAAGTGGAACTTTTTCAGAAACAAATAGATTTCCAATAATAAAAAATACAGCCAAATTAGACTGCTATAAACTGGAAATTGCATATTAGCTGTCAGCTATAATCACAAATGCAACCATATTTTAACAAGCTGCCACACCAGATGTGACCCCATGGGTAAGCAGTGGATTGATAGTTTCTGCATACACCAACACCTTGACCATCGTGGGTTTTCTCCATCACGGATTTCACTTCAAGCCAAATATAATTACGTTTAGTTCAACGATCATGCCCCTGTGGCTCGACCATTCGCAGTTGACCGCAAGATCCCTGCATGCATCGTAAGTGTAATGCTTGCTATGATGCTGCCGCGAAAGAATACGCGCACCACTTTGTCTCCATATTGTCTCCCCGTGTGACCCAGTGCGGGTACAAGTTCACATGTTCATAGCATCCAATGAGGCAGTGAGGTTCTACTGACAGTTAAAGACGCTGCCATGGGCCTCTAGTCAACAAGTTTAGACTCCAGTTCAAACAGCAATAAATCTGACTTGTCCGGATTGAGTTTCAGTCAGTTGTTAGACAACCAACTGTCGATATCTGACAGACAAGCAGACAGGGTAGTAAAGTTCTGCTTATCCGAA
The DNA here is from genome assembly GCF_964198595.1 of Lampetra fluviatilis. Taxonomy (NCBI): domain Eukaryota; kingdom Metazoa; phylum Chordata; class Hyperoartia; order Petromyzontiformes; family Petromyzontidae; genus Lampetra; species Lampetra fluviatilis. The sequence continues at coordinate 5,132,530 of NC_136285.1, forward strand.
CAGTAGGGGTGATAATATCAACCCCTGTGTGACTCCACACGTGATTGGCTGGGCTGAAGGAGAATGAGAGCCGATTATTTATATTTTGGGAGTGCTTGATCAACAATGACCTTAACCAATTGAGTGCAGTCCCACAGATTCCCACATTCTGTTCTAGCCTTTGCAATAAAAGAGCATGTTCTAATGTGGCCAACCCTGCTGAGAAGTCTAACAAGACTAACATAGTTGATCCCTCTTTATCTAGCACATGGTATAACTCATCGACAATACAAAGGGTAGCTGTCTCAGTGCTATGAAAGGGTTGAAATCCAGACTGGTTGGTGTCAAAAAGTCTGTCAGATAACAAATGGTTCTGTAACTGCATAGCAGCATGTTTTTTTATGAGTTTGCTTAAAAATTGTTAAATTCATATAGTCTGATAGTTATTACAATAATTATGGCCCAGGTTTGGTTTCTTTAGTAATGTTTCAACAGACGCAAGTTTCAAGTCATGAGGAAATACACCCTGACTGAATGATTGACGATTTTTAGCAAGATAGGACCCATAATGTTATGGCTCTGTTTGCCCAGTAATGAGAGATGTGGATCAGTCACAAAAAGTTGGCTTCATCTTTGTTAAGATTTCTGTGAGATCAGACATAGCGACTTGTCTGAACTCATGTAAACAGTGAGCCACAGAGTCTCTCAGCTGGGGACTAGAGGGGGCTGAACCAACAGTATTGGGAATGGATATTCTCAGATTATGAATTTTGTAAAAAAAAATATGATTGAAAGGCATGACAGGTTTCCACTGACAACTTTGAATAAATCCTGAGGTCGACTCTTGTTTCAATCCTGTTTGCAGGATACGTTGACTTGGCATCAACGATTTCCTGGTGATATTATTTCCTAATCAGTTTGAGTGAAAACGTGTCAGCTAGCAGGCTGCTTTTACACCAACGACATTCAGCTGAGCGCAATTGCCTTCTGAGAAAAATCAAGTTTTGTGTGAACGAGGGTTGAGGGGGCAAACACATAGGACAAAACCTTATTTTTGGAGCCATTGAGTCAAGAACGTTGGTGAGTGAAACGTTACACAAGTTTATTAACTTGGCAAGCTGAACTGTGGAGTTAATAGTCCGCAGTTCCTCCTGCAAAAATGATGTCAGGTTATCAGTGGTTAATAATTTATTAGGTCTAATTAGAATGTTTTATTTTTTTATACGAGGATGAAAACGAGCTTTTATGTTAAGTTAAAATTTAATCAGAAAATGATCCGACCAGTGGACCTGAATAAAGCCCAAAATAGAAAATGTGATCTGTGCAAAAAAAATTACGTCCAGTGTATGTCCAGCTCAATGGCTTGGACTATTGACATATTGCATATAGTCTAGGCCAGGGGTCAGCAAGCTGCGCCTCTGGAGCTGCATGCAGCTCTTTAAAAACTATTTCGTGACATTATGTAATAAGCACCACCGTCTTGTATTCACTACGTGCATTGCGGCTCTTGAAAGAGTTTTTTTATGAATTCGAAAAATGTCTCTTCTTGTTATTTTGCTTGCCAACCCCTGGTTTAGGCTAAGCATGTCTATGAACTTGCAGGCTAACTTGTCATGGGGAGTGTCGACCCAGGCACTGAAATTCCCCAGTATCAGGGAGAAAGGGGACTCCAGTGACAGGGTCATACTCAGCTCAAAAATGTCATCCACCCAATCAGAATCTGAACCAGGGGAAATGATAAACAATGGACAGTTTAAAGGAGTAATTGTTCTCAAACCAGCAATGAACATATATATTCTAAGGACTTGAAATAATGGCAGACCTACAGGTGCAGTGCTAATGATCCTGAAAGATGACAGCTACACCACTACCACGTTTTGAGAGTCTATTCACTTGGTGTATTTTATAACCATGGGGAAGGAGGTTTACTATGTCTGGAGTGGATTATTTATGAAACCAGGTCTCTGTCAGGCAGGGAAATTGGGGTTTCAGCTCCTTGTTTTTTTCTGATAAAGAGATAGCAGGCCTAGCTGAAAATCTGTCATTAATGAGAAAAGCATTCATTCCCAAGATTAACTGAGAGTCATCAAGGATAGGAGTATGTTTTAAGGGAATAGTGATTTTCTGGCTGGGATTTGTTCTTGTAAAGTTAATTGGTAAAATGTGATTGAAGATGGTATTGTGAATGACAGGTGGTATGACAGTGACAGCATGAGGGTTAGGTACGTCAATGTGGGGAGTGGTAGTGAGGAACAGAGGACTTGGACCAACAAGTTGGGACGTAACCTTACAGTGGCGACCCGACCCATGATGCATGAGGGGCAGCCAACGCAGTGCGTGCATTGATTTACACGTCCACAATAGGTCAACGTCTCGAGCAAAAAATGTATCGCAACCCTAATAAGGAGGCACGAGAATAGCTGGCCATGAGACAAGAGTGCCCAGAGAAAACCCACACACACATCAGCCATACATCTATTCGCTATACTGCTTCATTGTCTTGCAGGTAGGTAGCTCACATATGGTCAATTTGTGTGTGATATACCAAGCCAACTCTATGACGTTAAAGTATCAACGGAATGTCCATAAAGGGTGCGATCAAAGCTTTGAATGTACAGCACAAAAAGATGTCACACTGACAGGATAAGATTACGAGTCATAATGATGCATTATATTACGGAAAATATGTATTGATGTTCAGAAGTTACTACGCTGACAAATTATTTTATGTTTGCACGTATCCGTTTAACATATATTCGCTAATACAATTTTGATCACCGCGTGTAAAAAATAAATCGAAATGTAAAACACTTCACCTGATTGTTGAGGTTGTAGAGATACTTGGACACAAAGATGTGAATGTTTCGCATGATCTCCAGAACATCGAGTCCCTGCAATTAAAACAAACATATTCATGTAATAGCATGCACTTTCATAAATATTGCACTACACAATAAATACACTATTCATTTCTTATCCCTGCTACCAGTACCTGCCACTGCTATTTTCCAGGTAGTGGTCTGATACCCTAGTGGGTAGCATACCGGCCACTCAGGAAATCACCACTGGATCAATAATTTCAATTCTGCAGCTACCCAGTAATGCCATAAGGGCATTCTCAGTGACATTTTTTGACAGTTTGGACATACTGCACTTATGTTTACAGACATATTCATCTAAAGAACACTGGGTCTAAGGGTTATATGCCACCGACAACGTGCGTGCATTGTAGCAGTGCAATTGCAGCGGCAATTGAAAGCTCAGCTATGAGCTGGCACGAAATGCCTGCATTAGACACTTTGTAAGCGAAAACAGCGTGTGCCGACTGTGCGCTCGAGAAACGTTGAACAATGAATGAAAAGGACTGCCCAATTAGTGCTTGATAGCAAACTCCTGGAGTGGCACAATACCACCAAACAGGTTAGGTTTTATTTTAATCCGCTGAGCCCTATTAACGTGGCAGCTACGGTTAAGTGATTGTGGAAATTTAGGCAAGGGGAAGAATCATGTATAAAAGACAGCCTGTGCCTACCGGCTCTCATGAAAACACAATCGCATGATTGTCGTAAGAAAGATAGCCCATCCGTCACCAGTCTAGTCCTTTTACTGCGTATTGAATTAGACGGTATATGTTTGAATGGCCAAGTTTCAAATACGTGTGTGCTTCTTGAGAATTTATAATGAGGAGCTTTATTTATCCAAGTAGCTACTTCAGAGCCGGAGATGCGTGCGAGAGGGATACCACTGAAAGTAGCAGTGAGCACGGATGCTTATAACTTATACACCAATAAAAATGAACCAGCCATTCACAATTAACTGTAAGTAAAATACTTTATTCACAGGAGAAATCCACCATCCTATAAATGTGACTCAGATGAATCACTACTGCATTTTGCCATATGGAGACAATTGAGGCAACTGCCTCATTTACAGGGATGCCCGTGAATCAAAATCACAAGATTAGCATCAGTCCATTGCCTTTCTAATACAATGCACATTGGATTTATATTGCAAGCAAATGCATCTGCTTCTCCAGACAATGTACAAAAACAGTGGGAATATTTAGTTTATATATAGGCAGTCAATCATGGGCATGACTTAGAGAGAGACTGGTCCTTGCTTTTGTGTTATCCGACTTGATTACTGCAAAGCGTTACTGTTCATTTAGTTTGTTTCTCAATCCGCTGGTCTGCTAGACTATTTACGCCCACACTGTTTTGCGAGCACATCACACCTCGCTCTCTTGTCATTGCACTGGCTACCAGTCAAATATAGAGTGGACGATAAGATCCTAATACTGACCTACAAGGCTCTCAATGGGTTAGCCCTACAATATTTGCAGGAACCGATCCGTGTTTATACAACCAACATGGTATCCGAGGTATTCGGATCACCTTCTTCTAAGTACTCCGAGGTCAAGGCTAATTTCCTGGAGTGATTAGCTTTTGAGAGTGCAGCTCCCAAACGATGAAACGCCTTGCCTTTGGTAATTAATCAGCAAGAGTCGTTAGAGCTATTTAAATCTGTTTTGAAAACTCAACTTTCACCTTTAAATTGGCATTTACCCCCTAGTTATGACGATTTACCTTGGTTCTGTTTATTTCCTGCTTTTCATACATGGCGCATTGGGATCTACGAATGAAATGCTCCAAAAAATGTAAATTATTATTATTATTGAGCCTGGACTTGGGCACAGCCACCAATATCGACGACAAATTCTGCCTTTCCACCAAGACCAGTAATCTTTGATGTGGTGATAAGGCTGGCATAATTGCGGACTTCTGTGAATGCGAACATTTCCACTGTCAGGAAGCTGGCTGCTATGGGTCAGTTGCTAAAAATGTCGCTGTCATGGAAACAGGCGACCGATGAAAATCGGCACCGTTCCATTGCTCATTTTAACATTAAGACACATTCAATTGAATGTCTTATGTAGAAAATGAGCATAGCTGTAAAAATGTGGGATTTCCACTTTTGGCTCAACGTGCCCAATGGAGATAAGCACAGCTCCAGTCTTGTTCAAGTAGGGAGACACTGGGGCTTGACAAAGATAAGCAATACCTGTTCCAATGTCTGGCTGGGGAGGTGTGGTTCAGCCATATCCAGACCGTAGCGCTGCGTGGCCAGATTTCGCATCTTGCTATAGGTGGCCCAATCATGCAGCGCCACTGTGTTGAGGTTGTAGAATGTCTTGTCCAGGTAGTGCGTCACGTACGCTATGGCGTGGAAAAACATAAAGTGAGACACGGTGAAACTCGGTATCAGCTCCATATCTGTTAAGCGTAAGGTTTGATTCATTAGTGAGATGCACAGTGGTTAAAGTGTTTGATGCACAACTGCAAGATTCATTTATATGGTTTGCCCTTAGAGATCCAGCAGGGGATGAGGGAAACGTCACCGCTCCTTGGGTACCATAGTGGTGAGATGTTAACTACCTTGCCATATATACGGGAGGTCGTGGGTTCAATCCTGACCCTGACGCCTGTATGTCTGGAGTTTGCATGTTGTCCCCGTCGTCGCGTAAATTAGGTGCACGCTTTTTATTTTCTCTGCAAAGAGTATATAGCTCCCAAATGTGCCTTTGGTAATACTGCGTGTTGTTTGGCTTTTCTCCGGGTCCTCCAGTTTTTCCCTCTCCATTTTGAAACATGCGTTTAGAGTATTTGGCTGCTATGAATTTCCACATGATAAGTCACTTCATTGAGCGATCTTTTGTGGCCAGGTTTAACCTGGAAAAATAAAATTTTGCTATTTTATCAGTTTAGTTCGCTTTTATTTTGACTTAAAAAAAATATTTTAATTACTTTTATAGCCATATTTTAATTTCCATCAAAGTTTTAAAGGTAATATCAATAAATATTTTGTGATCGTTTTTTAATAGTTTTTTTATTGCTTTAAAGACTATCAAAAACTCAACCTATTTCTCCTGGCCGGTCATCACACATAAATACCAGGACTGCATACACAAAGACATATACACGCTTATATTTATTTTCACAATTTTACACCTTCACACAGACATACACACGTATTTGCACATGCTTTCTACACACACGTACATAAATAAACACCAAGAAACTGCATATAGCCTTAACAGACTATTGGGGCAAGTGCTGTTAGCGAGCACCTATGAAGATCGGCACGGCACACGAGGGGTTGGGTGGCCAGCACCACGCTCGACCGCCTTTGTCTCCCTAGTGGTGATGTTTACACATCACACCAGGTACTGATGTGAGGCCGAGTCCTGGAGGCCCAGGACTGGTTCAGATTATTGTCATTCTTATTGGTTGCAAGCAGAAATCAAACTCTGTTCGCCAGGTTCGTCGCACAGCACTACCGCTCCCCACAGACAGATATAATCACATACAAACATTAGATGCATTACAATACTGTAATATATTTACCATACACAAACACACAATGACACCTAAACAAACACAGTTGCACATACTGTACTATATCGACACATGCATACAGACATCTCGGCTTAAAGTGTCATTGTCTTTGCGGATAACAACTAAATTTCCGTGCACACCGAGTCTAAGCTCCCTTAATCTGCCCAATGCTCACTTCGTTGCTGACTTCCATGAAAAGTTGGATGCAATAAAACTTCCTCCAATTAAATGGTGTCAAGATGGGAGGTGATGTTCTTTGGGTCCCACGCACCAATTTCAAAAAGCAGCAGCCTTCAACATGATTGATGGCCAGGTAATCGGTTTGGCACAGGAAGTCAAAAATCTAGGGGTTATCTGTGATTCCATGCTTGTCCTTCAAAGGCTCATATTAAAAACATAAAAAATATTTTTTTCCATCCGAGGAATATCTCCCAAATCTGATGCCTTCTATCTGCTTTGGATGCAGAGAAGCTGGTCCATGCCTTAATTTAATCTCGCATCGACTATTGCAATGTCTTGCTCCCTGGTGTGGTTTAGAATGTGCTTAACAATCTGCAGCGTGTTCAGAATGCGGCTGCTCGGGTGTTAACCAGAACACCTTCAGATCACATTACGCCCGTGTTGGCCTCTGCACTGGCTTCCAAATCCATATAAGATTCAGTTTAAAATCTTATTGCTAACCTACAAAGCTCTGAACCACCGTGCCCCAGTCGACCTGCCATACGTCCCCTCAAGGTCTCCAAGATCTCGGAATGCAAATCTTATCTGCTTCAGTGGATAGGCGTGGAGCCCTCAGACTCTGGAACTCTCTTCCATGAGATATCAAAATCTCTGAGCCATATTTACACACTTCTGTTTATTCAACCATTAGTTACTTCAGTAAATGACTTTAAACATTGATTTTATTATTGGGGCATTTGCTTTTTTTTCACAAGTTGTTTTATACTGACATCGTTTGCTGGTGTTTCTTTTAGAGCGCTTTGAGATCTTCGGTGAAAGGTGCAATTTATTTAATCACATTTTAGTTATGACCGGGTGCTTAATCAGTCTCTCATCACCCCGGGGTTGTTGAAACGAGTATCACTCTGTGGAACTTCCACAGTGGTTGTCCTCTGGAGAGACTCGCCCCTCTGCAATGGAAATCTTGAATATTCACAACTGGCTCAGGGGTACTCGTAGAGAAAAGCACTACCTCACACTTCATTGGAACTTGGAGACACTAGGCTTGTCGATATTGGCTCTTGGGGGGGGGGGGGGGGGAGTTGCCTTGTGTTACAAAAGACAAAGCGGCAGCCAAGGGGAGGGAACATGCCTTAGAGCAGCGGTTCCCAACCTTTTTGGCACCAGGGACTGGTTTCGTGAAAGACAATTTTTTCACGGACCGGCGGGAGGGGGGGGGTTCATCATTGGGTCTTTCCCCCGTTTCAAAAAAGCTCTCCAGCGACGTTTGGTTTTTACTCATTTTGGCCAGGGGTTAGAGCTTGTGGGCTTACCAAAACTGTGACTGAGACAAGTGCGCAGTGCGGGAAAGAGGCACGGACGGAAGTGGTCAATAATAAACTAATGGAGGCAGGCCACGTGCGGTCTCACCGCTCACCTCCTGCTGTGCGGCCCGGTTCCTAATAGGCCACGGACCGGTACCAGTCCGCGGCCCGGGGGTTGGGGACCCCTGCCTTAGAGGATAACTACCAAGGAGATGGAGTGATCATATTAGCTCATGTGCAGGAACTAGATGGATTTATTGGATCCCAAGACTGAGGTTGAGTGATAAATTTGGAAGGCCTTAATTCAGCAGTTGATAGATATTGGCCCATTACAAGTCACCTAACAATACATAACATAAAATTCAGAATGCATTAATAATTATAATTATTGCATCGTGTATTGTATGTTTTGCTTATTGTACTAATTGAGTAAAACATCCAATATTTAACGTACAAGGTATATACTACACAACCCCTAACATGCTCAATACACATGAAGAAAAACAGAAGATAATAAATGCAAGACCTAATCGTTACAATGACACACAATACATAATAAATCCAGTAATAAAAGTACATACAATACACGACATACCATAAGATAAATTATTAAAACAATAAATGTAATGACCAGTATGGAATGTATAATAAAGACAAAATATGAACACGAATTCATATTCTATGAAGCATTATAAATTATAATGAACAAAAATATGTTTTTATAACACGTAAAAAAAACACAATGGAATTTAACATCAGTAAAAAACAGTAACAGTGAGAGTCATCTAATCACTCTATTAGGGGATGATGTGGTTGCATTGGGGATGGACTTGCATGACTAGCTCACGATAGCACGTGACCATTAACGTTGTGCTACAAGGACACAGAGGAGAAAACAATACAAGGGAGAAAGAGGATACATATGCAAGGATTATATAAATATTTCCAACATATGTCCTAGGAAGTATTTCACCGCAAAATGATAATTGTTTCATTTGCACCAAGCACTCGGGAAGCAGCACATCTGTAGGCCACAAATGAAACAAATGGATTGGATAGTGGCTTCACTGGCGAGAGCAAATCTCTTCTGGCAGGGCCATGTTGGCAAAGAGTGTGGCAGGTGGCACTGACTCATGCACAGGAGCGAGACAAATTGTGGCATTGCTTGACTGTTATGGATGGTGAAGACGGAGAGGCCTTGATCCAGCATTGGGTAGATCGTTGTTGAGGATGTTGATGTTATAAATGCTGTATTAATAGCAGGTGGGTTTTCATTTAGGTCGATAGACAACACAATCCAGATCAAATCACACGTAATGATCTAATTGAGAGGGGAGGGGGCAAGGCATGCAAAATATGCAGAGGCAATGTTAGCGTTGGTTGTTTCCAGGTTTTAAGCAACTTATCAATGGCGGCTGGTTTTCCGTAGCGTAAGCCCCTATAAGATGTTTACAAGAGTTATCTTTTCACCCAACCCCCACCCATGTTAGATAGGCACTAAGACGGACCGACAGCCAATATGCGCGAAAACATTAATCTATGTTGGAAAGTATAAAATAAATTATTTCCTGAGGCAGCTTATACTTTGAGCCATCTAGCTGCAAGGTGAACGAGTTCACAGAAGCTTAACAAGAGGCAGGCAACGGTGAGTGCAGATTGCCCCCTTGTTTGTGGCCAAGATATGAACTGACAGATGTACTTTCTTTCTAGCGAAAATAAGAACATTATGTATACTTTGAGTCATTATCCTGTTCTTGTTTTCCTTGAGTTTTTTTATCTTATGGATGCATTATCTCTTGAGTTAAATGTCAATGTCTCCATGGCTTAAAAAGGCATGGAGCAACAATCATATTTTATTTGCAGCCCTTTGTCTGAAATGGAAAAAGATACTTTCCGATTTTGGGAGCCAGTCTATCCAAATAAGATTATATACCATCCTATAAAGTGATATTAATTAGGGGTGCACCAAACAGCACTATTTACTTTTCCGATAAATACGAAATACCGTGTTTACGTTTCCTGTGAATATGAATTTTAGAACCAAAATATATTTATTTTTTAATCTTTTTTTGTATCCTTTAAAAAAAGTAACTGATGAGTCCGTCTCCCTCCAGACTGTATTCTGAGTATGGGCTAGGCTCTGGCTCAGCATCAAATGCGGCGGCTCAGGTTGGCCGTTAAGCTGCTCACTCAGTTTCTTTCAAAGACCGCTTGAGCGGCATAGCCTTGGCATAACCAAAAAATTGCCAACACCCCCATACAATTATACACATCTGGGCTGCTCTTTACAAATACCCTTGCATCCTAATCATAGCCATCGTAAGATGGGAGGAATAATTATATAAAAACAAAAAAAAAACACAGACACAGAAGCACATGGAGTGGTAGATACATGGGGAGAGACACAAACTAAACAATAGAAATGACGAGGCATAGTTACCAAGAAATTACAGACAGACACCCACAAATAATTGTCACACATGGTGCAAACATCTCATCATAGCCACCTAACTACCTCCTACCAAAAACCCACCAACTGCCATCAGACCCAACTTTCACTTCGATGACATTGTTTATAACCACAGCACCATGAATCTAGATTTGAAGTTTTCGTGACTGCAGGGATCCATATTCTTTGGTTCTTTCGGTAAAGTCGCGTAGGTATAACATAAAATAAATTTAATCACGACGTTTTGGGCGCAACACAAGCATCCATCATCAGGTGGGACAACCACAGCAAGAAACAATTGCTGAAGTGGGAAAAAGGGCTGCTTGTAACAAGAGGCTATGTCGGTAAGAGAGGGGGGAGGAGCCAGGGAGGAGAGATAGAGAGGGTGGGGGTGTGGGGTAGGGAGAGTGGGGAGCTGCAAGCACGACAAAATGCCGGGACTGGGAAGTGAGCGGGGCTGGGGGTAGGAGGCTGAAAAAACTGGAGATGCGGATATGAAGGCAAACTATAAAGCAGTTAAGGTTTTACCTGGTTAATAACATCCTTCCAATGATTGCTCAATTTGTATCCATCTTCTTGGTTGAAGTTATGTCTATGTTTATATATCTAGATTGCTTCATGAACAAACCTTTCATAGTAAGCTGAAGGTTTGCAGAGCACCTTGGTCTCGGAAAAAACAATATCATGAGAGCCCACAGCGTTATAACAATGGTCAGCCACGGCGGAGGTATTAGTCCTAGCGTGTTTCAGATCTGACTTGTGCTCGCGAACACGGTCCGCCGATCAAAACCATCACGTTACCGTACATAGCAGGCGTTACCAAAAAGATTTCCAAAATCTTAAACAAACACAAGATCCAGGTCCGATTCAGTACAGTACACAAAATCCGTGATCTAATCCCATCTGTGAAGGATGTCATTCCTGACATGCAATATCCTGCAGTCTACAAACTAAGTTGCACCTATGGTGATTGTTACATTGGGGAAACGAAACGACATGTCTCGGACCGTGTTCGCGAGCACAAGTCAGATCTGAAACACGGCAGGACTAATACCTCCGCCGTGGCTGACCATTGCTATAACGCTGTGGGCTCTCATGATGTTGTTTTTTCCGAGACCAAGGTGCTTTGCAAACCTTCAGGCTTCTATCAAAGGTTTGTTCATGAAGCCATCCAGATATATAAACATAGACATAGCTTCAACCGAGAAGATGGATACAAATTGAGCAATCATTGGAAGGATGTTATTAACCAGGTAAAACCTTAACTGCTTTATAGTTTGCCTTCATATCCGCATCTCTAGTTTCTTCAGCCCTCCTACTCCCCCAGCCCTGTTCACTTCCCAGCCCCGGCATTTTGTCGTGCTTGCAGCTCCCCACTCTCCCTACCCCACACCCCCACCCTCTCTATCTCTCCTCCCTGGCTCCTCCACCCTCTCTTACCTATATAGCCTCTTGTTACAAGCAGCCCTTTTGCCCACTTCAGCAATTGTTTTTGGCTGTGGTTGTCCCACCTGATGACGGATGCTTGTGTTGCGCCCGAAACGTCGTAATTTAATTTATTTTATTTTATACCTACGTGACTTTACCGAAAGAACCACAGCACCATGCACTGGGTGTGGATGCGGTGCTATGAATGCAGTAGGCGATGAGTCCTACCTTTGATGTTGATGAAGTGGTTAAAGAAGCGCACGGGCCTGATGTCCAGGAAGGGCACCAGGTCCTTCATTCCCACCTTGAAGGGGTTGCGGTCGTCCAGTTTGAGGTGGGTATGCACGGACAGTCGGAGGTCCTTCTCTATTTCCTTGCACAGCTTGTCCAGCAAGTGCTGTGGGCAGGTGGATTAGGAAGCACATGCATTATAACGTAACACGAAATTCCCCACCTGTTTCAATGAAAATCTCAGCAGAGTAAGAACACCAAGCCAAACAAATTATTAACATTGTGTTGTAAGAAAAGAAAACAACAGATGGCTAAATTCGTGACAACGTTTTTTTTTAGGTTAGATTGAGTAAATATAAATGTGCCATTAATCCACCACTACCCGACCCCATAAGTTAATAAGGTTCGTCACGTAAATAAGACGTGCCAATTATTGTACATGTTATGGGTTTACTCTCCAATACACCAGTGTCCTGAAGTAGTAAATAAGTGGCACGTTTTATTAACGTGACAAACCCTGCTAATTGGCTGTGTCGGGTGGTGGTGGGTTAACAACACATTTATATTTAGGTGATATAACCCCACGAAAAAAAACCTTTAATACGAATGATATTGGTCGCAAAAGTCTTCGTGTTAAGATGGCTAAATGTTATTTGAATGGCCCTTGCCGTAGCTGTTTTAGACTCCCACTAAGGCTGCCTGCCAATACCGTCACATGCTCTTTGGGGAAGGGGACACACTGACATATATTGATTATTGTCAAAAAAGTTAATGTGGGACGGTGTTCAATAATGAGCCAGTCACGATGACCTGATGTGTGAAGAGATGTATGTGGACCGAGAGGAGTGGGGATACAGCACAGAGATGACTGCGTGACACACAATGCATCAGTATGCGACACAATGTATCCGTATGCCACACACAGTGCATCTGTAGTGACACATAATGCATCGTGTATGCTTCAAATAACTGACACGCTAGCACAAACAACTACAGCAGCCTATGATTATACTGGGTACTGAAACATAGCAAATTGATGGTTTTGGCCCGGTCACCAATGATTGCACAAAAATCCAATCATATTAAATGTGGTTCTGCACTTAATTTAGTGAAAATCCAGCACTGAGACTGACAGACATCAGTTTAAATGCCTTATACTCACAATACATGCATCAATTTGTGCATGAAAGGCATTATAATTTATGCAAATTGTATGTGAATGATATATTTAAGCAAACAAAAACAAGACACAAACATGGATTGATAAGACAAACAAGGCAGTGAAATGAAGACAAAAATGTAAACAAATTATTGAATTGAATTGTTACTTCTAATTATAATTGAATCAATGGTGTGGAGGGGGGGGGGCTTTAGGGGTGGAGTGAGAATCATCAGTCTTTCACTCAATATTCAACAGAGTTCTGGGTGGTGGTCTTCTTCATTGGTGGCCCATGAGTCAATGGCGGAAACTCTACGTCCCCAGGAGCGAAGCACTAGGATGTATCTTACAATAAGGGTGATGTTCACACCAAAATTGAACAAGGAAACAACTGGGATTCTGGTAAATAACCAGGGAGAGACTTGGGGTTCGGGTCAGTGAAAAGGCTTAATACTGGTTAAGGGTTGAGTCATTATTGGGTTAGTTGTGCTGTGCGCCAAATTGCTTGTCCCCCCCCCAAAGATTGACCTTTTCAGTTTGTGGGTGCTCTTTGTATATGGTGTTAATAGCAGCTTACGGTGGGTTTTTCTTATGAAAGCCAAAGCAGAAATATCCACTATTATTACTAGCAAGTGGCATGTGGGACACACTTAAGTGATTTCCATCAAACCTCTATTTTTAAATATAAACACCTCACTTTTACCCTTGAGATGCATGCCACACTTTCTGTACAGCATCCTACGATGCATTTGCATTTAGATGTTCTATAAATAAAAAATTGTAATGTATTGCACAGAGCAACCGCTGTTGACTTTTCTACAAGATCTTCCAAACACATTTTTTCTGCCATGGGGGAATGACGGACTGAGCAAAATTCTGATTTGAACTCACACCCTTCCAATTAAGAGTACAGTGCTTGAGACATGGTACCACCTTCCCAATTAAGGATGATGAAGGTCACGGCACTGTAATGCAATCAGAATATAAATCATTGGTGTTGTAAGGAAATTATCCGGTGATGCTTCATTGGCAGCAGTGCACTAGCACAATTAACAACAAAAACATCCGTCAATTCGTCAATAACACTGGTAGCTTTGCAAGAAAAAATATATGTGCTCCTATCATGACTATACTTAGGTATTTACTACTATAGTGGCATTTATTATGTAACACTGCCTTAAAAGAAAATAATATATGTGACGTTTCCAGAAATGATGTGCGAAAAAGAAAGGCCAATGGCCGAAGCATCCCCATATACTATATATTTAAGCCTTAAATGTGTGGTGTATAAAAGGATGTTTGGAAAAAGTAGAGCTAAAGAGATAGACTTGGACCCAGTGGCTAATTTACATCCTAAATTAACTGGACAGAATCATATCAATATTCTGCAGATACTCCTACATTTAGACTCGATTGAGACTGTAGAAGGAAAAATAAATAAGTGCACTAGCGGGAAGTACCCGGCGTTGCCCGGGGGAAAAATATATATCTAAAAACTTCTCATAAAAACATACTGGCAGACCGGAAGTGACGTCATGGGTTCAACCAGTCTAACCAAAAGGGGGTTCTAAACAGTTGGAATATTCCAAGTCAAGTAAGCCCAATCTGTCAACAAATGTATAACAGATGTTCATTAAATGTATACACAGAAATAATACATTCTCTTTCTGTCTTATGGCTCTTACAGTTTCTAATGACAGTAGTATCTACTTACTATACAACAGAGGTGGGACAAAGTCATTGTTATGCAAGTCCAAGTCGAGTCGCAAGTCATCAAATTCATGACTCGAGTCTGACTCGAGTCCAAGTCACATGACTCGAGTCCACACCTCAGAGGTGGGACAAAGTCATTGTTATGCAAGTCCAAGTCGAGTCGCTAGCCATCAAATTCATGACTCGAGTCTGACTCGAGTCCAAGTCACATGACTCGAGTCCACACCTCTGCTATACAATAGTATCTACTCACCGTAGTAGTATCTACTGACTGCATAATAGTATTTATTGACTGTAGTAGTATATACTGACTCTATAGTAGTATCTGCCGACTCTATAGTAGTATGAACCAACCCGATAGTAGTAAATACTGACTCTACAGTCGTATCTACTGAATCTATAGTAGTAACTAACTCTATAGTAGTATCTGCTGACTCTATAGTTGTAACTACAGACTCTGCAGCAGTATATACTGACTATAGTGGAATCTACTGACTGGAGTATTATATACCGATTCTAGAGTAGTATCTACTGACTCTACAGTAGTATCTACTGAATCTATAGTAGTATCTATTTACTCTATAGTAGTATCTACTGACTCTACAATAGCATCTACCGACTCTGCAGTAGTATCTCCCGACTTTACAAGAGTATCTACCGACTCTACAGTAGTATCTACCGACCACATAGTCATATCTCCCGCCTCTATAATAGTATATATCGACTCCATAGTTCTAACTACTAACTTCAGTGCCGTGGTGAGGCCTAGTCCCGTGCAGAGCCCCCGGCCTCGGATAGATTGCCCAGCCAGCCATGGTGGCACCTTTGCAGGCTGGGGCTGGACTGCTACACAGCCCCCCACCATCCCCCTGTGAATGATAATTTTTCCCCACCCCCACCGAAATGAAATAAATGTAATCAAAGCAAGCCCAGTTATTTTATTACACAGCTACATTATAATACAAAGATCTCTACGGTGCGAATTTAGCAAACGTGATAGACAGGCCAACAAATATAAAGGATACATCATATACTCGGCGAGATTGCAACGTCTTTGAGGTCACCTCATTCATGATAGACCAGTAGATTGTAAGCTTGTTGTTTTAATCAAGGAAGTTAGATTACACAATTCGCTAATTAACGTGTGCTGTATAATTAATGCATCTGATGGACAGAAAACGTCAGTTTGCTGTTGTCTAATTTAACTGTAACAAGTAATTACGATACTTATGACCCCACAGATCTGCACTGATGCAGCAGACACATACATTTGTTCATAAAATAGCAGGAAATATGCCTACAATTTGAACAAACACTACAAGTGTAGTGTTGTACTCACACGGACATTTAACTTTTCTCCTGTGTCACTGTATTTACCTTGCCTCCAGTGTGGATGCTCCTCACTTACACTAACACACACACCCTTGTAATGAACTCCCCAACTTCCCCCTACTCACATCCGCACACCTCGTGCGCGGTAACCACTCTGTATCCCCCGCTCTCTCTCTCTCACTCTATACTCCGCTACCCTGTCCTGCTTCCCTCACACCTCCGACTTATCCCTGCCCCCAGCAGGGGATCAGCCAACACTGCTGGGGAGGACGAGGTAAGGAGGGTGAGGTCCCAGGCGTCTTCTCCTCGACTCGTGTTCTTCACCCCTTGAGCACCAACCAACCAACTTCCCATGCTGCTCCGCACACTCCCTTATATATCCCTCCTCATGTTGGGTCCCCACTTACCCCCCCATTAAGCTGGTGCCTCCACGGCACCTCCGGCACGTGCTCTCTCTTTCTTTTATCGCCTTCCATCTCCCGCCTCTCCGGCGTCTACCCCGTGCCCCAACACACACACCTGCTCGCCCCCAACTGCACCGACCCAATCAATGCTTCTCCCCTTATTGCTGCCGCCGCTCCGGTGCCGAATCCATGTCTCCACGCTTACACCTGCGCGACCTCAGTTGCATTCCATCCATCCATGCTTTACCCCCTAATTGCTGCCGCGCCACTCCAGTGTCACCTCACCCTTTTGCTAACCCCGCACGGCACGCCACTACACAAGCATGAAACATTAAAATATAGAAACAACAACTGATATTCACAATTTGGTTTAACTCGCCCAATATATAATTATATTTTATCCAATTATGTAATAATGACTGACGAAAGTCCTATATTGAGTGTCTGTATCTCTACAATTGTGCCGTCAGCATCATAGCAAGAGACAAAGACATTTCCGCTTGTAACTATTCCAGTGAGCAGTGTATTAGCCCCTGGAATATGACAACACAGCACTACTTTTGCAGTTATAGAAATAGAACCCTGAAATTAATCACTTGCAGCACTATGTCAATTCTCTTTTGGATGAAGGCCTCCCCACGCCACGTCGATCATAGGGGTAGCTTGACTTTACTTCACCACACTGGTCAGTGTGGGCTATTGAAGAGAGGGCACCAGGACCGATTCAGATATAATTTGCCACTATGTGTCAGCCGTGGCTATCAAACAGCAAGCCCTCAATTTAGATTGCTGCTCTTTATCTTGTTTCACTATAACGTCACCAACGAATTATGGAACATCATCTCATTTAATATGCATTGATTCACTTCAACGTTGTTATGAAATTTTTAAAGAAAAGAACGCCACGGCACCGGCTTTAACTTGTGGATATGCTCTATTACAAGTTTTCCTCTTCTAGTTTCTCAGTTTTAATTCCAAGCATGTACCTCTCCACCCTTATTTGTATAATTTTCCTAATTTTCTTTGTAATCATCCATGATTCTGATTCATATATATTAACGTATTGGCGGTACACGGGTATGAAAACACATTTTTGCACAATATAAAAACACATTTTTGTGCAACAATTATTTATTTTCACACGATTCGCAACCCCGGTCAGTAAATCTTGTAGGTGCGTTAAAATCAGTTTGCATGATGTCGAAGCAGTTGGAAGACGAATGTCAGTTCACATTTTTATTTTAAGACTGTTTCATGAGAACCAGTGTGTTATGCTGCACTGGTGTACTGCCAATACATCCATATCCTAACAGGCAATATACAATGGCTTGAAATATCTTCAATAGTTTGATAGGAATGGCTTAATGAG
The DNA here is from genome assembly GCF_964198595.1 of Lampetra fluviatilis. Lineage (NCBI taxonomy): Eukaryota > Metazoa > Chordata > Hyperoartia > Petromyzontiformes > Petromyzontidae > Lampetra > Lampetra fluviatilis. Next base: position 5,150,473 of record NC_136285.1, read on the forward strand.
CTTAGATTCTCTACCACTTCCATTTCAGGAAGGATTCACTATGTTTTGAGTTATGTTTTAAAATGTTTGCTCAAAGCTAGCCCAAGGGTTTATTTTAATGATAGAGTGCATCCTCCAGATCAAAGTGCTTTGTGCCACAGAAATGAATGAATTGTGTGTAATATGTAAGGTGTCCATTTGTAAGGAGTGGAAATCATTGCAGGTGTTCCACATGACTATAATTTTCATATTAAAAATAAGCTACATATGCCTGTGCTATAATGTAAGCATATTACAAAAAAAAACGTCTAGCCTGTATATATGTAAAGCAAATTTGAGCTCTAATTTCCAGCATACACGAGAGGTGAACAACCCATAAGAGGGTCTCGGAAATTAAAATTAAATCACTTATTTGGCAATAAATGCTCGAGTAGGATTAAACCACTTTATATTGGAATGTTTTTTTTTTATAAATTAACTCTGTATCGGCTCAGAAAGGTATCTTCATTCAAGATGTTGTGTGAAATAAAAGGTCAGAATCCAGTGTCTCCATACAGAGATAACCATAATATCAGCATGATAATCTTTACTTATCCTGGAGAAATCCGATGAGCTATGAAGCTATTTTTTTCACAGATGTCCAGTAGGAGCGGGTCAATACAAAACACGACAGGAGTGCAGAGTTTAGGAAAGGTAAGCAAATCACTGAATAAAAATAAATAGTAATAAATTAATATACTAAAACTAAGCCCAGTGGTGGTGGTGCACGTCTGTAATAATCCGGTACAATGGAGGCACAAGGAAAACTGTTGTTAAACGTCCTTCCCGTGCACATCAAGGTGCCATATCCTGGCTTTTAGGAGGCTACAGTGCACAAATGGGGACTCCACCTATCTGCCTGTATGAGATAGTACTTCCCTCTCACATGCGTGGGTTTTCTTCGGGTCTTCCTGCTTCCTCCCGCATGTAAATACCCATTAATTGGCCGATAACACCTTATAATAGGAGGAACGCAGAGGTCAAACAATTATTGGCGCCGGCTCATCACGTGACTACCTTCCTCCTAATCTGTGAATCCTCATGTTCCTTAAGTCGTTCTCTCTCCACGAGCGAGAGCGAATACTTTGCGCGTTAAATTCTGCCATCTCTGTACACCCAGCTGTATAAATGGATATACCGGATCATTGATTGGGGGTACTTCCAAGACATCTGGTAAGTGTAGAAGAGTAGGCCAAAATATCTTCTCAAGGGGCTCTTTAGAGCTCCCTCTAGTGGAGGCCCTTCTGCCTGCAGTGGAGTGAGTAAGCAATTGCAGGGATGCATCTTTAACTAAAGTTACCATTGACCTAGTATAAAGTGGTATTCAGTTAGTTAGTTAAGTGCTCAAATACCACTCACCACAGTAAAATTATATACTTAGAGACCTACATTAATAAGCGCATTCGCTCGAGATCTGAGCTGTTGCTAACACCTGATGATGCCTGTTGTAATCGCTGATGAAGCATAAAAAAATGTCAAATCTTATACTTGCTTTTCAACATGACAGGTTTGCTGAAAAACACATTCAATTAGCACATTTGCCCATACGACAACTTTATTTGCGTGGCTTTGTTGGGTAGTGATAGTTGCATATCTCTAAGTGACATAATACCTACATGATCTAAACCAAAAGAAACAAATTAAGGATTAATGACATACTACAAATGCTGATTTGAACACAGCAACCATTATTTATTTGTGTATTTATTTGATTAGCATTGCATTAAGATGTGGATTCCACTTTTCAAGGCACCATGCAAGCAAAGCTACCTCCTTGAAGACTTGGGTGATCTCCTTGTTGAAGGCATCCAGGAGTGGCTGGGGGGAGTCCAGGTGACGGATGTACGTCATGGGCGGCACGCAGTCTCTCAGAGCTGCAAACATGTACTGCAACAACAAAAAGGATATCCACCAGGGAGATCGAGTGATGAGATCAGTTCATGTATGGGTGATGGATTATTGTAATGCAGGACAGTGAAAAGTGGCAGGGGCTTTGGGAGGGCTTCATCCAGCAGTGGATTGATCATGGCTGATGATGGGGAGCCGCGGTGGCAAGGTGTTAAATATCTCGCCTGGTATGGAGGAGATTGTGGGTTCAATCCCAACCCGGACACCTGCATATTTGGAGTTTGCATGTTTCTCTCCCCGTGGTGGCGTGGAATTTTCTCGGTGTCCTCCAGTTTTTCCCTCCATATTCAGAAACATGCATTTTAGAGTATTTGGCTGCTGAGATATGATTCTTGAGATATAATTTGTGGGCAGGTCACATCTGAAAAAGAGCTATATCGCTCAGTGGGCCTTGCCTTGTAAAATTAAAATAGCTTATAGTTTATATTCTTGGGTCCTTCGGTAAAGTCACGTAGATAGGTTAAAAGAAAATAACAAAAAATAACAAAAAACCACGACGTTTCGATCGCAACACAAGCGGTCGTCTTCAGGAAAAGGGGGGTTAGCTTCCAAGGCAAACTGTTTATAAGGGTTTATAATGGGCGTCACCCAAATATCAGCAGCCAATGATGATGTAAGTAGTGGGCAGTCAACCCGAGGGTGGTTGGTTTTCCACCAATCAAAGGGCTGCCAGGTGAAAATTAGCATGTTAAAGAGAGATTAACATACTCTTTGGTTCTTTCGGTAAAGTCACATAAGTATGTGACTTTACCGAAAGAAACAAAGAGTATGGATTCCTGCTGTCATGAAAGCTTCAAATCAAGAGATTAGCATGTTAATGGGAGATTAGCATGTTAATGAGGGATTGCAGAGCCGCAACCAAGGGGTTGGCTCACGAAGTGACTGTGAAAGCGCAAGTTTGAAATGGGCGTTAAGCACAACTAACATCGGAAGGTGGTAGGATGGGAACATTATAGCAAATTATGACTTAAACTGGTTGATAACGTCCTTCCAATGATTGCTCAGTTTGTACCCATCTTCTCGGTTGAAATTGTGTCTGTGTCCATATATATGGATGGCTTCATGAACGAATCTTTGTTGATAGCCAGTGGGCTTGCAAAGTACCTACGTCTTAGAGAAATCTATTTCGTGTGAGCCCACCGCATTAAAACAATGATCATCCACGGCCGAGGTATTGGTCCGACCGTGTTTCAGATCTGCCTTATGTTCACGAACACGGTCCGAGACATGTTGCTTAATTTCCCCAATGTAACTACTGCCGCAGACACAGCTTAGTTTGTAGACGCCGTGTTATTGCATGTCAGGGATCACATCCTTCACAGATGGGATCAGATCACGAATTTTCTGTACTGTGTTAAATCGAACCTGGATCTTGTGTTTGCTCATGATTTTGGAAGAAAATGTAGTGACCCCTGCTATGTATGGCAAGGTGATGGTTTTGATTGGGTCCTCAGATGGTTCTTTCCCAACGGTTGGGGTGATAGCTTTACGGATTGTGTAGTCTGAATATCCATTCATCTTGAGAGCTTGGTGTACACGTGCTCCAGTTCACTGGCTAGGTGATGACGGTTGGAAATACATGGAGCTCTATGGTGTAGAGTTTTGATGAGGGAATTCTTCTAGGATGGATGGTGGTGGAAGTCAGGTTTTAGGTAGGCATACGTATGGGTGGCTTTCCTGTAGACAAAGTGTCCAATTGAGCCATCCGGTCTCATTTCGATTAAAACATCCAAGAATGGTAACTTGCCATCCTTTTCCACCTCCATACACCCAGCCACAGTACAACCTGAAGACACATCCCAGAACTATGGAGCACAACCGTGTTCTGCAAAAACTGTTCTCTGCAAAGATTATTTTTGTCACATATCAATCAAATCAAAATATCACATCTCAGAGCTAAAATAATAAGATGGGAAAAACATAATTGAAGACTTTTTTTTGTACAGCCATTGATGACCAGGATGAGACGATCAACTAATCAGACCTGAGAACGTTGCATAATCACATTACTGCTAAAATTGTAACCCAGGATCCTAAGTAGTTTTTATTCAGTATTCTGACAAGTGCATGAGCCCATTGAGTCATCCAGCCACTGGAATATTATTACTATAACGTACGTGCATACGCGATGAATCACTCGCGCCATCAAACACGTCGTCCAGATAGATGGGAATCACACTTCTGTGCCAGTACAAGAAGCTGCAGTCACAGAGTGAATGTAGCCTGAAGGGAGAGAGCAGCATGCGTTAATATATTCCAAGCACTGTGAACTTCAAACAAGGAAATCTCAAGGGCATGAGTATTGCAATTATTTGAATTGTGAACCAATTAAGCCAAATACACACATTTTATCTAAAATCTTTTAAAATTAATTTTCAAATGATCAAGCCTGAGATTAGACACATAATGAAAGAGAACATACTTAAAACGATGGTTTGTATTCAACTGCTGCCTTTAGTGAAGAGATGCTGCCATAATGACTCTGTGCCTCTTGAAACGAGTACCACATTGTGTAAGTCCACAATGGTTGTGCCCATGAATAGACTGGTCCAGATAAAAAAAAGAATGTGGAATTTTCACCATGGGCTGAGGATCATCATGCTTGCTTGACCAAGCAGGTGGTTGAACAACCCATAGAGTAGTTGTAACATGGTACATTTTTTAATATTATTATTAATCATAATTAATCATTTACAATCTTTGTCAATCAACTGCTGCTTGAATGACTTTTCTATCATGGGAGTTGTGTGATCACGCTCCACGCCCCTGGCAGTGCAGACTGTTGAAGCAGTGGGAGGGCACACCAGCTCAGATATTATTTGCCACTGATTTTAGCCGTTGTCGGGAATTCAAACTTGGGTGGCCACGTCCATAGTCCACTACACCGCCGCCCACCCGCCGCCCCCGCCTGCCTAATGTCTATTAATATACGTATTCACATTTACTGGATTTTAAGTGCCACTTTAGGTGGATTTGGTGAAACAACCCCAAGATGGACCTTCCTCAGCAGTAGCCTCGTGAGTTAAAGGTGATTCATGTTATTATTTTAACTAAATGGAAGCTGCAACCCAAAAAAATGAAACCAACTGTTGCCTTCTTATTACATACCTAGGTTTGTATGTCTCGGGCTTTCTGGTTAATGAGAAAACATGTCTTTAAGTGACCTGCGTGTGTGCCGGTGTTGGTACTCTGTTACTTCCGTTTTTCTTAAAATATCCCTGCAGTGATGCACAATAACATCACGGAAGCATTTTAAAACGTTTCTAGTGAACAAAAGTTTTCAACCATGAATAGAACAGAGGCGAAAAATGGAGACAACTTGTTTCGTATTTTTTTCCAAGTGAAAACTAAAAACTGAACCCACAATATTTTTTTCCCGGAATAAAAAACCCCAAGGAAGCGGTTAATGGTGAGAAACCAGTTTAAAAATAACTTTCAATTTGCAGCTTGAATGTCAAAAAAAAGTTTAAAAAGCTGCAATCCCTAAGGGCACATTGACTGTGAATTACAAGGGATTCACCGAGTGACTGCACAGGAGACACTAGACCTCCCAATCCTGCTCAACAATACGACTTAGCGACAAACACATAAAAGCACGTAAAAGCAACAACCGACGTTTGCCACTAAGTGGTAGAGTAATGTCACCAAGGCGCATGTGCAATGCTAGGTGACTAGTGGCGGGTGGGCAGAGACTCTTGAAGCATTGTTTACTACAGAAGGTATGTGTTACTGCAACTCCACAGCACTAACGATTGCAAGAGTTCCCCCACGACCGATGAGTGGGGTGTGTCCTTACCTCTCCCGCAGATCACTGATCAAATCCAGTTTTTTCATCACAAGCTGCAGGGACAACAGCTCATCTTCCCGGAAAATTTTCTACAAGATAAATTGGAAACTCGTTAACACAAATGCCTGAATAATCATATCACATGCATACGTTGACTATATCCTACTGATTATATTCTCGGTAGGCTTTATTCTAAGAGCTGGGTTTTCATGTTGAAAATGTGCAAGCTTGAAATACGTCTTCAGTGGGAATGACTGATGAGAATTTGTCACTGATACCACCACACACTTTGCCATCCTTTCAATTGTTGCACAGGAGACACCAGACCTCCCAAACCTGCTCTTAAGATCTACCACCATGTGATTTTAGGTATGTCCCTTGCTCGATGCCACTCAGTATCTGTGTTGGGAACCTGCTTTTCTCGATCCTGCACCATTGCAACCCTGCTCTTAATGGTACTTTCCTGCCACAGTGTATTCTGAACTTTGCAGTTGCTTATCCCATACAATACTTTCAGCATTCCTCACCAAATTCACAGTACTACATTTTGGTATCCTCCACGGTTAGCTACATTCAAAGCTTTTTCTACACGACTCAAATGCTTATTTTCTGCATAGGATCCAGCTGATAGGCAATTTGGCCGGGTTCCATTCTAATAATCAATGTCCACCATTCAAATGCTGGTTAAAGGGTCGACTGAACCCATCATCTCTCAAGGGGCAAAAACATATATGCCACGAATATCGATTGATATTAATGTCGGTGACCTAGGCATCAACCAGATTTACTGTAGTGGGTGTTAAGGCCAGTTTTTGATTTTTGTTTTTGAATTTTTTTCTCTATAATGGTTTAGGACTCACAATGCATGTATGTATGTATGTTTGCTGAAGTTCTTTTGCACTGTACGTAGCTAACCGTGCTAATCAGAGGTGCGGGGGAAGGAAAACAAAATAAACACAATATATGTATGTTGAACTTCTTTCACACTAATCGGGAGGTACAGATTGCATGGAGACACAATTTTTCTTAACCCATGCCCATCACTCCCACATTCTGACACTCCTGCCACTACTCTTCCAACTGTGTTCATGCAACGGCTGATCAGCCCTGCCAAGCAATACGTGCACTAAGAAGTGGGCACGTACCATCTGTGTGCCAATGCTGAGAGCCAGCGCAGTGATGAGGCGTCGCTCCTTGGTGCCCGGGCCATTGAGGGCATTTTCTGCAAGGACGAGCGCCGACAGGACGTCTAGACGGCGCTCGCTGTACTTCTTGTCCGAGACGACGCGTTTCTACAGACGAGGGGGCGTCAATGCAGAAAGGTGCTTGCTGATCGTCTAATTTATCACTAATCCCGGGAGAGAGCAGTTAATGATAACGATGTTAAATTGAAAATTGCATTACCGCAGTGAGCAGAGTGCATTGGTACTTTAGCACAAATTACTTATTTGGTTAATAGTCAAACCGAACATAACATGCACAATCCACAAATAATCATATTGCAAGGTTTTACTTCAGTGGTTAATTTTGATTTACATTTTAAGTATGTTCCTCAGTTTTGATTAACACTAAGGAACTTTTTAAACAGCTATGAGAAGATGCTTGCATACATTCATAATGAGCACATTTTAAACATTAAAAAAACATTCAGTACATCAAGCCAACATGCCGGGGCCAACAGCCTTTCTCTGGAGCTAAGAAAAAGGCAACACGTTACATTCTATTCACATCACTGCCAATTTAATGCCTGAATATTTCTATGCAGTCGCGCATTACGACGTACATGCGTTCTTTTGTAGTTGTCGTTAAGATGTACCTTAGCAGACGCAATGGCAGTGAGGGCTTGGTACTGCAGGTGTTGGGTTATATGCGACACGCACTCAGCCACCATCATTGTCCGCCGGTGAAAGGTGAATTCTATGGCCTGTAGAGGAACGATAAAACATTTATTTAAGAACAACTATGATTGCCCAGGGTAATAAAATAAGACATAAACAAGGGGTATGTTTCTCACCTAAAATATAAAATATAAACTATCGACCATAAATTTAAAGGAGCATTTGCTCAACCAGGAAAACTCGACTGCTTCAGCATTCTGAACCTCTGTTCAATGTTACCGAGTAGCCCTGTTTCAATATTACCGATAAACCACAATCAATCAAGAAAGCACATGTTACTATTTGAATGCAGGATAAGCGATTGCTCAACATACATTATGTTAGGAGATTATCCAACGTAATTTATCATCCGTAACATTTTTTTTTTTGGGTTAGATCACGTAAATATAAATGTGTCGTTAAACCCGCCACCACCCGACACAGCCAATTAGTAAGGTGTGTCACATAAACAGAACGTGCCAATTCTTTACTCGTATGGCACACCGGTGTGTTGGAGAGTAAACCCACAACATTTACCATCTGAGTACGATGTTTCGCCAGTAATTAAAACCGGAATCAGGTGGCAACCAGATTTGTGGAGAAATACTCCTGCTTCATTCCTTAAATCGAGGGATAGATGTGATGATGTAACTTGTGAGCCCTTCTAGTGTGAAGTGGTGGGGGGGGGGGGATTAATGAAAACATTATATAGTTAGGGGTATGGGTTTTGACGTCTAAAGTATGATTTTGAAATATGGATTTAATGATATTCTTGCACATGGCAACATGTTCAGGAGATAAATGTCAACGTCGAGGTCTGCTAGCCACGAGAGGGCTTCGTTTGTGTAGTTTTGCCATGTGTAGAAGATGGTAGCCTTCTTGTGGTCCACTTGCTACACCTTTTCACGTTACCATAAATACAACTAATATCGTCATCTAAGCAAAATGGACGTCATCAATTCGATTCTGGATATAATCAGTGAAGCATTAAATGCGAACAAAGCTTCAAGAATCAATAGACTCTGAAGTGTGAAGTCAGAAGGAAAAACGGGTTTGCGATCTATGCTTTTCCAAATATTGATAACATTGAACAATCCGAGACTTTGCTTAATCTATAGGAAAGCAAGACCACTTTGTGGTTTGAAACTCAAGTGGCATAAGACCTTGGGTCAGGTCATTAAGTGAGCACACAAGTGGACATATGCATCACTAGTAAGTGACGTAATTGCAAAAATGCTGAATTTGTCTAGACCATTCTCCACTCACTTTCAGACACAAGTAAAAATGACCCCCATTTACTACCACTGATAAGTATTTAAAACTATACAAAAACTTTTGTATTCTTAATGTTTTACCAGGTAAGTCCCACTCAGTTATGTAGCTCTTTTTCAGAAGCGACCTGGCCACAAATGATAGCTCAACGAAGTAGCTTATCATACAGAAATTAATAGCAGCCACGTTTATAAATGGAGGGAAAACCCGGAGGACTCCGAGAAAAATCCACATGACCCAGGGAAGAGAAAACATGCAAACTCCAAATATACAAGCGTCAGGGTCGGGATCGAACCCATGACCTCCTATACACCAGGCAAAGTAATTAACATCCTGCCACCATGGCACAACACACTTTCCCATAAATAGCCAGGAAGAAAATATTGTGACGGAAGAGGCATTTGCGCAGCATGGAAGAGGGCAGGTTACTAACGCAGCCATTGGAATGCGACCCGGTGTTTGGTCCCCACAGCAAAAGCCTCCATGATGATGATAATGGGAGACTAGGACCAGATCTTGAAAGTCGACTATTGACTGTGCAATAGCTGGATGATCTTTCATTGGCAAGTGATAGTGAATTGAGGTGAGCATCAGTGGCATTGGCTGTGATGACATTTTAATTGATGCTGTCTCTAACCACTAGGGTTACTGAATACATTTTAGAATCATGTGGAGGTCTCTTAATTGCAATAAAATATGCAGGTGAATAAGATCGGGGTGATTTCAATTAAACACATGTTATGGAGGCAATGCATGAAAAGCAGAAAACAAAAACAGAACCAGGGCAACCGACGAAACTAAAGAGGGAAGGCCAGTTTAAAGAGATGGGTTTTCAAATCAGACTCATATATTTATTTACCGACTCTTGATTGCCTGATTTTAAGTGGCAAGGCGTTCCATAATTTTGGTGCGCCACAATCAATGTTTGCAAGTACAACTTGATGCGTGTTTCACAAGTGTAGGAACCAATTATAATTGATCAAATCGCAGCAGCTTTTGGCCAACGATCTAACAAAGACGGTCATTGCATTGTGCGCTTTTACATGCGCTTCTGCGGCCATGCGGAACGCTCTTCCTTTCGATATTTGAAAGCCTATGGAAGGAACTACTTATTGCATTGAGTTTATCCTTCCCCTGCACCTCCAATTAGCACGGTTGGCTACGTATGGTGTGAAAGACGTTCAACATACATATATGATAGGTTTAGAATTTTAAAAAATCTCTGTTATGGAACTATCATCATAATCAACCATAATCTGTCCACTGCTAGATAATGGCCTGCATAAGTCAGACATTCCTCATTGTGCATCATCGCTCCATCTCCATGGCGCTTGTGCTCTCGGACACGTACTCTCCTGTGACTGCCACTCTCAAGGCTTCTTTAACCATCGGCCATTATCCCTTCCAGTGATGTTTCCTACCCAAGTACGCTCACTTAAACAATCAATGTTTCTAATTTGAATTTGTTCTCCGATCCACTTGTTCCCCTTTCTATCTCTCAGCTATAATTGTAATCATACATCGCTCCATACCTCGTTGTGCACTATTCAATTTATTTTAACGAACACATTTGTTGGAGGAAACAACTGGGAAAGACTAACGAGCATTTATACCTATGGCAATTATTGAAGTAAGACCAGAATCAACATGATAAAAATAAAGACATGAGTGACAGCGGGTCGAAGCGCTGTTATAAAACTGAAATTGGTATTGAAAAGTAACATATCAATGTACATACGAAATAATGTTTTTAAAGGTGCACATCATCTTCTCCAACATACGGATTAACAACATTTACACAGACAAAAAAAAAAACAGAAAATGGAACAAAAAGCTACATTAATTCTAGATTTGAAGCTTTCGTGACTGCAAGGATTCATATTCTTAGGTTTTTTCGGTAAAGTCATGTAGGTAAAACATCAAAATTAATAAAAATAAAACAAAATAAAGATCACGACGTTTCGGAGGCAACACAAGTCTCCGTCATCAGGTGGGACCGTCACAGCCAGATCTGATGACGGAGACTTGTGTTGCCTCCGAAACGTCGTGATTTTTATTTTATTTTTATTAATTTTGATGTTTTACCTACGTGACTTTACCGAAAAAACCTAAGAATAAAAAAGCTACATGTTTCATGACAGGGTCACACCTGCTGGCCTGAAGGTGTAATTACGGTTATAGCTGCATTACATAGTGCCTTATTAAGGGGCGTATCTGGGGTAAAGGTGAAGGGCGGAATCAGTCGAGAAGCTCCGGGAACCATCCAGAAGGGTCTAGAAGGTTCTAGAAAGGGGGCGTGGCCAGAGGTAGAGCTTGGCTCGCCAGGCAGATATAAGGCGCACCGAACCAAAGCTTCGGGGCTGTTAGTGTGGGGTCTGGGTCCTGGTTGCATCGCTGCCGTCGTCATCTCTTCGTCTTCAACCACGTGGCTGTTCTTCTACAAGACCGTCGCGCCGCTACGCTCATCAAACAGCCAGCGTAGCGCAGGACGGAAATGGGCTGCGTGTTTGGACAGCCTCGGTGTAGTTGCGTTACGAAGTGAATTGCCCTGTGTGCTCTTAATAAATAAGAAGCCTTCTACTAACATGTATGGATTGAACATAATCAATTCTTATACACAAGCATGATTCAATGCACTGAAATGCATGTTGAACTTCTTTCGCACCGCACGTAGCAAACTGCGCTAATCGGAGGTGCGAATGAACATTCTAAATTATGTTAATCTTTGAAGTGAAGTACGAATGTTTAAATCCCTGTCGGAGATTTTACAACATGTCAAATGCAGTCGGACATTGCTGAGACTGATGCTTCAATGGAAGCGACCTGAGCAGTGCAGGAGTCTCTCCCGTTAAGAGATCAGTGTCCACGTCACCTTCAGGAGCTCCACAAGCCGACACAGAGCCTTCACAGTGGTCTTCGTCATGGGCTTCTGCAGCGTGGCATGGAGATTCATGGTGGTTCGCACGATGTTGCTCAGGTTGAACGCATAGAGAATCCCCTGAGGAAGCACAACACAACAGTTTTTCCCTCCACATTTATAAACACGCGTTTAGAGTATCTGGCTGCTATAAATTTCCGTACGATAAGCCACTTCGTTGAGCTATCATTTGTGGCTAGGTCGCTTGTGAGAAAGAGCTATATAGCTCAGTGGATCTTACCTTGTAAAATAAAAAAAGTTTATTATAGTTTATAGACTCACTGTCAAGGCTGCTTAAGACATTGCAATGTGCGTAGACAATGTGCTTGCATCCTTATGAATTGTAGTTGAAGCAAAGACGCAAACACAAACTGTATCGGCATTTTCCACAAAGCACTTCCACAATCATGAAATCATGATAGTTTGTGCAATCCATAGAGGCAATTTTATTCCGTAATCTGCCATTTCCAAGCCTTTGCGTAGATAAAAGTAATCCACAAAAAGTGTAAATTCATCCCGTTATCTGTGTATCCGCACTTATTAATTCGTGCATAAATGTAGCCAACAAAACGTGTATGACCTGCAATCAGATTATTTAGTGAACACTGCAAAGTCACAGCATCGACTCAGCCCATCAGCCTTCCAGTGACAAAAAAATAAGCAACACTTATCCAATGAAGTGGCTTACCACAACAAGTGGAATTTCCACCACTATCTCAGAACCGTAAATTAAATTGAGCACTTCCCCACAGGCAGACACTTTCGAGACTATGATATGTTGTTGCTCCTGTTATATTGAATGGTTTGTCTTCACCTGGATGAAGAGAGAACAGCGGTTCGTCAGATCACTGGAGACTTGTCCTTTGCTCATGACCGATTCCATCTTTGTCATCCAGGCACTCACGATCAAGTAGTAGGACTGCACGTCTCTGTGAGACAGTGGACAACAGCAACATAAATACACGTAGAAACATGCATGCTCACGAATATTATTCCTTAAATGAACCTCAAAAAATAAGCACTCATGCATATTAAGCCTGACAGTGTCAATTAGGATATGCTTGTATGTAGTATTTTAAGGAAGGAACTTGGCTACTTATTGCTAAACCCAGGAATTATGTTTATATATCCATGTTGTCAGTTTTATTGTTTTTCAATTTATTTACACTCTCCCTGGCTGTGCAGCACTGTGGTTAAAGCACGCAACCCATGACATTGCAATTTCCAAAACATTTGTATGGAATTTTTTTTTTTACACAGATGGAACAGCTTCATTGCATTATATAATGAAGGAAACAAAATAAAAACCTGAAGAAGAGTAAGGCAACTAGATAGGCTCTTGCCTTACTTGGTCACTGCGAAATTATGTTTCCAAATAAACATAAATTCATAAAATTGTAACCACCTCAGAATTGCGGATGACAGTCATTATAATAATGGAACACGATTAATTAAAGAACATTATTGAAGAACTTAGTCTTAGTAAAGGCTGCAAAATGTCTTCAATACTGTATATCATTTGTACAAGGATTATTATTCACTGCACAATACATTTGCAGTGACATCGCGAAATGTCACTGTGTAGTGCCGGCCCTGGAGAGGCACAGCGTGCGGTGTAACGACATCGCGGATACCACGATGGTGTGGGTGTAGTACCGGCCCGAGAGGGGTTCGGTCAGCACTGATTGATAGCGCTGGATGGCATCACGCTTGGCATGCAGTGTCAGCCCTACAGGATAGGGTGTGGGAGTGCCGGAGTTACTAAAGGCCATGGCACTCTGGTTGACCCGAGAAGACATGTGACCAGTGAAGTCTACAAAGGGGCCCCAAGTGGGGGGCTAGGGGTGGTCACGTGGTCGGGGTCCAGATCCTGCTCGAGGATTCTGGAAGGTGGGCGTGGCCAAGGGCGGAGCCAGCCACGCCGCAGATAATATAAGCCAGGTCCCCCAAAGGGGCCGGAGTTGTTGTTGTTGATCCTGAAGAAACATCCGTCTACGTTCTACGAGTCTCCAACACGTGGACCTGGACCCGAGCTGTCGTCCGGTCCGTAGTAGCTCGTTACGTTGTAATTAGTGTAGTTAGCCTGGTGTTCACCACCATAAGTTGTTATTTTGTTAAGGGGCAGTTACCCCATGTGTTAGTGTTAATTAAATGTGTTGCCTCCAAGAGTACGTCTGTGACTCAGTTGAACTCACTACACATTTACCTTTTTTTTTTACTCATGTTACTAATATCTTTGCACAAACTATGGTAAGATATTAATCACATGTGATCCTCCTTAAAATTTGATGTTACAATTTCAGCCACATAAAAACATTACATATACATTATTCCAATAATACGTATACAGTCCAAGCACTCGTTTTACCAGGACTAAAAGACAAAACCCATTAAGCCCGCTTGCCCTAAAAAGCACCCGTAAAAAATGTACAAAAGGTTAAATGGTGCAAAGTCAGACAGACCCGATCAATTCTAGCACTCACGAGGAATTCTGTACGACTGCAATGTCCTCGCTATTTTCACACTGGCATTGTTAATTTGATGTACGTAGGCAACAGATGCACCTCAAATGGAAGACTTCTTAAATTAGGCAATTGCAAGTCAATGCACATGCTGTGGACAAAGTGGTAGCTGTGGCATATAACCCCTACCACGCACCTGCCATTTTTACTCTGCTATGTAAAATTTGATGCACCAACTCACACTGCTCCTGCAAACCGTCCAAGCGAAAAAACGCTTTTGAAATGGTGGTAAATCAAAAGGAAAGTGTGTGGTGACTGGGGATCTTTTCAAAGTTTCCTTCTGTTACTTTGGCATTTTTATTTGTTGTACACACAAAGTGAATGTGTTCTCTGCATCAAATCAAGAGACGAGGAAATTTCCATTTGGAATATTCCCCACAAGCAGAACACTGCTTCGTGTCAGGGAACCGCCATAGCAGGGGAAATCATCACAGAACAGCTGCAAAAGTAATTTCATGTTGTTTTTATATGCACTAGGGGAGAAATGTTTGCATTACCCTGCAAAAAAGCGTAGTTTGAGATATACTTTTAAAACATTCTTGGTATGTGGCGTTATCATATTGAATAAACCATGACAAAGGCCAGGCGATATTGAAAAGGGCAAGAAATAATGATTGAGAGGATAGACAGCAGTGATAAGTTTTTCAGCCAGGGCCAATAATCATGAGGAGTTAAAAAGATGCTCACTATCTGATACTGTTGAATATATGGATATATGCAGAGACAATTGTAAAGAGTTCATAATAAACGTTTTTGGGTTAGATCGCGTTATTTATAAATGTGTCGCATCATCGGGCAATTCTGGCGAATGGCGAATTGCCCGATGATGCTGGATGTAATTACCAGCGAAACGTCGTACTCAAAAATTGTAAATGTTGTGGATTCACTCTTCAACACAACGGTGGGCTAAAGTAGTGAACTATTTGTCTTTTGTCAACGTGACACTTTTTTGCTGATTGGCCGTGTCGGGTGGTGGAGGGTTACGACACATTTATAAATAACACGATCTAACCCACAAACGTTTATTATGAATAATATTGGTCGCGAAAGCCTACACGTGTTAAACTGAATTGTCAAGGGTATTTGAGGAGTTTGAGTTCGTGCCATAGGGTAAAGTCAATCAGGTTCATCATCGATGTTTTGGGTCACATCGTGTACATTTTTAAGAAATGTATTGTATACTGTCCTCCACTCGACAAAGCCAATTAATAACGTTGTCACGTGAACAATCGTGCCAATTTATTACTGCTTCAACACACTGACAAACAAACCTATTGCTGGTACAAAATAATAATTGCTGTCGTTGTGCAGAATATAAGTAACAAAATAAATAATCAGACAATATTCCTCCTCATATCTGTGTTTGAGAGTAATCTCGCAACATTTAAATAGGTATGACGGTTACATTCTATAGTATTACACAAACAATGCATTCTTAGACACTTTAAAGGCTAGATTTAAGTACTTTTAGAGTGACACACAAAAAGTAGGTTCATGTAATTCTGCGTGTTATTAACTTAGACATTTTTTCACAAGGCCACACTGAAAACATGTAATAGCCGACTTAATTTAATCCTCTTACAGATGTAACTTAACAGAGCTCTCTACCCAGATGAAAGTTTTTCTGACTCAACTACAAATGCATTACATTAATGATTTACAAGTGATTAAATACAATCCAGTATTAATACAGCGACTTCAATGCTGCATTTCCTCAACTGTCAAAACAGCAGAGTATTAAGCAGGTAGGTGCACAAAAATAACACATGTAAGTGTAATGAAAAAAGGGAACAATTATAAATAAGTGTACATTAAATCAAACAGAAAAGCATATCTACATACATCTAAAGATACAAAGACAATTGCATACAGACAGTAACAGTTATGTACGTCATTAAAGATGCCCGACTATTTTACGAGGGAGATCCGTGGTGCGTGAGCACAGCAGCAACAACACAAAAACGTGAATGTTGCAGAGAACGAGCGCAGGTTCTCCCTAAGGAATATTCGACAATGAACACCCAAGGTAAATGACGGTCAGAATCAAAAACAGCGCAAGTTTGGTATGAAAAAATTAGGTAAGCTCTATATTTCAGTCTAACAAAACATGTCAAAAGGCAATGCAAGCATGTGGGAGCAAGAGGTGCCAGAACAGGTTAGGTACAGGTATGCTGTGCTTTGGTTTAATAGGGAAGCAAAGAGGGGGAGTTTAGGGAGAGCACCAAGCTGTAGTTGAGCAAAAACACGGAGCAGCAATGTGAAATGACTTTTTATCAAACAAGTTTAAGCAAACGGAAATTGTAGTAGAAATACGGAGGCACTTCTGAGGCTATGGGAAAGAGTTAGGAGAAACTAAGTAGACCGTTAGGTAATTGACCTATAAAGACAGCCAAGTGATGGTCTCTCCAGATGTGTAGCAGGGACAGATTTGAGTCAATGTACAGGTTGCAAAGATGAGTTCTACAGGGTGTGTCGAGGAAAAAAATGGAGATCAGAGTGGTATAATGAAATTAGATGTTTTTAGGTAGATTCATAAGCTTGGCGGTAGATGGTGTCACAAGAATAAAATATGGGCAGAATGGTGGCTTTAACAATATTCAGACGAAGTTGAGATGGAATACAGAATTATTTTCTGTATAGGAATCCAATTTAGTTGTTTTAGTCATATGGTAAATGTGAGTCTGGAAATAGTTTTGAATCCAAAGTAATGCCTATGCATTGAAAGTTGTTAGCCTGCTCAAAACGATGCGAGTCCAGAGCCATACTATGCTTTTCAGGATAGGTTTTAGTTTATCCCACAGGCAAATTATGGTGTTTTTGGTTACATATTTAGAGAGATGCAGAACACATACTAAACCACAAAGAATCCTGCTATGTGGTATCAAAAGTCAAGATGAACCAACCACAATATCACATCCTTAGCACCAACTTAATTGTGATTTTACAGTGTCAATAAGGGGGCACATAAGAAAACAGGTGGAAAATGTGTAGTTTAAACATGTACAGTCACGAAAACTTCAACTCTAGAATGTGAAAACGCATTTCTTTAGAATAGCTTTTTGCACCTCTGATTAGCACAATTGGAAACGTATGGTGTGAAAGAAGTTCAACATACATAGATACGTTTTGTACTCAATATAAGACATGCGCTCCATACACAACAGAGAATGCGAGGTGTTTAAGAGCCAATGGGTCCCAACAAGTTGCCAATGTCTGACTAAGATAGATTTATTATTCGTATGATTAAGTTTCATCACCCAGGACTCAGAGAATGATCAAGTGTTACATAGCCCGAGATGACTTGTGAACACGCCTTCACATTTCACTGTCAATGTCAAGAGGTCATCACAGCATCATGTAAGAAGGTCAAAACAAATAACATGGAACAAAAATAGGACAGTTCACAAAAAACACATGGAAAGATAGATACTCTTAATTGCATTGAGAAAGTAGAACTTATGTATCAGAGAACCATTGCAAATTAGACATCATAATGGCTGTTAGAAAAAAAAGAGTTTGGGCAGGACACACTGCTAGAAAGGACATCAGATGGATGAAACTGCCTACAGAATGGCAGCCAAAGATGGCAACATGGCCAAGAGGAAAACTACCGCAGAGATGTGGTGATGAAATTAGGTCATGTGAAGGGTGAGATAGAGGGATGGCATCATCACTGGGAAGCTTTCATCCAGCAGTATATGACTGGTGTGATGATTAAATGCAACTGTTTACTGAGTTTCCATAACGTAGAAAAAATAACTCACCTTATCTATTTATTATATATAAAAGTAAAAAATTGTCTGTTTGTGGGTTTGTTTGTGGGTTCGTGTCTGTTCGCGCGCTTGCGAACGATTTGCCTCTCCAACGGTGGGGTTTACGTTAAAAAAAATAGCCAGGTACCAAGCCGTAAGCCCCGCGGCAGGCACTATTCCTTTTTCACATCCGTCAACTTTAAATTTGTTTAATTAGCGATTTAGTGCGATTTTTGTGCGCTATTTATTTTTTTATGATGCGTGCACGACCAAACCAACGCACTGGCCTTTGGTGGGGGGGACGGCCCATGCCAAGTCGCACGCCTTCGGTGGGAGTGAGGGGGACATTTTCTTTCATGTTAAAAATGCTCTAAAAATACACTAAACGCTGACGTTAATTCTTCACTGTGTGATGTCCCCCCCACCCCGATGTGTGCAGTTATTACTACTATACAGTCGCTAGATGCTACCACCATAGGCAGTAGATATTACTGCAGAGCGGCCAGGGAGATCGTAGCTGGGGGGGAGGGTCTGGGGTAGCAGCCCAGCCCCAGCCTGCCAAGGTGCCACCTCGGGCCGGCTGGACAATCTAGGCGAGACCGGAGGCTCTGCACGGGACTACGCCTCACCACGCCACTCTGTCAGGTGAGTACTTTGTGCTATAGAGTCGATAAATACTGCTATAGTCAGCATGTACTACTGTCGTGATAGCAGGTACCACCACAGTCGATATGCACTGCTGTAATCATAGCAGGTACCACCACAGTCAGTACGCACTGCTGTTAGATTTTTAAGAGTAGTTTTGAAATCTTTTTAAGACACGGGCAACGCCAGGTACTTCCCGCTAGTTAAAATTGTCCAATTTGTATAAGTTAACTTTTCATTTTGCAATACAGAATTTGTTCTCGTTAACAACCAACCCTAAACTTAATTGGTGTGTGCTGATTAAGGTACGGTTTTTGCAATACCTTCCTTGATTTGAGCTAACTTTTCACTGGCTAGAATTTGTCAAGTGCAACTTGTTCCACATTTATTCTCATTCTCCGCATTACAAATGTATTTACTACAAAACATTTAAAGGACAAATTGTGATGTTCTTTTCGTGTAGAATTCATGTTCTGGAAGGTCATATACCAGCTTTGTAGTCATCCTATTGATTATGCAAACATTTGTCAATGAAATAAACATCACGAAATAATGTTTTACAAATGAATGTATTAAATACAAGGTGGCAGAAATCAGCAGTCGAGACGGCAGTGGGTTGCGTACTTGGGCAGAGTCTGAGCCTTCTGCTGCAGGTGTGCATCTCTCTGCACTGGCACCGCTTGCAGAGTTTTTTTCTCCACCAACTGCTTGTCAGCCGGTTGTACGCGCAGAAGCAGAAATTTGTCCGCAAACCACACCACGTTTGCCACCAACGTCACTGCTGGCATCTGCAGGAGACAAGGATTTTTTTTAAATCCCGCTGTTTAGCCAAATAGACCAGAAGGACAAGTGCTGTTAGCTAACATTTACTACTTAGGCCCATAAGGTTTAATAACCAGCAGCATACATTGACCCCTATTGCTCATGAGCATTGATGTTCATACACCACACCAGGTATTTATTTAAGGCTGAGTCAATCTAGATGTTGGAGTGAGATCACTAAATTGCTACTTAAAAACCCAGTGTCATCAGGAATGCTAGTTCTGTGTGCTCACATGGCTTTTATAGCCTGCTTGGTCACCAGGCCATTTCCATCAATTTAGCACACTTAAAATCATGTTTTGCTCTCAGGAAGCTGTCAGGTTCATTGCTCTTACATTCCCTTACATGTATCTATTGTTAAACACGGTCTAAGCAGATGGTAGGGGGTGGAGGGAGAGCAGGTCAAAAACAAGTGCCAGACTACTCAGCCAGTCTTATGTTCACGTTGTGTTACCAGAATGGGTAATGCAATATTTCGGGCCCACTTGTGCAACCGTCACTAAATATAGAATAAAGACATACAATTAATATACAGATGAACATCGCACATGTGTAAAGGAGTTCCAGTCAGGTTAGTCTAGTAACACTCGTTCTTTATTACTCTTCAACGCGTATAACCCGCAGTACGTACCAACCTCCAAGGATTTACTGTTCAGGTGCCACAAACTCCCCTTACCAGCTCCTTTGATCCTCTGCTCCTCCATTATCAACTTTGTCTGTCTTTCCACTAATCCCCTTAATTTCCCCAAACAGTCATCCAATCAACCCCATGTTCACACTTCACTTTTCCTGGGCTTTTCCAAATGAATCTCTGCGCCATTCCGATCTGAGTGTTTCACCACCGTCCAATCAAATTGTGTGCTCAATTCGTCAGCTCTCCATGTGACAGGTCGCCAATAGGAATTAAGCAACTTATTTCAACTCAACTCATTAGACCCAGGTGTGCATCAATTGTTTATATATTTACTTAACAGGATGAAACAAGAACAGGCCCTTTCCGTAAATATATTGCCAGTAAGGGTAAAGTCTATATTTTCGGAAAGGTTAAACTCTTTTATTTTTTCATAATTTTGATACCGGCAAAAAGGGTCCCATCGTTACTTAATAAGGTATGCCTCTCAGCATCCCTTACACATGTATGAACAAAATGCACCATTGGTGTACTGTTTATGCTACCTTCTTGTACACATCCAGCAGGGACCGGAAGAACTTCTTGTCCACAGTCCTGAAGATCTGGAAGTTGAGGACAAACAGGCAGCAGGTGCCGACGTACCTCTCCCTCGGATCGATCTCATTGGGCTCACCTGCACCGCATGACAACACAACAACACGTAGTCTATTTGTAACTATAGATGCATTGCATACTCAGAAGCCAATGTACTGAGACAACAAATTTGGCAGAATGAAGTCCAAGCCCTGGGTCACCAGCAGAGTTGAAGGGTGTGTTGTAGAGGTGGCCAGGAAGCATAGGCCCCTCATGCTGGAACACTAAGCTACAAATAAGATCCTGGCTTTGAATCAAACCAGCCATCCAGTACTCAATAACTTTCCATCCTGAAAAATGTGTTATGGTCTCGGCAGTCATTGATGTCTAACAAAACATTGCTTTCCATTTGGACTTAAAGGAAGATGTCACCCCCAACATAGCTGCTCGTGATGATACATACCTAGCCTGCATTTCTGGACTACCTGACATGAGTTGACAACTCTGTCAATGCGAACGAAGACTATCAAGTGAAGCTCAAGCATTTCATTATAATACGACAGCGATGCTCACCATGGTGACAACAGTACAGTTTTTAAGTCAATGACGACGTTAGAGTGTGCTTTTATGGCAAACTTGGCTGTAAATTGAAAGTCTTCTGCAGTGTTTGAAACAGACAACCTTGAACTATGTAGGAATCTACAAAATAAGAGCTATTTGTTTCTTGCTTTGCAGCTTCTTTTAATTTGGCTGAGCTCAAATTTTTTAAGTTATTTGACATAAGAGTCACACAGTGAACTGCTCACAGATATGCACAGCCAAACAGTACAAAACAAGCTGGTTGGAAAAAGCCCTTTTAGAACATCTAGCAATGGTCTATGACACATCCACAGGCCACTGCTTGCCAAAGTAAGTAAATTAATTATCAGAAGATGCCCTTTTAAGTACAGTCACTATATCCACAATATGGGTGTGATCTGTGAAACAGAATATGGTTTACCAAGCTTCGACTCCAATGCGGCGAACATGTTCCGAATGTTCTGGGTGAATTCCTCGGCGAAGGCACTGTTTTTTGAGACAAGAACTGTCCCGTTGTCAAACGGCTGCTCGATGCAGTTCTGAAAGGAAAATACCGCCATTTGTTACGTCATTTCATTTAAAAACAATACATCTGCACATTCTCAGTGTATCATGTCTAATGTCAGCATGCCCATCTTTTAGCAGGACTCGCATAATAATGCACTATTACTGGTTCCTTAGTACACAGTCCTGAGGTTTTGGACCTGCTGTTAAGGAATCCCTAGACTGTTAATATGCATTATTAAAGAGTTCACAAAAGGCAACAGGATTCACATGGATAAGTGCCTGAGACCATACCAGTACCCATCTACTACCCATCATCCTGCCTTGCTGCTATTAAAGGGATTGGAAAAACCTTTAGTAGCAACTGTAAATGATCCTCGGTTCAAAGTTTTTGGGAACGATTGATTTAAATCAAACATGAGAGATGTTAAGATTATGCATTTTTATTATGTTTGAGATGCGATTATGATAAAGAAAACTATTGAAAAGGTCTCCTTAAAACAGACATTTTTAATCTCAATGGGAACATCACCTGGTGCTAATTAAAATGGGAAAATGTATAATCACAAGCAACTTCATGATCCTTAATTGTAAGCACACAATGAAAACACACTGAATAAGCTTGGTGGACAATCAAATGCTTCACCTGCTGTTATGGCCCTTGTTTAAATGTATGCTTCAGGGTCTTCAATTTCTACTTTAAATTGTTTCCAAAAGCACTGTTGTCATGGGCAGCTATGATACTGTCACACCCATGCAGACTAACACAGTAGCATGTGTACAGACCAACAGACTATCAATTATCACTGTATAAAGCTGCTCAGATGGCCTGTCTTCTGGTTACACACATGCCGTAATGGTTGAAGGCTTGCCCAACAGATGCAGAAGAATGATTAACGTCAATTGAAACATGAAGGGGGATTTAGCCAGGCAATAGATCTGAATGACCTTCAGTAGGATTTCAGCAAATAGACTCAAAACAGCTATTTTAATCAGCAGCATAGTTGGCAAGGGCACATTTTTAAATGTCATTATTTTAACAAATCAGGACAGGGGAATTATGGCCAAGTGCTTGCCTCACAATGGGTTGTGAGTTCCAAGTCATGTCAGGGATTGATTCAGTTGACCATCCCACCGTGGTTGGTAAAATGGATACCCCTCTGTAAAAAGTGAACTGTGGTGAGAGAGCCCTCCCCATAGGAATGTTGAATTGTCACCACTTCTTAATGGTAATTTGAGCATGGGGATGCACTTTCACACCGAACTACGAACAACTCAACCTTAAAATAGAAGTGCACCTCTGCACAGCAATTATGAATTGTATTCCTGAGGCAATGATGACCCCTACTGAGCTTTATGCATCACTACCGATAGCCATTCAGTACCAAGCAATTCTTTATGATATTCAAAAAAAACTAATGATGGGTGTCCCTCCACAGCATGAAATACATGATGATCCCATCAGAGGTAATATGAAACGTCAGTCTCTGTCTCCCGGCTCGAATTAGTAAAGAGGCGTGATCATCGCTGTGGACAGCCCTGAGCCTAGAATGAAAAATGAGAAATTATCATGGGTACATAAATTAGAAGTGAGTGTCTACATAGCACGACCATCGATGACTTGCTACGAAAGGCTACTTAATTTAATCGACCATAGACAAAGTAAAGCACTGGCTCGGATGTGAATGAGCAACCTTCAACTGTAAGTCAATTTCTCCAACCACAGTACCCACTGGTCGGATATATCATATAATGCATTTTGTATATTCTTTACAACGACTTGGGGCAAACCAGCCTTTTATTTAATAGGTGATATCTTCTGACGACAGCCAAGTAATCAAGGTCATTATCAGTTACCAATTTCCCCACCGTTGTGATATGACAAAGAGGGGATATTACAGATGAATGATGACTGAGCTCCTGACGGTTGTTAAAACATATCACGTGTTAATAACTAGATGTGCCCCAGATTAATGCCATGATTATCCATATTTGCAGCTGCACAATTTGTATTCCTATACAATGTGGTTATGTATGTGTTCCTCATAGTAACGATGGCTTCAATCCATCAAAATTGCTCTAAACTCATGTTGCCACTCAAAAGTGTTTGTTGTTAGACATCCTACACTTGAGCACCACATCACAGATCATAAGAATGACTCTGTATCCTCAAAGTTTCACCCAGGTGTTCCACCCTGCTACCATTTAGCTTAAATCTCATGACCTGGAAGAGTGCATGTTTGCTGGTCGCGGAGAGTGCAGCAGAGAAGGGCACATGGGCACCTGCAGGATCAGGCCGTCCAGCAGCTGTGCCTCCAACTTCATGAGCAGCTTCTCCAGCGGCCGCAGCTTGTCCACATGCACCTCAAAGCGGCTGGAGTTGTGATGCACGGACTTGAGCAGCCTGCACAACGCAGCACCAAACACGTGCGCACGCAGCACACCAGAGGCCGGAGTGATAGACATGAAACACTTTATGTAATACATTTGTTATTCGCGCCATCGTAGGACACAAGGTTATCACAAAGGCGGTACGTTTCATGGATGGATATAGAATTCTAGCAGAGGGCGATGCTGCTGTGCGGTTTCACCTAAATAAATATTTTGAAGATTTATTTTATATTTGCAAAGCATGGTCCATAATTCCAGCACACATGGTCTACCTACTTCGACAAATGTCAAGGCACTGTGAAGTAGTTGGCACATAGGTTTATGGTTTTTAGACCAAAAGTATTAACGAGGGTGGCCACTGGACTTAAACCATGTGCCTCTGAATAAGTGGTGAGCGCACTACCGCTTGGCTATGGCACGGAGCAGCATGTAAAGAAGCTCCCTTGCAGGCCTAGTACACATCATCACTGTCATCATCATTGGCTGTTTTATAACCGATAGCTATGCAGTTTTCAATTTCTCAAGGAATGCGTACGTTTTTTAAAAGCTCCACTTTTGGAGCTTTGACCACAGGTTGCGCAAAAGGAAGTGTAAAAGCTTCAGGGTCTGTGTTAGCAGTGCTATAGAAGCAAATGCTAAACATATTTTAACACTTAGTTATTCTCAAACAACACCTGAGATAAAATATATACGAAAGATAAAAGTTTACCTAATGGCCCTTCTTTAGTGTAATAATCTCTGAAAGCTCTGAAGTACCGTTGCTCAAATGTTTCTAAATACACGTGTAGTGACTAACTTGGAGACGATACGACTTGGAGGCACTTCTTTATGAACAAACACCATCGGGGTTAACACTCTAAATAATGTGGCCTTCTATTGTCGGTGACGCTACTCATCCAGGACAGTTGGTAGGCTGCCTGACTGGTGACACCCCGAGATGGTGAAGACGGAGAAGACGACGAGAAGAACGGTGAAAACGACGAGAAGAACGGTGACGAAGACTTCAGCAGCACGCATGTATCCCACTCCAACAACAGCCCCGAGGTCCCCTACAGGGCCCCCTCATATACCGTCAGCGTGGTCTTGCTCCACCCCCGACCACACCCCTTTCTGAAACCTACTAGCGGGTTCTTGGTGTGCCCCTTCTGTGACCTTTCCCCTAAATCCACCTCTGGTGTATATCCTGGCCTGCTGACGTCAGGGCTGCCGTACGCCGCAGATCCCCTTCCCTGCCAGCAGTCAGCGCTATGCTACTACACTATGCCACTACACATGTGTAGTGATGTTAAATGTATCACTACGGCACGTAGCGCTAAGTGCTGTAGAACAAGGAAATATGGGTGCAGAGGCTAGCACACTGTGCAGTACCATACAGTGGGTCACTGGGGGCATGGTACCAGGTGCTAGCAGAGAGAGGCAAATGGGTCCTACCGACAGAGTAGGGGATTGCAGCCAATCCGCCAGCGCAGCAAGTAATTGCCATATAATTGGTCACTGGGGAGCGTGGTGCGGGCTGCTGGCAGAAGGGGGCATATGAGGATGAGTCACCCCGGCATTGGGTGAAGCACGTGGATGGGCCGGGGTGAGGAATGTGGGGGAAAGGTGATTGAGGGGACACGGGGAGAGTAGCCAGGAAACGTCTAGAGTTCCCGAAGGGGGCGTGGTTAAGGGCAAGGTAGCCTGGAACCTTCGGAAATGTTCCAGAAGGAAGCGCGGCCGAGGGTGGAGCTAGGGCGTGCCGAGAGGGATAAAAGGGAAGCCCTGATTGAATATCGGGGCTGTCTGCAGGTGAAGTGGAGCCCAAGTGCTTCGCCTTCGTCTCCGTCTCCGGCGTCGTGGGTCAGACAGCACGTTGGCAGTTCTGACCCGGTTATAGTTACCCCGTGTGCGCAAGACATAGGCGTGTTATAGTTCCATGTGTCACGAGTGTAAGAGTTAGGTGGATGGTAGTCTCGTGTGTAACGGTGTTATGTAGTGTAGAATAAACGTTGTTTCCTCCTAAATAGTGTCTCCGAAGTGACTCACTACACATGTGTAAAGTTAAAGGAAGTACTGATAATAATGTTGATAGTCAACAAAAATATATCCCTATCATTAAAACAATGCACACTATATAAGCCTCACCAAAATAATAAAATACGTATTGGTGCTACCACGAGTGCAGTTTACAGCAGGTACAAAAGCATTCAACCCACTAGTCACGCTGCACCCAACAATTGCCACTCAACGAATAAACAATTTCATGTCACTGCTGACAAAAGGGCATCCACTAGAAGGAGCTCTAGAGAGCCCCTCGAGATGGTATTTTGGCCAGCTCTTCCACAAAACCCAAATTCCCATCACTGCCAAACTTATAACAACAAAAAATACCAAAACCGATGCGTAGGTTTGTTTAGATTGTGGGCAAGTGTGGCCAAGAAATACCTCCAAATAGATTATTTTTTCTAAGACAATTTAGACTGTGCTGTGTACCCGCAGTTTTCCCACATGCATTGGGAACACCTTGCGTGTTTTTAAGCTTGTGCACCTAAGGTGCGTAAGTGGGATTTGCATGTTGCAGTGTGTCCAATCAAATTGCAGTCAAATCCCCTAAAAAATGATCGGCTCCCTTAACGGACTGACCTGGCAGCTGGTTTCTATTTGATTTACACTTAAATAAGTGAAAATGCCATCTGTGCAAATGACAGCATTCATTACCTTTTGTACATCGTCCAGTGATCCTTCAAAGTTGACTGATTTTCAATTATTTCATCCAATGTGACCAGCACCATCAGGAGATCCCCAAGGTGTTCATACACAGTCTGCAGCAAAGGACAGGCGCCTCGGTTGAAGCAGTGATTTCAATCTATTGTAATAATAACACTATGACACTATGTGTCATGCATTGCCTATACGTTGCAACTGGGTGCAAGTTCATTCAAGCCATATAAATCATATTCCTGCTCTGTCCGATTCATTAACTCTAGCCTCAATATGCACTGAAAAAATAAGGTGCTTGCATTATTGGTGCTATCTTCGAGTTTAAGCTAATTTGTATAGCCTCATAACCTTACACATTGTTCTGCTCTGAAAATAACATTCCTTTCACATCTTTTTAAAACATTTCACATCTCCACCAACAAGTTCAATTCCACTATTACTCGTAAAAAGTTCATGAAAGCAAATCATTATGAACACTGCCCAAAGCTGCTCCAAGCTCTTTTGATATTGAGGCAGTTAATGTGACTTGATATCGAGTGCTAATTCCATAGCATATTTTACACATTATAATTTTTTTACTTCTGATTTGATTAATGCTGTTAAATTACTAATCGTGCATTTTAACCCCAAAACAACTCTTATGAATACTTATCATGCCTCAAAGTTTTGCTTATATTTAAAGTTTTTATATATGTTTACAAAACATGGTCGTCAATGGAAAATATAGAACAAAAACTGAAAAGTGTACAAACAAGAATGTGGAGATGCATGTTTGCAATGACACGAGACAGAAGAAGAACACATGTAAAAGGGAACAAACACAGGTTAATGGCATCGTTCCTCAAGCATGGCGACTTTAGGGTCTTAAACCCAGTCACCAATGACTGACCCCTAAAAAATAAAAAAATTGGTTTGTGATTGCAATTCTGTTTAAGAAAACGAAAACATTATTTGACATATACCATATGGAATTACATTGAGAGACAGCAAGGGAATACGTGGCTTAGAAAACATATGCAGGGTAAAATTAAAATGGTTAAGAAAAGTAGGCTTGTAAAGGGCATGTTTGCGAAAAGGGATGATGGCTGATGGTTAAGAATTATTACGTAGTAGCCAAAGAATGGAGCACGTCCTGTAAGACATCCAGAGGTGGTGGAGCGATGAAATTGGAAAAGAAGAAGCTATATGTATTGTTATATCCCAGAAACAAGACAGGTGACAGCTGCTTGGGAAGACCTTCATCCTGACCATGGCTGATGATGATGAAGCATGTATAAACTCTCAGATGCATTTCTATTTTAAATTATAACCCAGCCTATTTGCCATGATTATGTACATTTAAACAGTTTGTTGACTGCATCTCACAATAATGAGTATTCTCTGATGCATGTCAGGAACAATACTAAATGAACTCGTCACCTGCTACCTTGAAAACATGAAAATATAATTTAGCACTTTGAATAATATTTTGTACTGTTGATCTGACCAAATTTGTCATTCACTAAATTTAGCCTAGATAAAGACCTGAATGTCTAAACACAAATCAAAAACTGCGTTCAAAAATACAATTTTAATAAAGAGAAAACTAATACCTGGAAGTGTACTGATGATACGTTGATTATTTTCGGTGCGGTTCTGAAAAGCATACAAAGCAACATTAAAAACTTCACCATTTAGTGCTCATCACTGACATTCGTGTTGTTCTGTTTTTACGCTGTTAAATAATCAGATCAACTTAACTGAAATAGTTTTTGTTGCAATCCTTCCAGGAACATCATTTACAGGCAGACACATCTGACCAGGTGGCGCTTTGGCAGTACAGTAAAACCTTGGATTGCGAGTAACTTGGTCTACGAGTGTTTTGCAAGACGAGCAATTTTTAAAAATAAATATTAATTTGATAAACGAGCGAGGTCTTGCAATACGAGTAGTACGTACTATACGCTTTGTCTGCCGAGCGGCATGGGATCACAACTGATATACGAGTGCTTTGATATACGAGTGCTTTGGATTACAAACACGTTTCCGGAACAAATTATGCTCGCAATCCAAGGTTTTTACTGTATTCTCAACTTGGAAAGTTGCCAATTCAAATTCCAGTGAGGAATTGATTCAGCCCATCATCCCACTGGGGTTGATCAAATGTACACCACAATGACCATTTCATGAGCAGTTATCAGGAATTGCCCTTCGGTGAGAGACTATTCACTTCCACTGGAATATGCAATATAAACCAAGGGTTCAGAAGTGCCAAAATAGATGTGGCATGTCACATTCTTGTTTGAGCATTGAGGTATGTATTTTAGCACATGATGCACATGAATACACTATCAAGACAATGTTTCTTCAAATCAAATACAATTTAATATCAAGCACAGATGCCAAGAGCTTTCCAGTAAAGCATGTCCAATTGGTTAGGACAGCCTGAGTGATGTGGAAAATGGTGCATAATTGGCTTGGTGCCTCCTCTGATAACAGCGTGTCAAATATAGGGCTACACTGAAAGAAACACCCTCTTACTTGCTGTAGGAATACAACGATGCCATCTGGTGCATGACGTTCATAACCACCTCGTAGCAGCGATTCACAAAGCAGGACAGCTCCTGTGAATAAATACATGTGAGTGTAGCAATGTTGAACTTCTTTTGCACAGTACATAGCCAACCGTACTAATCGGAGGTGCACAATTGGCTGGGTGTCTCCTCTGATAAGGCACTCATTGTTTACAGCGTGTCAAATATAAGGTTACACTAACAGATACACCCATAAATGTGTTCACATTTCATGCCGTTAACACATTTCATAATGCACAGCTGAAAATAATATATTGTATATTAGGCAGTGGCTTTGAAGATAATATCAACTTATCATGTGCAAAGTATTCGCTCTCAAAAATCAAGAGGCACGAGGAACCACAGACAAACAGGAAAGCAGCCACACAGTGAGCCGGTGCCAAATATTCCCCAATCTCTGTGGCTCTCTATATATCAAGGTGTTATCAGCCATTAAAGAGTGTTTACATGTGGGAGGAAACCGTAGCACCCAGCGAAAACTCAGGCACACTTGGAGAAACACTATCCCATTCAAATGGCAAAGGTGGAGTCAACATTATCGCTGTACTGCATTCTCCTGGCAAGCCACGGTATAGCACCATGACACCCACAGGAAAGAAGTTGGACAACATTTTTGTGATTCACCAACTCTCGCTGGATTACAGGAGCGCCACCGCAGCCCGGCTTAAAGATACATAAACATGGAGACAAAACAGATGGTAAAATCAAAAGACCTTAAGTGGAATGTCTGCATACACTCACAAGGAATGTAAATTAGCTGGCTGGGCAGCATCATTCCTCAAATTGAGGACAAATATTAAAGTCTGGCTCGTGTATACATTGTAATAAACTTTCCGCACGTCGGTAAAAAAAAACTACTGGTTTTAGGGAAAAAATTGGCAGGTTTCGAATTATTTACATATT
Source organism: Lampetra fluviatilis (assembly GCF_964198595.1). Taxonomy (NCBI): domain Eukaryota; kingdom Metazoa; phylum Chordata; class Hyperoartia; order Petromyzontiformes; family Petromyzontidae; genus Lampetra; species Lampetra fluviatilis. Next base: position 5,180,847 of record NC_136285.1, read on the forward strand.
GCTCTCACCACGGGAACATGGAATGTACAACACTGGCTTATAAATGTCAATTGAGGCGAGTGACTGCATTTTTTGCACCGATAAGTCAAAGTCAAACAAAAAGTGATTTCCTTGTGAAATGAGCATCGGGGCGATGCTCATCTATTGATTACAAGCCCGAGCCAGTGGTGAAAATTCCACATTCATATGACAGAAGCGGCGATTACCCGCAGGATAACCGGTGTTCACTTTCCGCGTAGTTATACTCATGTTATCGACTGCAGAGGGATGATAGGCTGAGTCAACCCCTGATTTAAACTTGCAAACTTCCGATTGCGAGCTGCTCGCTCTGCCCCTTTGCTCCTGAGAAGTAATGATTGATCAAGTTCCCTTCAAATGGCTGGTATGTCAGCAAGCTCCACCTAAGAGCCAACAACTCCAATTTCACCTTCCACGAACAGTAAACATAAAGAGAATGTACAGTAAGGAAGGTTAGCATTCTTTGATGCAAAATAGCTGCTTGTGATGACATATATGAAATAGATATTTATAGTTTTTAAACGAGAAAATGTACAAAAGTACTGGATTTAGATGCACACAGGTCTATATTACATTGATTTACTAGATTGTGTGGTCAATTCAGTCTATACAGGTAGTCCTCTACTTACGATGGAGATGCGTTACGACGACCCCATCGTAAGTCAAAAATATCGTAAGTCCAAGATGGCCTAGCCTACCCAGGAGTCTTAAAGAATGGTGATAATTTAGCAAAACAGAGCAATTTACAGTACCGTACTGTATAAACTATATACTGTATGTATTTATTAATTACAATGTAAAGTTAAAAAACAAGGTAAATTCTTAGCCTGCCACTGCGTTTGCCTGCCGCACGAAATTTAAAATTTAAAAGCACAGACTTGGGGCTGCTAACAGAAAAGAGATTAGCTTTCCTCATTAGAGCACAGACACTGATATTTCATTTGTTAAGTATAAGACAAGAAGGTACACATATCATTTGTTGGAAATTCTGGCAGGATAATTAAATACTGAACTTCCCCAAGTACGTACTCTGACTGCACTGTTCTGCATAGACTATCTCAGAGCTGAAATTTAAATTAGATTTTGAAAGAGCTGCATGGAAGTAGCTACAATGAATCATTCTGTGCGCCGTGCTCGTCACACTTAATACAAGTGGACGTATCTCGCCAGTCAAAGTGAAGTTTCATTAATGGAAAAAATATGTATGCAAATGAGCTTCACCTGCAGGAAAGCTATCATCCGTCCCATTTGGATTTGTGCCTCTCCTTCTTCCATGCCACCCTCGGGGCCTTGATAAAAACACAACCGCACACTGTTTGTAAGACACTGCATTCTTGTGCACATTTGTATGCAACTGTCATTATGATCATGATAATGTCCACCTTCCCATGTATTAACGACTAAGATCTCCGTGGGAATAACTGGTATGGTGTGGACATTAGCCCATACAAGTGTAGTTTTGGAGTAAAAAAACGACATACAGCACAAATTAACTTTAATTTATTTAGACTTCTATACATCACAGCTATAAACATTATGGGACGTCAAATGAACGTGTGAGATTTATACAGTTTTATTAAAGTATGCTACATAGAATAAAAAAACACTTACAACCCTCTCCATAGAACAGAAGTCCATTGTAGAATGTTGTTTCTGCCTATGGACAAGGATATATGACAATGAGGTTATGAAATATGAAATGTTTTGCAACCCATTTAATAAAGATCAAACACACACTGTACAATTCAAAAGCAGCAATTATGTCTCAAAGAAAAGTATAAACTGTATTTAAATGCTCAAACCCAGTATTACATAATTTTTCAGTTACAAATAATTGTTACTTTCATTTTATAATTAGCAGTGTTTTTTCCCCTTAAAAAACATTACATTCTGATGATCCAATAAACATAATTATAAAAAAACACTAAACCAACCTTTACGGCAATCAACACTAATTATACCACAAAGCCTGGATAATTTAGGTATACTGCTTTTGACAAGCAACTTTATTATCAAAATAATTAGTCACGTTCTTAACACTGCTGGATGAAGTTTCCACCATGATCTCGTCGTTCCCCACGAGCCTGCGATACCACAATCTCACTGCTAAACTCTACTCATCGATCCATCTCTTCAGTATGAAACTAATTATTTCAGAATCTGAATATTTATTAACACTGGAGGAATCCGATGAGCTGTAAAGCTCTTTTTCACAGATGTCCAGTATTTCATAATTTTTCAGTAACAAATAATTGTTACTTTTCATTTTATAATTATAATTAATGTTACAACAAAAAACAATACAAAAACACGAGAGGAGTGGAACATATAGGAAAGGTAAATAAATCAATTAAAACATATACATACAAATACAACTAAACTATATTTTTTTTATCTTAGCAGGCAAACTGCCTTAAAAGGAAAGCTATATATGTGATGTTTGAGGCAATGGACCTTCTTTGATGTACTTTGAAGAAGGGAAATTTCCCACGTCATCTATGCATTGATTATCCTCTTAGGTATGTTCTCAAATTACGCTGCCATTCCATGACCAGTCTCGTCCATCTGATATCGGCCTTTCTAACAATGTGGCCTGTCAAGATCCACTTACATTTTCTTAATAGCCAATATTATGGTTTTCATTTGCACTTGTTCTATAATCCATCTGTATCTCAGTATGTCTCTCAATTGAACTATGCAGTTCCCAATTATACTTGTATATTTTTCAGCATTTATTCCATGTTATTTGAGATGTACACACCCATTCGCCTCTAATTACACGTAGATTGCAAAATATTATTTTAAAATTATCATCAAAGAACTGAAGAATTATGAATTTAAAGTTCAAAGTTCATTTATTAGGTATAGCCCTGTGAGCCATTCGGCTCTTGAATCGGGTGCAACCGCAACAAACAAAAAACTAAAACATGAACAAGAAAACATCTTAAAATGACTATGTGCAAACAGAAAATCCAAGAAAAGACAGCAAAATATTGCAGAAAAAATCACCGTACACCAACCCTGTGCAAATATCCCAGTGGGATGCAAGTCAAACAACAACAACCACAAGACAACTTAGATTAAGGCCATCAGTCTAACTCTGTACTACAACAAACAAACATGGCCAAACCAAAAAACTTTTCAAAAATCACCAAAATAAAGCCATAAAAGCAATGAAACAGTGATCATAGGAACTGTGACCGAATTTGCACAATAAACGACATAAACAACATGTACTACCAAACTCTGCAGCCATAGCTGGCTGCATGAGTCACTCCACAACAGTAGGAGCATCAGTCGGAGTATCAATATTTTTCAATGCACCTTTAAGATCAGCACACTAAATCAAAACACAGATCATACTTTGCATACTTTGCATATTTTGAGGCCAATCAACCACAACTTTTTTTAGATATGTATTTTTTCTACCATTGACCACATACACAATCAATCAGATTCTAGAAAAGAAAAATTTATTATTAAATACCATTATGCCTAGGGTTTCAATATTACCAAGATTAATGTCATAAAATGGCAAAGATGCAGGTATCCAAGCTCTCAAACAAACCAAAAACCAAAGACATGCATGTAAATGCTAAATTGTCTTACCTCATGCCTCAACTTGTTAATCTCACAGCAAATGGCTGCAAATACTGTGATAACTTTATTCAAAACCTGAATAAGACAAGCAGAAAGGAACAGTTTGTTAAGTTGTAAGTCGTCACTTATTTGCACTCTTAATTATTCTTGTCAATTGCTACACGTTGGTGATATGAAAATACATACCTTGTTGTCAGTCTTTATAAGTTCCAACAGTGATGCTTGTTCATATGGAAGAAGCTGCAAACACAGCACATGTTATTTAAATACAGTTATACCATGCGCAACGCTGTTATAGCGAACATATTCAGTTTTCAGTTTCAGTTTAATTTATTTGATATAGCCCTGTGAGCCATTCGGCTCTTGAATCGGGTGCAACCGCCTCAAACAAAACATGAACAAGAAAACATCTTAAAGTGACTATGTGCAAACAGAAAATCCAAGAAAAGACAGCAAAATATTGCAGAAATAGCACCGTACACCAACGCTGTGTGCAAAAATGCCAGTGGGATGCAAGTCAAACAACAACAACCACAAGACAACTTAGATTAAGGCCATCAGTCTAACTCCGTACTACAACAAACAAACGAACATATGTGTTGGCTATACACGTTTTACTTATTGAGGTACGTTTTCCAGAACACGGGGGTGAAGTTTCGGCTCTAAACGGTTTGGCGCTGCTAAGATTGTAATCTCCGCATTGATGCTGTGGATGAATATATATAGTATGTATGAATTGAATTTTAATTACCATGTAAGTTTTTTTCATGTGACAACGAGGGAAATCGTGTAGAATTATAAGTTAGGCCAAGAGGCAGGGAGTGCTAATTTCAGACCCAGGAACAAAACGCTGTTTTTCCCATGAGGTCTTATTTGTTAAATCCGGTGTTGGCCAAAACTGCATTTTCCAACAATGTAACCCACGCATTTGGTGAGATATTACTGTATATGCAATTAGAACTTGACTTAAAGCTTTCGTGACTGCAAGAATTCATACTCTAATAAAATAATTAAAAATTACGACGTTTCGATCGCAACACAAGCAATCGTCTATATTTCTTCCTGCCTCAGCAGTCCGCCTGCTGTATTTTTTCACCTGAAGACGATTGTTCGTGTTGCGATCGAAACGTCGTGATTTTTTAATATTTTTCTATCTACGTGACTTTACCGAAAGACCCAAGGAGTATGCAATTATAACATTAACATTCATTGAAATACTCATGAAATTATTGTAATAATGTAATTAAAATGTATGCATTGGATGATTCAAGATAACTTTCAGGGGTATTCCATGAGATGGTGTGAATCACTGGAGAAAAGACTAATAGCATATTTGGAAAACATCAGTATCTGATGAAGCTCAAATTTTTTTATATTAAAGATTAATATTTACTTTTATAGATAACACCTAGAAAAAAATGCCCTATATCGCCTTTGGTGACCTGTGTATACAGGTAATTTCGTTTTTACTTGAAGTCAAATATATTGTTGTTCTTCTTCATGTGCTTCATGTGTGTGTGGCTGGTACAGAAACGTAGCATTTATCCCTGCCAGGCTGTCTAATCCTTTTCCCAGCAAAGTATTGTTGAATTTTCCAACAACCAACTTTTGTCTACCTTTACAGCCAAACTGGACCTGACCTGGATAACATTGTGTGCTTTCATTCTTTGGATCAGATTCAAAACCGTGAAAAATGCATCTGCCAGTAACATGGCTCCTCTGGTGACAACCTTGCCCACATGGCCACAAACCTGCAAGGCGACTGGGTCGAGTGTGAAGTCCCAGGAGTCACCGATGGAGTCATCCAGAGCATCTTCTATCCCCTTCAGCTGCGACACATAGTCCTCGAGGAAGCGGCCAAACTTCTTGACTTGTACCTCCCCGAGCACCTCTGTGTATTCAAAGGTAGTCCGTGTCCATAAACTCACACGACCAGAATTCAAATTAAAATCCCACACCAGTTTTATGAATGACAATGCCTATGAACTAGTAAACACGATAGTCTGTTTTGTGCTAATTTACTTATTTAGGTCAATTCGCCGAAGGCTTTTGAAAACAAAGTTTTTGAGCAGTTTGAGTTTTGAATTAATTTGATTTGTTACACAGATGATTCCGTTTAGTTACTTTCCCAGGTATTTTACAAGGGAGATTGATACTGATTGCGCACAGGAACAAAAACAAAAGAAAACATCAATATTGTAGAGAATTAGTACAGGTTCCTGAAATAATATTGCACAACTAACAAACGAAGCATTTATGGTCATAAATACACACGAATAAAAAAAGAGTGCAATACTAATTCTGATTCTAAGTTTATTGCATATTTAGGACAAGGGAGCAATGATTTGGAGAATTGCAGTTTTACAAATTCACCATATTTCAGGAAATTAGAATGATAATGCTTTGAAATAAATAAATAAATAATGCTATTTCCTAAAGAAAATTGTAATATAACGAGCAAAGTGCCGCCGGTAATAAAGCATCTGGACTCTGCACTACGCTAATGACAATTCAAATTTTCAAGTCTTTAATACAGCAGCTACAGCACAAAAGTTAATTCAGTTATAAAGTACAGCTGAAATGTAAGGCATGGGAAGGTGGGCTGCTCAACTTTGAAGTTTAAATGACATTACAAAAGTCTTACAGTAAGCAGTCTCTAAAGATTAACAAAGAGCAGCAAGTTCTTAGTCTTTGCGGTCACAGATCACTACTTGGTTAACGTTTGCACACAGATAGTCAAGCGGTTCACCTCTTGAACATAAAGACTGCCTGCATATTACTATCTCCACCTAGAGATGTCAAAAGAAACCGATTCATACTATGAGGACTAATTTATATGTACTGCTTTAGTGATAGGTATCATGATTAAAAAACAATGAGGACCACACTGCATACATGGGGTGACAGAGGTGGCCGTGCCCATATATCTGACCACAAGTAAAAAAATAAGTAATATAAAAAATAAATAAATAACACGCTTTTATGAAATGTACTAGTAATAGCAGAACTCATCGACTCCAGGAAGTGGCCCTGAAGCTTGCCGTAACGTAAGGGACCGTGGTGATTTACAGCCAACGTCAGTTGAGCGTGGACAATTATATCCAAGCCGAAACATAACATATAAAAAATTATGTTAAAAAATTATGATAGAATATAGTATTGTCATCAGTATGACATAAGTACGTACCAAGTTTGCAGTCGATACCACATTGGGAAGTGGGCTAAAATTGAGTTACAAGATTTTAGGATACGACAACAACAGAGTGAGTTCATAAAAAGCGTGTAAAAAAAGTATTCCTGCTGAAGCAAGCGTTAGGTGGTACAGTACTTATGTCTTTCCTACAAATTGGTACTAATTGTATCGACCTTTAAAGGATGACAAAAATTGATACTTGAAATAGCTACATCCTTAGAACATTAATTCTAACTTGTGTCCATTGCTGCGTTCACCCACCACGTATTTAAACTACCGCATGCAACCTGTATTTAATGTTGGACTGCGGGCGTCGTTGTAAGGAGCTTACACATGCAGCAAAGTATATTTGTGTCCAGTACTGTACTATGCTCCCTATCTTCACCAACCTGTAACAAGCCAACGGTGGGCCACGTTACACATAATACTGTGTGTTTCAAAAAGATGGACCCGATTTGAAATCGATATATCTCTGAAATTGGCTTAAGAGGAGGTCCTCAATTCAGTAGTAGATTGACATACATGTGAGCAGACAAACACAATGCGAATTTATAATGCTTGCCTTGCCTCAAAAAGGCAAAGCTATCTATACGCTTAGGTTTTTTTCGGTAAAGTCACGTAGGTAAAAAATAATAAAAATAAAATAATGAATGAAAATAAATCAATTAAATCACGACGTTTCGGAGGCAACACAAGTCTCCGTCTTCAGGTGGTGTTGCCTCCGAAACGTCGTGATTTAATCGATTGATTTTCATTTATTATCATTTAATGTTTATAATTTACCTACGTGACTTTACCGAAAAAACCTAAGAGTATGAATCCTTGCAGTCACGAAAGCTTCAAATCTAAATCTACCTAATGTTTGTATGAGCAAAGTTTAGGGAAATGGCCCCATCCCTAATACATCACATGACAGGGTTACGTGACCCCCACCCCCCCAAAAAAAAAAGTGCCCACGACTAACAAAGCAGGCAATCTGCTCTCGCCACACACACAACCTTGAGCGGCGTGACACACAAAGCAAGAAGACAACAACGTGAAGCACGAGAAAACGAGAACACCGACTTTGCTTCCACATCCCACGTCTCAGCACCGCGGCAATCTTACAACGCGCCGACTAGCGCCGAGGCAAAGGTTCGTCGTCCCCCCTGTAGCCATCGCAGACTCTAGGGGCAAGTGCTGTTAGCGAGCAGCTATGAAGGCCGGCACGCCCGGCCGTCTTTGTCTCCCCCAAGTGGCGCCGTTTCACTAAACACACCGCACCGGCTACTCGTGAGGCCGAGCCGAAACCTCCCTCTCTCTCTCTCTTGCACGCTGTAGTTTTGCTGCACGTCTACAAGTGGCTGGTCGCGACGGGTCGCGAGCGAGAGAGTACGAGGCGTTTGAGTGAAGGCGGGCGGAGAAGGGGACGAGGAAGGCACTCACTGACGGAGCCGTCATCGAAGCGGTCAAACTCCCATCCCTCAGCCGCCATCGCTGCCGCAGCAGCAACAGCACGTGACACCCCAACCCACGTGACACCCCCTACCCACGTGACACCCCCACCCCCCTACCCACGTGACTCGCGTCGCACGTGACCACAGACAAAGATAATCCGACAGACCTGTTCTTCACCTGAGGACGGCTGCTTGCGTTGTGGCCGAAACGTCGTGAGAATTGTATTTTATTATGTTTTATTTTTATTATTTTATTATTTCCCTTCTACGTGACTTTACCGAAAGAACCAAGAAGAAGAAATATAACCCCGTGTAGCTTTTAACAATAATTACATTTAGAGTGGCTTTTCGTCATGCCGAGTGTCTAATGCAGGAGCAGCATTAGACACTCGGCATAAAAATAATACTGTATTACGAATACATTATTTTTTTACTAAATTAACACAAAAATTAATACAATTGTTTTTTAAGACTCAGATATCCCTCTGATGTATCGTGGAAGAGCGTTCCATAGCCTGGGGGCTAACACGGGGACAAAATATCGGTCACCCGAAGACCGAAACCTCGACCTGGGAATGCAGAGAAGATCTGCAGCATGCCCAGATCATATGAACATTGAAGGGGACATGTGGGTGAAGCATATCAATTATGTAGGCTTAGCCAAGATGGTTCACTGCTTTGTAAGATAACAATAGGATTTTAAACTGTATTCTATGTGAAACTGGAAGCCAGTGCAGGGAGGCCAAAACGAGTGTAATATGGTGTTTGTGTTAACACCCTGGCAGCCCTATTTACAACATGCTGCAAATCCATTAGCACCTTTAACAGATTGTTGGGGCAAGTGCTATTAGGCAGCACCTATGAAGGCCGCCACTGTGGCATACGAGGGGGTGGGTGGTCAACACCACGCCCGGCCGCCTTTATATCCCTAGTGGATATGTTATACACCACCGCACCAGGTACTCGTTTGAGGCTGAGTCGACCTAGGGGAGGCCCACGAGCGGTTCAAATAATCGTCACTGGTGCATACTTGTCAACCCCTTATCAGTGCATACCTTATTACAGACCAATTCAGACCGTATTAGTCATCCCGTGCTCCTATTAAATCTCAACGTTCATCCAAAAAAGTCCCATCACAAGGGAGAAACACAAAAAATAGACCAAAAGGTGTTTTTTTTACGTATTGAAACTGCTGTACGCCGTATGGACCTGAAAACAAAATTTCCCTGTACAAGAATATGGGGTAAGGGGCCGTCCATAAATGCCGTCACGCACCGAGGGGGGGGGGGGGGGTGTATGACGAGGGGGGGGGGGGTTGAGAAATGTGACTTCAAATCAAAATGCGCAACTTTAAATACATATGAATTAAATATAATTGTTATAACAACGCTAATTTGGATCATTTTCATTATTAACTATTTGATTATTTAAATTTACTAAGGTCACCTTTTATTTGTTCCATGAAGGAGCATTTTTCTTCTCCATGGGAGAATGGAGAAGCGTACAATTTGTAATTTGTTTTAATGATTGTTATTAAACATTTTGATTCTAATGATTCTACCAGGGCTTTTTCATTATGTTATAATTGTACTCTCCATTTTGCTTCCTTCTACTACAAAGTTCCAAGTATTTTTTTGTTATAATTACTTTTATATTTAATAATTATAAGAGAATTTCAATATAATATTCTGAACATCTGCAGTTTTAGTTAGACGTTGAATATTTTCAAGTGAATTTTATGCTAAATTTCAGCTTTTCAACGCCTTTTTCAAACATGTTTTCTCCTACATCAGAGCGCAGCGCCACATTAAATACGCACTACAATGACAATAGTTTAATTTTCTAAATGCAAATTTTTTTTTGGGGGGGGGGCAGAGCTTTGTGACGTCATATTTGAGGGGGGGTCTGACTTTTTGTGACGCCGTGTGACGAGGGGCGGAGGGGGGGGGTAAAAAATCGGCCAAAATCGCGTGACGTCATTTATGGACGGCCCCTAAACCGCATGGGTTGACAAAGTGTGCTGGTGTTGTCCGTGAACAGGAATCGAACCCGGGTGGTCAGGTTCGTAGCGCTAACCGCTCCGCCAACGCTCTAGCACGTGGCCTCCTCCGCTCCTTCTCACGTGCGAGGACACCAACGGTGGTCACGTACGGAGTAGATCTCGGCACGTGACTGCCGCGTTGAAGGGCCGCCATCTTGGTAAGGTATAGGCGAGGCAAAGGTCTCTGTGACGACACCGCAGATGCCAGCGTCGCGACCAACCGCCCCTACGTAATATGGCCGCCAATGATTCCGAATAGTAAATGTACACCGGAGGAATCCGATGAGCTCTAAAGCTCTTTTACACACAGATGTCCAGTAGGGGCGGTTCAGAACGTTACAAACAACAAATGATACAACAAACACGATAGGAGTGCAAAGTATAGGAAACGATCCAATATTACTTCACATTCACTGATACTAAGAATGATCACTTAGTTTTAGGTCAATAGCACCACCTCCGATTCACCAATGCCTTTATGTCAATAGACACATCTGATGCAGCACCCTGTTATGCGCCGAAACTATCCAGCCACCTCGCTTTCTGTCTCCCTCGCTCTCTACTCAGGCTGTCTCGCCACGGTGGCGATACGTTAACTACCTTGCCTGGTATACAGGAGGTCGTGGGTTCGACCCTGACCCGTGTAATTTTCTCTGGGGCCTCCAATTTTCCCTCTAAATTTAGAAACATGCGTTTACAATATTTGGCTGCTATAGATTTCCGCGTGATAAGCCACTTCATTGAGCTATCATTTGGTGACCAGGTTGCTTCTGAAAAATATAAATATAGCTCAGTGGACCTCTCAGGCCTTCATCCTTCCCTTTTTCCCTCCACCTAATCTCAGTATGCCGCCGCTGATCTTCACATCACCTACCTTGAGACCAAGCCATCTTCGGCTTCGCCAATCCATGCTCCCCTAATAACTACCCTGAAGCATAACGTCCTATCGAATTCAACCCTCCTAATGCCATACCGTGGAAAAAAGAGAATACAAATAACAATCAATAAAAGGAAAGCTGTACAATAAAAAAAATTAGATATTCCAATGATAGCGTGTGTAGTAAGTTCGAGGAGACGAGGTCGGAGTTGAGGCACACTCTGTTTATTAACTCAGTGACAGGCACAATAGTTGAAGGGGTAATGGCCCCTTCACCCGTACTATGGGAAACCCACCCTAGTACTATGCCCTCTGTCCTGTTCCCCAGTCCTCCTCTACTGGGCTACAGGAGGCTGACTGATCTGGCCCTGGCAAGCACAGATCTCGGCACCAGCTAAGCCGGCCTTGCCCTGACAAGGGCAGAGGTCCGGGAGCTCTTGGGCCGCGCCGCTGGCTTACCCAGCTCGGCCCTGACAAGGCAGCGAGACAGGGGAGTCCCAGGGCCTAATCTCCAAGTCTTCGATCTTCACTGGTCAGCTTCGTGTCGTACTGCCTCAAGCTCTCTGGCTCCCCGCCTTTTATAGGGATCCCCTCAGAGGGCTGGGGGCGTGGGGGATCACGGATGCGGATGTCGGTGCGACCACCCGTGTGTGTGAGTCCACACACCCCTGTGTTTCTCGTCCGCCGTTTCTCCCGTAATAACCCCTACATCACCCCCCCCTGTACAGCTCGCAGCCGTCCCGGCTGCAACAATTCCTCAACCCCCAAGAATAAGGATTAACCCCCATCAACACGCGTGTGCCTCGTAACCGTAACAATAACAAGAACAAGTGTAACAACAACAACAACCGACGGTCCCCTATACGTACCCACTACCCCAAAATGCAACATATATACCGAACGTGGTTCCCCATCCCCATGCACACAACAGGAAAAAAAAAAACCCAGGTGAGTGAGCCCACCAGCAGCGGAACGCGCGCGGAAAGCACTTTACAATAACCGGCACGTCTTGGCGCGTGTCCGTGCAGCGGGCCCGTCACAAGGGCCCGACCTGGTAGGGTCGGCGGCAGGTGGTGAATGTACAGGTGCGCGGCGCACCGGCATCCTGGACGAGCCAGCGTCGACCTCCTTTGAGGAGGCTGGCGGCAGAGAGGGCATCAGTCCTCGGACCCCTGAAGACGGAACAGTTAGCAGCGGATCAGAGGCAGACGGCGACCCCGCTCTCCCAGAGTCAGTGGACCCCCCACATGTTCGGCCATAGTCATGAGAGGAAGCATGTGGAGCAAAGAACGGCTTCAACCGTGAAGGGTGGACAAACCACCGACGTTTCCCCCATTTAATGCGAACACATTGCGGCCGCATAACCTGCACAATTTCCACGGGGCCCCTCCACGGCCTCAACAACTTCGACGAGGTGGCCAATGGCACCTGGGGGCAGTGCAGCCACGCTCTGTCACCCGGGTGCCATTCGTGCGTGTGTGACCGGCGCGATCGCAACTTTTCGTTTTGCTTCTGGTGCGAGGCAGAGTTTTGCATGGCCGCCTCCCATGCCTCAGCCAACCGGAGGACGTTAAACTTAACATGGTCCGCCAACTTAGATTTAGCGTGCGGCGCAGTACATGTCAGCTGAGTCGCGACAGGCGGGTCAACTTCGCGGCCATACATTAAAAAAAACGGCGAGAATCCGGTCGCCGCGTGAGGAGCCATTCTGTATGCTGCTAGGACTCCAGGGATCTGAAGGTCCCAGTCGGTTTGGGACTCAGATACCTGGTGGGATAGCATGGACGTAAGAGTCCTATGCAGGCGTTCTACCATCCCATCCGTTTGTGGGTGGTAAGGCGAAGTACGAATTTTCTTCGTACCCAGAAGCTCACACACCTCGTGTAAAAGGGCACTAGTGAAATTCTTTCCCTGATCGGTTAACAACCGTTCCGGAGCGCCCTTGTCAAGGACATATCCGTGAACAAAAGCCTCCGCAACGGCCGCTGCTGACTGGTTGGCGAGGGGCCAAGCCATAGGCCATCGCGTGAAATACTCGACACCAACCAGCAGGTACTTATTACCCCTCGGCGTGGAGGGAAACGGCCCCAAAATATCGAGGGCGACAAGCTCATTAACCCGGGTGACCGAAATAGACTGGAGCGGTGGGCAGGCTCCCCTCGCCGGCAGTTTGCGTTGAGCACACTGGGTACAAGATTGCAAGAGATCGTCCACATCCCTTGCCATGCCCGGCCAAAAGAAATTAAGCTGGAGCATGGCAAGGGTTTTGAGGGTGCCCAGGTGCAGGAGCCGCTCGTGAGCGGCCCATACAGCCCTACCCCTCAACGCGGAAGGCACCACCAGCCTGTGGCGGCGGATCATACCGTCCCAATGCATGAGGAGGCCCTGGCACAACCCCCATGAGTCAACGCCCAACTTTCCCTGAGCGGATCCTTCCGCGCGACGCCGTAGCGCCAGGAGGGAAGCATCCTCCATTTGGAGGCGCCCCCACTCTGCACATGACAAGCCCAACAGGGAATCCTTCCCTCCCACCGCAATAGGGTCAACGTCCGAAGGGGCCTCAACGGCGGCCGCTAGGACCAGATTGTGGCCGTCGTTTGCCGATTTGCAACGCCCCGAGCCCAAGAAACAGGTGCAATCAGAAGCGACCGGCAGGCGTGACAGGGCATCGGCATTGGTGTGGCGAATCCCCTTACGGTAAGTTGTTTCGAAATCGAAATCCTGAATGATCTCCAGCCATCGGGACAACTGCCCCGATGGCTGGTGAATACGCAGGGCATACTGCAACGCCGCATGATCTGTACGGACGGTGAAATGCCGGCCGTACAGATATGGCCGGTACTGTTGGATAAAGAAAACAATAGCCAACAGTTCGCGGCGGGTGACGCAGTATCGCTGCTTGGCCGGAGACAATACTCTACTACCATAAGCCACAACGCGCTCCACGCCACCCACAATTTGTGACAGCACGCCTCCAATCCCGGTATTGCTCGCGTCTGTGTCGAGCACGAAGGGCATCGAAAAATCGGGGTAGCTTAACGGCGGGGCCCCCACCAGGGCGTCCCGAAGAGAGTTAAAAGCGGCCTCCTCCTCCGGCCCCCAATGAAATTTGACCCCTTTGGACGTTAAGGCATGTAATGGCTTAGCGATGGAAGCGAACTCCGCGACAAACCGGCGGTAATATGAAGCAAATCCGATGAAGCTTCTAACCTCCCCCACCAAAGTGGGAGTTGGCCAGGAGCTGACACAACGCGTTTTGGCGGGATCGGTTGAGATGCCTGACCGGCCGACGATGTGACCCAAATATTTTACAGATTCGCGCAGCAAATGGCACTTTTGTGGCTTGAATTTCAAATTAGCTGCGCGCATTTTGAGAAAGACTGCCCGAAGCCTATCAAGATGTTCCTCGAACGTCTTACTGAATACGATTACGTTGTCTAGGTAAATCAAACACACCTCCCATTGCAAGCCAGCGAGAACCAATTCCATCAGGCGCTGGAACGTCGCGGGAGCGGAGTGGAGCCCCATGGGTAACCGATTGAATTGGAAGAGGCCGTGCGGCGTTCTGAAAGCTGTTTTGGGCTTAGACTCGTCGTCCAAGGGAAGTTGCCAAAATCCTGAGAGTAAATCCAAAGTGGAGAAGAATCGCGATCCCGCGAGGGCATCCAGCGATTCGTCCATTCGAGGAAGCGAGTAAGCATCGGCCACCGAGATCTTATTTAACCGCCGGAAATCAACGCAGAACCTTAGGGACCCATCGTGCTTTTTAACCAACACTATGGGTGCACCCCAAGGGCTGGTCGAGGGAGAAATGATGTCAGAAGTCAACATGTCATCTACAGCCGATTTGACATGATCCTTTTCGGCGGGACTTAACCGAAAAGGATTTTGTTGGATAGGAGCGTTGTCACCGGTGTCAATATGGTGGCGCAGCAAATTGGTACATCCGATATCGTATTTATGTTTACTAAAGACGTCGGAAAATTCCCGCAAAAGGGTGCGCAATTTAGCACGTTGTGAGTCGGACAGGTCAGGTGACTCAGCACACAGCGCCTCGAGCCAACCCTCGTCAATGTCTGAGGGCAGCCGCGACTGAGAATCGGTGGCCACCTGGCCAATGATCGGCATCTCCGCAGGTACCGGGACTGCATGTGCGAACACGGTTCCCTGCGAAACCACCGCCGTCCGTGTTCCGAAATTTAGGACCATGATAAACGGGTCCGCATCCCCTTTAACAATAGTCTGGGCCGTCACCAAATCTGGGCCATTCACCCCGGCCCTAGACGGGCCCAGCATAATGCCCTGGTCTGAGACCCCTTTAGCGAATGGTCGACGCAACTGCAGGGGCACCAGCATCTGTGCCCCCGGGGGTACGCGCACCGTTTGAGCCACGAGCGCCTGTACCGTTGCACAGGCAGTATGCAAGGCAGGGGTGGAAGGCATTGCTGGTCAATCAAAATTTTGATGGGCAATTTGGCCAAAAGTCTGTCCCCAACAGGCACGGAATTGCCTGCGAGGAGGAGACGAATACCGGGCCAGATAGTTTAATGTCCCCGATAGAAATTTGCGCTCGAATTTGGCCGATAATACCTAACGAGCCCCCGTTCGCAGCGTAAAACGGTATGTTGACAGGGAGCAATGGGCGACTCTGAACGGGCAGGATATTATAAATCAAATCCGAAATGATAGTCGCCGAAGCTCCCGTATCGACCAGTAGCCGTACCTCCACCCCGTCAACATGCCCCGTGATAACGGACGACCCCGCCGACGCAGCTACAACCCGGTGAGCCAACTCGGACCATTGGCCCGGTTGGAGCGCCCTCCCCGACAAGCCGCGACCCGACGCACCAGCACCCAAACCCCGAGACTCGTGTGTCGGACCATGTGAGAGGGAAGTGGGTGTGCGTGCAGGCCGAACGTGTGGGGTGCCATGACTTGCCCGAGGATGTTGCGAAGGCTTGTGAAGAGGACCATCCGCAGCCCCAGGTCTCGCTCCACGCTGTCGAGGAGCCCGGCATCCCGACGCCACGTGGCCCCGGAGGCCACAATTGTAGCACGTGACGAGCGCTCCCGAAGACTTGGGCTGCTCTCGGTGGCTCGGTACGTCCCGAGCCGGTCGCTCGGCAGATCGCCATCCCGCAGAACGGTCCGCGGCGAAGGCTCCCTCAGAGTCGGAAGTGGTCGCCGCCACGGTGTGTCTTGCAGCTGCTTTGTTAGCCTTCCTCCGCTGGGAAATGAGATTGGCATGAATGTGCCTTGCAGCCCGCAATGACGACATGTCCGCATCATCCTGTGCTAGGATGACGAAGTCCAAGTCGTCGGCCAGCAGCAAAATTTTCTCGGCCACCATCGCATCGATCCCTTCTTCGTCCATACGCGGGAAGGCCTCCTTCGCCAATGACAGCAGGGCCGTGCGATAAGCAAGTGGTGATTCCTTGTCACCCTTCTGTCGCTCGTAGAAGAGCTGGAGACAATCAGAAGGTGGCCCATACACCGTGGCCAGCAGCTGCAGCGCTGACTGAAGCGTGGAGCTTGCCGACCTGGGTGCAGCAGTGAGGGTGCCCAGGGCGTCGCCATCCAGCATCGCCGGGAGAGCACACAGCGCCTCGTTGTCTGTCCACGCAGCCATTTCTTGGTGGGCGAGGAACCGGCGCTGGAACCCACCCCAATCGCCGCCGCTTGCTACGAACACCTGCAGGGCGGGCAGGCGTTGTTGAAATGTCGGCTCCGTTCCCGATCCTCTCGCAGCACTCGTACCGTCCCCATGGACAGTATGAGCAATGGCGGCCCCTACTGGAGGTCGCGCCGTCCGTGACGCGCTGGTTCCAGCTTGGTCGGTGCCGGCGTCCGCTGGTGGTGACGTGGCAACCCCTGATAGGCAGCCACTGCGACCCGCCCCCGCCGATGACGTGGCGCCCGCTGGTTGGGCCCCGCCACCCGCGTGACGAGCTGGGGCCCCTCCCTCGGCCCCTACTGTCCCCGTGGCGGGAATTTCAAGCCTCCCGCCCATCGCAGAGGCGGGAGTTTCTGGCGGGCGTTGTCCATCTTCCCGCCGTGTCGCTCCTCCCGGCCCCAGGCGAGTTATCCGCTCCAGCATGGCGGCCGCTGCATACAGGAGCTCCGCCAGTTGCGAGTGGGCCAACGCCAACTCGTCAGCCGACGTCCCGAGCCTCTCCGACGACCCCGCAGGTGTTGGAGCCGGCAGCGGTTGTGCAGGTACGCCAGCGGCGACGTCTTGCACCGCCTCTCCCTCGTTGTCATCCTCTCCTGGGTCTTGGGCACGAGTCGTCCGTCTCGTATCCATGCTTGGACCACTTCTGATGCCAGATGTAGTAAGTTCGAGGAGACGAGGTCGGAGTTGAGGCACACTCTGTTTATTAACTCAGTGACAGGCACAATAGTTGAAGGGGTAACGGCCCCTTCACCCGTACTATGGGAAACCCACCCTAGTACTATGCCCTCTGTCCTGTTCCCCAGTCCTCCTCTACTGGGCTACGGGAGGCTGACTGATCTGGCCCTGGCAAGCACAGATCTCGGCACCAGCTAAGCCGGCCTTGCCCTGACAAGGGCAGAGGTCCGGGAGCTCTTGGGCCGCGCCGCTGGCTTACCCAGCTCGGCCCTGACAAGGCAGCGAGACAGGGGAGTCCCAGGGCCTAATCTCCGAGTCTTCGATCTTCACTGGTCAGCTTCGTGTCGTACTGCCTCGAGCTCTCTGGCTCCCCGCCTTTTATAGGGATCCCCTCAGAGGGCTGGGGGCGTGGGGGATCACGGATGCGGACGTCGGTGCGACCACCCGTGTTTCTCGTCCGCCGTTTCTCCCGTAATAACCCCTACACGTGTATTGCATAATAATAACTGGAAAAGGCGAAGAGGGGAAGAAGTAATGAGGGATGAAGAGAGAGACAAAAAAAAGTCCTCTTCAACATTGTAATGGGTCTTGAAATCTTAACCAAATATTTTATGGGGAGCCCCTCAGCTTCAGGGGGGCGGGTTTCCCAAGGATGCTCAGCAGAGTCCGTCGCACCACGCGGTCTATCTTCCTGACTGATGTGGGGATGGTCGCCGGATGTCGCTCACAGTTGGCTCTGTGGATCGAGCGGATGCAGCTAAACTCGACGCGCCAGCAGATGGATGTGCGACGGGTGCAAGCCCAGAACTTTTCAAGGTTACTGATGCCCTAAAGGCAGGTGACGATGAGTTCAGAGACATATGAATCATGAACGTATGGTTTTTCAAGCGAGAAGGCTGAACATTCAAATGGTGATTTCCCAATGTAACATATACACATTGCGGTGGCAGAACCTGGATGACCTTGACAGGTCCCTTCTATGGTCTATGCCCCTTTGGAGACGTTCAAAATGGCACTTGTGGACAGTGCAGCCTTGTCAAATGCTCTACTTTCCACTGGGTACACATAGCGGTCTTTGCCCGAGCCCATTCATTTGTGGCCTGGGCGGCAGCAGAGGTTACTCTAGTGGCCTCTCTCACTTCCTGCAGGGAAGTTAACTTGTGGCTGAAAGATGTCAACCATGAGCTCGCGCGGGCAGGTGTTTTGGCCAGCTGATGCTCAGTCGGGGGTGTGGGCTCCCTCCCGTAAATCAAGTAGAATGGGGAGAATCTCGTAGCAGTTTGTTTTTCATTGACTACTTGGCAGAGCATGGTCGAAATAGTGTGATTCAGCCTTATCAACCATCTTCTTTGTCTGCGGGTGGTAAGATGAGGTGCGCAGCTTGTTAGTGCCCAAAATATCACATACCTCCTTCAGCAACTGGAATGAAAAAAATTACCTTGGTTGGGCAACAAGAGTTCTGGGAAGGGGGGGGGCTTATCCACAACATACCCATTTATAAAGGCCTCGGTGATGGATTGTGCCGTTTGGTCTGGGAGAGTCCACACCATAGGCCAACGGGTCAAGTATTTTGCCGTGACCTGCAGATAACAATTCCCTTGCGGAGTCGTGGGGAAGTGACCCAGGATGTATAGGGCAACTAACTAATTTACCCTAGAGACAGCGATGGATTACAAGGGGATTTTGAGAGTACAAAGGGGTGGTCTGTGTCTTGGACAATCCTCACACACTGCTACCCAGCAATGAACATTTGTAAACATACCCAGCGAATAAGTGATTTTCAACACTGTGCTAGACTTTATGTCTCCCAAATGCATGAGCTGCCGCATGTCCTCTTCCAACCTCCTGCGCCATGGACTGGGAACGAAAATGAACGCATAAAAACTGCGAGATTGCGTCCCAATGGATCAGAAGACCCCCCCCCCCCCCCACAACGACAAAAGTGCAACACGACCAACGATCGAGATGCAGGTCTCTTTGTATTGATGGAGTCCCGAATGGGGTTTGAAGAAGCATTGTCCTCCTGACCTTCAATCCAGTTGGCCTTAGTGTATCCCAACCTTTAGTCCCCAAGGGCCGACTGGTCTTCTTCTGGCCCCCGCTGATACTGGAGCAATAACCCAGCTCCCTGCTGGGTCAGTCTCCTCACAGCATGAAGATCCTGTCATACACGCACACCCTACCGGGGAGCTTAATCGAGAGTGCATCTGCGTTTGAATGGCAGGCACCCTTGCGAAGAGCAACATCGTAATTAAATTCCTCCAGTTGCTCAATACATTGCTTCATCTAGCATGATGGCTGTTCAATTGGAAGAGAGTATTATTGTATATCCACGTGGTCAGTGCATACTATGCATTTCTGGCTGTGAAGGCGCAGCCGGTTTAGGTGCTCCTCGAATGAGCGACCAAACACAATCAAATTTGTCCAGATGTAATGCGGGCGTAAACGACCTCCCGGAAGTGACGTCATGGGGGGAGGAGTTACGTCACGTGGGGGAGAGGGTAAGGGTCTATAAGGGGGGTAACCGGAAGCAGTCGGGAGTGATCGGGGACTGGGAAAGTGAGAGGCCACGCAGGGCGAAGGGTGAGGAGAGAGTGGCGAGGTCGCCACACACCCGCAGCACGAGGATCGGCACCGTCGGCCAACGGTGACCGACCCCGGGGCAGCAGGAGCAGCGAGGAGGCTGCAGAGAGCAGCGGGTCTGCAAGGGAGGAGTCGGGCAGCAGGGGTCTGCACGACGTGACAGCAGCGGGTCTGCTAGGAGGGAGTTGGGCTACGTGAGCGACAGCAGCCTGGGGCTGCAGAGCAGAGAGTATATAGGGGAGCAGAGGTGGGACAA
Organism: Lampetra fluviatilis; assembly: GCF_964198595.1. Classification (NCBI taxonomy): domain Eukaryota; kingdom Metazoa; phylum Chordata; class Hyperoartia; order Petromyzontiformes; family Petromyzontidae; genus Lampetra; species Lampetra fluviatilis. The sequence goes on from NC_136285.1 coordinate 5,201,200, forward strand.
AGTCATTGTTATGCAAGTCCAAGTCGAGTCGCAAGTCATCAAATTCATGACTCGAGTCTGACTCGAGTCCAAGTCACATGACTCGAGTCCACATCTCATAGGTGGGACAAAGTCATTGTTATGCAAGTCCAAGTCGAGTCGCAAGTCATCAAATTCATGACTCGAGTCTGAATCGAGTCCAAGTCACATGACTCGAGTCCACACCTCTGTAGGGGAGTACCGTGAGGGAAAAGAGATCGAACCCAAATAAAGGACACAGGACAGAGAGAAGCGTCCGAGTCTTTTATTACACAGATATGAGCCATGTATCCAACTGGAGACCCGATAATCCTAATTCCATCAACTTTTGAAAAGTAGTGGAAGCCGTCATTAGCCCCATGGGCAAACAGTTACATTGGAGCAGTCTCTGGGGTGTCCTAAAGGTTGTCGTTGGTCGGGACTTTGCATCGACAGGAAGCTGCCAAAATTCAGATAAGAGGTCGCAAGGGACTGGAAAATGTTTCCCCTGCCAGTACATCTAACGAGTCATCAATCTACGACAAGGGATAGGCGTCAGCCAACGCCACCTTACTCAATCGTCGGAAGTCCACGCAAAACCGTTGCAAGTCGGAAGATTTCTCTGTGAGGACCACTGGTATATTGAGATCGCAGTTGCATTTTGAGGCTATATACATTTAAATTAGTGTTGATGCTCATTTTATTATCCTATGAATAACAAATGAGCACAATATCCTGTTTGTTATTATTATTATCTGCTCTGAAACATGTAATTGCCTTGTCATTAGTTAGTATATCAGTTAAATGGCAGTGCCAATGTGCATGCACACTATAAGCACAGTCATACATATATTTCATTTAGCTATTCTGTAAGCTAACCTTTTTTGTAAGTACTGTACAGCAGTTATTATTTAAATTATACTTGAGTCCGCATCAATTTACTCAGATTGTAGTGTCAATTCATCGTATTTTTTTTATATCGTATCATATTTTCATGTTAATTGGTTGACATAAATATGAGTTAATTGTTTGTATAGTGGTCCTGTATTACATAAAAATGCCTTAACGGACACTCACCAGCATCTAAATAAAGAGTATGATTCATGTTATAAATTAATCACAATACCTATCACCCACCCACCATCATCTGCAATCCAGACCAATTGTAATAAGGAATGTGGGAAGCTGTGTCTTCTGGACGTGGTGGGAAGGCATTATATCCATAGACTTCTCACCAGAGGTGGGACAAAGTCATTGTTATGCAAGTCCAAGTCGAGTCGCAAGTCATCAAATTCATGACTCGAGTCTGACTCGAGTCCAAGTCACATGACTCGAGTCCACATCTCATAGGTGGGACAAAGTCATTGTTATGCAAGTCCAAGTCGAGTCGCAAGTCATCAAAATCATGACTCGAGTCTGACTCGAGTCCAAGTCACATGACTCGAGTCCACACCTCTGCTTCTCACTTACATCCACTCAACTGCATCCAACCGTCCAGGTTTTTAATGGATTCTCATTGTTATGAGCTCTGTAAATTAACCCTGCGTCTGTCAGGTTTTAGATTAGCAGAGGCGATAACATACTGTATAGAGTATAGACCGACCACAACTGTATACAGATAAGATTCCTCTCAGGAAATAAGAATACTTTACAAGAGCAATATGTGTGTGGAGGCTGAGACAAAATAACATGTTCTAATGCATGTCAACATATTAGAAGTTGATGCTGCAAGGTTCCTAGGAAGAAACGCACTTGTTTATTATTAGTATGTACATCCCGATAAAGTGTCTATATAAAGCAAACAGAGCACAATTATACCCCCTCTCCCCTACAGAAATATGACAAATTATGATTCACTGATTCGTTTACTTTTTTGGACAAATTTTTGCCATCTTGTTTGATTTTCAAATGTTTTGGCCTCTTTTATATCATTTCAATCGGCATAAATTGTTCATAAACCCTGCATGTTAGATTTCATGAACTGTATACATCGTATGAGAATGTATTTAAGTCTACGAATAAATGCATGAGAATATGCCCATTGCAAATGTTGGCTTTTTAAATGTTATTGAATGGCCATAGTTTCCTGGCAATAGAGCAGCAGGGTTATACTGGTAGGAACCCCCTGGTTACACCAGCCCATAGGGGATTATTGTGTCCGTCGTGCAGGGAGGGCTGGGTGGGGAGGGAGGGGCTGGGTGGGGAGGGGAGGGGCTGGGTGGGGAGGGTGGGGCTGGGTGGGGAGGGGAGGGTGGGGAGGGGCTGGGTGGGGAGGGTGGGGAGGGGCTGGGTGGGGAGGATGGGGAGGGTGGGGCTGGGTGGGGAGGGTGGGGCTGGGTGGGGGGTGGGAGGGGTGGGGCTGGGTGGGGAGGGGCTGGTCACCCCGTAGTGCCCTTATAAAACTCAACGTTTAACCTACTCACGCCGGCTTGTGCCCGCCCTCACAGTCGGGCATATTTGCAGAATATACCACGCCGCCGTTGACCCTGGCCATTGACCGAGCAACCCAACTACCAGCTCCCTCCGCAGGAATATGTTACTGTCCCAAAGTCATTGAAACAGTTATACAGATGTCATTTTGCTTAACTGCCACACATAACAATTCTGCCATTGTCCTTCTTCTTACTCTGTGCATATATTATACTGTGTATGTAAAGTGCGATTCTATCTGAGATGTTAAACCTACTAGGGAATTGACAGCTTAGTTATGCTGTGGATGCCGCACATGTCCATTGTTAAGATAAAGTCTCCCAATTCAAACAGCACTGAGTTGTGGCACATCTCTATTGGTAGTAGATCAGAGCACGTGGTGGAAATGGCACATTACTAAGATGGGCGCCATTTTAGTGGGACAATATATTGAGCTGGCGCTTGACTGGCATTTGAACATTGGTTATACCATCATATTGCTTGCGTTGTAGAGCCAAACAACATGCATGGTGTTTGTGTTGGGAGGAATAGAATAGCCCTGGGATTCTGTCGCCTGCAGTGCCATCACTTGAGATGAATGTCCAGTGTGGCAGTTATGCACTGACTACTGAGTAGTAACTCAATAAGCCATGATCTATCCACTATTGGACCAATGTCTCAATTAATCTCACTTCCGGCACGTGTGCTGATCTCATCGCTCCATATCTGCAGTGGTTTTCTTCTGGAGCATGCTTTTTTCCCCTTTGGATGCCATTCTATCAGTGGTCTCCTCCATCTGATATCATGCCTTTCTAGCAATGTGTCCTGCCCAAACCCACGTTTCTAACAGTCATCATGAAGTTTCTATTCTATCTCTTAGGTGTCTTCCTGCCTTTAGTTGTCTGTTGTGAATGTCGCAATTGGTTCTGATACTATAATGGAATACATTATGCGGCATATATATTCCGTACTTATTTTATTGCGGTAGTTAGGCCAAGGATACATATACCACTTTAACAAGGAGGCTTAATTCCCCTGCCAGAAATCCCGAATGTAAGCAAGTACTGTACAAATTTCTCCCAACTTCGATTACCATGATTGGCTACGTAGGGTGCAAAAGAAGTTCAGCATGCATACTGTAGTACCATTTTTTTGAACATCATAGAAGTGAGGCCAATACGGCCAATTGCCACTGTGGATAACAGAAGTGGACTCATAATTAAAAAGTTGCCCGTTCCTATTCTGATCCGTGGTACGAACGAGCATTAATCCCCAACTGGGACTTCTGTGTGTTACATATGTTACCCACAGTGCCACCAGGCCAGAATAGCATTGTACATATACGTATTGCACTACATTCATATCAAAGTGAGTCTCTGAGCATGTCCACACTTGTGAATGCCAGTGTGTGCGTGTGTGTGTGGACATTACAACGTTTAGCTGTGTAATCATGATGAGACAATAACGGTCACAACAAATCAATGGCAGTAGATAACCGGACAAGTAACTGACCTCTTGTATTTGCAGAGTCTAGTTGCATAAACACTGCTGCTGTAGGGTATATTTGCCCCCCCCCCCCCATCTTCTGTAATAATACTGGCACATTTTCTCTGTGCGTGTCAGAGCAGACGTCTGTGGAACATTCACACACACACACGCCACATTACAATGTGCACAGTTTAAAGTCTCGCATATTAATACAAAAATAGTTTAATAAGGCTCAGGTGGCCTACTATAAATACTCATCCAGCGTGTGGTGTTTAGGTACATTTAATTTCACCCTTTTGAGGTTTTGCAATGCAAACCGGGGGCTGAGTGGTGCTGCGGTTAGAGATTCACAATCAGTTGGTTGACTTTAAATGCCCACAGATGGCTAACTCAGCCTATCGTCCCTCTGGGGCCATACATTAAGATGATCCCCACCCTACACAGGGATACACTTTACTACTTTAATGTAAATGAGACAATATATAAAAAAACAAGCTACTTTTTCAATAATATAAGTATGTTCATGTTATAGTGTGTTATTGAACCAATTTACCCAGTAACAATGAATGCTCTATACTGGTCCTGCCATATATACGTGGAATTTCCACCATTGGCTTAATGTCATCAATGAAGATGAGCACATCCAATGCTCATTTGAACATGGGTGCACTTCACGTAAGGTACGAGTACTGCCCACGCATTTACGCAGGTTATAAGCGAAATGCAAGTGATGTGGATTTTTGAACAAAGGTTCAAATCGGGCTGTTGCCGACGTTCTGAGCATTACTATTCTGCGAGAAGTAAAACTTGGTGTGGATGTATTGTGTTCACATAACTTAGCTGAAGACGATTTTAGGCAGCGGGAAGTACTTAAGTCAACCAATTAATCACATCTCCTTGATATTTTGTTTGTTGTTGTGAAATTGTTTACACAGAATGCTACACGTCATATCATCTGAATCGGAAAATACTATACACAAAAAAATTAATGTACATTGGTAACCTTTAACACGTTCTATTTTCCCACCCAATACATTGCACAACAGCATATTAAATCTGACCCCCCCCCCCACGTTCGTTACGCTACTGCCCATGCTGATGGTGGGTCAGAAGCGGTGGATGTGAGTCACTGCTGAGTGCTGACCGGGGCAGAGAGAGAGAGAACCACACGGGAGAGGAGAGGGAGGGAGGAAGGGAGGAGAGGGAGGGAGGGAACCCTCGGTTTGTCTCGCATCAGCCCGGCTCGCGTTGCGTCAGCCCTCCAGCCTCCACCACCTCCTCCCCTCCCTCCACACACCACCACCACCTCCTCCCCTCCCACTAAAGCCTTTGCTAACACTGCCGCACACACACACGCTCACACACACACATATATAAGGCGACGGTGCCGTTTAGCTCTTGCGCACACGCCGGAGACGGGAGAGAAGAGGCGAGGGAGCTTTGTCATTTCCCCGAACGAGGGATATTTGAGGGGTTTCGAGTGCAGGAGGGCTGACTGACAATGTTGGCCGCTCACACCTTCGTGCGGAGGTTGTCAGCCGGCAGAGTGAGTTGACGCGCGTTTCTTTTGTATGGACGCGGCTCATGTGGTCACTGACGCACCTGCGTATGTGCGGTGTGTGTGTGTGACATGCGCGTCTCGTTCGTGTGTGTGTGCGTGTGTCCTTAGGCTCCGTTGTACACAGTTCGACAATGTACCTTCAGTCCTATGTGTGTGGTGTTGGGTAATTCGAATCGAGCGCACTGTATCTGTGTGTATAATACAACACGTGTACGTCGCATGCGGTTTTTTGGGGGGGCATGTGCATGCTAGTGACAGCGCATGCAGCAGTTGTACGCGGTATATATGTAACCATGAAATCTGACGTTACGGTGACATTGTTATCGTCCGCTGGATAGACTGGCCCGTCATGGGAATGTGGAATTTCCGTCGATGGAGCCGTGCTATCATCGTAGATGGGCGTCGTCCGTGCCTGTCGTTCGGTTGGCCATATCGGGGGGTGGGTGGGTTGGTGGGATGTAGGGGACACTTTGACTCGGCTTGAACTTGTTGTACTGCACTGAACATGTGCACTGCAATGTACGTGGCATTCCTGATTGCATAATAGTTGTGACTCGAGAGAGAGAAACTCCGTACTAAGTTTGTAGTCGTGAGCCACTGCCAATTCTCCCCCTTTTGGCTGATATTAACTCCCCCCCCCCCCCCCATGTGTAAAACGGATGCATGTCGCTGCCGCAGCTGCGGTATACCATTACATAATACACTGACCGGATGCATTTAATACATTGTTAAATGTACTGCTGTGTTTGGCAAGGCTCGCTCACTGTTTGGTTTGTTGCTGTTACAATATTTGTGGAAGTGTACGGTATTTGATTTTAATCGTGTGGGGTCGCAGTTGATATATTTAAAAAATGTGTTGGCAAGTTCCGTTTGTGTAAATAAGTGGCATTAAAATGTGATGTACCTAAACCCCGCATACATAGAATACAACTAATAGGAATGCAACTTGTTAACAGTATGTATTCATGGTCAAGACGTCACAAACAGTCGACAATACTGTTACAATTGTAGGCAATTATAAACACGTGTGTATTCATGTATGTTTTCGATATACACAATTTAATAGCACGTATTTGGTGGTGTATATGTCCTGTATTATATGATGCATCCATATGCCGTGTAGACGTAGTGTACAATTGCAACAATATATAAACTGTGCGGTTTAATAGACCCGTGTCATCCCCTGGAACACTTCGTGTTTGTAATCGCATGTGCTGAGGACGTAATACAAATGAGGGTCCTCCTGAGAAAGTGTCTCTTGGAGAAGCACCGAGGCTTTCCTGCTGGGTAAATTAATCGCATTGTTATTTCCCTACAGCGTAACAAGATACAACCAATCATATTTCAGTGAATGATAATATTAAACAGGGATACGTATCACAAGCAAACATCTGAGACTACATACGTTTTGACATGTGGAAGTGTGACATTTACCACAATACCTCTGCTAGTAGCGCAAGTAATTCCACCCCTCCCTCTCCCCGTGAAATTGTGGAAGTGATTATTTAAATGATGCGCATTGCTTCGGGTATGTACGGTAGGGGTGGACTGCGTGGGTCTTGTGGGCTATTGCCCCGCGTGTGGCTCTCTCCGTGCATTCGTCACCGCCACCCCCATGCAGTGTCACCACAGGCAGCACAATCGCCACCCACACGGACACACCGAGCCTGTGAACATAGCCACGCGTAGCTAGGCTGCTACGCAAGATGTAAGCCGATGCGAGGGTTTCTTACACTCGTCACACGACTAACTGTAACCTCCAGCGCACTTAGCATTTGTAAAATGATGTGATTCAAATAAGGATGTAATTCCCAATTTTATGAGCTCTGCTTTTTCGTGTCATCTAAGCCCTCTTTGGTAACTGTCAAATGCAGTGTCAAGGATTTTTGTACTTCACTGCCCATCATGAGTCCTTTGAAATACAAGTGAATCCCCATTAAGAAAATTCTGGAGCCAAAGTATGTTCATTTTCAGCTGTAAAATGCATCTTCATTGGCAGTCATCTAAGCCAGTGGTGGAAACTCCATATTCCTATGACAGCTGCGGAGGCGAGGAGGGTTGGTGGAGCGCACGGATGTTGTGAAACTCCCATCTCGTGTTTGTTGTGGTGCCGGTCCCTGGCTCGCCAGCATAATGCACTGTAAAGTGTGGATGAATCATTCCTCCCTTCTGTATGAGATAGAGTATTGGCTCCACTCAGGCATATGTTTTCTACGGTTGCTCCGGTTTCCTCCCACATGTATTCATAGTCATTCATTTGCTGGAAACATCTTACTCTATTGAGGACTGCAGAGCTTGGACAACCGTTGGCACCGGCTCACTGCCAGGCTGCATTCCCACTCATCTGTGATTCCTCAATGATTGTGACATGCAATTTGCCTGAACGATTACAGTATATTAACTTTAAAAAACTAAACAAACAAGCACTGCTGACAAAACTACGTGATTGTTCGCGAACTAATGCTTATTTTACCCATCCTGGAGGGCAGGTTTGAACCTGACAGGGATTTTAACTCGCACTCTTCAGAACACCGAGTATACTCTACTAAATGAGCCATGACACAGTCACGTGGCATATACACTACTGTACTGTTAACATTACCTGTGACAGCACGGCCTGGCGCATGCCCCCCCCCGACCCCTTGGCTCCTCCCCCCCCTTAGTACCCTATATAAACACGTGTCTCTAAATAGCTCTCTTCATACGCTACAGTAATTTTGCTGGAGCAGTCACACCTGATGACGGATGCTTGTGTTGCTTCCAAAACGTCGTGATTTAATTTAGTTGTTTTATTTAATTTTGTTTTCACCTACGTGACTTTACCGAAAAAACCAAAGAGCATGACAGCACTGTTTTATTCATGATACTTACGTCATATGGGTTCATGTCATTCTGAGAGTGATTACACTGCAGTATTGTGGTGAGAGATTGTGGTGGCATCCTACAGTGCGTTGGCCAAGAGTGATTGCGATGATCCGTTGTTTAGGGTGGCTTATTCTGCCACCACAAGGTATTTAATTGCAAATAATCCGCGGTATATGAAAAAAGCCTGAAAAAAAGCACCAAAAACAAATTATATCGTTTCAAATATATTTGTAAATATATTAAATGTTACTGATTTCTTTACAAACGGTACAGACTGTAGGTTAAAACTAGTGATCTGGCAACACTGATAGAATAGCTTTAAAACGCCAAATTTATATTCATGCAGCAGGTCTTTATTGGTGTGTTTGTGCGCGACTGCTTGTGTGTGTGTGTGAGACTATTCAACCGCAAATATACCGCAGTCTAATATATCACTGTCACCAAAACGGCGCACAGAATTCTAAAAACGAACCCTTGCGATGCAGCGGACCGACCGCGTGGCACATGCCTCGTAAGCTGGCAATGACATGCGAAATACGCTACACTGTGTTGTGGCGATTCATTCAACACTCATCAGCATTCATTGATGACGACCATGATGGTAATTCACCAACTGTCCAATAATTAAATCCGGGCTAAATTATATATCAGCTATCTATACGCATTGATTATAATGTGGTCAGTTTATAGAGCTTTATATCCCGTATAATTAAGAGTCTTCCGTCCGGCTAAATATAACAAAGTGCTTGGTCAATTATTGACCTCCATTGATCCAATTCTATGCTAATGTTCTGACTTTGCAAAAAACGTTTTGTATGAAAGTAACTACTCTGTACTTATTATTTTGTGCGTAGCCATTGAGCACAATAAGAGAGAGAGAGAGAGAGCAGTGATTATTTGACCAGGTGAACAACGTTACGATGAATGATCTATGTGATTTTTTTCAAGAGAGCCATTGCAAGGGGTAATGCACTGCATATTTATGTTTACCTTTTACGTACGATATAATGCAGACGTTAAATGTTGTATAATATACATTTGCAATAAATATGGTATAATATAGAGGAATACAGGTGTTAGAGAGCTTTAAAAGGGTTAGGTTGCTCATGTGATATTGGTGAATATTTGATCATTATAAATTACCATAACCCCTCTGTTAAACAATATGAAGCGATATATTTTTGCCAAGTCAGGTTTTAAAAAGTGCAAATGATTTCCTGCTCAATTGAGTGTGGATCTGTGCTCTCATCATTTTAATAAACCCTGAGCTGGTGGTGGAATTTCTAAATTCCGCAGGCGTGGGTGAGGTTTTCCCAAGTGAAACTACTGTTAATATTCTCACAAAACGGTTCTCATTTTTATTAACCCCAGAGGAATTTAACCTTCAGCCTTACAATTGCATGACAAACATGACAGATTCTACTACTGCAGCATCCGGCTATTTTTTTGTTTGTTATCAAGATGCACATTTATTTGTTTGCACATTTGAGATGGAGGGCAAAATTACTACTTCATCTTAATAACGAATAATTTTTTTCATTGGACAGATCTTACTTTGATCGCGCAGAATTTAAATCCGAAAAGAATATGAGCATTTCAAGAGGTTTTGGAAGAATCTTCTAGACAGACAAATAACCTTGTACCAATACATTTTTTATATTATTCCTGATTCAAAATAAATTCACCGGCACACATTTATGTACGCACCTTTTGATATTTAAAAGACTCGGTGAAAATCATCAGTAAAACCGGACTGACCACAAGGTTTGTACGGTACTGAGATTTCAACTTAGAATATTCCGATTGAGAGTGCTGCAACCACAGTCTCACCAGCTGGGAGGTAAGACTTTGTGAGACTCAAATAATGGGAAAATGTATAGATCATAAAAGACCATGTATTGTGCAGTATTTGGATGTACTGTATGTTGAACTTTTTTCGCACCGTACACCTTCAACCGTGCTAATATTCGGAGGTGCAGATATTAAAAATGTAGACCCTGCAGAAAATCCTTGACCATAACAGCTTGTTTGTTTAGAATTCAGTGTTATGTTCATGACGAAATAACCTTAATTTCACTTGTTACAACTACAAAAAAATATTTTTGCGGATATATGGGAATTTTAATGTGTTACTTTTCGAGCTATGGAATGACTGACCTCTGGCATGATGCCTGGTTACATCATTCAACTCACAACCAGAAGGCTAAAATAGAAATCGCAGTCGAGTGTTCAACAAATCCTACGTTCATGCATTGGTCAATAAAATGGTTACCGTGTCATGGGAATTCAATGGTGATTATTGTATGGAGAGACTGGCCCCCATCATAGTAATGTGGAATTTCCAATATTTACAGTGCTCACGACGAATACATGAGCATAACCCAATCCCGTTGAAGCTGGGAGACACTTTGACTTAACAATTAACACGTGCTGTATCGTATTGATATGGAATACAAATTAAATGCAAGGTGGCTGGGTGGCTCAGAGATAAAGAGTGCAGAGCTGGCATTGGTGAGATCCTGGGTTTAAATCCAAGTAGCTGCCTGTGATTCAGCCGGGTTCTCAAGTGTCATGGGTTGATGCTCTCAGCCTGGTTACTAATAACTGCACACAAAAAACCCCATCACATTAACTTTGGTTCTGCATTTGATGTGGTCAAATTCCAGCATTGAGATTTAAAAATCGGTCTGACTGTCATGCAATGAACATGACTGTCATATGCAGTGGGTGAAAAAGTGTTGCCCTCTGCTGCGTGGATCAGAGGTCACTTGAAAATGTAGCTCTGTGATGTCCACTTCCATTGGTTGTTCTCTAACATGAAGGGCTGTGATCTGGTATGCGAGAGATGCAAATGGAAATTGAATCAAATAATTCTAGATTTGAAGCTTTCGTGACTGCAAGGAATCATATTCTTAGGTTTGTTCGGTAAAGTCGCGTAGGTAAAACATCAAAATTAATGAAAATAAAATAAAATAAAACGAAAATCACGACGTTTCGGAGGCAACACAAGTCTCCGTCATCAGGTGGGACCGTCACAGCCGAATTAGCTGCATCAAGTGAGGCAATGATTCAAGATGTAATCCCCTCTCCTCCCCCCTTCAACTTGCTTATAAGGGATTACATCTTGAATCATTGCCTCACTTGATGCAGCTAATTCGGCTGTGACGGTCCCACCTGATGACGGAGACTTGTGTTGCCTCCGAAACGTCGTGATTTTCGTTTTATTTTATTTTATTTTCATTAATTTTGATGTTTTACCTACGTGACTTTACCGAAAAGACCTAAGAATATGAATCAAATAACATGATGCTGACAACACAATTGGGATGCAATTGGGGGTGGGGAGGGAATTCATAATCGGAACCTAAAACATATTACGTAATAATGACAATTTCTAGAGGTCTAACATGGGAAAGCATTATGAGGCTGCTGGCTTGCACCCAATTATAAGTGTGGTGGTAAAGCTAAATTAGATCAGTGCAGTTCCATTGACGTTAGAGTCAGGACACACTTTAAATTTCACCTTGAGTTTAATGATACCATATGCCTGTATTCCTATTAAATGATCCCATTATTTTGCCCTGCATCCTTTGTTGCTGTCTTTTCAGGTTTATTATGCCAACAAGCTGAAGGTGGCTGTGATTGGACAGAGCCTGTTCGGACAGGAGGTGTACAAGTCCCTGCGGAAGGAGGGCCATGCTATCGTGGGGGTATTCACCATCCCTGATGTCAATGGAAAGCCCGACCCCTTGGGTAAGTTTCGTACTTGGCTTAGCACAATTGCATCAGTGAGTATTTATATGATTATTTATATTGCATTGTTTGTGCAACATATCACTTAGAATACTTTATCATGGGGATATGTAGTATTGCTTAATGTTATAAAATGTTGATGTTGTGGGGTGGTGATCGTGGAGGGCCGAGATGGGGTGTCACGGTGGTGAGATATTATCTCCATTTCCTGATATGTAGGAGGTTGTGGGTTGGATCCCGACTCTGACGCTTGTATATTTCTGACGCTTGTATATTTCGAGTTTGCATGTTCTCCCCATGGTCACGTGGATTTTTCTCCTGGTCCTCCAGTTTTTCCCTCCACATTTAGAAGCGTGCGTTTTCGAATATTTGGTTGTAATACAAGTCCACGCGATAAGCCACGTTGTTGAGCTATCATTTGCGGCTCGGTCACTTCTGAAAAAGAGCTATCTAGCTCAGTGTGCCTTACCTGGTAAATTAAAAATAAAGTTAAAATAGTTTTTTGTTGATGACCTTGAGTCAGTGTGTGATATTACATGTTCCTATGGCAAGGTATAGTTGGCCCATTCAACAAAAAGCGCATTTGAGTTCCCTCAAAGTGGTGGTGATTTTATCGTGCAAAATTTGAACTCGTGACCTGAGTATGAGTCAAGCGCTGTAACCAGTGTCACCAATAAGATCTGTTTTTTGTTATCAGATATTGGGTCTTTGGAAATGTTACTGTTTGGTGAACTGGAACAGTAAAGCAGACTCACACTTCAAGCCTTAAGAATACAGTTCCAAAATACAAATGAATATCATTGCATAAACTACTTATTATTTGAATCATTAAATAGAGCAAGCAATCATTGGGAGAATCACACTATGTAACACAATTTTTGTTCCTGGGTAGTAATTGTTATTTCGTAATTGCTTATGCCTAAAAAGTATATAAAATGGCTATTATTCCCCACAAACTTTGCTTTTGTGACCAGGACAGTGATATTTTAATGTACCTATTTTCAATTAAGTCAGAAAAAAACAACATATGAATCTAAATTATTACACAGTGTAATCAATATGTTTGGTAAGCACTCGAAATCAAACCTTTCTGTGGTGTGATTCTGCATGAATTTCCACTTTGTTAAATATCCTTACACAATTGAAATGGAAATTTCACCTAAATAAAACTATTTATTTATTAACTTTGCCTTCAAAAGGAAAAATATATAATAGGCAATGTTTTAGGCAATATCCCTTCTTAATAGGCCTCATTGTGTAAAGTGAAGTCGCCACTCTATGTGCTTAGACGAAAGGCCATGGTCTATTGCGTACTTTTCCTTTTAAGGCCACAGTTTTTTTTCATGAGTGTGATATCAAATAACTTAATGAAGTAATACAATAATTAATAGTATAGAGGTTATAAGTGAAAAATGAATAAAACCCATTCAATGAACAGTGTTCGTGCCTAAATGTGTTCGTGCCTTTATGTATTAAGTGAAGCTATTTTTGAATGTCAGATGAGTTCACTTAGACCACTGGGAACAAACATTTAATGAATATAGGTGTAGGGTTGTTACGGGAGGGCTGTAGGTGCATAGGATCCTACGGGGAATAAACACAGTGGGCGGAGCTCCGGGAGTACACGGGGGGGGTGCCCGCAGCGACGTCCGCATCAGGCAGCCTGGGGGGTTGTGATCCTGACGAGGGGTATAAAGGGGGAGGACAGAGAGAGCTCGGGGCTCAGTCTGGGAACGAAGGAGGAAGAAGGAAGATCTTCTAGTTAGAAGCCCTGGACTCCCCTCGACGCCGCCCTTGTAAGGGCTGCGGAGGATCGAGCCAGAGGCGTGGTTCCGTGAACCAGGGTCAGTACCCTGGGACTCCGGAGACCGTAGCCCGACTCACCAGTGTCGGGCCAGTTAGCCTCCCCTAGCCCGTTAGTGGAGGACTTGGGAGTAGGTCAGGATTAGCTAGAGTGTATCCCCAGTTATCCGGGTGAGGGGGCCGCTACCCCCTCTAGTGCTGTCCTGTACCGACAACTTGTAATAAAGACACGTGTGCCTCAACCTGCGTGTCCAGCGTAATTACCGGTACTTCATCTGGTGTCAGAAGTGGGGTTACGGACATGGAAACACGTCAGACAGCTCGAGCCAGAGTACCGGACGAGGACACTGCTGAAATCGTTGAGCCCGAGACGGCTCACCAAGACATGGTGCAGCCGGGGCCTGACGCGTTCCTGCCGGGGCATCGGCATGAAGAGGGGCCGCAGCCAGACGCGCTATGGCTGGCTCACGAGAGGCTGGCGGAGCTGCTGTATGCCGCTGCCGCCACGCTGGAAAACATCACGCGGCTGGGGGCTGGTGGTCCACCACGGGGCGAGGGGAGTCGACGACCGGAGCGCCTTCCCGCCATTTCGGAAGACTCCAACTTTGAATTTCCCGCCATCGCCACGGCAGCTGCAGAGGGCGTGGCCGGGCTAAACCTTGGGTCCGACACCGCTCTCGCTGGGACAGCCGCATCATCGCCAGCGGCGGGAGCGTCATCACGGCTGCGACAGGCGATTCCATCTGCCATTCGCGCCGACGCACAGCCGAGTCCTGGGGATAGCAGCCTACAGACTTCCAAGGCGAACGCTGCGCTGCAACAACGGCTGCCTCCGCTGAAGGAATTTGTTGGCGCGGAGGGCGACTGGGGCGGCTTCCAACGACGCTTCATCGCCCACCAAGAAATGGCAAGGTGGTCGGACGACGAAGCCCTCTGCGCGCTGCCGGCGCTCCTCGACGCCGACGCGCTCGCCGCCCTCACATCGGCGCCAAGAGAGAAGCGTTCTACTCTGCCGAGGGCGCTACAACTGCTGGCTGGGGTCTATGGACCATCTGCAGAATGCAGACAGCAGTTCTACGACCGCAAGCGGGGTGAAAAAGAGTCGCCCCTGGCATACAGGACGAGCCTCCTGGCGCTGGCCAAGACGGCTTTTCTCCGTATGGACGACGACGGCGTGGACGCGATGGTCACGGAGAAAATCCTCCTCCTGGCAGACGACCTGGACATCGCTGTCGTCGCACAGGAGGACGCCGAGATGACCTCTCTTCAGGCGGCGCGCCTCCTTCACGCCAACCTTCTGTCCCTGCGGCGGAAAGCCAGCAGGGCATCGGCCGGGCGTGCGGTGGCTGCAGCCACCCTTCCGACGGAGGAGCTTTACGCCGTCGACCATCGACGGCAACAGGCGCAAGGAGCACGGTCGGGCCGGGACGGCTCAAGCCGTTTCGACCGTCCATCGTCTCCACCAGGGCTCCCGCGGTGTTTCAACTGCGGCGTTCGGGGCCACGTCGCCTCGGGGTGCCGCTCGCCTCGACAGCGCGGGACGACGCCTCGACGGGACGCCGGGCCTCCTCCTCCCAAGCTCCAGCAACATGATCCGGCGAGTCGGGGCACCACACATGTTTGGCCGAAGCACCCACCCGTTGCACACTCTCGCACCACAACGAACGGGGGGCCGATGTTGCGTTGCGACGGGCCAACGCGGATCACTGCGGGGACTCAAATCGAGCCCAAACAGTGGTCCGTGTTGGCCCATCGCGTGGTAGCCGCGTCGTCAGGGTCGTCGGCCGTGGTCGGACACATTGACGGGGTAGAGGTACGCATCCTGGTCGATACGGGGGCATCGGCGACAATCATTTCGGAGTTAATTTACAATATTCTGCCTGTACAAAGCCGGCCTTTACTGCCGGTTAACGTCCCATTCTATGCCGCTAACGGGGGCTCTCTGGGCATCATGGGACAGATTCGAGCGCAAATTTGTATTGGGGACATCAAATTGTCGGGGCCGATTTTCGTTTCCTCCTCGCTGGCGGTTCCGTGCCTGCTGGGGACGGATTTCTTAGGCAAAATGCCAATTCGTATTTTGATCGACCAAGGATGCATTGAGCTTCCGTCGGGGCGACGCATGGCGTTCCTGCCTTCCCCTGCGGCGGCTCGGACGGCGTTCGCGACAGTACCGGCGTTCGTCGTCAGAACAGTTAGTGTGCCGCCGGGAGCTCAAATGCTAGTGCCTCTGAAACTTCGTAAGCCCTTCGCTAAGGGCGTAGGGGATCAGGGTGTTTTGCTGGGACCGTCTAGGGCCGGGGTTAATGCACCTCATTTGATTCCGGCCCAGACCGTCGTAAGAGGGGACGGGGACCCTTTCATCGCGGTCCTCAATGTGGGGTCGCAGCCAGTGGTGGTTCCTCAAGGGACGGTGCTCGCTCACGCGACGCCGGTGCCCTGCGAGGAACCTGTCGCGAACCATGTTGGCACTGCTTCCCGGATGCTCCCACATTCGGACAGCGATGAAGGGTGGCTCGACGCGCTTTGTGCGGGATCGACGGACCTGACAAATTCAGAGCGCCAACAGCTTAGAACGCTACTGAGGGAATTTTCCGACGTTTTCAGTCGGAATAAATATGATTTGGGTTGCACTCACCTGCTGCGTCACCATATTGACACGGGTGACAGCGCGCCAATTCGCCAAAATCCGTTTCGGTTAAGTCCTGCCGAAAAGGACCATGTCAAATCGGCTGTTGATGACATGTTAGCCGCCGACATCATTTCTCCCTCCACCAGCCCTTGGGGAGCGCCGATCGTCCTGGTTAAAAAGCAGGACGGCTCGTTGCGGTTTTGCGTGGATTTTCGGCGCCTTAATAAAATTTCGGTTGCCGACGCATACCCGCTCCCACGGATGGACGAATCGCTGGACGCCTTGGCGGGAGCGCGATTCTTCTCCACACTAGATTTACTTTCGGGATTCTGGCAGCTTCCTCTGGACGATGATTCTAAGCCTAAAACTGCTTTCCGTACACCGCACGGCCTGTTCCAATTCAACCGGTTGCCGATGGGCTTACACTCAGCGCCGGCAACTTTCCAGCGATTGATGGAATTGGTTTTGGCTGGATTGCAATGGGAGTCGTGCCTGATTTATTTGGATGACGTTATTGTCTTTGGTAAAACTTTTGATGAACATCTCCAGAGGTTGCGGGCGGTTTTCCTAAAGATGCGGGCTGCTAATTTGAAATTTAAGCCCCAGAAATGCCATTTGTTACGCCAGTCGGTGCGTTATTTGGGGCACATCGTAGGGCGCTCGGGTATTGCTACCGATCCCGCCAAAACGCAGTGTGTCAGCTCCTGGCCGACTCCCACCTCGGTGGGAGAGGTCAGGAGTTTTATTGGCTTTGCATCATATTACCGACGCTTTGTCGCAAATTTCGCAACGATTGCCAAACCCCTACACGCGTTAACATCTAAAGGGGTTCGGTTCCACTGGGGTCAGGATGAGGAAGCTGCTTTCTGCTCCCTTCGGGATGCCCTGGTAAAGGCTCCTCCCCTGATTTACCCAGATTTTTCGAGGCCGTTTTTGCTCGACACCGACGCGAGCAACACGGGTATTGGAGGCGTGCTTTCCCAGGTGGTTGACGGCGTGGAACGGGTGGTTGCGTATGGCAGTCGGGTGTTGTCTCCAGCGGAGCAAAGATATTGTGTCACCCGTAGGGAACTGTTGGCAATTGTCTATTTCATCCAACAGTATCGCCCATATCTGTACGGTCGGCATTTCACCGTCCGCACAGATCATGCGGCACTGCAGTACGCCCTGAAGGTTCAACAGCCATCGGGACAATTGTCCCGATGGTTGGAGGTCCTCCAGGATTTCGATTTCGAAACCACCTACCGTAAGGGCGTTCGCCACACCAACGCTGACGCTCTGTCACGGATGCCAACCGCCTCCGAATGCGCATGCCTCCTGGGGTCTGGGCGTTGCAAGCCAGCAGGGGACATGATGGTTCCGGTCCTGGCGGCCGCCGCCAATGACGAAACATTGGTCACCAATGATATCGCGGAACAAGGGAAAGATTCCCTGCTTGGGTTGCCCGTTAATGGGGGCGCCTCCAAATGGAGGATACCTCCCTCCTCGCGCTGCGTCGTCGCGCCGGGGAGAGGGGGCGGGGGACGGGTGAGGCCGACGCTTGGGGGATGCACGCAGGGTTGCTCATGCATTGGGACAGCAAATCCCACCGTCACCGGCTGGTGGTCCCTTCAGGATTACGGGGTAAGGTGGTGTGGGCTGCTCATGAGCGCCTCCTCCACCTGGGTACCCAGAAAACTCTCGCCTTGCTCCAGCTGAATTTTTTTTGGCCGGGCATGACAAGGGATGTCGCTGATCTGTTGGCAGCATGCCCTCGGTGTGCACAGCGCAAACCACCGGCACGGGAGTCGAACCCGCCCTTGCAGTCCATCCAGGTCTCCAGAGTAAATGAACTGGTCGCACTGGACATTCTGGGGCCATTCCCTGCCACCCCCAGGGGAAATAGATATTTGCTTACGGGGGTCGAATATTTTACGCGCTGGCCTATGGCCTGGCCCCTGCCAAATCAGTCGGCAGCAGCCATCATTGACGCCTTTGTCCAGGGTTATGTCATGGACAAAGGTGCTCCGGAGCGGTTGCTGACCGACCAGGGTAGAAATTTTTCCGGGAAACTCCTAAAACAAGTCTGTGATCTCCTAGGAACGAAAAAAATTCGAACCTCTCCTTATCACCCGCAAACGGACGGGATGGTCGAGCGTCTGCATCGCACCATCTCGTCTATGTTGTCGCAGCAAGTTTCGGACTCGCAGACTGATTGGGACTTACAAATTCAAGGGGTTCTAGCGGCATACAGATTGGCTCCCCATGCTGCGACGGGGTTTTCACCCTTCTTTCTTATGTATGGCCGCGAACCCGACCCACCTGTTCCGGCACAGCTGCAGATCCCCGCGCCGCTGGGCAAAACTAAATTGGACGAACACGTTAAATTTAACCTTGACAAACTGACTGAGGCGCGGGATGCTGCGAGGCTAAATTCTGACAGGCGTCAAAAGGCGAACGAGCGCCTCAGGCTGGCTCGCGCGCACGTGCTGCAGTGGAAGCCGGGGGACAGGGCATGGCTGCACTGTCCCCAGGTACCACTCGCGACCTCCTCCAAACTCGTACGCCCGTGGCGGGGCCCCGTCGAGGTTGTCGACGTTTTGAGGCCTCAGTGCGTTCGAATCAAATGGGGGAGGCGCCGGTGGTTTGTACACCCCTCTAGGCTAAAACCGTTCGTTGCGGTGCGAGGGCCCACTCCACACGCGCGGGGCCAAGCATGTGGGGGGTCGACCGACTCGGAGGGTCCGTCGCTGCTCTCGCCTGATGTGTTGCCGGCTGTCCCACCCACAGGTGCACCGGGAATGACGGGCTCGTGCCCTACAACCCACACGGGTGATGCCGATGGTCGCGCCACTTCAATCGCGACCTCATCTCGAAAGGGACAGCCGCCACCGGATGGTCCGCCGTCCGGGGTTGCCCCGTGTGACGGGCCTGCGGCAAGGACGCGCGCTAAAATGCGCAGACTCTTATAAAATACGAAAGGAAGAATTTTTTTTTATTTCACGTCTCATGGTTACTGTATGCTGCGTCGGTGGTGCGCTCCTGGCACATTGTGTGTGTGGGCGGGGTGTGTGTGTTGTGGGTGCGTTGTGTGTCGTGGGTGTGCTGTGTATGCTGGGGGAGTTCCTGGCTAGTTGTATATACGCGCTTTTACGGATTTCGTATTTATACGGGGGGGGGGGGGGGTGCGTCGGACATTCCCTTCGGGGGTGTGGTTGTTCTTCTTGTTGTTGTTGTTCAATTTGCATTTTGTTGAAAAAAATGAGGCACACACGGGGTTGAGGGGTAAATGTTCCTTTATTGGAATTGTTGCAGCCGGGACGGCTGCGAGCTGTAATGGGGGGATTGATGTAGGGTTGTTACGGGAGGGCTGTAGGTGCATAGGATCCTACGGGGAATAAACACAGTGGGCGGAGCTCCGGGAGTACACGGGGGGGGGGTGCCCGCAGCGACGTCCGCATCAGGCAGCCTGGGGGGTTGTGATCCTGACGAGGGGTATAAAGGGGGAGGACAGAGAGAGCTCGGGGCTCAGTCTGGGAACGAAGGAGGAAGAAGGAAGATCTTCTAGTTAGAAGCCCTGGACTCCCCTCGACGCCGCCCTTGTAAGGGCTGCGGAGGATCGAGCCAGAGGCGTGGTTCCGTGAACCAGGGTCAGTACCCTGGGACTCCGGAGACCGTAGCCCGACTCACCAGTGTCGGGCCAGTTAGCCTCCCCTAGCCCGTTAGTGGAGGACTTGGGAGTAGGTCAGGATTAGCTAGAGTGTATCCCCAGTTATCCGGGTGAGGGGGCCGCTACCCCCTCTAGTGCTGTCCTGTACCGACAACTTGTAATAAAGACACGTGTGCCTCAACCTGGGTGTCCAGCGTAATTACCGGTACTTCATAGGCATGATTCATCCTTTACTCTTCCTACACAGTTTTCAACGTGATAAATTTACTATTAGTTTAGCTTTTGTTTCGTCGTGTGCACAACTGCATCTCCGATTGGCACAGTTGGGTATGTACGTTGCGAAAGAAGTTCACCATACAGACATACAACTGCATTGTCAGCTAACGGGTAAAAAAAAACCCGTTTTATTGCCTTTGTGCAACTGTGTTCCTACATTTTCTGAATTTCAAACAGCACTCTTAGAATTTTTGCAATTGTCATTTGGGCATTGCACACACTTTCAGGCAGTGCTCCAAGTGACAAATTAAATGGACATTTTAAGAGTCGTCATCAAAACGAGGTTTATATTTTCCAGTGGTGACGCATTTATTGGTTCACTGGGAATGTAATTATAGCCAGCTCACTGAGCCAGATCCGCAACGTCTGCCATTCTGTCATCCGTCGTCAATTAAGTGTCCTTTAATTTCTCATGAGAATTCTGAACAATAAAGCATTGTAGTGCTCGGTCATATACTGCTATGATTAGCTACTGACATCTAAATACTATTAAAAAAATAGTGGGTGTATGTATGTATGTACATTGAACTTATTTTCACCGTCCATATACATTTTCACACCGAGGCTCTATGCTAGTCCAATGCTTGCCGAGCTGCATTGGCTTCTGGTTGTTGAACGAATACGTTAACACATTCCTGCGGAGGGAGCTGATAGGAACGCTGGGTTGCTCGGTCAATGGCCAGGGTCAACGGCGGCGTGGTGTATTCCGCAACTATGCCCGACTGTGAGGGCGGACACAAGCCGGCGTGAATAGGTTAAACGTTGAGTTTTATAAGGGCACCACGGGGTGACCAGCCCCTCCCCACCCAGCCCCACCCCTCCCACCCCCCACCCAGCCCCTCCCCACCCTCCCCTCCCCACCCAGCCCCACCCTCCCCACCCAGCCCCTCCCCACCCTCCCCTCCCCACCCAGCTCCTCCCTCCCCACCCAGCTCCTCCCTGCACGACGGACAGACGGACACAATAATCCCCTGTGGGATGGTGTAACCAGGAGGTTCCTATCAGTATAAGGGCGCAGTTATTAGACACAAAGTGCTGGCCACAAATGAACCACAATACCTTGCTGGTCTCGTCAAGGAGCATAAACCATCACGCGAACTCCGGTTCTCCTCGCAGCAGCATTTGGATGGCCATAGAACAAAGATGGTCACTTCATTGTGCGCTTCCAGATGCACTTCTGCGGCCGTCTGGAACGCTCTTCCGATATTAGAAAGCCACTGGAGCTGTGCACTTTTAAATCTAGATTGAAAACGAATTTCTTTAGAACTGCTTTTTGTGTTTAGTTTGTTGTCCTTCCCCCGCACCTCCGATTAGCATGGTAGATTGTGTACTGTGTGAAAGAAGTTCTACATAATACATACATGGTTCTGAAGCAGTGCTCAAAATTCCACGTTCCTATGGAATGGACCATACAATCCATAGGACAACCACTGCAGGTGCATTAACCATAAATACGTGCCATCTTCTTCCCAGCAGAGATTGAAGGTCCCCTAATCTTAAATACAAATTAGTAGGCCTTGTGTGTTGATGTCATCATCTACTTCTTCCAAATTTGATAAATTACTTGCAAAATACATAATTGGGAAAATCCACAGCGCAACACCCTCCCCTCCTGGTAGACTAATGCAGACTTATTCCCATTTTCAGGCCAGTGCTGCGTTCACGTCCCGCATAAGGCTGGCTGCCACTAGGGATCCCCTTGCCGAAACTCTATAGCAAGGCATTGGAATAGATGAGATGAGATGCGCTCTGAGGCACCTCGAGTTACCAAGACATTTAAGCACGTGCCCTATTCATGCAAGTCCTTTCTGTTGATTTCCTACAACATGGTACTTATTTTAATGACCCCAGAGACAACAAGGCCGACGACGTCAACCCAAAGCTGTGATGTGAACTCTTGTCGCACAGGGGCCCTCGTGTATTAACTTCTCAGCTGCTCTGCACTCCGATAGCTTTGGTGGCCGACAAGGAGGGGACGCCCGTGTTCAAGTTCCCTCGTTGGAGGACGAAGGGAAAGCCCATTCCGGAGGTGCTGGAGGCGTACAAGTCCCTCGGAGCCCAGCTCAACGTGCTGCCCTTCTGCTCGCAGTTCATCCCCATGGACGTCATAGATCACCCAAGCCACGGCTCCATCATCTACCACCCGTCCCTACTGCCTCGCCACCGTGGTGCCTCCGCCATCAATTGGTATGTTCCGCTTCTCGTTCAGGTTCGCGTGCGATACCGGACGCTGCCACGGTTGTTTTTTGGCACGTAGCGAATAGCCGATTGGTATTGCCGCAGACCCTGCCCAACGATGCGTGCATCGAAGTGCAAATTACATGCAAATTTTTTCGCAATGACGACCTTTACATTTGTGGGACGAACAAGACTGAACAACGTGAGACACGTAGAGATTAGAGAGACGATACAAAACAGAGGGTACAAATAAGGAGGACATTCCTTGATTGAAACGATACTAAATTTGTGAATTAATTGAATTGCGAGGAAAGGAGGTACATCGTTATATATACTTATTAGATTTATTCTCAGTGGAATAGTGACACAGGACAGCTGAAAGTGTCATATCCAATACATACAGTACAGGAATTGGTTATATCTGCAATTATTGTGATTCCAGCATCGTTATCTTGGACGTGTGATTAAAATAACAGCGATACTAACGCATTAATATTGCTTGTCAATTTATGGATTTTGATGCCTTGGGGAATAGTGAAGGCTCACCGACAGCTAGTTACTCCGGATTTTTTACGAGTGAGTAGTGAAGGTTTTCTGAGAGGTCACATGCACCCAGGCCCAGGCGTTACTGATAGAGTAGCAAGCACTTACTGGGCAGGTGTCAGTGAACAATCGCAGTAGCAGCTATCGATGGAGTCACGAAAGTCCCCTGACAGGCGTGGCATTTAACAGACCCGTGCGTTATTGATCACGTGGTAAAGGCTGGCTTATGTGTCACAACAAGTACAGGCCTAAGTGCTTTGGATGTATTGGAAGAGACTGACAGACAGCCCAGTCCCTCAACGGGCATTGCACTCATACACTGCGCACGCAATCCAGCGTGAGACGCTTTGATTTGTGGAACTCCCACACGTGCCGGGCAGTAAGGCGGTAAACCAATTGGTCCTATGAGCACGTCTGTGTCGACCTCTCAGTATTGTCCCCACGTGTGTGTTGATTTTGTCCTTGGGCACGGGTCCTCTCCAACAGGCAAAACGCTCCTTGAAAATTGAATTGGCCAAAACTTCCCAGGTTTTCCTTTAAAAAAATGCATCCTTCTCATTACTGCATTCTCAGTCTATATCAGAGAGCTGAGCAAATCAACGTTAAGAACTGCAATACCAGCAGCAGCAGGCAATGCTTTATAACCGAGAGAAAAATTTAGCTGCTCAATTCAGTTCCCGAAGAAGCTTCCACCAGATGCAGCAAAACGTCGGACATTTTGCCGAACAACACACGGTACAACCCGAACACACATCGGCAGGTCACTGGGTATGGCGCCGTACAGCACGAAAACCAACGCAGTGGTAAAGCATCATTGTGTGTTTGTGTGTGTGTGGGTGTGTGTGGGTGTGTTTGTGTGTGTGGGTGGCTCCGAAGTTCAATTCCCACTTATGGCCAACAATAGTGACGATGATCTGAACCGGTCCTGGGCCTCCCCTAGGTCGACTCAAATGAGTACCTGGTGTGGTGTATAAACATAGCCTCTGGGGAGACAAAGGCGGCCGGGCGTTGTGCTCGTGTGCCGTGCCGGCCTTCATAGGCGCTGCTCGCTAACGGCACTTGTCCCCTACAGTCTGTTAATAGGCTATATGGGGGGGGGTCTTTGTCTTTTGTGGCTTGCAGGACTCTGATCCACGGGGACCAGCGCGGAGGCCTCAGCGTGTTCTGGGCAGACGCCGGCCTTGACACGGGGCCCTTATTGCTACAGCGTGAGTGCCGCGTCGAGCCCAATGACACGGTGGACTCGCTCTACAACCGCTTCCTCTACCCCGAGGGCATCAAGGCCATGGTGAGCGCGGCGCCCCACTGAGCTGAGTGTTGCGTCGAGCCGTGCGGTGCAGAGGGCTGGGAATGGGGAGATATTATGGGGGGAACTCATAAATGATCCCCCCCAACCACCCCCACTAGATTTGGACCGTACACTAGATCTGAAGGGGAGGAGCTTCGCTCCTTATGTGGGTGTCTTTACACGTTTGTGGGTCTCTGCCCGTGTCTGTGGGTCTCTGTGTGTGTCTGCGGGTGTCTGTGTTTGTGGGTTTACGGGTTTATCTGTGGGTGTCTGTAGGTATCTGTGCTCCTCTGAGTCTCTGTGTTTGTTGGTCTCTGTGCTCATCTGTGGATCTTTGTGCGCATCTGTGGGTAGTCGTGCATGTCTGTGGGTCTCTATGCATTTCTGTGGGTCTCTCTGTTAGTCTAGGGGACTATCTATGTAAAAAAACAAAGTTTAATCTTTAATTCCTCCCGGAATGCAGTTGGGTTCAAATTTTCACTCCTACCACAGCGTTTTGGGGCGTTCCGGCTCATTTCCACCACTGGCCGTGCATGAGTGCTGTGCACAACTTCATGTTGTTGTGCATTGTTCCATACATTTCAGTGTGGCGTTACATAATGTATTAGAATGGTATTTGTTGTGTTGAACAATGCAGTGTGGTGCTGTGTGATGCATTGCATTGTCGTGTATTGTGTTTGGCAAGGCAGTGTGGTGATATGTCATTTATTATGCTATTACACATTGTGTAATACATTATGGTGTGGCATTAAATAACGAATTATGACAATGCTGTGTGTTATATTTCGATTTACCGAAAGAACCAAGAAGAAAAAAAAAATGCTGTGTGTGTTTTGTTGAGCAGTGTGTTATGATGTTATGCAATACATGCAGTGATATACATTATGGGGAGTAATTGTGGCATTAAGTATTGCAGCATTATGCAGATGATTGCAGTTATATGTAATGTAGGTAATTTATTAATTATGTCTACAATGTGACAACAGTGGCAAGTGAGAATGTACATAATATAAATGTATCACATGTAAAAAATAACTTATCACAAGTTAAGCTTATTCCCAATCACATTAATTCTTATTTAAAATATAGTGATATTGGTTAGAAAATCTTCAGTTTTGTCACAGGGGAGCTCAATACAATAATTGGCTGTGCGATACATGGATCAGCATCTTCCTGTATCACAAATCATGTCTTTTCAAATATATCTGACATCTGTGAAAAAACTACTGGACATCTGCGAAAACTACACGCACACAGACACACAAAGACGAAGATCCCCCGTATAGCCTTAACACACTGTTTGCGCAAGGGATGTTAGTGAGCACCTATGAAGGCCGGCACGGCACACGACGAGGTGGGTGTCACAAAGACAAAGATCCCCCGTATAGCCTTAACATAATTTTGGGGCAGGTGCTGTTAGCGAGACACAGACAAACAGTGTAAATAAATATTCTGATTCCAATATATATATATTTTTGTATCATGGCCCAATCTACCCATGTCATCTTGCCGTTGAATACATCAATTAAGTTCAGTCCAACAAGCTCTTTGGTGTAACTTCTATTTGTGTATTTCAGTCTGACTTTCCTGCACCTGGTTGAAAAATGTTTCCACTTAAAAGTTCCATCGCGTGCCAGTGTCGTGCATGGCTTCTTGTCATGCGGTCCAACACGGTAATGTGTTGAGCACTGCCCTTGTGCTGTGCACACCGTAGACCAGTACTGCAACCGCGTGTTATATCACATTGTTCAGACGGAAGCCGTTCAGCTGATTGCCGACGGAAAAGCCCCCAGGATACCGCAGACAGAAGAAGGAGCTACGTATGAAGGCATACAACATAAAGAAGCTGCACAGGTACGGCGACTATCTCACGTTTCTGCATTGTGCGAACACCACAAGGTCTTGCGCTTTTTGATGTGTTCGGGCGACCGCATACAAGCCTGTGTCATCGCCTGTGGTGTTCAAATCCCTATGCTAATAGTGGTAATAAACCTTAAATAATGCAGACTGAAGTCAGCTAAGGTCAGCCTGAGCACTTTGGCTTTGTAAATGTGAAGCATGCCATTGATGAATGTATGGGTGGCGAGCCACTCCTACACCTGGTGAACCTGCTGTCTGAAACACGCTGCTGCTTGTATGCAATGCGGGCTCCATTCCAGTCCTTGCTCAAGACCTCTCTTCTCCTTCGCTTGTGATTGACTGCCTCCTAATCCAATGCCTTAATTCTCTCTATGGAATTGAACGGAAACTGTGTGCATCACACATACATATTTATAATGATAATTAAATCCAGATTTAAAGATGTCAATTATTCCTCGGGTCATTCATTATTTACTTTCTTTTTCCATACAAAAGTAGATAAGTGGACATTGTTCGTGTTTACTCAGTACATTAAGCCACCACCAGTGTACTGAGTGGTGTGCCTGTGTTTTCAAGTTTGTTAAATCTCTGGGGATCAAAATACCGTAATGTTATTGGCTATCTGAAGAGAAGGCTCTTCGTGTCTGTCGTCCAGCTTTGAGGGCAAGAGTTGGTGGATCGCACAGATCTGTGGAACTCCAAAGCATGCTGGCTAGGCTGCAAGGAGGTCAGGGGATGGAAGCACAGTTCATGGATTCTTGAATCCTCTGTCAATCATTCAGTGATGGAATTCGCCAAACATCGCAATGTAGGACTGTGCTGATAAACGAGTTTTAGGTGTCACTGACGCTTTCCTCTATGAACAAAAATACTATTGTTAATCATCGTAGACAATACGCTCTTTTCATAAATTCGTGCATGTTAATACTTTACAATACGGGGTTGTCAAAAGCGTAACAACTCCAGTAGTACAAACTAAGTGTATACATTGGACCCCATTCACACACGGCTGTTTGAAACAAAATATGCACTATCAAGTTTGGCCAATGCACGAAATGTCACCAATTATACGGGGTGTTTTTTTACCTTTAAAGGTCACAGTGTTATTGATGAGAGTGATGAGCCTAATGAAGTGTACTTTAATGGAATTCATCTGTTAAATGAAGCTATCTATATAGGTCAAATGACAACACAAGAGGGGCACTTTCATAGTTAAATGTAATTCTGGCACAAGTTAATGGCCTCAACTGTTTAAATTATTCCCACACCTCCGTGTGATCTCTCAGTTGGGCAGAGCTTTGAGCAGTGGCTTAATTGCAGGTGACTAATTGAACTGTATTGCCCTACTTTAAAAATATGTTTTTAAAAACTCCAAAGATGTGTCAATAACACCGTGGCCTGGAAAAGAAAGGCAATACAGTCTGTTCTCCGATAGTGTGTTTTTCATGACGCCAATTGGATATAGCGCGATGAATGCATTAGGGAACACATTTTTTATAAGGCGGGTGTGAATTGGATATAACGCGATCGAGTAAACAGAACTACGTCATGCGAGTAAGAATGAGCGGTTGTGCGGCTGCCTTGGCGTAGCATCACACAAGGTGGGATGCTGCTGGATGCTTCTAGATGCTACCCACGTGCCTCAATCTTTGTTCAGCCTGCATACGCATTGCATGTGTTATCGCGGACTGTGCTTTACCCTGCATTATATATTATTTATAACATAATTTTGCCAAAACGTGGTGTTCTTTAGGAACGCAACTACTACGTTATAGGAGAATAGACTGTAGGTGATGTTTTTGGCAATAACTCTTCTTCATAGCACGTACATTTCATAATTAAATTAAATCCTAGCAGATAATATAATGGACTAATTATTTTAAGGCGACGTTTTAGGCCATTGCCTGATTTATTGCCTATTATGCATGTATATTTTTCACTTCAAGGCAAGTGATATTGATGAATGTGTTGAGTTTTATTTGTCATTTGTAATTGTGCATAACTGCCAACTCAGCATCATCAAATTGTTTACTTTTAAAATTGTTTACTTTGAAAATGGTTTACTTTGAAAATTGTTTACTTAAAAAAAATAGTTTACTTTCAAAATTATTCACTTTCAAAATTATTTGCTTTCAAAATTATTTACTTTCAAAAGTGTTTACTTTCAAAATTGCTTACTTTCAAAATAGTTTACTTGAAAAAGAGTTTACTGGAAAAATTGTTTACTTTCAAAATTATTCACTTTCAAAATTGTTTACCTTCAAAATAGTTTACTTTCAAAATTGTTTGCTTTCAAAATAATTTACTTTCAAAAGTATTTTTTTCAAAAGTGTTTACTTTCAAAATTTCTTACCTTCAAAATTGTTTGCTTTCAAAATTATTTACTTTTAAAATGATTCACTTTCAAAATTGTTTACTTTCAAAATTGTTTACTTTCAAAATTATTTACATTCAAAATGATTAACTTTCAAAATAGTTTATGTTCAAAATAGTTTACTATCAAAATAATTGAATTTCAAAATTATTAGCGTTCAAAAAAAATTTGCTTTCTAAATTATTTATTTAAAAAATTATTCACTTTCAAAATTGTTTACTTTCAAAATTGTTTACTTTCAAAATTATTTACTTTCAAAATTATTTACTTTAAAAATGATTAACTTTCAAAATAGTTTATGTTCAAAATAGTTTACTATTAAAATAATTGAATTAAAAAATTATTAACGTTCAAAATTGATTACTTTCAAGATTCGTGTCTCATAACCTCTGTCTCAGGTGAACAGAGGGGAAAATTGTCTGAGCCTGGAGAGTGCTTGTTGTTGTATAAGTGACCCCCATGCGTACAAATTGTCCGCTGCTGCGAGGCTGCGTTGTGGGCAAAAAAATAATATATCACGACGTTTCGATTGCAACACAAGCGGTCATCCTCAAGCAGTTCCACTGCTGGATTTTATTTGCAATCGAAATGTCACGATATATTATTTTTTTAAATTAAATTTTCTACCTATGAGACTTTACCGAAATAACCAAAGAGTATGGATTCCTGCAGTCACGAAAGCTTCAAATCAAGATATATACATAGAGTAGGCAATACACCTCCTTCACATATCTGCCCCTCCACTTAAAAAAAAACATTTTTTAACACATCCCATCAGTCACACAAACTTCCAGGAGGGCATAATTTCAGCGGCATTTATTCAGTACAAGAGAACTCTGGAATGATTTCCACACTGAGTCTGCAGCTTTGTTGAAACAATGCTGGTGAACTGCCAGATATATTTCGGCACCCTATGGCCCTCACCTTGTAGTGGATTGCCAAAGGGGCTGTACATTTAAATTTGTGTGTGAGAATGTTTATTTATATAAGGTTGTGAGTTCACATCCTGATCATACTTCCATTCCTCTAGGGCCAATATAATGAGTTCTCCACTTTTTTAGACAGTAAAGTGGTCATCCTATGGAGAAAGCCACCCTGAACCACAGGAATGTGGAATTACCATCATTAGCTCAGGCTTGTAAATGGAGAGTCCCAGTCAACATACAACGTTAGGCCAAACGGTTCCAAGCTCCTGCCAACGTTGACATGTTCACTTGGGTAGCGCTACCAAATATTCACCTGAGTAGAGACACCTTGACTTTAACTAGACACTTTATTGATGTATCTGCTGTGTTTCTTGTTACCCTGCATGTACACTTCCATGCACGCCTCTTACTGTAATGAGTAGGCGTAGTGGCACGGGACAGATTACAAACGCGTAACCCAAACCTGCCTGTCACCACAAACATCATTGACATTGACGTATGAGCACATAACTCTTGAATTATATTGACAAAAGTCCCCGGTATAGCCTTCACGGACTTTTGGGGCAAGTGCTGTTAGCGAGCCACCTATGAAGGTCGGCATGGCACACAAACGGGGGTTGGGTGGCCAGCACCACGCCCGGCCGCCTTTGTCTCCCTAAGTGGCGATGGTTGCACACCGAACCGGGCACTGATTTGAGGCTGAGTCGACTCCTAGGTGCATGTGTGTACAATGTTTACAGAAACACGTTGAGTGAGAAAGAGAGAGGTGAGAGCGAGCCTCGTGGTTCTGAATTCCCGAACGATCACACACCCCCGTAAATACACGAGCTATTGATAGCACCACGTGGCGGGTGGGGGCGTGCGGCAGATTGAGTGGGTGTGTGCCATGAAAGGGGGGTGCGGTTGCCACACCGCTTGCCATTGGTTGCAGATGATGCTAACGTGAGGAGTCAAAAGCAGAGTTTTCCCCAGCTGCTATCTCACTGGAAAATAGATGACATCTGCCAAGGTTCCTAAGTTACCGACATCATCCACTCGCCCGCCAATCCTCAGTGGCTTCTTGGAGAGTGGCGATCCGAGAGGTTATCTCTACGATTGTCACGTAGTTTTACATACATACTGTACATCTCAACTGAATGTGATATTACATTCTTCTACTAGTACTCCTCCTGGTTACACCAGCCCACAGGGGATTATTGTGTCCGTCGTGCAGGGAGGGGCTGGGTGGAGAGGGAGGGCTGGGTGGGGAGGGGAGGGTGGGGAGGGGCTGGGTGGGGAGGGGAGGGGCTGGGTGGGGCTGGGAGGGGAGGGTGGGGAGGGGCTGGGTGGAGAGGGTGGGGAGGGGCTGCGTGGGGAGGGGCTGGTCACCCCGTGGTGCCCTTATAAAACTCAACGTTTAACCTACTCACGCCGGCTTGTGCCCGCCCTCAGTCGGGCATATTTGCGGAATACACCACGCCGCCGTTGACCCTGGCCATTGACCGAGCAACCCAACGTCACTACCAGCTCCCTCCGCAGGAATGTGTTTTGTTTACACCGGGCAAGGCCCATTGAGCTCTACAGCTTCTTTTAAAGAAGGGCCCTGGCCTCAAATTATATCTCAACAAAGTGGCTTCTCACGTGGAAATTTAGAGCAGGAAAATAATCTAAAATACATGTCTCTAATGTGGAGGGAAAAACCTGAGGATCCGGAGAAAAATCCACGCGACCGCAGGGAGATCATGCAAACTCCAAATATACAGCAGGGGTCAGGGTCGGGATTGGGATCGAACCACACGACCTCCTGCATACCAGACGAGGGAGTTAACATCTCGCCACTGCTGCACCCTTATATTTGTGCATGTACAGCCCATTTGACCATCCACTACTGAATGAGAGGCCTCCCCACGGCGTGCGTGTTATTGGGGTTTATTTGACCATACTTCACTGGAATGGAAAGTTCAGGCCGATAAAGGCAGGAAGCACAGACGTTGGAGCATAGTACGGTACACCAATTGATTTTAGTGCACTGCTATCTGCTGCAACATAGCGCCACAGGAGCCTCCAGCAGATGTTTTATCCACGATGTTATTATCTTGGTGCAGCCCCGTTGAGCTTCTGAGATCTGATGAGGTCGGGCGCATTCAGGGTGATTTTTGTCTCCGTAATAGTAATTCCAAATACATTGACCATGGAATGCAGACACGTGTTGTTGTGGCAGAGTGCTCTACTCAAATTCAGAAGGTTCCAGTTCCATTCCTGCTCAGGTTAACATTTACTTTTTAAACTACAAAAGTCCTATTGAAATCTCAGAAAGTCCTGCGTCCGATGTTTGGTGAATATTTTTAGTTCATGTTATTCATTGGAGGATTCCCAACAATAGGAGAGGATAGCACTTAAATTCCACACAAAGAGGTCGGCAATCAATTTGCTGTACCCTTCCCCACATGCACTTCTTTATCTAGGAATGTGGCTGTCACACACATATCATGGTTCCCATCAGCACGCGATCCACCAACCCCCCACCACAGGTAACTCACTGCATTTACAGCGGTGTGCAAACTCACCCAGTCAATCCAAACAGTGTGGTTTATTTTGGCTCTCTAGGCAAGTGAAAGATTTGCTATGCTGTATTTGGATGATTGCGGTTGTTTGTTTCTCTGCATACTATTCTGGTCCCTTACAATGTATGTTTTCGTAGCCAATACAATGATCCGTATGGTATTTGTTTTTGGGTCAAGCCACGTCGTAGTTTTATGCCAAAATTGTTATATGGTGTGCACGTATAACTACACGGGCACGGCGTATATATAATACCCGTGTAAACGTTAAAATCTTGTCGGGCGGTGAAGGGTTAACAACGGGAATTTTTCTAATAAAACTAGAACGTGGCCTGACCAAGAAACATATACTGTAGGTGGCATACTGGTACCTTTACACGATGTATATTCCCATAACGTTTAAGTGATTTTTTATTAATTTAATATGATGAATTTGTTGCAGTTATTAGTGACGAGGCTGAGCCCATCAACTCGCTACACTTAAGTATTGAGTTTATTTCCCAATAATAACTTAAAACAGCCATGCAGACGTGCAGTCAAAATGCCACATTTAAAGAAAAACTATGCTTCATCTTTAACATAGAAAGCAAGATATGTGTGCTGCTCAACGCACACATTATGGTACACTCAGTGTACTTTACACAGAGTGAACTGCCTCATCTGGTATACAGAAGGTCGTGGGTTCGATCCCAACCCTGGCACCTGTACATTTGGAGTTTGCGTGTTCTCCCCGTGGTCACATTGATTTTTCTCTGGGTCCTTAGGAAAAAGAGCTACATAGCTCAGTGGGCCTTACCTTGTAAACTAAGATTAGTTTAGTTTATTGAGCACTCACTGATTTATTACAGTCACTTGCTGAAAGGCAGTCAGTTTCCTCCTCATCATTCTTCTATTGCAATTGTTTATGGGAACTTCACCCATTGATTCTTCCACCCATATTGAGGACTCAATCCACCAAACACTGACTGTATCGCCTCATGCAACCACAACACTGCAGGACATTTTTTTTCCCTTTTATTTCTTTCCACGCACTGCTCCACTCTGGAGTTCATTCCCATCGTCGCTTTTTAATTTTTTTTTCTATCCATCCTCAAGTCAATATACGGTTTATGTAAACTCTTTTTGATTACACATGTTTAATAGTGCTGTCCATTGCTGGCTGCTTGGCGTTTTTGGACATTTGGGCCTGTGCTCGGCAAGTGTGATTTTAAATAAACCTAACTGAGCGAACGGTTCGAAAGCTGCACGTGAGTGTGCCGTGCATATTAACCCCGCGTTGCATTGGCCCTCTCCCCCGTGCCCAGATCAACTTCGACCAGTCGGCCGAGGCAATACACAACTGGATACGTGGTCACGACAAAGTTCCCGGGGCCTGGACCCTCATCGATGGACAAGTGAGTTTGACGGTGGCTTTTTGGGCATCAAGGTGTCATGTCCTGGCTTGCCAGGAGAAGGCGGGACTCCACCTGTTCTGTCTGTATGTGTGTGTGTTTTTTTTTCCCGGTGCTCTGGATTATTCCCACATGTAAAAACGTGTTAATTGGCCGATAGCACCTTAATATATAGAGGGCTGCAGAGCTTGGGCATTGCCAACTCATCATGTGGTTGCCTTCCTGCTTTTCTGCAGTTCCTCGTGTCTCTTAAGTCGTTCTCTCTCCGAGAGTGAGCGAACACTGATCACGCTACAAGTTGAATTCATTATATTAATCATTATGATGACCTCAAATCATCAGGACCCCAACTGGCATGTGTTGTGCAGACAGAAGCATGGCTTCCAAGCAGTGTGATCGTGAAACGAGAGCATCACCCTGTAGAACATGCAACCACAGCCCAACAATGGTGATTCCTTTTCGGGTAACAACTCATTTCAGTATCCCTATGTGGTTGAATAAAGAGGTACCAGTTAGTGGGAAGCGGACAGTGGTCATCCTATGAATAGACTGCCCCTTCTGTCTCAATTTCCCATGACTGGTCTAACGACGAGGTCGTTCGACCAGACAAGGTCATTGGCAGCTGTGGTCGTGAGCTCCTTCTACCTTTTCTGGTCCTCACCCTCATGGAGCAGCCTCTCCAGTCTGCGGTGTTCTGAATCCAAGTCCTCCTTCATGGGCGCCCCTTCTCTTTGTAGAGTCCCCTCAATGGTGCCGTGCAGGTTGGGTCTGTGTAGGCTTCTGAATCTATTGATGAAGCCAACTCATTGCAGTTCCCTTCACCTAATGGTGTCTAGGAGTTGTTCTGTCTGTCCCGATCACGTGATATTTGTGCCCCATACATCATATTTTCGGATTGTATTTGATGGTCCCATGTTGGACATCCATACAAAACACCAATATCACTAACACTTTTAGGAATCCAATCTTTGTTGGTATATTAATAACACCACTTTTCAATACGCCATCCACACCTGCCAGGAAGCCTGTTGCTGTTACAACAATCCTGCGCTAATTACATTTCGCATCATCGGTGATAATTGATTCACGGTATTTTAAGGAGCTGGTCCAGGCATAGCTTTCGGTGATTCAAGGCTTGGCTGCCCTTTTTCGACTTGACAGAGGTTGACGCTGTTCGGGTCATCGCTGGCGAATGTCGGCACGGTGGTGGGGCAGCCCCTGGAGATTCCTGGTGCCGCCCTGCCCGGCACCATAACCAAGAGCGGCCTCCTCCTGCACGGAAATGATGGCAAGACGGTGAGATGCTAGCTCAGAGAGTTCAGATATCCATTTGACTATCACACGAAGAACATTACTGCCACGTGCGGGAGCGGGTGAGGCAAGCGCTGACCTCTACCACGTGGACCAGAGGTCACCTGAAGAAGGGACCTCCGGAAGCAGCTGTGATATCCGCTTCCGTGGACCGTTCTCAAACAAAAACAGTTGCACTGCTCTGCGAGAGATCCGAGCGGATTTATTCATCTAGCATTGAGTCGTTATATGTTCCATAGTCTGGGTGACCACAGTGGCACACTACAGATTTTTTAATGTTCCATTTGTGCATCAAGCATCTTCATCTGCCATGTTTTGTGCCGATGTGGTTTAGGCACTAGACAGGCAAAGGCAGCCAAGCTAAGCAAGCAAATGAACGGGGATCTTTGTGTGTGTGCGTGTTCGCACCTCCAGCTTTTGGTAAGGAACCTACAGTTTGAAGACGGGAAAATGATTCCGGCCTCCAAATATTTCTCGTCGGGAGATGAGGGCAGCGTGGAGCTCACGGACGACGAAAAGGCCTTTGCGGAGGAGGTTCGGGTAAGGAGCTCCGGCACAAACGTCGCGTACCGGCCTCCCCGTGTCGTTGGCCATCAGCAGAGAGAGGCCCTAAAAGTAAAATTAATCCATGTGGCATATAAAACTTTCAAAAGTATACGTGTGCAGAGTAAAAAGCGTTTCAAGTGAAATATTGCCCTTCTTCCTCATCATTAACCATCGCTCATCCACTGATGGATGAAGGCCTGTTCTTGAAGTCGCCATTTCTCATGGTCCTGCGATGCCACAATTTTAGACATGCTGACCGTAGGGTGTTGTTTGATCGTACCTTACTTCACCGTTATGTTTGACCATACTTGACAATTCTAGACAGTGGGGTTTGCTCTTATTCAGCCAGAGTAAAAAAAAGTCATCTGGGTTTAGTCCGATTGCAAAATAAACCCAGTCTTATTAGGTGCTGACACGTGTTCCAACAGGTCTTTCCTGCTCATCGTGTGCACGTGTGTACTTTTTTGACAGGCGATATGGATGAGCATTCTCAGTAACGTGCCTGTCGTGGAAGACTCGACTGACTTTTTCAAGTCTGGAGCTGCGTCCATGGATGTAGTGAGGTGCAGTTTTGAAATCGCATACGTTGCCCTTCCGTTGTGAGCGATCGTAGTAACTAGAGTTATTAATCTTGATTTGAAGTTTCAGTGACTGCAGGAATCCATACTCTTTGGTTCTTTCGGTAAAGTCACGTAGGTAAAAAAAAAAATATCACGACGTTTCGATCGCAACACAAGCGGTCGTCCTCAGGCGGAAAAAAATATATATATATAATCCATCAGTGGAACTGCTCAACCAGCGAGAGAGCTGTTACAACAAGAGCTTGTTTTTGTGGCGATGGGCTTGCCACATAAATAACCTATTGTTGTAACAGCTCTCTCGCTGGTTGAGCAGTTCCACTGCTGGATTGTATATATTTTTTTCCGCCTGATGACGACCGCTTGTGTTGCGATCGGAACGTCGTGAGAAATAATTTTTTATTTTATTTTTCAACCGACGTGACTTTACCGAAAGAACCAAAGAGTATAGAGTTATTAATTTGGTATCCTTCTTATTGATACTGATGGATGTTGTAGGACATTGCGGGAGCCCCTACGACGCTGGGTAAATTAAGCCACGTGGGACTTAAGTGCATTCAAGGCTACTAGTCTGCATCACAGTGACTATGTATCTTTGTGGAAGGTTGACTGGGTGACTGCATGTGAAGGTCGCTATGTGTTTGTATGACTCCTTGTCTGTGTATCAACGTGCCTATGTGTCGGTGTGTCTGAGTCACCGTGTATCTGCGTGTAAGTATTACTGTGTTTGTTACAGTGACCGTGTATGTGACGAACGGTAGTGTGGCGGTTAGCGCGCTGGGCTATGAGTCTGGTGACATGAGTTCGATTCCCGCTCACGGTCAACACCGGTGACGAATATCTCAACTGGTTCTGGGCCTACTCTAGTTCGACTCAACCTCAAATGATTCCCCGGTGTGGTGTGTAAACATCGCCACTTGAGAGACAAAGGCGGCCGGGCGTGGTGCTGGCCATCCACCCCCTCGTATGCCGTGCCAGCCTTCATAGGTGCTCGCCAACAGCACTTGCTCCTAGTAGTCTGTTAAGGCTATACAGGGGATCTTTGTCTTTGTGTGTCTGCGTGTGTGACTATGCATCTATTAGAGTCACCAAGCAGAATTAGAATCTCAGAATCAAAATCTTTATTGAAGCGTCCATGTGTGAGGTGAGTCTGTTGCTACAGTGTGGTCGTGGCTGTAAGGGAGCGACTAAGGGGTAACTCACCCTGCGGGTTGCCTATGTGAGGCTTATTCATCGTGATTGTATGTATGTTGAACTTATTTCACACCGTACGTAGCCAACTCTGCTAATCGGAGGTGCAGGGAAGGACAAAAAACTAAACACAAAAAGCAGATCTAAAGAAATTCGTTTTAATGTAGATTTTAAAAAGGGCATAGCTCCAGTGGCTTCCTAATATCGGAAGGAAGAGCGGCCATTCCAGACGGCCGCAGATGCGCATCTGAAAGCGCGCGATTGGGTGAACGGGCAGATGCGGCTGTGAATACTAACCGGCTGCTGCTGCTGCTGCGCTGTCTCCAGGCTGATTGAGGAGCTGAAGCAGAGGAGGGGGGACCTGCAACTGCAGACGGAGGACGTGTACATGGCCACGTCCTTTCGCGACTTCACCCACATGGTCGTGCGGCGGCTGCGTGGGGAGGACCGCACCGAGGAGCTGGCCGTCGACTACGTGAGCCTCCCCCCACCGCCCCCCACCGCCTAGACAAAGACACATGGACAAGCAGACAGATAGACAGATAGACTGAAAGACTAGGCAGACAAATATATTGATAGATAGACATATAAACTGAAAGATAGGTATACTTAATGGAGAAACATTCTGACTGTCAGACATCATTCAGGCAGGCAAAGCATGCTGAGAGGTGGCCAGGAGATGGCGGTACAAATAAAACATCCTTGAACCCATCTGTGCAGATGTTTGATTGCTTACAGGGTGTTTCTCATATTCCTTCATTCTCATTCCACATGAAAAACGCTTGTTAAAATCGAATTGGCCAAATATCCCAATCCAATGCACTGAAGAAACATAGTCGAGATTGGATGGTGTTTTTCTGTATAGATCAAAACCTTATTATTGCAATAATATACATTCCCCGTGTTGGTCTTGAATGGTGTTTTTGGTTTTCCCATAATATTTGCCATCATACTTTGTATGTTGAACTTCTTTTGTGCCGTACCAACCGTGCTAATCGGAGGTGCACTACTCCCTCCATGGTTTTTGATTTCGCAGGCTTGCTGAGATATTCCCGCCTTTTGTTGAAGCTATATTCAATTGGTAACTTATGATGGGGTTATGCACATCACGTTCTTCTTCTAGGTCGTAAAAGAGGTGAACAACTTGACCGTGAGGATACCGCATCAGTGTTTCATCGACGGGAAGTTCGTTGACACGGAAACCAGCAAGACCTACGACACGGTCAACCCCACAGATGGATCGGTGAGCTCCCGTGAAGCGGAAGGCACACCGTCGTTTGATTAAGTCATTCACGGGTCAGATAATGGTGATGTCCCATTGACAACAATGCATGGTCTCAACTCCACATTGTAAGACGGTGGGCCAAACATCTCTTGAACACGTTATCGCAAGTATTTGGGGCTGGAGCGGTGGTGCAGTGGTTTGCACACTGCACGGCTGACATCAATAGCGAGTGATATCTGAACCAGTCCTGGGTTCCTCCCTTTGCCAACCCGCACTGATCAACACAGTGGAGTGTGATCTAACAAGTCCAACCACTGACATTGCAATGTGGGGAGGGATTTATGCCTGAGCAGATTGACAAAAGGCTAAACATGATTGCTGCCCTTGTTTAATTAAGCAATTGATAATAATCCAACATTTTCTCATCAGGACAATGGCATGAGCCAAAGAACATCACAATTGTCTTAAGTGTCAATTTTAAAGAATGTCGAGTCTCCCTTGCAAAATCGCTGCGCATCTCAATGTGTTCCCACCTGGTTCAAAGAGAGAACATCATCCAGGGATTAATTTGAGCAGGGTATGGCGAATCAGAAAAATGTCTGCACCGGGCACACCACATCCAGTATACCGCTCACTATGGCTGTGGCTACTATGCCCGTGCTTACTCCAGTCTACCAGTGACCACCTGGACAATATTCAGTGGGAAATTAAGCTCTGACTTTAATTATACACGATGGTTTGGCAATTGAACTCTTTATTGCTTCCTCTTCGTCTTTCGTACGGCCGATGTAGATGCAGAGCAACAACTACAATTTCACGTTCAGGTGGTCAAGCCAGATAACCGCGCGAGGAGCAGCGGACTAGTGTATCATCGCCGTGATGTCTCCTTTGTGTCCGTGGATCGGGCATTGTGCCATTTTACGTTGTACAGTCTGTTCTGTACAACCAGGGTCGCACACTGCTACTCGAGAGATTTTCATTTTCCATTGCTTTGACACAGTGGGATTTGAACCGCGCACCCTGGAGCTCACGGTCCGCACGTAAATGCGCACACCGACAGGCTTCAAGTTGGGTGAACGAAGGAAGGTGACCTGCTCGTGTGAACGCCGCTGCCGAACCTGTCACTCTCCTCTCTCTCCTCTCGCCGCCCCGCACAGGTGATCTGCAAGGTGGCGTTCGCTTCCGTCGCCGACGTCGATGAGGCCGTTGCAGCCGCTAAGAGAGCGTTCGAGGGCGGAGAGTGGGGGCGCATGAACCCCCGTGACAGAGGGCGCCTCCTGTACAAGTGAATAGATGACACGCTCACAAGCGTTCGCCTACAAACACACAAAGATAAAGACCGCCCCCATCCTATATGCCCCCACCTCCCCATTTATCCATTAAAAGACTGTTGGGCTAAGTGTTGTTCGCGAGCACCTATTAGTAAGGCCGGCACGGCACGCGATGGGGGAGTGAGGTGGCAGCACCATGCCCGGCTGCCTTCGTGTCTTGTTACTTTCTGACGATAGGTACTAATTTAAGGCTGAGTTGTCCTAGGGGAGGCCGAAGACCATTTCATATATACTCTATTGATGTTCGGTGTCCCAATCACTCCACTATTACTTCCCACACAAATACACACACAAACCCATACATGCAAACACACACAAACAAACCCATACACAAGTCCAAACCCATACAAACACACACATTTACGAACCCATACATGCAAACAAACACACACACACATACAAACACACGTACAAACCCATACATTCAAACAACAACAAAGATCCCCCGTATAGCCTGAACAGACTGTTGGGGCAAGTGCTGTTCGCGAGCACCTATGAAGGCTGGATATAAAGGCCGGATCGGTACACGAGGGGCGGATGGCTAGCCCTTGTCTCCCAAGTGCCGATGTTTTACATGCCGCACCAGGTACAAAATTTGAGGCCGAGTCGACCTAGAAGATGCCCGGGACCAGTTTAGATAATCGTCATTGGTATTGGCCGTGAATGGGAATCGAACCCAGTAGCCAGGTTTGTCGCGCACATACAAGCACACACACATACATACAAACCCATGCATACAAACACACGCGTACAGACCTATACAACACCAACACCAGCCACGGTTGACCACGACGTGGCGTTGTTGTCACCGTGACGCTCGTGCCAGGCTCGCCGACCTCATGGAGGAGCACCAGGAGGAGCTGGCCACCATCGAGACGCTCGACTCGGGGGCCGTGTACACGCTGGCGCTCAAGACGCACGTGGGCATGTCCATACAGACCTTCCGATACTTCGCCGGCTGGTGCGACAAGATACACGTGAGAGGCGGTCGGGGCAGAGCGTGCGGCAGTTGGCGTGGCAAGCGTTCACGTCGTATCCCTCTAATCTCATCACAAACTAACTCACAGTACCATTGCGAAAGACTCAACGCAGAAGATTCCTGGTTTTGATCTTCCACGATGCTCATGTGATCCACCCTAAACCGCATCCGCACAAACCATGGCAGATGCAGATACCTGATTCACAGTGTGCGACTGTGGTCATCCAGAACAGACTGTATAGCATATGACGACGCGACGCCCAATCCACAAATACGAAGGAAACATCACGGCGATACACTCCGCTGCTCCTGACGCGGTTATCTGGCTTGACCACCTCGATGTGAATTGCAGTTGTTGCTCTGCATCTACATCAGCCGTACGAAAGAAGCAGATCACATTGCCATTTGGGAGTAGTGCTTTATGTTGTGTAACACCCGAGGCCAGCGTTATCGGGGTAATGGGGTGGGCCCTGCAAGCACTGAATGTCCCTTTGGCACATACTGTACCTAGTGGTATATCACCGTAAAAAAAATGCGTGTGGAAATATATGCAGGAGCTAAAGGCAAATGCCGAGGTCTGCTCATCACGAGAGGTCTTCGGGAGAGAGTTTGTGTAGTTTTACTATTCCTCCGCTAAAGGAACACAGGCTACATGTATCAATGTTATGGGGGCCCCAATTTAAGAGAAGCTGGAGCCAGGTCTGGTAACACCTATGACAATACACCATCTGTTATCAGATTCACTCTGCACCTCCCAAAGCTTAACATCTTAAATATGTCGTTCCCTCCATATGACATTATCATCATCATCATCGCTCAGAAACAAAGCGGGAAGCCTTTTGAAAGTCAATCCACTCACACCATATTTTATGGGCTTGAGCTCCAGTGTCTCTGGTGATGTCCACGAGACACCAGCCAAGCAAGGGATTCCCCACTTAAATCACGCTGATGACCCTCATTGCCATTGTTGACAGATCATGGATTTTCCATCGGTGTTTTTCCTGACACGAGCTTTGTATTCTGTGCAGGGCACTACCATTCCGATCAACCAAGCACGGCCCAATCGAAACCTCACCTTCACAAAGAGAGAACCAATAGGGTAAGTTGCAGGATGACGTCACACGTAATGATGTCATGGGGGGGGGGGGGGTGTGCGCATCGCGCGTGATGTCATTGCCTTGGTCGCAAAACTTATTCATTTAGCGCTGGTTAAAGGCAAGTTTTTACCAACTTTTTGATAATTTAGTCAGTTTTTCTATGGAGTAAGTCCCGAATAGCAACACAACTTCATTCTCAAATGTAATTTTGACTGGACCATAGAAGAGTTATTGTGACTCCACACTACAGACAGGACAAACGGACAGAGCAAATGCATCATGGCTTTCAAACGTAGTTGCTCCAACAAAAATATAAACATTTGTTGGATAAGCAAATGCAACCTTTTGGTAACCGCCTTTTGGTTAACACGGCCCGTTAATACAGTTGTCACGTGAACAAATGTGCCAGTGTACGGTGACCTGTGTGTCACAACTCTTTATCATTGTCAGTTGTGAAAAAGAACAAACGTTGGTCCCTTTGGACTGTAGGCCTCAGGAGAAAGTCATAGTTGTTTAGACAGTCGCCAGGCTGTTATCAGCAAGGGCAAACACAAGTGGTATGCCAAACCTGTGTGTATTCTTCTAGCTGAAAATGCCATCTCCTAAGAACACATGAGGTTCAATGCACTAAAACGTAGCATGACGTTGCAGTTTTTGCAGGGATCTATGTATTTTACTTAAATACACTTATGTGCCATTTACATTACTTGGTGTTGCAATTTTCACGTAATATTTAGTTTTTATTTGTTTTTGTTTACAATTTCATTTTCATTTCAATACATTTGAACCAATAAACGTGTAAACATTGCAGATTCAAGACCCTGTACAAATGTAAAGGCTTACCCAAACATTGATCGTAATGACAGGTGTATACACCATGGGGGAAGGAGGGTGGTTTATTATGGGCCTGTTAATGGTGGGGCACTCCATGGGGAATATTTCGTTGTTCTTAAGTGATAGAATATAAACCCAGCTCATGAGCAAGAGTCAGATAGGATGTGGTATCACGAGACCAAGTGTCGATGTTCAACGTGTCAGAACTCCTTCATTCAGCAGACGGTAACACAAGGCTACTGATGAGGTGCTGTATAACTTTGAATCCATGCCACGCTTCAGGATACATCGTGAGCAGTGGTGAGGCCGAGCGGTAGCATGTATGCTGCTTGTGTTGAAGAGGTTTACGGTTCAAGCCCGCGGCGGCCACCCTGGTTAATATCATGGGCGTATTGACCAAAAGATGTGCGCCGTCTGCATCACAGCGGACGTTAAATGTCCTGTGACGTTATTAAAAAAATTGTAAACCATGTGTGCCGGCGTC
Source organism: Lampetra fluviatilis (assembly GCF_964198595.1). NCBI lineage: Eukaryota > Metazoa > Chordata > Hyperoartia > Petromyzontiformes > Petromyzontidae > Lampetra > Lampetra fluviatilis. The sequence goes on from NC_136285.1 coordinate 5,244,309, forward strand.
TCGTTCCAAAAATTATTCACAAATTTCATTCTTTGGAAAACCACGGAGCAACATCGCCACCTACTGGCAGACTATAGTCGTCTGTAAAACATAGCGCCGTCTTGATAGCCTTGTGCTATTGTAATTCCACCAATAACAAATGTGCTCATTATTATTACTATTATTGTTGCCGTATATGCTATGTGTGGGTTCCCAGCGTCTGTGGCATCGTCATTCCTTGGAACTACCCCCTCATGATGCTGGCGTGGAAGAGTGCGGCGTGCCTGGCAGCTGGGAACACCCTGGTGCTCAAGCCTGCTCAGGTACAGTCCCGACTGCAATGCGATCCCCATGAGCACGCTTGGCTACGTATGGTGCGAAAGAAGTTCAACAGACATACGTACTCCATAATAGAGGTTTTTGGGTTAAATATAAATGTGTCGGTAAACCCGCTCCCACCCGACACAGCCAATTAGTAAGGTTTGTAACGTAAACAAAACATGCCAATTCGTTATTAGTTCAGCACACCGGTGTGTTGGAGAGTAAACCCACAACATTTACAATTCGATTACCACGTTTCACCAGTAATTACAACCAGCATCATCAGGCGGACAGCCAGAACTGTGGAGCTAAAAAAGAACAAGTTCTCTGCCTATAGTGAAACGGATTTAAGAAGCATGCTGAGGCATATGTGAGAAAGGTAAATGTGCTGGCAGAAGGGCAGCCACTATGAGGTTGCACTTGTTACACACAACGTGCTTGCCACAAATTAACCACCATACCTTTCTGATCTCGTCAAGGAGCATAAACCGTCACGCGACCTCCGATCATCCTCGCAGCGGCTTTTGGCTAGCCATGGAACAAAGACGGTCACTGCATTACGAGCTTTCAAATGCGTTTCTGCAGCCATCTGAAATGCTTTTCCTTCCGAAATTTGGTAGCCACTGGAGCTATTCACTTTTAAATCTAGATTGAAAACTCATATCTTTAGAACTGTTTTTTGTGTTGAGTTTTTTGTCCTTCCCCCACACCTCCGATTTGCACGGTTGGCTGCGTACTGTGCGAAAGCAGGTCAACGGATAAAACTGAAACTAAATCGAGCTGTCGAGGCCCCCTCTTGAGAGACTATTATGGCCCCCTCTTTCATACCGGCCAGACATGTTGGAAGAGGTGGGAGCACCCACGCTTTACCCCACGAAACGCGAACTGCCGATCAACTGTGGTGGACTCATTTACGCTGCTGGGTGGACAGAGGTGGGGGGAATTTGAGAAACACCCCCCCCCCCATTGTTCCAACTGCCGCTGTGGGAGATCGATCTGAAGACCTTTTTGTTGCAAGTACAGCGTGCCAAGCCATACAGAGTCATAGTAATTATTATGATTTATTTACTCGATAAAGTCTAATGGAACCCAACATTCATTTTCAATTATGGCCGTGTTTTCGGGTTGTTGCATTTGGGAAAAAATATTTGAGTGCCCAAAAAGCAAACTACGTATATTGCGGGTTAACAACAGTAGCCAGTGCTATCTATAACAGGTCTCGGGCAACACCTCCCTTCACCCACCCACACTGATTCCAGGCCAAGCATAACATTGGCGGTGAGGGATATCTGAACCAATCTTGGGTGCCCCCCACCTTCACCTACACACACTGACCAGGATAGGGTGAAGTATGGTCAAACAGACCCCTGTAATTGACACGGCATGGGAAGGCCTTTATCTCAGCAGTCATTAACAAAGATATATACATATTTTTTGTTTGTTTTTATAGTCAAGTTAATCACAAGTGACATTCGGTATAATACATATGGGTGTGACTGGGCTAAGATTATCGAACCCGTATGTATAATCAGGTTTGCCTGCATGCGAATGTACGTGGCCTGCATGTTGGATACCCTAATGTGTTATTTTATTTTTCACAATAAATAAATATTTCCCTACGATTCCCAACCCCCGGTCAGAAACTCTAGTGGGGTGATGTCGAAGCAGTCGGAAGACGAATGTCAGTTCAAATTTAGATTTTAGACTTTTATGAGGACCGGTGTGTTATGCTGCACCGGTGTACCACCAATACGTCCATTTAAACGGTCATTGGGTCAGTGCATGCGAATGTGGCGTCCTAATAAGAATGGCTGTTTTTGTTCCCGGGCAGGTGACCCCGCTGACTGCGCTCAAGTTCGCCGAGCTCGCGGCTAAAGCTGGATTTCCAAAGGGTGTCATTAACATCATCCCTGGCTCAGGTAGCTCAAGCACAGGATCTCACGTCTGATAATACCACGGGCGCGCAGGCGCGTCTGGTACTGGAAAACAAATTAAGGTGCACCCATCTAGATGGGAGTGAGAATGCGTGGAGGTATCTTGCGGCTTTCGTGTGTGTGTGTACGTGGGTTTGTAGGAAATGGAAGTGTAGCGGTTAACGTGCTGGCCTACAGACCCATCGACCTCAGTTCGATTCCTGCTCAAGGCCAACACCAGTGACGATTATCTGAACCGGTCCTGAAGCTCCCCTAGGTCGACTCAGCCTCAAATGAGTAGCTGGTGTGATGTGTAAAATCATTGCCACTCAGGAGACAAAGCAGTCGGGTGTGGTGGTGGCCACCACCCCCTCGCGTACCATGCTGGCCTTCATAGGTGCTCGTTAACAGCAATTGCCCCAAAAGTATTTTAAGGCTATACGGGGGATATTGGACTTTGTATGGAGGTGAGGAGCGGGAGCCTAGTCGTTAGTGCACTGCACCACAAACCCAGCAGGCTAAGTTTGATTCCTGGCTACGGCTACAATGAGTGGTGATTATTTGAACAAATCCTGGGCCTCCCCTAAGTCGACTCAGCCTCACATGAGTACCTGGCAAAATGTGAAAACTTCAGCAATGGGGTTTCTACGGCTGGTCACACCACCCCGTGTGCCGTGTCAGCCTTCACAGGTTCCCGCTAACTGCACTCGCCCCAACAGCCTGTGTAGGCTCTACGGGGGGTCTACGTATACTTACGGTGCCTGTCATTTGCCTGCATGTGTAGGCTCCATAGTCGGTCAGAGGATGTCCGAGCACCCACACATCCGTAAGCTCGGATTCACCGGCTCTACGCCCATCGGAAAGCAGATCATGAAGAGGTGAGCGTCCGTTCCTGCCCGTGTCGACCAGCTGCGAAACGGCGGGCACGTCAAGCAGCGCGAAGCAGAACGTGCAGCCGGGTGTTTCACTGGGAGCGGTGTATTGTTAAGCAAGCACACTGGACTTGAAATCCAGAGGTTGTTGATTCAACCTTCCTGCATTTACTGGGTTAAGGCCGTTAACCCACTGGGTTATGGCCATTGAAACCAGCTATCCAGATTGTCATGGACCGGGCTTAACAGATGGGTTTGTGATGATAGACCGTCTTGCTTTGTGTGCCACCCCTGTTACATGCGGAAATGCCCATAGACGGCCTTACACATTGTTGAGGACTGTCCCTTACAAAGGCAAGAAGGTGGAATGAGAAGGATGAATGCACTGCATTAAGTGGCAATATAGAATGCTGACAGCATATTCAACAAGCACCACTCACTTTGGACTTCAGCATAGACACCACTTTGCACACAAGCGGCTTGTCACACAACCCTGCAGTCAGGTGCATGAGGTCATTGGATTGCTCTTTTTGTTTTTTCGCCTTACTGGGTCTCAAGACACTTTTCTCAGAAGTGTCTTGCAAAGTTTTTTTTCCCCTGCAGTAGGGGGTGATGTTGCTGTCGTGTGTAATCCCAATTGAGTAATGCGCAGGTTATATTTCAGCACTGAGTTGTTTGGCCAATATTGGTTACATTGTGTGTGTGTTGTTTGTGCTGTTTGCCTCGTTGATGTTCATTCACACACACAGCTGTGCCACGAGCAACCTCAAGAAGGTGTCTCTGGAACTCGGTGGAAAATCACCGCTCATCATTTTCAACGACTGCGACATCGACAAGGCGGTGAGGATGGTACGTACGCAAAGTTCTAATTTTTTACCTCGATTCTTGCCAGCGTTGCATTTTTAAACCACGTGGCAGGCATGGCGCTTGCATTGCACACGCTGTCCCTGCCCTCGGATTAAGCGAAACAATCGCTGCTGCAAGAGAAATGGTTTGTTCGGTCAAATTGTCTCAGGTTATGCGCCCGCGGTTGTTGACAACGGCCGTGAAGCTGCTGTGCCCCAACATCGCAAGCGGTGTATGTCCGCGTTTAATGACTGGAGCATAACACCGCACCATTAACCTCACGGAGCCCATGCTGGTCTGCGCATCTGTTTAAACGCCGTGCCTACGTGTTCATTAGCCTTAATTAAACCTGACTCGGCTGCAGAAAATAAGCAATTAATTTTTTTTGTTGCACTGGATTTTATCCGAATGAGACATCTCATTGCTAAGGATCACATTTAGGGACAGATTTAATTTTTAATGTTTAAGTTATGGGTATCTTTCCATGACACTTACAGTGGCATAAATACAACACTGCGGTCAAAATAGGTCCAATTCCTCAGGTGTAGGGAATCATACATCGTAAATTCATTGAAAATATACAGTATATGAATACCCATGCTTATGCTGCAAAATGGGTTGAACATAGCCAAACGCACGCAAATAAATACAGCTGCTAAACATTTCCATGGGTTAAATTTCATTTCTCGTTTTGAAATGAAATTGTAGGTCACCGTATCTTACTGGGGTAAAGACAACCCGTACCGATACGATCAATGTTTATTCATTTCATGGTGAAAATGATTGTGTCAATACATGGCAGAGACTCCCTAGACAAAGATATATTTAGAGGCCAGATGTTCATCAAGGTAGGTTTTACTATGGCCAAAGGGCTCTTTTCTACAACTATAGAGGTTGCGAGTTTAAACTTGTGAATGTATGTTCAACTTCTTTCGCACCGTACGTAGCCAAGCATGCTAATTGGAGGTGCCGGGGAAGGACACCAAACTAAACACGAAAACATTTTCTAAAGAAATTAGTTTTCAAGCAGATGCATATCTATATCCTGATTGGCAGTCAGCTCAGCCTACCATCTCTCCGGATATATAACATTTGTAGTACTGGCTCAGGTCCTGCAATAGGGATAAAATCAGCCCCTTGTACAGTTGGTAATGGACCTGGCTATCGTACATATTATTAATTCGATATGTGTTATGCAAAGCCATCCATTAAATTATAATTAATTCCACAAAATAGCTCTTCTATTGTAGATATGCATGCAGACTGTGGGTAAGCGTGTTGACCATAAATAGTTTGAGGTGTTATAAATGGGAATACATACTTTATAGTGGTTATCATTCGAGTGATGCGATTGAATGGAAATATTATAATGTACGCAAGGGATGTCGAAGCAATGGTGGGGTGGTGGTGGCATCAACAGGACTGTTCATGATGACCTCTTGACCTTGGCACAGATACAAAGAAAAAGATCCCCCATATACCCTTAAACAGACTGTTGGTGAAAGTGTTATTATTGAACACCTTTGAAGGTCAGCACGTGAGGGGGTGGGTGGCCAACACTAAATTCAGCCGACTGTCTCCCCACCAGGTACTCATTTAAGGCTAAGTCGACCGAGGGGAGACCCAGGACCGATACAGATATTCGCTGTTGCTGATCATAAGTGGGAATCGATATCAGGTTGGCAGGTTTATAGCGCAGTGCGATAACCACTGCACCACCGCTACCCCAATAGATATAGACACACAAAAACAATAATCCCCCGTATAGCCTGAACAGACTGTTGGGGAAAGTGCTGTTATGCGAGCACTTATAAAGGCCGGCACGGCACACAAGCAGGTGGGTGGCCAGCACTACGCCTGGTCGCCTTTGTCTTACTAGTGGCCATGTTTACACATTGCACCAGGTACTAAAATTTGACGCTGAGTTGATCGCATTAGACACATACAAATGCACGTTTATACATGCGACGCATATGCACCACGCCCATAACCGTGTGCGCGCGTGTGTCTGCGTGTGTGTCCTCCCTGGTGTGAAGGGCATGAGCGCAGTGTTCTTTAACAAAGGCGAGAACTGCATTGCGGCGGGGAGGCTGTTTGTGGAAGAATCCATCCATGACGAATACGTGCGGAGAGTGGTGAGTCGCTTGTCTCGGGGAGGGCCCCGCGTGTCTGGGTGTGCGCGTCGGCATCTGTGCGTGTTCGGTGTTCAAGGAGGAACACCGGTCTCATGAAGCCTGGTCAATTTTCTCGAAAGGATTGGACAGTTAGGTTCTTGAAAGAAAAAATAATATGCCGAATCAGGCGACTTGGTTATTCTGACTTCCTTGATCAACTCTTACTTTCTGGATTTTTCTCAAGAAGCTTTGTGTAGTTCCAAGCGATTTTTATTATTTTTGCAATTATATTATTTATTTTTTACCTACGTGACTTTACCGAAAAACCTAAGAGTATGAATCCTTGCAGTCACGCAAGCTTCAAATCTAGAACCATCAGCACCTCAGCACCTCTTGAGCCACCTGATCCTCCGCTCTTGTCTCCTTCCTCCTAAGGTGGAGGAGATTAAGAAGATGAAGGTTGGTGACCCGCTGGATCGGTCCACGGACCACGGCCCTCAGAACCACCGTGCACACATGGAGAAGCTGGTGGAGTACTGCGAGGTGGGGGTCAAGGAGGGGGCCACGCTGGTGCACGGGGGGCGGCAGGTTCCTCGACCAGGTGACGTCCGTGTCCCGACCCCAACCCCTGACCCCTTGTCCCCCACACGTCGCCTTCCCAGTGTTGTCTTCCTTACACGCTCAGTCACCACACGTTACACGGTTACCACACGTTACACGGTTACCACACGTTACACGGTTACCACACATTGCACCGTTACCACACGTTACACGGTTACCACACATTACACGGTTACCACACATTACACCGTTACCACACATTACACTGTTACCACATGTTACACGGTTACCACACATTACACCGTTACCACACATTACACCGTTACCACACATTGCACTGTTACCACACGTTACACGGTTACCACACATTACACTGTTACCACACATTGCACCGTTACCACACGTTACACGGTTACCACACATTGCAATGTTACCACACATTACACCGTTACCACACATTACACTGTTACCACACATTACACGGTTACCACACATTACACTGTTACCACACATTACACGGTTACCACACATTACACGGTTACCACACATTACACTGTTACCACACATTACACTGTTACCACACATTACACCGTTACCACACATTACACTGTTACCACACATTACACTGTTACCACACATTACACTGTTACCACACATTACATGGTTACCACACATTACACCGTTACCACACATTATACGGTTACCACACATTACACGGTTACCACACATTACACGGTTACCACACATTACACCGTTACCACACATTACACGGTTACCACACATTACACCGTTACCACACATTACACGGTTACCACACATTACACGGTTACCACACATTAGATGGTTACCACACATTACACCGTTACCACACATTGCACCGTTACCACACATTACACGGTTACCACACATTACACAGTTACCACACATTACACGGTTACCACACGTTACACGGTTACCACACATTACACCGTTACCACACATTACACCGCTACCACACATTACACCGTTACCACACAGCTTATTCTATAGGCAAGTCATCGCAGTGTGAGACATGGCTCAATGTTGCTTCCGTAAAGTCAAACATTTGCACAGCAATGGAATTAAGAGAGCACTGAAGGCATATTAGACACGCATCAGAAATGGGATTTTTTATATCCCATGCCACCGTGCCATGTAAGCCTGTTTGTAATCTCCGAAACACCAACCAACGCTTGGTAAAACGTCTGCCTGTCATTTTAAAGTGCCTTACTGTTTTTTTTTTACTCACGAGTGTCAGAAACGATGACTCAAAAGCCCGTTAGACATAGGTCAACAGCCTGCTTGCTCTGTTGCCAACTGCAGAAGAGGGAATTTAGGTTGAAAGGAAAATGCAACCCAAGGAAATCCAAAATGGCCCCTTGTAGTTATTTACAAATTCTGCGTTTCCCATTGCGAAGCTTCATTTATGAGAACAAAAATATACTCTGAAGTCATGATTCAGTGTGCCACCACAGGGTCCGCCAGTGATGTCACAGATGTGGTTCGAGTGCACGCCACACCTCAAGATATTTAGTTTCTCGCGCCGTACAACCCCGAACCTATGCACAAGACTCATTTGTATTTGGGTTGGATCGTCCTTGAACCGATACGGGGTCATTCCTCCCAGTGTCCCCTCATGGCATGTTTATGCGCCACGGGGGCTCATTATATTCATGCGTTCGTGGTCAGTACCAAAGAAGATAAGCTTAGTGCAGCCTGGAAGCATATTATTAAATAATACATATTACAATTCCTTATAGGGGAAACAAATACTAATTAACTGATTACTAACGTAGCATATAATTACAATAACACACATTACAACTGATTACTAATCTACAACTCACATCGTAACAATTGCCTGATTACTAATCTAGTATATAATTACAATACCCCCCCTCCGCCTCAAATAGTTGCACCTGATGAGTTAAATGATGACGTCACCCTGCTGCTGCTGCTCTATTTAAGACCGGGAGCAAGAGCAGAGCCTCACCATTCTGGCGAATTGCCCGATGATGCTGGATGCAATTACCAGCGAAACGTCGTACTACTCATAAATTGTAAATGTTGTGGTTTCACGCTTCAACACACCAGTGGGCTAAAGCAGTGAACTATTTGTCTTTTGTCAACGTGACACTTTTTTTGCCGATTGGCCGTGTCGGGTGGTGGAGGGTTACGACACATTTATAAATAACGCGATCTAACCCAAAAATGTTGATTATGAATAAATATTCCTCTTGCGCGTAATACACACAGCATGCCCGGGAGGTATTGTCCGTTGAAGGATTATAACTACGCAGCAGATTGGACGGTGTGGCTGAATGTTGGTGTTAGATTGAAAACGAATTTCTTTAGAACTGTTTTTTGTGTTCAGCTTGTTGTCCTCCCTCGCGTCCGATTAGCACGGTTGGCTACGTAAGGTGCGAAAGAAGTTCAACATACGTGGGTGTTGTGTGAGAGATTATACTGTTTACCAAAAAACAATGAACAGCTTTAAGTAATCTTCAAGAGCACATTCTGGGAGCATTCAAAATAATCACCAATTTGGAAAAAACCAGAGATATTTAAAGCACCTGGGATTTTTTTCGAATCTCAGAAGGATGTGCGTCACCGAAACCACGGCGGGTACGTGCAGGTTTTAAAGTTGTGATACCTCGATGAACATTGTACAACAAAAAAATTATCTCAACACATTCGTCAATAGCAGTCGCCTTAAAAATATATGGAAAATTGGAAACGTTTTGGGCAGCGGACTTTCTTCACAGCACACGGAGAAGCCAGATTGGTCGAATAAAGTAGAGCCAGTGCTTGAAATGTCACCTATTATATACTGTTGTTTTTTAAGGCATTGTTATTGACGAATTTTTTGTTAATTTCGGTTATTTGTGTGTGGCAGGACTGCCAACGCAACATCAACAAGTAAACGGAACTGTACATTTAGAGGTGTGAAAGTTGTTGCTATTATTAAACTTAACCGTCCAATTATTTTTTCCACCAGGGTATTCAATTGGCAGGTGCTAATAATTGTTTTTTTTTATATAAACACACTGAACTAGATATTTTATGGTTACTAGAGTTTGACAAAGTTTCAAGTAAACTATGCTACCATAATTGGTGTGGTATTTAAAATTAAAATCTACTTTGCAAATACAGTCTACATTAATCAAAGAATATATTTGGAAAGTTTGCACGTTCATATTCTGATCGTGGGTCGACTCAACCCATCATCTTCTGTGGGTTGATGGAATGAGTACCAATTTGTGAGAATTTTACTTTGGTTGTATTGGTTGGATGGATTGCCGTATGAATGCGGAATTTCCACCACTGGCTCAGGGTTGGAAACAGAGGTGAACGCCACTGCACATGAATTTTACTTGGTGTAAACCTTGACTTCATTAATTGTACGAGCTGCCATATTTGTATATTCTTAAATGTTTTCGAACAATATTTGCAAAACTGCTGGCTGGTATTGATATGTTCTTCAGCGCAGGGTCAGTCTAATCACTGAGAATTTAAAAAAATGCTTTGCCCTTTCCCAAACGCGCAGAACGTAGGGCACTGCAATCTGTCTTGCTTTGTACAGCACATTTCTGATAGCCCTGGGCTGTGTAGTTGTGTGCTCTAAGCCACATTGTCATTGGACGCCTTATCAGAAGTATTTGCAAACGTAGATCATCAAACCAGCCTGACAACAGTAATGATATAATCCATTTGTTTAATTCTTACTGAGTCTCAATGCTTTTTAAAGAGGGTCCTGCTTATGAACTGTTCTCAGAAACGGGATCACTCTGAGGAAACCCAAACTGACTAGGAAGACAATGAGGGTTGCCATGCTATACATTTTCACAAAACGATATAATTTATATTTTTGGGATGATTATTTAAAAATATCAATTTCACCTAACTTGATATTGCTTATCAAGTAATAATTTAATTATAATTTTTCTGCTTGCCATACTTCCAGTACAAAAAATACTTAGAAGTTCTTCAACTACAGTTCACTGAACATGTAACCCTTCCATAAGTATCTCTAACTGTCGATATAATTCAGATGCTGTTGGTTACATGATAAATAAATAACGTAGTACATTAACTATGAAAATGATGATGACGTATAACCACCATTCCATCAGTCATTCCAGACGTGTAACTTTGCAAAGTGATAATTTAATAGGTCATGGCTATAAATTCACAACTTTTGAGTACTTTGCTTCTTTATTTCCGAATTTTTTTTATCAGAAAATGTTATATGAAATAAAATAAACAATGGTAAACGTTTCTTAATCAACCCCCTACCCCCGTCTCTAGGAGGTCAAATGTTTTCTGGGGGGATTCTCAAGAACTGCCACAGATGGAGGCCCTTTCCACAAAGTGCTTGCCACAAATGAACCACAATACCTTGCTGATCTCGTCAAGGAGCATAAACATCACGCAAACTCCGGTCATCCTTACAGCAGCGGCTTTTGGCTAGCCATCGAACAAAGACGGTCACTGTGTATGCCGTCGTGCGCTTTCGGATGCACTCATGCGGCTGTCTGGAACATTCTTCCTTTTGATATTAGGAAGCCATTGGAGCTAGATTGAAAACTAATTTCTTTAGAACTTCTTTTTTGTGTTTCATTTTTTGTCGTTCCCCTGCACCTTCGATTAGCAAAGTTGGCTACGTACGGTGCGAACCAAGTTCAACATACTTACTTTCAGCAACAGTGGTATATGCGTACAGGGCTGCACATTTATCTACCTTTTATATAAACACAGGTTCTGCTGTGGCATGTGGTGAGCAGGGTTTTTCATGGAGCCGTCTGTCTTCACGGGTGTGGAGGACCACATGTACATCGCTCAGGAGGAGTCCTTCGGGCCCATCATGGTCATCTCCAAGTTCCCTGATGGGTAAGGACACAGCGACCACCAATACATTGTCCAGAGTTCAAATACAGGCAGCAGCAGAGCTCCAGGAGAACTCTTCCGCAGTTCCTGTTACCAGCAGGAGCTGTAGGGTAGATGAAAACGTTACTTTACAGGGTGGCTCCCGTTCACCGCTGAACTTCGGAATAAGAAAGCGGCTAATGTTAATTTTTACTTAGTGTTTCTCACCGCAGAGAACTGTAGCAACACGACCGCACTCTATGATAGCTGGTGCCAAACTGTGTCACACGTCCTCCCGCGTGGCCTTGGGGGACCCTCGGTTACACCTTCTGACCTGAAGACGTACCGATACAGTTATTTTATTTAGTTTGCATTCTGAACAACTGATGATATTTGCCCGTGCATGCGTTGGTTCACGTCTGTGCGTCCGTCCGTATGCACCACCGTCACGTTCCGCTGTCGGCAGGGATATTGACGGGGTCCTCGCGCGCGCCAACAACACGGAGTTCGGCCTGGCGTCCGGCGTGTTCACGCGCGACATCTCCAAGGCGCTGTACGTGAGCGACCAGCTCGAGGCCGGCACCGTCTTCATTAACACCTACAACAAGACCGACGTGGCCGCTCCCTTTGGGGGCTTCAAGCAGTCCGGCTTTGGGAAGGACCTTGGTGAGTGGCCCGACAGGGAGAAGATGTCTTGGGTCGTTTGTAAACGGACGTCTGGTCGCATTCCAATGAAGCCTCGATCGTAACCAATTGTACATATATTATCGCTCATGGTCCACCATAAAACCGCATCCATGCAAACCATGGCAGATGCAGATACCTGATCCACAAATGGAACATTTAAAAAAGCTCTCCAGTGTGCGACTGTGGTCATCCAGAACCGACTGTACAACATAAATATGATGGAGACATCACGGCGATACACTCCGCTGCTCCCGCTGCGGTTATCTGGCTTGACAACCTGAATGTTGCTCTGCAGCTACATCAGCTATACGAATGAAGATTATCATAATCAGAAGCATAACATTGAACATCATTCATCATCATTATCAAATTAAGCATCATCCAATTAAGCATCATCATCCAGTTAAGCAACATGAATGCAAATGATGATCATTCAATTTATTTATAACTCGGAATCTAATTAATCATTATCATCCAATTAGGTACATCATTATGCCTATCTTATATATAAAGCAGCAAATAATTTAACAAATATCAATCATCAAAATCATCCAATAGACAATTGGTATGATCCATTCACAGTTCTCTGCTGCATAAGTATCTCGTTGCAGGACCCTCCTGTTCAAATTTGTCATGAGACTAAGTAATTGTTTTTCTGGATTGAGGATATGATTATTATGACACAATCACGTGATCGTCCTCCGCAAAACATGTACATACTATCTTGCAACCCAGTTTCATCACTCCAGATCGCCATTCATTCCAATGTTCCTGAACTTTTGAGGCCAGTCTGTGAAGTCAACAGAGAGACTGTCCCACCAGCCTCAGGACCTTCAATGGCGATGCGTAACACATTTTTGTTCATTCATACACAAAGATACTTGGGCATTTGTATTTTATCCCTTTGGAATGTTTAAAAAAAAGTGTTCTCTGCCGCAGAAATTTCACTCACTTAAGTATCGATTACAATTATTTTCTCTGTTGAATTGCATGTAATGCATTCCTGCATTCATTTATTTATTCATGACGCGCCTATTGTTTTTTTTTCCCCCACCAGGTGAAGAAGCGCTTAACGAGTACCTTCGAACAAAGGCGGTAACTGTGGAGTACTGAGCTTACCAAAACGCGACAAGGGACGTCACATTTAAAGGGAATGGAACAGTGAACTCTATGCACAAAACAAATAAGTCACGTCTGAAATTGGCATGGAGGTGGTGTTTGGGGCTGGGTGAAGAGCCTACAAGCACCTGGCGAGGCATGCCGGCCCCTGTCCAACGCGACAATTGGAGTCATCACTTTTTGTCGAGGGACTGCGTCAAAGTATCATCTCACGCTGTCAAATCATGCCTGTGCCGCCCGTGTCTGTTTGCCAAGCTTCCCGCCGGCTCTCCTTCCTTGCGGGTGGAACAAACCAACGTGTACATTTTATATTTTTTTGAAATTCCATCAGCTGTTGTATTGTCGCAGCTTGCTCTCTTTGACCAGTCTCGTCTGTAATATTTGTGATTTTTTTTTTAACGTGTGCCATGCTCAGTAGCTGGTTGTTTGTTGGGTTTTCGGTTCTGGGTTTTTGTTCTTGAAGAAGAAAAAAAGTCAGTGACAGGAATTAAATTTGTTTATAAAATATAACAATTGCTAACCTAGCACTTCTCACAGCCTGGGTTCGAATGAAAAGGTTTTGCCCACCATCGCAGCTTAAGCAACAAATCAATAAAATGCTTCCACCTGCGATCTTCTCAATATTAACTCTCATCTCCGACATTAGAGCAGCCTAGACCCCGCTTGTCTATCGCAGAGAGGGGTATTCTTGGTGATGCAGTGATACTGTTGATTGAATGCCTGCAGTATGACTGCATTATAGTTTCATTGGGACGAAAATAAAAAATAGACATAAATTATATCAATGCAGTCATTAATATGCATTGACAAACCGGGTCTAGCACTTTTGGCTATGTACTGTGCTAAATAAGTTCAACATACATACATAGGCTGCTCTCATCGTTGGAGGTTAGAGTGAATATTGAGTGGGTATGCAGATGGAAGGATTTATTGATTTGTTGATGAAGCTAAACTTGTCAGATTGGTATCTATGTATTATTCGATTAAAATATTGTACCTCGCTACACTCGCTATACATTAATACAAATTGGCTGTGGGAATTGAGATTTTACAATGTATGCAAATTATATGTAAATATTCAAATTATTAATTTAAGCAAACGGGGTGGAATAAATCGGTATGGATAACAAAGAACACACAATCATGCAAAGAAGCTGGTATACATGAAATACTAATAATTATCAATTATTCAATCCAAAGGTGACTTCAAATGGTGTCGCTGGGTTAGGGTGACTGTATTGTTACATGCCCAGTTATCAGCAGGCTGCTAGTTCTGTGCACTTTGCTGACACTTTGCTGACACTTGTCTATCGAAGGTTTAATGAAGGAAGAGCGCTGAAAGGCGTTGGTTGCATGAGGGGTCAGTGTTTTCTATTCGCGCAGGAAAATCCTAAACGGGGACCACTCAAAAGTTCCAATGTCTCCATTTTCATATGAGAGATGCCACACCAACCATCTCCTCTGGCCTCCCCGAACCAGTGGTGGAATTTCCTCCACTCCCACAAACAGTTGCCAGTCTCCCTGTGGGACGAATTATCGCTGTTAATTTCACGCAAAGTGGTTCTTATTTTAAAGTCCATGGAGGGATGAATCGCTGAACTCTCAAACTTTTGATTGTGAGTAAAGCATTATCAGCGCATTACCACTCGGCCAGACCAAAATGGTTGCTAAAGTTTGGTGCTAGATATATCGCTTAAATGAATGTTCCTCATTTAAAAGTAAAACACTTTGGTGCAATGCTTTAAAAAAGGCCAAGTGGCGAACAAGTGTGTGGCTACGTCTCATCTCCGTGACCCTGCGCCAATGCTGACAATCCCACATTCCTATCCCTGTTGAGGAGTCAATGTTAACGAGGGAGAGGGGGGAAGGTTCAGCCAGGGCCACTCCTCAGAGGTTGCTGGGGGCCCGGTGCAGAATTTCACGTGAGGGATTCTCCTCAATTCCACATCGGCAGGGCTGTTGTGGTGCCCTATGTGCGAGTGCTGGGTACATTGCCCCTGTTTGAACCAGCCCCCCTGAGCGGCCCTGGGTTCTGCTGCGTTGTGGCATTAAACTGACGTATGTATGTAGAACGCATTTCGCACCGTATGTAGCCATCGCAGGTGCGGGGGGAACGACGACAAACTAAACGAAACAAGCAGGTCTAAATAAATTAGTTTTCAATTCAGATTATTTAAAAGTGCATAACTCTAGTGGCTTCCTAATATCGAAAGGAAGAGCGTTCCAGACGGCCGCAGAAGCGCGTCTGAAAGCGCGCGATGCGGTGACCGTCTTTGTTCGACGTGTCACGTAAGAACAAACTCCGCACGTATGAATTGACTTGCCTCTTGCAAATAAATATAAATAACAAGTAAAGTGAAAATTGTGCATCAAGGCTAATGTTGCAGAATAAATCTGCATGTCCACTGCAAGGCTGGGTTGGTCGACATTGAACAACGATCTGCAAAAACGCGACACCACAGTGGCATGCGTCTCCTTAACGACTGGCCTCGTGACGTTATTTGTTAAGGACTATCACCCGTCTCGTATTCACATTGCATCTCGGCTTTTGAAATATTGAGTTTTTTTTTGTTTACCGAATTCGAACAAAAAAAAAGTCTCTTGTTATTTTGTTTGCCGGCTCCCTGGGGGCATCATGACGCAAAACTGCCAATGGAAGCAAGTGTCAGAGCACGGCGCTTGCTCGTGAGTCGCAGTGCCACGCTGTGGTGAATTTTGTCCGCACTCTTTCGTTGGACAATCCCCCAACTGCCTGCACCCAAAATTAAGAGCTGCGATTGATTGATCGAGCGCCGACAAACCTCTTCATAATTCATACCTTTCAATCCCTTATCAGTGCCCTACCTTATTAGAGACCAATTCAGACCTCATTGGTCACCCCGTGCCCTTATAAATCTGAGCGTTCATCCTACAAAGTCCCAGGGAGAAACACATACACGTAGACAAAACAAGTGTTTTTTTGCCCGTGTTGAAACGGCTGTACGCCGTATGGATCTGAAAACTCAATTTCCCTGTACAAGAATACGGATACACCGTATGGGTTGACAGGTATGATAATTACTGTGTAGTAAACAAACGCTGTTATTCTAAGTGTGCATGCAATCGCTCACATGTGTACGCCTGCCTATATTTATTGTTGGCACATTTCCTCGAGTCGTAGAACATTACACAACCTAAGGCCGAAAACCCAACGTATTTATGAAGTATGTTGAGATGGAGTGGTAATGAATGGTTATTGTAGGGCAGATAATATATACATTTAAAATGGAAACGTTTTTGAAAAAAGCAAAGCTTATGGCAAGAAAATTGTTATTTCTATCTTGTACCTTTTAGTACAGCTATGTAGCATCCCATCGATGGCACAGTATTTTAACATCAAAATAAAACAAGATTTTAGTTTTAAAGTAACCCGGCGGTCCATAGTAGCATGTGTGACACCCATGAAGTGTTTCAAATGAAAATAAATTTATTTTAGCTCATACTTGCCTATGGTTTTCCCTTTGTTCACGTGCTGAGTGTGCTTTCTGGCCGTATCGTCCACTGTTCATTTCGATTGTCAACAAACGAACGTTGTTGGTTATTTTACTAGGATTTTTTGTAACACTAATGGTCCATAAACAATGCACATGGACACGTGACGTTCAGTCTGATGGGTCCGCGTAAAAATCGAATTGCATGGGGTGTGCCGATCTCCATTGCAAACTCCTGAAGGCAAACTCGAGATGCCATGGTGACCAAAGCCACCGATGATGCCACCATACGTTGCCCATTACATTACCGCTCGCTCAAACGCTTAATAAACTAACCGGTTGCAGGTGCCAGTCGCCTCTCAGGCTTGCTCATCTTGCCTTTCACGTGCAGCCAGCGTCACACTCAAATTCCCAGACACACCTCGAGCAGCTGATTCAGAGGTGGAAATCCCACATTCTGATGGTAGAATCCAGCACTCTACACTATTGTTGATTTCGCATAATTTAACCCCAGCTGAGATTTGTGCTCGCGACCTTCCGTTTGGGAAATGAGGGCTCAATATCACAGCACAGGGGTGGTGTGTTTATGTATGTCTCGTATACGCCATGTGCTGTATATGTATACCTCTGTGAACACCGGCGACTAATATAAGAACTGGTCCTGGGCCTCGCCTAGGTCGACTCAGCCTCAAATGAGTACATGGTGTGATGTGTAAACATCGCCACTGGGGTAGACAAAGGTGGTCGGGTGTGGTGCTGGCCACCCACCCACTCGTGAACCGAGCCGACCATCATAGTTGCTCGCTAACAGCACTTGCCCCAACAGTCTGGTAAAGTTATATTTGTGTGAACACAGATCGCCCTCTGTTGAGCAAGCAAGAGGAGCAACACTCACGCTCAACACTGTCTCTTGCGTCTTGATCACATATGTTCCCCTCAAAATGGGTCAAACAAAAACAGGTTCCTTCTCTCCACGATCTTAAACTCTACTTCCAATTTCCTGGTTTACAGATGTCCACAAACCTTCCCTTGCTTTGTTTAAAGATGCAAACATGTGTAATGTTCTCAAAGGAGACTTCTTAGAGGCCACACGCTTTCATTCACTAACAGTTACGACATCTTGACACACTGGGGAATGGCCCCACACTCCCTACTCAAGCCCTACGTCTCTTTAGCCTAGGGGAGGCTAACCCACACTGGCACCCCGCTCAGCCCGGCCCTGTCGAAGGACATCGGCGGCTTGGGGTCCAGGGTCTTCAGGCGACTTCTTGCTTCAGCTTGAGATGGACTAACTCCCGCTCTCCGGGAGCCGTTTTATATACTCCCTCTCTGAGGGGCGGGTGTTCTGGGGGCCCCCAGCTCTCGCCAGCCCCCTTCCCTCAGAGCGGTTCCAACCGCCTCTTGCCCGACCGGTTCGGACCGGTTCAGACCGGTACCTACCCCTCCCCTAGGTTGTAGGGCTTGTGTCAATCTTGACCACCACACATGTATTCAGTTATACTGGTAGGAACGAAGTGGACCAGACCACCAATAGATGAATGTGTCCGTCCGTCCGTCCGCGTTTGTCCGTCCGTCCGTCCGTGTATCAACATCGCCCCCTACTGCAAACACTTGGCATGACCCTGTCCGACAAGATGGCCGCCCGCTCCCCCTGCGATCTGTGAATTAAACAAGATGGCCGTCGCTTCCGGCGCATCACGGCAAAACTTTAAACTTCGCTTCAAAATTACTTTACTGAAACGCAGCACGTTTATTTAAAAAATTACTTTACTGAAACGCAGCACGTTTTTTTAACACAGAGACAAGAAACATTTATTAACACAGAGACGAGATACATTTAATCGCCTTATTTGTGCACGAAAAGCACGGCGCGAGGCCTAGTGCGGCAGGCTTCGCGAGGCCTAGTGCGGCAGGCTTATTAACACAGAGATGAAACGCAGCACGTTTATTTAAAAAAAAATTCCTTTACTGAAACGCAGCACGTTTTTTTTAACACAGAGACAAGAAACATTTATTAACACAGAGACGAGATACATTTAATCGCCTTATTTGTGCACGAAAAGCACGGCGCGAGGCCTAGTGCGGCAGGCTTCGCGAGGCCTAGTGCGGGAGGCTTATTAACACAGAGATGAAACGCAGCACGTTTATTGTTGTTGTTGTGCATATTGGCAGTGGTGCCTGACTCGGCTGAATCTGCAGCCCGGCAGCGGCAGAGCAGAGGCAGCGAGAGGCCTCGTCACTGCTGCTATTCACTCGCTTATAGTTCTACCGTGTTCACTACATCTCTGTCGTGTTCACTACATCTGCTGTGTTCACTACATCTCTGCCGTGTTCACTATCATCTCTACATCTCTGTCGTGTTCACTATCATCTCTACATCTCTGTCGTGTTCACTACATCTCTGTTGTGTTCACTATCATCTCTACATCTCTGTCGTGTTCACTATATCTCTGTCGTGTTCACTATCATCTCTACATCTCTGTCGTGTTCACCACATCTCTGCCGTGTTCACCACATCTCTGCCGTGTTCACTACATCTCTGCCGTGTTCACTACATCTGCTGTGTTCACTACATCTCTGCCGTGTTCACTATCATATCTACATCTCTGTCGTGTTCACTACATCTCTGTCGTGTTCACTACATCTCTGCCGTGTTCACCACATCTCTGCCGTGTTCACCACATCTCTGCCGTGTTCACCACATCTCTGCCGTGTTCACCACATCTCTGCCGTGTTCACTACATCTGCTGTGTTCACTACATCTCTGCCGTGTTCACTATCATCTCTACATCTCTGTCGTGTTCACTATATCTCTGTCGTGTTCACTATCACCTCTACATCTCTGTCGTGTTCACTACATCTCTGCCGTGTTCACCACATCTCTGCCGTGTGCTGCAATCTTTGATTATTTAGCTGCTGGCTGCATGTTTGGTGGCGATGCTACCGTTATAGCAGCACCAACTGCGGTTGGTTCTGGGTCCATGGAAACGACGCTTTTCACTGCGAGTTTGTAAAGGGTTCCAGCAGCAAATGCGGTCTCTGTTTCAGCAAGCATATTTTCAACGTGGGCGTCCAGACAACCATTGGGGTCTTCAAAGTCGTGGTTGTTTTCGGTATCCATGTCGTGCGCGCGAATAAAAACTCGAAGTGCCAAACAAACACTGCTCAATGTAGTACTGTTATATGAATATGCCAAACGCCCGTTTATTCAACTCTATGTAGACGACATAAAATGCACCAAGGTGCCGTTTATTCCCTCTATTTTATTTCACCTTTATACTAGTAAATGCATTCGAGTTTCCCCATCTAAGGTCAATTAATCTCAGATGTGATCGTTTGGAAATGAAAGACTACGAGTCTTTAAATCTCACAGCGTTTCCTGTCAAAACAAACACTTTTAATTAACGTTACACTAGAATACAGTAATTTTTTCTTTAACTCCTCTATACCCGGTCGATATCCCTGTACCGGTACTAAGTATTATTCCTACCAGCCCACCCCGCAGGGTCCTGTTAATAAAGCGCTGTATTAGTTTATAATTGATCCTGATTTAACTTGACTTAAAAATGACTGCTTTACAAAACACAAATTTGGCCAAAGGTGAAAATGCCATTGTCATCTGGGGTGGAACACCCAGTGACTATCTCACTGGAATTTGATAAGATTTCTACGTAAAGCAGTCGGATTGATTGTGGTCCAGCATTCACCGATTCACTCCAATAACTCGCTCGCCAGCGGTCAGTCACCTCCGTATCACTCTGCTATCGCTACTACCATGGATTTTGCTCCCAGGAAATTCACTCTTTGATTCCTCCACCGATGTGAAGGACTCCGTCTACTCGACTGTTTCAAGTCACCCAAAACATAATTCTAGATTTGAAGCTTTTGTGACTGCAAGGATTCATACTCTTAGGTTTTTTCGGTAAAGTAACGTAGGTAAAAAATTATAATAAAATAATAATAAATCACGACGTTTCGGAGGCAACACGAGTCTCCGT
Source organism: Lampetra fluviatilis (assembly GCF_964198595.1). NCBI lineage: Eukaryota > Metazoa > Chordata > Hyperoartia > Petromyzontiformes > Petromyzontidae > Lampetra > Lampetra fluviatilis. Next base: position 5,265,073 of record NC_136285.1, read on the forward strand.
CTTCAATTGTAATTTCCACGGTCCCACCTGAAGACGGCGACTTGTGTTGCCTCCGAAACGTCGTGATTTATTATTATTTTACCTACGTAACTTTACCGATTTTTTTTTAGAGTATCACCCAAACCATGTTCAGAGCCACTGCACTGCAGATAAAACCACTGCCTTTTTCATTGCACCGCTCGACTTTGGAATTCCATTCCACGGTCTCTTTTTTCTTTTTCTCAAAGGTCGTATTTACTTTGCGAAATTCAAGAAACCATATCAACCCTCATCGACCACACCGTGAAGAGTACTGTTGGTTGCTGGCCACTCGGCACTTTGGGCTTTTCGGCCTGTGCTCGGTAACCTCGATGTGAAAGTGAATTAGTGTTCTATTGAGTGTGGTATTTTTTCTGAAAGACAACTTAAAAAATGCACAATGAAACAGACACGCACTTTTTGTGACATTATATTGCAGACATTAAGCATAAGGAAACTCATTTTAGAGGCGACATGTCTGTAACATCTCAAGACAATCAAGTTCTATGAGACAAAACCACTGACGGAAAAAAAACCAGCAAGCCGAGACAATCCCTTCCAAAATCAGGCCAGCATCATTCCTACAATAACAGTAATATCCACAATTATGAAATGCTCAAGATATGTAAATACATTCAGTTCTGACGTATTTGGGAGAATTTAGTTTGGAAGGGCCGGTGAATTGATGCGACAATCCGCCATTTTGGAAAACCATCGTCAAGGCATTTTCCAGTTTTACAGCGACATGAAATATAATTAACACATTATTATTTGAGCGCTATGAACATAGACGCATGAAATAACGACTGCCTTCAGCAGACGGTGTTGTTCCAATGCAGTTCAGAGTTCGCAACTTTATCTCACAACGAGGTTTGCTCGTGCACACGAAGGAGCTCCGGTGGTGTAAGTCAAACTGGAAAATGCCCTTCCCTTTGTCGCTCTCCGCTGCATCTGAGGGTCGCACGGCATTGGACATCATTTCAAAGCATTGTACAACATTTCAAAGCATTGGACATCATTTCAAAGCATTGTACAACATTTCAAAGAATTGTACAACATTTCAAAGCAGCCACGACAGTACAAATGCGAAACCCGACACAGCCCGATGCTTTAAATTGTACGATATCTATGGGACCTTTTTGGCAGTATCAAAATGATATAAAAAACACATAAGACTAGGCTTGATCTTTTATGTCAAATAAAACAGGTGTCAAGATGTTCAAAGACCAAATAGATGCCTATTGCAAGGCATCAAGTCTGTATTAACCACACACATACTTGGGGCAAAACATGCAAACAAAGAAACAAACATGCTCCGAAATTTTTTTCCCAGATGTCCTGTGCTTTTTACCGAGTGGGTAACTTTATACCGCGGTAAACCCACTTTTATTTATTATAACAAATTGTTTTCATCACGTTTCGCGTAGCATGTTGTGGTGACTTGCACCGTCAAGGTACATTAGTTAATTTCAATAAGTTGACTGTACGCCGTTTCCTAATCCAGTTCTAATTCCTGTTTATCAAAGTGGTGGTACATTCCTGCAAGCATTTCTATATCACTGTTCATGAGTAAACTGAGAGCATTAATTTACTCAGCAATGGGAAGGGATTAGGGGATCGTTTCGGTATGAAAGTCCCTCATCAAGGACTTCGTTACATAAATACATATTTTACTGTATAATACATGATAAATGAAAGTAATGAATGCCCTTAATCTGGCCTGAAGTTATTAAACAATTCCTGTTCAGAACATACACACTTTCTATAAGGTAACATATTTCTAACCACTTCCCGCCAACAACAATCTTTAAATGTTGAAACCATTCACGAGTATTACAGTGTTCCTAAGGTGTGTTTTTGAATGGTCAGCAACATTTAAAAACGTATTAACAGGCAATGAAAGTGCATTCGATAACAATGCAAGCAACTTTAGGCGTTGCATTTTTACAGCGCACTGGAAGAAAAAAAAGCTACGTCGTTTTAACGTGAGCAATACACAAACAAAAAATCACACATTTAAGAGCCTAGTATTAGTAAGCGATACACTACAGCAACCAGCTGCATCCAGGGTCACAGCACTACTTTCCTGCACAGGATAATATTAAAACGACATCTTTCACGTGGAACTCATTCCTCTGTTTCCAACATCGACTTGTGTGCTATACTCACTTTCTGAAAGACACTTCACAACAACTCATGTTTGTAAGCACGCGTAGCCACGGCATTGCTCGATCAGATCATGCTCCCTTCCGAATAAAACAGTGGCTTAAACATACGCCATCCGTCTACTCACTTAACCTATTTTCTTTACAGACTGCGCATGGCAATACACATAGCCGATCATATATCGTTTGAGCAAGTGGAACATTGCAAAGCTACCTACAGGAACATGTTCAGAAAACAATGTACAAATCCTAAAGCGACATTTTCTACTAAAATTTTACAAACACAAAGGGCGATTAAAAAGTCCATGGGTCTGACAAAATCTGAAAACCCAGAAAAGTCCGGAGAAAATAATAATTTACATTTTATTTCTGATAAATCTCGACGAAATCATATCCCAGACCTGGTTTCTCTCAGTGACATCCACGTTTCCACATTAAGTGAGTCACTTTGCATGGAAGCAATTTTCTGTCGACAATTAAGAGGACGTGTAACTGAGAGCGAATTACTTAAAAGGCAAAATAACTAGAGCCTTGGAAAAGATGGACAACTTTGAGAATGAGCTATCCAGTAAAGTCAGTTTCATTAAGCTCACACATTGTTTCTGTGTCAGACCGCTTACTTTGTGATCACACTTTGTGTCTTCACAGACACGTGGTAATGTTAAAAAAGTATAAACGTAAGTGAAAATAAAAACTCCCACTTCGATTCTTATCAGTGTTATGCAGCATATTAAAAATCAATCTAGTCCGTGTACCGTACCCAGGTATTTATCCACAGTCAAAACCCTACCTAAAATGATTTACTGGAAATGAGTCGAAGCAAATCCTTACATTGTATACTGCATATATAGTGAGGAAATATTTTGATAGTACTGCCAAGTTAAAGGCAGATGTTGTCAGTGTGTCTGGTGTTAGACGTCTCTGAAAATGTCTTGTGAATCTTTTATGCTGCACACAAATATAATTATAAGTGACTGATATACATGACATAAGCAGAGCTCAAACCAAACACTGGAAAAATAAACAACAAAATGCAAGAATGAACAATGTCCGACAGTGGTTCTCTAAATGCAGTTATACATATATATTTTTTATAAAGACAGGGCAACATTTTGTATGAAAAATGTGTTGTCCGAAATGTGTCCTGGACCAATAACAGCGGGTTGGCTTTAGTTTTAGCAACATTTTTCAGAGTTTTTCAGAGTTCATAGTGCCAGAATATGTCTGATGTCAAAAATATTACGCAAGGCAATTTAACGTGTTACGATTTCGAAGTTCACTGGGCCCAGTGTTGTTGTCACGCATGCCAAACGAGAGCCATGGAAATTGCTACAATTAAAACTAAGATTGCACATGAGGGAACACATTCCACGTGGACTCCAGTCCATGCCATCTCATTACTACAGAATTTCCTTCATCAGAATACAGATAAAAGCCAAAGCTGGATGGAGGTGCGGTTAACTTGCAGAACTCAAATTTTCGCCTCGGATATGCAGAGGGAGTTTATCTTGGAAAATGAGCGTACCTGTACGCCCGGCCGACACAGCGATTACGTTATTACAGCAGTTTCGAGGTGGTTCGCTTCAACCGGGAGAGATTAAGGTGGCGTGATGAATCGGCAGCCAATTGTGAATCTAGCCAATTGTGAATCTAGCCAATTGTGAGTTGTGAATGAGCCGTGCTCAGAGCCACCTGGAGAGTTAGACCTTGATTGGCAGGGGCAATGAATTTGTAAGCTTAGCACAATGTTGCTATCTTGTTGTATGTGGCTAATTGGGTAACACATTAAAATCAAAGATTCCAATGAGGAAAAGGACACACCTCGCGAGATATTAACGACCTCGCCTGATATACAGGAGGTCGTAGGTTCGATTCCCACTCTTACTCCTATATATTTGGAGTTTGTGTCTCTCTTTCTGGTCGCGTGGATTTTTCACCGGGTCCTCTGGTTTTTCCCTCCACTTTAAAAACATTCCACGTGATAAGCCACTTATCACATTTGTGGCCAGGTCGCTTCTGAAAAAAGAGCTGTATATCTCAGTGGGCCTTGCCTGGTAAAACATTTTTAAAAAATGATATTCGATGTTAAAACTCACCTAAGATATGGCTTGCCAAAACAAATGCAACTGGGACACAATGACCTGGAATGCTGAATTAAACGTAATTTGCATTCAATTATTTCAATATGAACATACTGTAATTATGACATACTGCACTGGCACAGCTATGTACAGTGCATGTAATTACAGTACATATATATAAATTGTATAAGGGGTCTTCTTTCAAAACATGCGGCTTGAAGAAAGTTCAAAGTGGTGCAAATGTACTGCATACGAATTATGCAAAGCCTGTGAATATAGGTTTAATTTTCACGAGCACATGAAGCAATACATACACGGTAGCTTTATTAGAGAGTGCAGAAACCTCCCCAGGATTAAAGCAACCGGCGTGATGACGCCTACCGAGACACGGGAACATCTATAGACAATGGCATCCACTCCTCCCCCTCCCCCAGTGTGGCATGGAAACGAATGCAAATTAGTGTGCGGTGCTGTACATAGCCAGGCGGTCAGTGCGTCAAACATTGAGTCGGTCTGCACGGCGACGTGAGCAAACGGCCACACTCCACACGGAGGAGCGAGATTGGCGTTGTGGCAGAGACAATCGTCTCATGCCAGGTGATCGCAAGTTTAAATCTCGGTCGCGAGTCAACCTTCGGGCTCATCATCTCGCCAGGCTGCGTAAAATGTCTACCGCTTTGTGGCAATTTTTTATTGTGGCAAATTTAAATTGTGTCCTCTTGGGTGTGTTGTGGCACGGGTGTCGGAGTGTGTGTGCATGTGGATATATGCGCCGCCATCGATATGATGTTCCAAGACAGCCTGCCCTCCTGGTAAGCAAACCGGATTATATGCCTACCCATGTTCCAGACCTGATGACTATGTGTTGTGAACAAACGCACACACACACGGATATCTATCTATTTAAAATATGTAAGCGTCCTTGTACAATAATGCATATACACATGGCTGGGATGTCATCAACGTTGTCACGAGTCCAGGTGGGTCAGTAAAATCGGCCCCCCTTGGAAACTTTGTGGGAATTCAAAAGTGGTTGTGTTCTGTGGAGCAACTGGCTCCTTCCATGTGGAAAAAAGCCGCATGAATGTGGAAATTCCATCTGGACTGTCAATAGAGGTGAGGACGATCAATTCTCAGTTGAACACGGAGAGTACGGAGACTACCTTGCTCGCACTGTATAAGAAGTTATCTTTCTCTCCGAGGTAGGCGATTGAATCATTATCGCATGCACAATCACTACCAAGCCCATATGCAGGAAGCAGGCTTACGTTGACTATCCACAGGGTGATCGACCCTGTCCCAGAAATATGGACAGGCACATATCTTTTTGTGTGTTCCCTTCATATAATCGATTCCTGGTCCTAATAAAAACGCCAGTGGCAAGTTCTATCTGAACCTGTCCTCAGCATCCGTGAGGTTAACCCAGCTCACATTGAATACCTGGTGCAGTGTGGTCATGCACATTAGCAGGGGCGGTTTCTTCATTAGGGCGATTGGGCGACGCACCACCAATGTCATTCAACCACAGAGTCACGCTAGCCGTCACTGTGCCTCTAGATATAGTCCAATCAGCGTCATGCTACGTTCTGTGGAGTACCGCCTCTTTTTAGGCGATTTCCCTCCAGCTGAGAATCGCCCCGAATGTTCCCATAGACTTACATTCAAAGATGTTTTTTTTCGAACGGGGGCGCTGCAATGCATTCTCTATGGCTTCCGGGAGGGCTCGCCCTAACGTGCTTACATCATCAAACGTGCTTACGCCATCATACGTAAGCACGTTTCATCCAACAATATAATTTGTCGCCACCTAGTGGAATCTTTAATAAAATAAACTTGAGTGGTTTGTTTTAATTGTGAGTATAGAAACAAACAAGATGTATTGTAAGAGTCACTTTATTTTTCATTAATATTAAAGAAGTGAAGTTGCCTTTACATGCTTAAGCTGTTAATTTATCCATTGCATGGGTGGACCTTATCCTTATCAATCATCCAGACATTTGCCCCCCCCTGAGAGATTTTGCAGGAGCTGCCACTGCACATTAGCACTGGGGAGACAACAGTAGCTGGGCGTGGATGTGCTCTAGGCCACACCATTTCTTGTGTGCCGTGCCAGACTAAATAGGTGCTCGCGAACAACACTCGGACCACAAGGGTACAAAACAACATCGGAACAAAGGACTCTTGTCTGTGTGTTGCACGTGCTGTATCGTTGTTGAACTTCTTTCGCACCGTACGCTGCCAACCGGGTTAATCGGAGGTGCGAGGGGAACGGGCTGCTGTGGGGACCGTGCACGTTGTATCTGGGTTAGTGTGGGCGAGCGTGCACGTTGAAAGTGCGGCGTGCGAAGGAGGAGCGGGAGACGATGGAACGACAGGGGGGGTAAGAACGTTGGTGGGGGTTACAGGGACGACGGAGACACTTAGAGGGAGATGTTGTGGGGGGGGGGGGATAGGGTGGTGCTCTAGGGGACGTCTTCACGAAGATCCCAGCAGGAGGGCGGAGGAGAGGAGAGGAATGGCGCAAGCCATCAAGGCTCCCCAGAAAGATGTTGTGGGGGGGGGGGGGGGATAGGGTGGTGCTCTAGGGGACGTCTTCACGAAGATCCCAGCAGAAGGGCGGAGGAGAGGAGAGGAATGGCACAAGCCATCAAGGCTCCCCAGAAAGACGCTGCAGTCACTTGTCCTCCTCCACCGGGATTCGCTTCTGAAGAGCAGAAAACAAAACAGGCAAGACCAATGTCAACGCATAGAGACACATTCACGTTGAGTTGATAACTGCTGGCTTTAATAGTATTGTCACACTTCTATGCCGAGTTAGTGTCTCCATGCTCAAACGAGAATGGGTCAGTGTCCATTGCTATTTGGTAGCCCTGAGCTCGTAGTGGAAATTCCACAGTCCCATTGAAGGGGTTGGTATATTTATAGGACCACTACTGTTGACTTTCCCACAAGTGGTTCTCATTTCCTGATTTCAGAGTGAAGGTGGGCCAAGTAATGATTGTAAGTTAAGCAGGTTAACCCGTGGCCTCATGTTAAAGGCACTCTGCACCAAGAATAATTTAAGTTCAATTTTGCTTGAGTGGGCTATATGGTGTGGCTGCTTTTATGAGTTCAATGATTGGCATTGTAAGTATTTATATCATTTACTATTTTACAATCGAACACATGTGTGTGAGCACGGACTAACGCATGGCTACGCGAGTGGAACGTAAAAGTGAGCAGTAGGTCATGTTGCAGAATAGTTGATAACAGCATGATTGGAGAAAGGCATCAATGCGTTCAAACAAACCTTGAACTTGCGATTTGGTTTCCTGATTGATCCTTCTTTCAACTGCAAGATAAAATGTTCAATACCATAATTACTACCATCATCATCATCATCATATGTTTAGCTGTGCAATTGATAATTGAGGATTCTAAACATTTCATGACAGGATAGTGTACCAGACTTGAAAGGTCAAAATAAGATGACAACGAAGGAGTTATATATAATTAAGAAGAGAATGTTCCAATGGGTGAGAGACATGTACCGAATGAGCCTTAAGGGCAGGTTATCAAGACACATCTGGCACTCATCCAGAGCCATGTGATAGCTTTTTGAGTAGCCAGAGAGCGGGGCCTGCAGAATGCAGTGCTTTTGATATGGTCCATTGTTTGGTTTGGGTGGCTGCTACATGCTGTGGGTCGTCATCTCTAATTTCACACTCATGGAAGAGGTGTGTGGAGCTGCGAGCGGTCACTCTCCTGAAGCGGTTGATGGATCCACCACAGTTTTCTTTCCAGAACAAAGCCGTGCTTATATATGTTTAGCTTCTTTCGCACCGTACGTAGCCAACCATGCTAATCGGAGGTGTGGCGCAGTGGTGGGGCCCTCAATGAGGCTTTGATTAGGAACATCTGCAGAAATCCACGGCATTTGCCAGAGGTCGTCAGTGGACCCCTGCTTAATCCGAGTGCCTCGTGTAGCGATCCCAGATAGGTGACCGGGACCTCAGAGAAGTTCATGGGGGGTTGAGCGGGTTTTTGGTGGAACGGAAGGGCCTGTGCTTCCTCGGATTTTTTCCCAGTTGGTTTTATGTAATGCTTTCAGAAGGATCCCATGTCTCCAGACGGTGTCATTAGGCGGACGAGAGGTCTTTTGTAGTGATGCCGATTGTTTTGCTTTCGCTTAAATCCAGCTTCGATGTATCTGCTGAGGGAAAGGACCTGCTAACAGCAGCTTCTGGCAGGTCGAAGGCCGGCTTGTTTGACGGGGAGGTGTGGCTCGACTGTGGGCGCGATGCGTGCGACCATTGTGTGCTCCATCAACTTGTACGCCGTCGATAGCAGTGAGATACGCCTGTAATTTCAGGCCCAATCTTCTGGTTTTTTAGATTTCAGCAGGGCAATGCCCTTTTCTCCCTTCCAGGCTCTCGGAATTGTGCTGCTTAAATGGACGTCGGGAAACAAGGCCGCTTAGCCACTCTAGGCCGACAGGTCCCACGAGGAGGTGATAGACGATTTTGTTGGCAGCGTCTCACGGCACATTTTTTTTGTTTTAAGCGGTACACTGGCGCCAAGATGGTCAACCAGATTCTACGCTCTGCAATTGGGAGTGTGCAAAGTTGAATTTGCTGCCTCTACCAGTGGCTGACGCCTTTGCCTCGTATCCAATTATTTTGAGCTCCTTTCGCTTTGGAGGCGACCAGTGTAGAGGTGATCATGCATGAGAAGAGCGGGAGGGGTGGGTGTGATGTTAATAAGAGGAAGGGGGAGAAGGAGTGCTGAGCCACTGGAGCTATGCACTTTAAAATCGAAATTGAAAATTCATTGCTTGAGAACTTCTTTTTGCGTTTAGTTTGTTGTCCTTCCCCCGCACAACTCCCGATTAGCACTGTTGACTACGTACGGTGCAAAATAAGTCCAACATATATATGTACGTACAAGAGGGGGGAAGGGGGAGGGCATGGGAAGGTGCAAGCTCACCATCCGTGATGGAGAAGTTGAAGCGTCCGGGTGGCCCTTCCCCGCCGACGCTCATCGCCCGAGTCTCCACCATGTAGTCGCCCGCCACCTTGACCTTGAGAGGCACCGTCGTCTCCTGGGTTATGAAGTCGTGACGCTCGATCGGCCGCTGGTTCATGGACCAATACACGACCTGCGTAGTGGCAGCGAGCACAAACAGACAAAAGGTCCCCCGTATAGCCTTCACAGACTCTTGGGGCAAGAGCTGTTAGCGAATGGCACCTGTGAAGGCTGGTATGGTGCACATGGGGGTGGTGTGGTCATCACCACGCCCGGCTGCCTTTGTCTCCCCAGTGCTGGTGTTTACACATCGTGCTAGAAACTCATTGAAGGATGAATTGATCTATTTTACGTCAGACTCGGAATACTGGACTCACAGTGCTAACCGCTACTGCTTCAGTGCACTGTAAAGACACACACACAAGCAATGCTGGCTCTTGCAGTCAAAGCAGTCATTTGCATGACACCAATGCCACCCCTTATGCAAATGATTCACCTTGAAAAATCAAAGCCATGAAGCTTTAATACACGACTGGCAACTGAAAATTTGAAATTAACAAACTGAAAAGTAATATGAATATACAACTGCTCAATTAGATAATTTTGAGTTTTCTTTTAAATCAGGGAACAACTAACCTCTGAATACGATGAAAAAAAGATACCATTTGATAGGTCACACTCGACTTGGTGTACTACTCCCTTACACAAGTCTCTGTAATCAACAAACATACATTGCCATCGTGCCAGATTGCAGGCGGTGTCACCACGCCCAGCGATTAAAAGACTGCGATGATTTAAACTGTCCAGCTGCCAACAGTTTAGTACAACATGGCTATAACAAACGGTCCCAGCTGCCAACAGTTTAGTACAACATGGCTATAACAAACGGTCCAGCTGCCAACAGCTTGGTACAACATGGCTATAACAAACGGTCCAGCTGCCAATATGCGGCTCGCGATCAGAAGGCCGCCACAGTTGAAGTCTCAGTTCGCGGTCGACTCCGCCCTTCGTCCCTCCGGCGTCTATAGAGTGAGGGTGGTTCTAATTTTCACTGCAGCCGTACACCCCTTTGCTTCACAATCGTTACATTTGTTTACGTTAACAAATGCATAGGTTCGATGAAACTAAATCGTTGCAATTACGTGCCAGTGCATCATTTGTGTTTCGATGATTTACCTCGTAAAAAGATCTGGCCATGTCTCGCACCCCCAGGGTGTGCGTGCACCCCAAGTCAAGAACCGCTGCCACAGGATGAGTACACTTGTGTGATATGCCAACAGTGGCTGTTCCACAGATTTAACTCTCCCCGGCCATAGGAATGTGAAATTTCCATCGCTGCGAACAGGAGATGATCACTGCCCTACCCTCTGCTTGTTTAAGCATCAAACTGATTTGACATGTTTCAGAGATTTAGCACATATGTAATGTAAAGGGTAAAGCAACCTCAATGTTCTAACTATACTATAAACTATTTTTTATTTAAATCAGGTAAGGCCCACCGAGCTATACAGCTCTTTATCAGAAGCAACCTGGCCACAAATGATAGCTCAACAAAGTGGCTTAAAACGCGGAAATTTATTGCAGCCAAATACTCTTCAAGTCACGGTTCTAAATGTGTAGGGAAAAACCGGAGGACTCGACAAAAAATCCACGCGACAACAGCGAGAACAAGCAAACTCCTAATATAAAGGCGTCAGGGTCTGGATCGAACCCACGACCTCCTGCATACCAGGCGAAGTAGTTAACCTCTTGACCCAGGTGTCAACTCACCCTGTAGCCAGTCAGGGTTGACTCATTGGAGTGTGCTTTTATGGGACTCCAGGCCAAGACGACGGTCAACTCCTGCTGGCTCTTCATCTTAATCACCGGTACCTCTTGAGGAGCTGGAACGAAACCACAAAACGCAACAGACAGGAGAAGTGCATGCTGCTGAAAAGGTCAGAAAGGTTGGTGTCCGAATCACTCCATCAGGTTGCAACTGTTATATGACGGTGATGTGGCCTAGTGGTAGTGTGTTGGGTACATATTTATTGCGCAGCTTCATGGTTTGAATCCAGTGACTGCCCTGATTATTTTATTCCAGCGTAGTTACCGTAATAAGTCATGCCGGCTTCTTCACAGTGGATGTCAAAGCTCTCCTGACGTCATTTGCAGGAGCAGGCTATTTAGAACTTTGTAGGCTATTGTATTCTGGCGTCAGGGTCTAAATTGGCCAAGTAAAAAAAAATCCCTGAAAATTACTCAATTTGTAACATATGTACTGTAGATATCAATCATCTCCCCCTACTGGCAGCAGACAGATGCCCCTGGTCACTCCCTTAAGTTCCTGCCTGATTAAACAAAATAAACTTGAACATGTGTCCAGACACTGAGACAGCAACTCACCCCATTTGTCTGAATAAACCGATTGAATGGGTGGAGGAATTCTTCTTGTTTGTCTTCGTGTTGGGTATGTGGCTGCAATCAGGGCTACATTTGGTGTGCCGAGGGGTGGTGTGATGCTATCTTCCCCGCCTGGCATGCAGGAGGCTGGGGTTCGATCCCACCCCTGACGCTTGCATATCTGGAATTTGCATATTTCTCCCCGTGGTTGTGTGGATTTTTTCTCCGGGCCCTACGATTTTTTCCCTCCGCATTTAGAAACACGCATTTCAAATTATTTTGATTATTTAGCCGCAATGAATTTCCACGTGAAAAGCCACTTTATTGAGCTATCAATTGTGGCCAGGTCGCTTCTGAAAAAGAAGCTCACAGCTCAGTGGCCCTTACCTGGTAAGATAAAAAAAAGAAATTAGTTGTATTTGTGTATAGATTTGTTTAACTTTTCTATACTTTGCACTCCGATCGTGTTTTTGTATTGTTCGTTGTTATAACCTTCTAAGCTGCCCCCTTACTGGACATCGGTGAAAAAAAGTGCTTAAAAGCTCATCGGATGCCTCGAGTCTAAATCGTGTGGGCCGAGCGGCGTACGCGAGGGCTGCGTGGTGGCGTTGACTGTGTCGCTGGGCGGCCCCGAGCCCGCTCCGTTGTAGGCGCGCACGTTGAGTAGGTAGGTGCTGGACGGCTGCAGGCCAGACACGTGTGCAGCAATGTCGTCTCCTTCCGTCTTCACGTGATCCGCAGACTCCTCCACCTCCCCCTTCTTCCAGTAGCGGATCTGCCACGACGACGGTTAAGTGGGGGGTGAGGATGCCGGGGGGAGGAAGGGTCAGGGTTAGGAGGGTTGGGACACAATCACAGGTCAGCACCCATACAATTTCAAATACACCAGTACACTAACACTTGTACACACCCGAATACACTAAATACATGAAGTTAAGCCATACGGACTGTTTAGGCAAATGCTGTTAGTGGTGGCATAGTGTGCTTAGGAGCTTTCTGAACCATTGCTGGGACTCTGCTAGGCCGATTTTAAAGAAGGAAAATGTAGACCAGGACTGAAACTGGTCATACTTGTGATTGCTGTATCCCTCATGCATTGTCTGAGGGCAGTAATTCTGTTTCCTGTGCACTCAGAAGTAACTATGATCGCAATAACAGCTGTTTGTTCATTGGATCGCATCTAGAGCTGGGACACTTAGTTGACTGTGTCAATTAATCAACTAGGAATTATAATCGACTACATCTTTTTTTGAGGTCGATTCCTCCAGCCCCGTAAAAAATTGTGGCCACCCCCACATCCTGCCTTCTGAAGGTGGGAAACCCCCTGCAAGCCATGCCCAGTGTGATGCGGCTGATGACGCTGATGGCATCACCAATTCCTGCCTGTCACCTCCCTTTCAGCAACACTTTGGGGAACAACGGCGATATTTTTCTGTTCACAATTCATTCCGTATTAACTTATTTGTCGAGTAATTCAACCGGTAGTCGTTAAGAGTAACCAGAATCAGAGTATTTATTCATACTGGAGGAATCCAATGAGCTATAAAGCTCTTTTTCACAGATATCCAGTCAGGGAGCAGTTGAGAACATTACAACACTCAACCAACACAAAAACACAACAGGAGTGCAAAGTATAGGAAAGTAAACACATCGCTTGAAAAAAAAATACAAATTAAACCATAAAACGAATGGATTACTCCAATAATTGTACAGCCCAGCTCTAGTCGCGTCTTTCCACGAAAGCATGAGCTGGGAGTTTTTGGAGCTCTTCCTCACCTCGTAGCCCAGCAGCTTCCCGGTGAAGGATTCAGGCGGCACTTCCTCCCATGCCAGCGAGATTTGGGAGGCCAACGTGCCCCTGACGTTCACGCCCTCGGGTGCCCGAGTCGGCTCTTCAGCGCAGACGCATGGCGAGAAATGCACAGCGCAGCAGCAACAACAACAACAACATGAGTTCGCACACGGACGCAGAACCTCTCGCTGTGGTTTTCAGACGGTTCATAATGACCGTGTCAGAGCTACTATAAACTGGTTGTTGCTGCAGGTATATTAACCCTTTCCAATTTCGATGACGTACGTGTACATCAACAAAAAGAAACCGGAAGAAAAACTAAAATAACTTTATTAGTACTGAGGCTCCCACAAGGCCATGCGGTAGGGCGTGTGGCACTGTTTGCCGCCAGCTATTGTAGAGTGTGGTCGTGTCGCTACAGATCTATGCAGTGAGAACAATGTCTTTAAAAAAATGGCACTATGCCTCTCTAAGTAAAATTTACGCTGAGCCGCTTGTGCATTCTGAGATTCAGCAGTGAACGGGACCCACTCTGCAACTTGCAGACATCTTGGAATGGGAAAGGGTTAATTGTCAATTATGCGCCATTTGCTTCACAGTGGACATTACGATACCGTGATGTAATTCGAAAAAAGTGGCCCATTGCGTGCTGGCGTCATAGTACAAATATGCCAGAATTGAAAAATTATCTACAAATGACTCAATTGGATTACACATATTGCTCGTGAAACATCGCCCTCTACTTTGAAACGGCTGCAGAATGTGTGATAGCGCTGAGCTATAAAAAAAAAAAGGCGCGTATACTAAATGTCCTAAACTACTGTTAACATTAATACTGAGCCGGCAACACGGAGACCTGGTTGCACCCATCAATTTGCTCCACTTAAGAAGCCGGTTTAAGGATGGGTGACTGAAACCTGGGTTTGAACCAAGTTGTTTGGTGGTTCTAGGACAAGCTTAGTGCTCTGACAGGCTTAACTAGGCATGTACCGACTCACCACCCTATTGTGATTTAATTCGCTCCCACAATGCTGGGTCACGATTCTTTGTCCAGTTTTGACAGTGTCATATTGAATTGTTTCTTACTTGTAAAGTTTTGTCTACTCCATTTAGAATATTACCTAAATGCAATATTAGCATATAAATTGCAATAATTGTCGTATAAAGATTCTGAACTGCAAATTTGATACGTGTAACATAAGCATAAGAATTTTAATGAATGAATCATTATTATTATTACATACCCGGTTTTAACCGCGAGCGAACAATTGACGTCAACTGTTGGTAAATGTTGAACGGTTACTGAGGACACCGTGAGTTAGCATGGACACATTTTCACAGGAGGGAGATATGTTGCAATGTGTAATCCCAAGTGAGTATTCTGCTGGTATTTTTTCACCGTTTTGCTGTTTTGACCAATACCAGTTACAAAGAGTTTTTGTTCTTAGCTATGGGAAGAAACCGAACAACCAGTTTAGTAACCCACGCGCGACATTGTGAGAGCCACACAAACTCCACGCGGGAAGGCGCCCGAGTCCGGGAATCGAACCCAGGTCCTTCTCGCTACGAGGCGCGAGCGTTCTGCCACCGCGCCGCAAACCTGCCGCCCTCGTGCGCAAAGGGAGCAACGGGGTGGGGCAGCGGCCGGCTGACTCACCGTCCTCGGCCGAGTAGACGAGGGCCACGTGACTGTAGGGCCCGTCCCCATTCTGGTTGAAGGCTCGAACCTTGACGTAAAAGGGCATGTAGGGCAAGGAGCTGGCGTTGGGGTGCACGTAACGCGCCGAGTCTGGATCCGGCACGAGCGTCTCCGTCCAGGTGACCGTGCCGTTGGGCCGGAAAGCGACGACGTAGCCGAAGCCTGGGCCGTAATGGTACTCCCGGGAAACCGGCTAAGAGGCAACACAAACCAAACAGGAGGAAGGTAGCAGCAGCGTGGGTTAAAAATGGCCATTGGCCAGAATACTATACTACTGTAGATTCTAGTTGTAAGTCAATGTTAATAACTACATTCGAAAAACGTTTTGCTTTTGGGATTATTCACCACTGCTAACGCAGTGTGATAATTCTTAATTGCAGTTTGAGTGGAAATACAGAAGGAAATATTCATAGGATCATGAGAGATGGATGCGGTTTTTGGGAGGCTTCTCATCTAGCTAGCAGTGGATTGACCGTGGCTGATGTAGATTATCACCTCTTATTGCCAAATCGTTTTAGATTTCGCATAAGATGTATTACTGCTATAATGCGCCAAAAAAGTCTGTTGGTGTGTAACGTGCGTGACGTCACTCCACATAACACCCCCCCCCCCCGTCATTAATATTCATGAGCGGGTGGATTGCTACACTCACGCAGAAGAAGGTCGAGTGGAAAGACATTTTCGCAAATTCGCTTTAAGTTTGACGTTTCTTTATGAAAGTGAATCTAAAATATATATATATCTAAGCAGCAACAAAGTGTATTTGGTGTCTTTATTTATTTCTTCGGCACTTGAGATAAAAGGTAAGTCAAATTTATGCTTCTACATTATGGTAAAATAGACATTTCTCGTGATTTTCCAGATATTGTATCGATTTCCAATTAATTTCAATCCCAGCGACTGAAAGCAGAAGAGAATAAAGTACCAGAGCAATGAATTTGAATAAATTGAAGGTCAGTTATATTCAGTTCTACAGTGACACGAAGTGAGGTGTTTTATGACATAGTTTCGTGCAAGAATCACTTCCATTAATATAGTGCTACAGTGAAATGCAGTGAAGTGTTTGATGACATACTTTTGTACAAGATTCACTGCCATTCCATTTACACAAGATACAATTAATGTCTGCTCAATTTTTTCGTAAATATTACAGCTTCTGTCCTAGGACGGGCAAAAGACTAGTATAAATATATTTATACAAACATACTTATGTATAAATCCCAATCGCACTGTTGGAATTATTTGACGGGTTGAGAAAATTAATTTTCCACAGAATGTGTGTCGGGGGATGACCCGGGAAGCAACACAACTCCCTCTGGAGTCTATGAAATTGGACTTTCTGAACAAATCACCAGAAAGGGCTTCTTCATGCCACATAAATTACGACGAGTGGTTTCCGTCACGTTCGAAAATTCGTAGATGTGGTCCTCACAGTGGAGATGCACTCAAGTAAGACCTACGTTTAAACAACGGGTATTTTTTGTGGCAACTGAGCTGAGACCATTACCCCCTGTCACCTGCAGAACCAGGCTTGATCTCCAATGGCAGCCTGGACTTAGGCCAAAGTTATCAGCAGTGTTCATACACGTTTAAGTACGTATGTACGGATATCCATTGTAATTTATATGCATGCAATAACCACCCTCCCCAATAGGCCTTTGCACCTGATTGTGATTATGGGTTTACTCTCCAACACACCAGTGTGCTGTACTAGTAACGAATTGGCACGTTCTGTTTACGTGACAAACCGTACTAATTGGTTGCGACGGGTGGTGGTGGGTTTACCGGCGCATTTATATTTACGCGATCTAACCCAAAAACCTCTATTATGGTAACATTGGTCGTGAAAACCTACGTGTATGCGCATTTATTTGTGCACACACGTTTCCCTGAAAAAATAAAATCACGCAGCTACAATTAAAGTCAACTCAATAGGGTTTCATAACCCAACACCGTATGGTACTCTCCATGCTTTGCGAAACGGTTGTAGTCCTCAGAGCTGTAATATACCAAATTAAGTGAAAATGCTATTTTTTTTGTCAATATTTATTTTTTATTACCAATTATAGTCGTGCTATTGGCATATAGAGACCAAGTGTCCATTTGGGAGTCTTGTATTACAGTACATTAGTCTGACACGTAGGCTTTCGTGACCAATATTATTCATAGTAAAGGTTTCTTTGTGTTAGATCGCTTATGAATAAATGCGTCGTTAACTCACCACCACCTGTCACAGCCAATTAGTAAGGTTTGTGACGTAAACAATTCTGGCAAAAATTGCCCGATGATGCAGGATGTAATTACCAGCTAAACGTCGTACTCAAATCATAAATATTGTGGATTTACTCTCCAACACGAGGGTGGGCTGAACTAGTAACTAACTGGCACGTTTTGTTTACGTGACACACCCTACTGATTGGCTGTGTGTGAGGGGGGGTGATGGCAGGTTAACGACACATTTATATTTACGCAGTCCATTACCCGATGTTAAGAGAAAATAGTCTGCAGAAATGGACATCGCAGTGCTAGGGAGGCTACTGAGGTCCCTTTCGAGGGATAACTTATCCACACGAGCGCGCACTTTCCAGTGTGCCTTGCTAATAGAAGAGATGCTCGTCGCATAGCAGCAACAACCAAACATTGTCTACATTCTGAAAAAAGCTGCAAATTTTGTCCAGTTAGGTGGAATTCGCAAACGAAGGTGATGGCATGTTTTTTGTGTGTGTGTGCAGGCATTTGGCAAACAGGGTCGAGGAACGTCCCTCTGCTACGCTGCCCTTCACAACCTGCGCTGATCCATGGGCGAATGAAAGGCCTGAATTTGAATCCAGGGACCTCGGCGCCGGTGACTCTGTGTTTCTGAGATGGGCATTAAGAGCGCCCCCCCCCTCCCCGAGCCACCCGGGCACCACGATGTGCCGTGTGGGTGTTTGGCCGTAGGACTCACGGTCCACGTGATGGTGAGCTCCCGGTGTCTCCCTCCACCACCGGTGATGCCGAACGGAGCAGTGGTCGGTACTGGAGTGAGAACAGAGAGGGTGATCTCGTTAGTGGCACTCGCTCTTGTCTCCCTTCCTCATTCTCTCTCTCTGTCCCTCATTTGGGAATAAAGACTTGAAAACACACATTCATGCGTATACACAGCGAAATGTAAAAAGCTTAATGATTGGAATTTACATTGAGAGACAAAGTTCAACATGTAAATTCCTGATTTGAAGCTTTCGTGACTGCAGGAATCCATACTCTTTGGTTCTTTCGGTAAAGTCACGTAGGTATAAAAGAAAATAAATCACGACGTTTCGGGCGGGACACAAGCGTCAGGTGACTACGTGACTTTACCGAAAGAACCGAAGAGTATGTAAATTCCTGTTTGCTTCGGCCTCTTGACTGTTTTTTCAACATACTACATGCATATTTGTGTATTACTATTGAGGATGCGCATGTCACGCTGTTTCTGCATAGCGTCTTGAGATGCCAATGTATTTAATTATTTGCATTTTAACCGAGCGCCCTTCACATCTCATTTCAGACATTTGAAAGGGCACCCCCCCCTCACAATGGCCGCTGTCCCTGTGGACAGGTAGGCGACTCATCACCCGCTTTGCCATCGGCCATGAGTCTGGCAGTAAGGCAGACTCATCGCTACGTGTAATCCCAACTTGTGGGCGATCTTTCTAAATGTACTCGTTACGAACGACGTCAGGGGTTCTCCTTGACGTCCACCGTGAAGCCGATGGCGCGTACTCTGTGGTCAATGCACTAGCAGCGTCAACAACCGGGGCCGCCGCAAGCCGGATGAGAACCGCGAGCCTCCTCCGCAAGGGGCGGCGGGCACGGCGCTTGCCGCCGAGCGACTTCGCCGCCGGGAAGACGCTCACCGTCAGGCAGCGTGCGGACCGGGCGGGAGGGCTGGCTCGGCTCCCCGAAGCCAAGCGTGTTGATGGCGATGACATGGAACTCGTAGTCCAGCCACGGCCGGAGACCTTCCACCCTCGCCGTGTCTATGTTTCCTTCGATCTCCTGTGGAGCTGATCGCAAAACACCCAGGGGCGGCGGAGCGGGGGGGTACAAAACAGACGGAGGGACAGATTGACGAAACGTAGAAGTCAGAGGGGTCAGCTCTGCAGCTTACACTAACACGTGCACATACTGGCACAACAGGCATGCACTGACTTGTACACAAAAGCACAAAGACAAAGATCCCCCTTACAGGCTGAGAAGACTGTTGGGGCAAGTGCGGTTTGCGAGCACCTGTGAAGGGCGGCATGGCAACACGAGGGGGTGGGTAGCCAACAGCACGCCCGGCCGCCTTTGTCTTCCTAGTGGTGATGTTTACACACCACACCAGGTACTCATTTGAGGCCGAGTCGACCTAGGGGAGGGGCCCATGACCAGTTTAGATAATCATCACTGGTGTTGGCCGCGAGCGGAAAACGAACCCGGGTGGCCGGGTTCGTGGAGCAGCGTAGCGCTAACCCCTGCGCCACCGCTCCCCACACTTACACGTACGCACACACGGCATCTGCGGCAGTACCTGTGACAAGGTCTTTCCACTTGAAGGTGCCCACGGGCCGGCCCTGGATGACGTAGCGCGTGATTGGGCTGTCGTTGTCCGTGCCAGGGCTCCACGCCACCGTCGCCGTGTTGGCGGTGACGTTCTCGGCGATCACCCCGCCCGGCGGGCCGGGGGGCCCTGCGCCCCAAACAACAACAGAGGTCAGCGTCACAGGCCACGTACGGTCCCTGGCCTTGCTCGTCCCCAAGCCGGATCTCGATGTCTTATTGTGAGGCTGGAGGTGTCACGGTTTGGTTCTGGTTCGGCTCGGCAGAGATATTTTATCTTCTATGAATTGATATAGTGCCTTAGTCTGAGGCGCTTTGCAAAAACTATAAAATTGCATGTAAGATGATATAAGTTAAAATAGAGACTGGTGGTAGAGATATGGTGACAGTAAGGAGGACTGGTGGGAGGGGTTCGAGAAAGGTTGGGGTTGCCGTAGTGATAGGGGTTGGGGTTGGCATAGGGGTAGGCATAATTATAGGGGTTGGGGTAGGGGTAGGGGTTGGGGGGTAGGGGTTGGGGGGTAGGGGTTGGGGTAGAAGTTGGGGTAGGGGTTGGGGTAGGCATAGTGATAGGGGTTGGGGTTGTGGTAGGTATAGTGATAGGGGTTGGGGTAGGCATCGTGATAGGGGAGGGGTTAGGGTAGGGGTTGGGGTAGGGGTTGGGGTAGGCATAGTGATAGGGGTAGGGGTTGGGGTAGGCATAGTGATAGGGTAGGGGTTAGGGTAGGGGTAGGGGTTGGGGTAGGGGTTGGGGTAGGCCTGCTCGTATCTGGGGGGCCGGGGCAAGGAGTAGCAGTAAGATGGGCGAGGGGAGAAGAGATGGGGGTTGTTTTAAAGGAGGAACGGAAGCAAGCCAATGAAGATGATTGTTGTATGTGCAGTGGGAGTTTGTTCCAGTGAAGGGGAGCAAGAAGGGAAAGAGATAGCCAGGTGGAAATCCGCCCACATCCAGAGGACGCTGCGTTGGCCCAGATCGCATATTCCAGTGGAAAAAGGGGTACAATTGGCCACTGGTGGTGAGGTACTAGAATTACACCTGATTAAAAGTGATTGTGATACAGAGCGTGCACCAATATAACAAAGACAAAGATCACCCGTATAGCCTGTAACATACTGTTAGGGCAAGTGCTGTTAGCGAGCACCAATGAAAGCCGGCAGGGCACACGAGGGGGTGGGTGGCCAGCACCACGCCCGGCCGCCTTTGTCTCCCGAGTGGCGATGTTCACACACCGCACCACGTACTCATTTGAGGTTGAGTCGCCCTAGGGGAGGCCCAGAACCGGTTCAGGTAATCGTCACCGTTGTTGGCCGTGAGCGGGAATCGAACTCGGGTGACCGGGTTTGTAGTGCGGCGCGCTAACCGCTACACCACCGCTCCCCCACAAGCACTCTCACAGATGCGCGTAACCAGACGGATTCGTTTGAGAGAGCGCCCCCCCCCCCCCCACTTCATGCTGCTGCGTCTCGGAGCGCTTCACACGCGACGAGCGACTTGCCTCGCATGTCAGCTATAAAAAAAAAGTTTTCAAAGCTGACACCTCCAGTGGCAGCTGTCCCTGCGCAGCACAAATGTCATTCAGCACTTGGCCTGAAAATGGGCATCAGTTTGGCAGTAGGGGGGGGGGGGTGATGATCGCTATGTATAGTCCCAATTGAACCCCCCCCCCCCCCCCCACTCGTTTAAAGTCTAAAACAAAACAGTTTGCAGCTCTGAGACTGACCAATTTAGGCTCCCGTACGCACCTCTGACGAGCAGTACTGCATGAGCCATCACACTGTCAGCTGCAGTGTGTGCCAGGCAGGTGTAGTTTCCAGCGTGGTAAAGCAGCACGTGTATTATCCGAATGTCTCCCGTGTCCTTGTCCTTTAAGGGAAAGGCAGAGGGGAAAAAGAATGAATTCGTGTACAGCCCCACAAATGCCACAAAACTCTTTCTCGGCTACAATTCACAGCCCTGTTGGCGATGGTGCGAGGTTCATTCACTCGTGACTCACATAAACCGATGGAGGTATTAAAGCACTACTTTTTATATTTCAAAGTCATGGAGTAAAGTGCCTCCATGTTCACGTGGTCCAAAGCTAGGCTAGAATTGGCACAGTTTAACAGCAAGTACCAGTCTTCCCATTAGGAAAACAATGGTTTTAAACCTCACCATGTGATAATCAGTTTCTCATCCACTGAAGATGATAGGCCAAGATATCTCCCCAATCAAGATTATAACTCGTTACCTTCTAAACTTGAGCACTCCTGCCACACCATCACTTGTCATACTCTGCGTGTATTTACACTATATGAACAGAACAAATGAACACAGCATATTAAATATATTTGGCTGTCCTATAAACTACCCTTGCCACAGAAAAGTGGACATTTCACCACCAGCTCAGGAAAGCAAATTGAGATGAGCGTCATGTCAATTCAGGTAAGACTTGCCAAATTATGTTTGCCTGGGTTGTTAGCCCAGTGTACTAACCACTGGGCCACTATTACCCACGATTATGCATATATACACAAAGACAAAGGCCCCCTTTATAGCCTATAGAGGCTGTTGGTTGGGGCAAGTGCTGTCAGCGAGCGCCTATGATGGCCGGCATGGCACACGAGGGTGTGGGTGGCCAGCATCACGCCCGGACGCCTTTGTCTGCCCAGTACCGATGCAAACACACCGCACCTGATACTCATTTAATGATGAATTGACCTATTGTATGTACAATGCAGGTTCAAAACCCCTTGCCACTGATATTATCCGTGGCAAGGAATCAGACTCGAAATACTGGTCTCACAGTTCAGTGCACGAACCGCGACTGTTCCAGAGCACCCCAAAGACCCAGACACAAACATCA
Organism: Lampetra fluviatilis; assembly: GCF_964198595.1. Lineage (NCBI taxonomy): Eukaryota > Metazoa > Chordata > Hyperoartia > Petromyzontiformes > Petromyzontidae > Lampetra > Lampetra fluviatilis. Next base: position 5,287,620 of record NC_136285.1, read on the forward strand.
CAAGCAAAGCTGCCTCTTCAAGGACCTCGGGTCGCCGGGTTCGTAGCGCAGCGCCGCTAACCGCCGTCCCACCCGCTCCCCGCCACACATGCACCCAGACCACAGGTCCGCACCGCTGAGATGCGGCGGAAGGGCGACTCGGGCGACACGGTGTCGAGGGGGTATCCATTGTGGAGCCACAGGAAGGCGACGTCGAGCGTGCGGTCGTGCGACACGCGGCACAGCAGCGTGGCGTTCTCCCCCACGGTGACGCGCGTGTCCTTCGGGGCCAGCTTGATCGTGGTCGCGTCTGCGTGTACGGTGAGAGGGGGGGGGGTGGAGGATTGTCAGGGGTAGGCATGGTTACACCGCAGTGTTCGCTCGTACACAGAATAGATATGTCCCCGAAACTACACCACGCATGAGCTAATAATAAAATAGCAGCAAGCAAGTCAAGAGGCAGGCTGTCTTTGATGTACTGTATATAAGAAGTGTTAGACTATTTTAGCTGGAATGGCCGATTGAGCGAAGCAGTTTTTTTGCAGGAAAGGCCACACATTAAAACTTGCGCGATCTAACCCATAAACCGTTGATTATGAATGATATTGGTCGCGAAAGTCTGCTACGTGTTAAACTGACAGTCCAAGACCGTCAGCAGCGGTAGCAGTTACCGGACGCCACAGGGTGGGGAGGCGCAACCAAACGAGCAACGACAACAAATTAATTACACAAAACCCATGCTGGAATTTACCGCAAACAGGACACACAATAAATAGTGCTTAAAAATAAATAAATAAAAAGATCGCCAACAAACCCTGTCATAACAGAGCTTAGTTGTAGCATTCATAGCAATTGTGGCAAACGCAATCCTGCCACAAACATGCTAAATAAGGTCAATTGGAATATTAAGATTGTTACACAAATGGCACTTATGGAAAAAAAGGCACTTATGAGCAAATCATCCTGAATGCGCCGGATATTAGAAGCCATGCAGGATTTTGAGACAGGGCAGTGCTTGGATGGTTGCCTGCCACACAACGCCAGGTCGCAGTGGGCTGCTGTGGGGCCATGCTACATTGTGGGCAGCAGGGCGCGGTGCGGCAAAATCCATTGTTGCACTGTGGTTCACGTCAATGCCCCATGTCGTCACCGGCCAGCGGAGGTAGAGTACGATCCAATAACCCCCACGAGCCCCCCCTCCCCCCCATCCAGCAGTGGATTGACCAATCAAAAAGCTGCATTGAAAATAGAACCACCATGCATGAAAACAGACACTCCTCATACACGCACGGTCCACAGGTAAGACCACGCAACGGATGTGTGGCATCGGCCTGGGTAAGGGTGAGGGGAAGCGTAGAACTGGCATGCGTGGGGGGGCACCTTTGACGAGCAGGGTGAACGTGGCGTTGGCCTTGCCCAGTTTGTTCTCAGCGAAGCACGTGTAGTTGCCCTGGTCCGTTCTGCGCAGATCAGGGATCACCAGACTCCCGTCTTCCAGCACGGACATCCTGACGGACACGGCGACACGGTCCCTATCTGTCATCGGCCTTCGTCTCCAGCAAAAAGCCAGCATGATGAATATCACTGCTGGAGGGTAGACTCTCAACATGCCCGTTGTTGTCACTGTTAAAGTCATTAAGACGCTACTTTAACGTGGGTTTCATCGGTGTGCTTCACTCAGTTGTGCATTTGCTCATTTAAATCGCCTACACTCAGTAACTCACTCAGACATGCGCTACCGGCAAGACTCATTGGCTCAGTTTAACACGTAGGCTTTCGCGACCAATATTATTCATAATAAAGTTTTTTGGGTTACATCGCGTAAGTATAAATGTGTCGTAGCCCTCCACCACCCGACACAGCCAGTAAGGTTTTTGACAAACAAAACGCCAGAATATTCTGGCAAATTGCCCGATGATGCTGGATGTAATTACCAGCGAAACATCGTACTCAAATTGTAAACGTTGTGGATGTACTCTCCAACACATGGGTGGGCTGAAGTAGTAACTAATTGGCGCGTTGTTTATGTGACAAACCTTCCTGGCTGCGTCGGGTGGTGGAGGGTTACGACACATTTATACTTACGAGATCTAACCCAAAAACCTCATTAGTTCATTCACACACTCATTCATAGTCTCACTCAGTGACATACGAATTAATTAAATTGCTCACACTCTACAATTCAATCACTCGCTCATTCAATTATTAACACACACACATATCCACTCACTACACTCTCAATAATTTATACACTCATTAATCAATTCAATTACTACCTCAATCAATTACTCATACCCATCCACGCACTCACAAATCCAACCATCACAAAAATGCAAAACAACTGACAAACACTGAAAGTGCGTTCTAAAGCGAGTGCATGTTTCAGAATCACAATATTTTCAGAATCACGACATTTATGTATACAGGAGGAATTCGGATGAGCTATGAAGCTCTTTTTCACAGATGTCCAGTAGTTTCACAGATCATGTCCAGTGTTTAGTCGCGTGATAGCTGTGACAACAGTCCACCCCGTGTGGCGGTGTCGTCAAGAGGCGGCCTTCTTTCCCGAGAAGCTGCAAGCTCGGAGAAAGTCCGGCCGCAAGCCTCGATCAAGCGAGGGCAAGCGCAGACTCACCGGCTGTGCACGTGCAGCAGCTCCGTCCCACGGCTCCAGGTGATGTTCGGCTTGGGGGCAGCCTGGGGCAGGCACGGGACAGTGGCCTTGCCCCCCAAGGCGCTCTGGACCACGCGGGATAGCGGATTGGGGTCGAACTCTGGTTTCGAGGCTGTAACGAAAGGGAGCGTCGAGCGATTAAACATCTCTGCCAATAAAAAACCTTGTGCAGGCCCGGCTTGCCAACGTGCCGCCGGGCAAGTGCCAGTGAGGGTTATTAGACTGTACTTCGCCACGCTCCGTCAGTGCTGGTTGGAAGGTGGGGGAAGTACAAAGCTCTGCTGCCAACAATACATACACAGCACTTGTGTGACTGCAGGTATTCATCTTCTTCGTTCTTTCGGTATAGTCACGTAGAAGGGAAGTAATAAAATAATAAAAATAAAACATAATAAAATAATTCTCACGACGTTTCGGCCACAACGCAAGCAGCCGTCCTCAGGTGAAAACCAGGTCTGTCGAGGCAACAGCGTCTGAATGCTGTCGCCTCGACAGACCTGGTTTTCACCTGAGGACGGCTGCTTGCGTTGTGGCCGAAACGTCGTGAGAATTATTTTATTATGTTTTATTTTTATTATTTTATTACTTCCCTTCTACGTGACTTTACCGAAAGAACGAAGAAGATGAAGCACTTGTGTGGTTTTTTTTTGTACACAGTGGTCGCCCATTCGAGCACTCGCCAGGCTCAAAGCCTACTTAGCTTCTGACGTCTGACCTGACAGAATCAGGCACATTCTGGGCGATTTTGTCATAAGCTGCAAATGCTTTAATCACTCATTTATGTACATTCGTTTGTCCGTTCCTCAGTCCGCTTGCCCTGGTGAGGGTCGCGGTGGCAGCGTGTTGAGTAGGGCGGTCCAGACCTCCCTTTCCCGGGCGACAGACTTTAGCTCTACATTTCTATACACTACTATCCACTACACGACTGTACACTACACTACTATATACAGACTCTAGCTCTTCCTGGGGAATTCCCAGGCATTCCCAGGCCAGCCGAGCGACATCGTCTCAACCAGCAGAGTGTCCTGGGCCGGCCCCGGGGTCTTCGCCCAGTGGGACATGCCCGGTGGAGTTCATCAGGGGCCATCCTTACCAGGTGCCCGAACCACCTCACTTGTCTAAAAAAGATGATCTGTTATAATATAAAAAGTCAATCTTCATTCCAAGCAATGGGTGGTGCTCGTCTCCTTTGATGATCATAAGCCAGTGGTGGCAATTCCACATTCCTATGACAATGTCTAGCGTTTGTATTGAAGGACCACTGGTGACTTCCCAAAAAAGGATACACATTGCCGTGACCCAGCAGGGAAGATGATAGGGAGTTGATTTCGGATTTGAACAAATTACCCTGTGATTATAAGTTGGGCTCTTTAATCACAGTGCCCCATGGTCAGATAAAGACATTTTATTTACGCTAAACCCACACAGAAAAGTGAAGAAATGCAAAAAAGCTGATCAACAGCGAGGTCAACAACCTACTTGCTTTACTGCCTTAATTATATACAAAAACGATCTACTGGCCAACTCATTGCCCACAAGGTGAGTCTGTCTTGCTTGCGTGCTTTTTTGTTATCCTTCCCCCACACTTCCGATCAGCATGATTGGCTACATACGGTGCGAAAGAAACTCAACATACTTGGGTTCCGCTTCACATTTACAGCATTCAATCTACACCAACTTTTTACAAGGCCCCACCTCTTCTGCCTAGATTTTTAGTGGCACTGAGCTTGACTCCACACCTCAAGCGTCATGGCAATATACATCTGAACTAATGTGCGCGTGAGTGTTCACATGCCACAAATGGAATCAGTGGACAGCTTATTATATAATAATTACCTGTTATTATATAATTCCATCTTTCCCCGGTGCACCGTGTTATAGCCTCCACAATGGGCCGATCTGAATTTGAGGTTGCAGGACTATGGGCCTGCGCTGTGCCGAGTGACGGTCACGTCACAATGAACGCCGGGGCCACAATGCGGTCTCAACGCTGCATCCTGACCGAGACTGGGGGGCGGGAGAGGTGGGGGGCAGGAGGGGGGAGGGACTCACCCAGCACCCTGAGCTCCGCGTTGGAGTAGATGATGCCGTGTTTATTCTCGGCGACACACTGGTACATCCCCGAGTCGCCGACGCTCAGGTTCACGATGTTCAGCTCCCCTTCGGCCACCAACACCTTGCCCGCCTGAGGAATAAACGGAGGAGAGAAAAGCACCCCGTTTTATCTTTACGCAGAGAGCGCTAAAGCCATCGCGCTCATAGTGGTGCAAAAGCCCAGGGTAAATATTGATGATGGTAGCGAAGCGATTTCAGGTTTAGCAATCGTTGTATCCAGCTGGCTGCGTTGCAGTTTGACAGCTCCATTAGTTATTAATCAAAAGGTCATGAACCCAGCTCTCAATAGGGGGTTGATTATGAGTCTATTGTTTTTTTTGTGTAGTTGACGTAACATAAGAACCATGATGAGAAAAGTCAACAAAGTTCATTGTACCAAATATATACATTAGAACACCATTTCAGTGCCCAGTACTCCGGGAACTCAGCTAATGTATTCATTTATTTTGCATTTGCAGTGATATAATATGTATTTTCAGGCACAGGAGCTCCCCCCCCTCGCCTCTCCCCTACTTACGTGTGTTGACTTTCTTTAGCGCTGTATGTAGCTAAGGTGCGGGGGAAGGACAAAAAAAACTAAACACAAAGGATGTCTCTATGATAGAGATGTTTAGTTTTTAGTTAACAGAGGGGGGAAGAGGTGGATGGGGATGCCTCCCCGTCACCCACGTGACCTCCCCGAGGGGGGGGGTGGCAATCCTCCTCCTCCGTGCTAAAAAGCTCCCTGCTCACCGCCACGGAAGCTTTTTGTCAGCTCAGCGAAGTTGGTGGCTTATATAGCTAGCAAATTTTCGCGATCCTGCTCTAAAAATGGACGCGCATTAGCCGAGTTCCTTGAGTGCTGGACACTCAAGGAGTGGTGTTCTAATGCACGCGTTGGAAGCGTGTCAATGACCACCGTATAAATAAACTATACCCACTGGCTCAGGAACGCAAGTGGATTTGAGTGCAAAGTTATTTCAACTTTTATCCAGTGTAAGAAATGTTAAAATTCCAGTGAATCCCTTTTTTAAATCCTTTATATTAAGTTTGCGTGCTTGCTTGCTTGCGTGCTTGCTTGCTTGCTTAGGACCGTGCAAATCTTTCGGTCGTTTTTTAACCCACTTCCCGTGATCCAATCGAGCTGACATTTTCCACACAGACTCGTTGTGCCAGACAATTATTGTTCGTGAAAAAAAATTCCCAAAATTTTACACTTTTTAGGCAAAAAAATTATTTTACATATATTCAAATAGAACGCATTCATGGCTTTGGCTGAACGTCAGAGTGTAAGAACCCAGAGCGTAACCCCTCCACAGGCCGTGGCGGAGTAGCGCAGTTGGTAGCGCCCTCGCTTCCCATAACAAAGGTCGCGGGATCGATCCCCGCATCCTCCACAGGCGAATATATTTTTTAATCCTTTATATTAAGTTTGCTTGCTTGCTTAGGACCGTGCAAATCTTTCGCTCGTTTTTTAACCCACTTCCCGTAATCCAATCGAGCTGACATTTTCCACACAGACTCGTTGTGTGTGACAATTAATTTTCGTGAAAAAAAAATCCTAAATTTTACACTGTTTAGGGAAAACAAATTAAATATTTAATTACCAATTGCTTAATGGTGGCAGACAATCATCTGACCCATAAGTGGCAGCCATCTCAAGCCAGAGGACGAGAGGACTCTAGCCGCCACGCATATAAAGGATTTATAGTGAAAAACTTTGTTTTTACGGGTTTACTTGTTTCTCTCTCTACTATACATCATTTAATTCGTGCATGGATTAAACAGCACTGGATGTGATTAAACAAACGAGTGAATTCATAATGATGTAGTGAGTTCAACTGAGTCGCAGAAGAAAGAACCAAGAAGATGAATCCCTGCAGTCACGAAAGCTTTAAATCGAAATTTGAGTAGCAGACGTTGGAGGTAAAACATTTATTTAACTCCAACACACGGGGTAACTTTCCCCTTAACAGAATAACAACCTACGGTGGTGACCACCAGGCTAACTACACTAGTTACTACACTAGTTACCACCACCAGGCTAGCTACACTAGTTACAACGTAACTGCTACTACGGACCGGGACCAACAGCTTTGGCCCGGGTTCACGTGTTGGAGACTCGTTGAACGGACAACGTAGACTAAGGGTTTCTTCCAGGATGAACAACAACCCTGGTCCCTCTCGGGACCCGGCTTATATTCTCTGCGGCGTGGCTGGCTCCACCCTTGGCCACGCCCACCTTCTAGAATCCTCAGGAAGGATCTGGATCCCAACCACGTGACCACCCCTAGCCGCCACTTGGGGCCTCTTTGTAGACTTAACTGGTCACGTGTCCTCCCGGGTCAACCAGAGTGCCATGGCCTCGAGTAACCTCATCCTTTGGCTGGCACCCACACACCCTGTCCTGTAGGGTTGGCACTGCACGCAAAGCGTGATGCAATCTAGCGCTATCAATCAGTGCTCACGGGCCCCTCTAGGGCCGGTACGACACCCACACCATTGTGGTTCCGCGATGTCGTTACACCGCACGCCGTGCCTCTCTAGGGCCGGCACTGCACCCAGCACGTTGACATCCTGCGATGTCACTACAACAATAGTTAAAATTAAATCTAGAATGAAAATTAAGTTATTCATATATCCATAAAAGCCTTAAGTGAGAGTCAGGATGGTTCTGCATGGTGATGTTTGGCCAATTAAATCCAGAATAGTTTTAGTTTGTTTTGGGAGGTAACCAGGGTATCAGGAGGCAATCCACGCATAACATATGACAATGCTCAGAGTATAAACAGGTGGGTTCACAAACCCACCTGTTGAACCCAACACCGCTGCATTGACGTATGATTACCTTGCAGTGCATCAGGTTTGGGGATTACAGCCGTTGTGCCATTGAGTCCACTCAAATGTGTGAGCAATTGCCAAGGATGTCGCCATGCTGTAGGTCAGTTGTTCTAAACCTTTACTGCAGCCTGTATACCTTTGGTTGTCAATCGTAAACAAATGTATAATGTTAATAAATACATAGGTTTATTGAAACAAAGTAGTTGCACTTACATGCTCGTGCTTAATTTGTGTTTTCGATTATTTACCTTCTAAAAAAATCTGGCATGTCTCGCACCCCCAGAAAGGGCATCTCACAGCCCCAGGGGGTGCGTACTCCCCAGGTTCAAAACCACTACTGTAGGGGTTTCATTCTTAGTGAACATCATATAATTGGTTTTCCACCAAAGTTATTTTCTATTGTCCACCTTAAAGAATATTGAGAAAGTGTATATGGAAGAGTAGTGAATGCATGTGTTGGTGAGTGGGTTTCCAGGTGTGTGGATTGATGGATGGGCAAGTCAGTGGGTAGATGAGTGAGTAGGTGAACAGGTGAGAGAGTTAGTTGGTAGGTGGGTATAAGTAATTGTTTTAGAACTGCTTTTTGTATTTAGTTTGTTGCCCTTCCCCCGCACCTCTGATTAGCACAGTTGGCTACGTACGGCGCAAAAGAAAATTCAACACACGTACGTACGTACGTGATTGGAGCGAGCGAGTGACTAAGTAAGTGTTCATACCAGAGGGGCGATTGGCTCCCCATTCTTGAGCCACTGATAGGTTGGTGCAGGCCTCCCCTTGGCTTTGCATGTCCAGTTCAGGTCCTGGTCCACATCTGCCATTATGTTGTCCAGTCCAAACACAAACTCTGGCCGAGCTGTAGGAAGAGGAGACACAAACAAGGCACCAATGTCTCTGTTAAAGTAATAAGTAGAATCACATTGTTGCGAGTACTGGTAGGAACCACCTGGTTCCACCAGCCCACAGGCGATTATTGTGTCCGTCCGTCCGTCGTGCATCCAAAAATGGGAGGGGTGGGGGTGGGGCTGGGTGGAGAGGGGAGGGTGGGGAGGAGCTGGGTGGGGAGGGGCTGGGTGGAGAGGGGAGGGTGGGGAGGGGCTGGGTGGGGAGGGTGGGGTGGGGAGGGTCTGGGTGGAGAGGGGAGGGTGAGGAGGGGCTGGGTGGGGAGGGTGGGGCTGGGTGGGGGGTGGGGAGGGTGGGGCTGGGTGGGAGGTGGGAGGGGTGGGGCTGGGTGGGGAGGGGCTGGTCACCCCGTGGTGCCCTTATAAAACTCAACGTTTAACCAACTCACGCCGGCTTGTGCCCGCCCTCACAGTCGGCCATATTTGCGGAATACACCATGCCGCCGTTGACCCTGGCCAACGTTCCTACCAGCTCCCTCCGCAGAAATGTGTTTATTTGCTTCATGAAGGCTGGATCGCATTGTAACAGTGCTCGGCTCACAATTAGAAAGCTTAAATATCAAATCTCAGAAAGGTGTAACCTAAGGCCATCGTCTCTCTGGGGTTGATATAATTAAGTGTGACAGTGGATATTTCGCAAAAGAACTCGCTACTTGCTCAGGACTGCAAAAGAGAAATAGGCACAAAACAATGCTCACTTTGAGTACGAAGACACTGACATTAAATATCATTACATGTGATGACTAACACATGTGCCTGCCTGGGTGTTTCTACGAGCAACATTCCAAAAATCGCAAACTAACAATAATTATTGGTGATGCTGCGTTGGCAGTGGTGCAAAAGCACAAATAACAAAACAAACCTCGCATTTGTCAATAACACTGCCTGAAAAGGAAAACTAGACAACACGTGATGTTTTGGACAAATGGCCTTTTGTCGTCACCAAAAATGAAAAGCTCATGATGGCCAAAGCTATTTATGCCACCACCTAATGTCCACAACTTCCTTCTGCAAAAAATCCCTTTCACCGTTATGCGGTCAACATCAACCCCGCAAGCACCGCTCTCAACGTATCAACATCATCATCACCCCCCCACCCCCATTTGGCATTTGCTCTTCCACTCGGTTGGTGACCTCTGGGTGCCACTCCAATGCTCACTCTCTGTAAGATTCCCTCCTGCAAACGTCCCAACTCCTATCCCCAACCTTCCTTCCCCTCCATTATGCACCTTTCCTGGCACATTCTCACGTGCACTCACAGCATTTAAATACCTAGCACCGATGGCAAATCACTGCCGCAGCATTCGCCCAGTGTGGAGGTTCACTCTATAATGTAAAATGTGTCTTAAGAAGCACTTGCTAAGGCCAACTACTCTTTTATATTTTCCCAGGTAAGGCTCACTGAGCTGTATAGTTATTTTTTTTCAGAAGCGACCTGGCCACAAATGATAGCTCAACGAAGTGGCTGATCATATGAAAATTTAGAGCAGCCAAATATTCTAAACACGCGTTTCTAAATGTGAAGAGAAAAGCCAGAGGACCCGGGGAAAAAGCCAAGCGACTGCAAGGAGAGAGACATGCAAACTCCAAATATAAAGACGTCAGGGTCGGGATCGAACCCACGTCCTCCTGAATACCAGGCAAGGGAGTTAACATATCGCCACTCGTGGGACATGGCAGGCGTGTCACATTGAATAGATTAACTGATTTCGACCGATTCTTATGCTCACCATATTTATTCATGTGTGAGAATAGATTATTTACTAAAGGAGACAAAACAAACATAGAAACAATGCAAGTAAAGTGATAAAAACGTGATTTTTTTGGTTATTTTCGAATAAAATTGCTGCCTGAAATAATTCACCCCCATGACTTGCCATGGGGGTGAATCACTAACCCCCTTCTGCGAAGGTTGTCTTGGTTATGCCGTGTAGCTGTCTCTTGCGATTTCTGGTTGTACCGTGCGCTGTCTTGCATGTCTGTCATTTTGCTCCATGCGCTGGGAGCTTCCCGACTGAGATTTAAACTGAACACAATCATATTCAGTTCCTGAAGGAGCTATCGGAATGCAAAGAGAAACGGCAGACCTCGTGCCGGTAAACATGCAGTACAACGTTCACATCGGCGAGTTATTAAACGCTTAGTATATCGGCCCGTGGGGCGGCATGTGTCAATAACACGGCAGGGGAATCGCCGCTCTGGTGATGGTATCACCGCGCCGGCAATGACAATGGCGATCACATCACACTGCTAATGACGATATCGGCGCGCTAACGATTACATCACTGCGCAACCGTTGAGGACTCCGCTGCCACTAACTACAACAATGCCACGACGGCGATTACATGACTGCATCGACAATATCATTACCACACAGGAAAAAAAGGGAATGACAGTGATGACATCACCATGCCGGTGATGATGACCTCACCATGCTGGCAATCGCATCATATCACCAGTATGTTTGTATATTGAACTTCTTTTGCACCGTATGCAGCCAACCGTGCTAACCGGAGTTGCGGGGGAAGGACAAGAAACTAAACACAAAAAGCAGTTCTAAAGAAATTAGTTTTCAATCTAGATTTACAAGTGCATAGTGGCGTCCTAATATCGGAAGTAAGAACATTCCAGATGGCTGCAGTGATGATGACATCACTACGCCGGCAATGGCATCACCACGCCGGCAAAGACATCACCATGCCGGTGACAACGACATCGCCGTCGCTAACCCCACCTTGTACGGTGATGCGCCCCTCGGAGAGGACGCTGCCCAGAGCGTTGGTGGCATTGCACACGTAGACTCCCTCGTCCTCGCGGGTCACGTCCGCCACCTCCAGCACGGCGGCACTCACTGAGAGGCGCGTGCGATCCGGCAGCCACCCGTCCTTGCGCTGCCACGAGATGCTGGGCACGGGGCTGTGAGAACGAGAGGGGAGAGGAGGAAGCGAGAGAGAGAAGGGTTAGGGAGTTAAGGGTGGCAGGTAATGGTGGAAGGTGGAGGGGATGGTCAGGTAAAGAGCAAAGGGATAAAAGAATGAAGAAAAAAAAGAGAAAGTGGGTGAATGGAGAGATGCATGGAGGCAGGGATGGAAAATAAATAGGGATGAGTAGGAGGAAATGAGAGAAATCCACAGGGATGTGGTGATAGGGATGTTGATGAAGGTAGCGTAAATGTAGTGGAGGCACATATTTTATTAAACCAAGCACCCTTTGCACGATACACACTCTTCTGTCGCTCGTTTATACACAACTCTACGTGGTTTGCTATTCTATACACAACACTAGCCATCTAACGCCGACGGCGCTGAACCGAGATACCGTCTAGCAGCGCAATGTCGAGTGAGGACGACAGCAACAATGGCAACGAGACGACAGCGCCGATGGCGACGATCTTAAACAACACGACGGGAATCCCACTCCATAAGACAGCCCCGAGCTCTCGCTCGGTGCCCCCTTTTATGCTCCCAGCGTGGCCTCGCTCTGCCCCGGCCACGCCCCCTCTCTAGAACCTACCAGCAGGTTCCCGGGCTTCCCCCACGTGCCCTTTCTGTAACCTGTCCCCCAGATGTCCCCTCTGCTGTATCACGTGGCCTGCTGCTGTCAGGCTTGTTGTAAGCCGCAGATCCCCTTCCCCGCCAGCAGCCAGCGCTATGCTGCTACATTGCTAATTCTATATAACTACATAAGTAAGGGGTGGTGATATTGATGATGTGTTGTTTGCATAACAATTCTTGACGAAAAAATAAAGATATTTCTATGCATAATCATGATGGTGGTAACAATATTGACAATCATCCTTACTTGTTTTGATAATATTTATTAATGAGATGATCATGACAGTAATGATCCAATGACTGATGATAGCTGTATTGACTGATCAACAATGATGGTTTAAATAACACTTAATTCGTGATTAGGATCATGACAATAATAATTATATTAATTGGTCACGATGATGATCATGGTGACAATGATGATGCTAATCTACCAACTGAACAACAATATCTGCTGCCCACACACACTCATCGGTGTACAATGTAACAATGTTGAGATTAGTTATTCTGCCCGTGTCCCCATCATAGAATCTGTGAATGATGAGAAGAACCATCATAACAGAAAAGTAGCGTGGGCCCATAAAACCCTAGGTAAAGAAATAAAACATACATAAAAGTGTCCAAAAAGTACTCCGCTTTGGGGCATGATGCAAAACCACCAGCAGCTCTAGAAACATTTCATCTGAGCGAATGTGTTCGACTGACAGCAGCAGTGAGACCGAGCAACCCAATGCTGCCAAGCGGCGCACCCCCTCATCAAGTTGACGTGATGTGACAAGGAAGAGGGTTAAAAAAAAAACAGGAGCTCAGGCAGAGGAGCTACGATCTCATTCAGGAATGTTGCGATAACCACACTTGTTCCAGTGTGACCTTTACACTGCATATCTCCAATGAACACAACAGACACAAGTTGATTAAGACTCAGTGTTGACCTTAGGTGGCCTTACGGCTGCAATGAGACGACTATAATTGAGAGGGGAACTACGCAGAACACCGTCTGTTCTTGAACTCTCTATGCAATTAACATTCGCAGTCTGCAGTGCTCGACTGGCCAAAAGCTGCCACGTATATTTCCATTAACGTGGCATTTACTGCGCGTCCCATTATGTTAATGTACAAAGTGATCACAGGCTGGGGCATAAGCAAAGAATGTCAAACATCGAAATGGTGACTTAGTCTCCATATGTGCTTTGGTGGTTAGAACTGAATTGTAACGAACATACTCATGGCACTAGACGTGAAGAGGTTCATTTGAACTTCTTCCCCACCGTACGTAGGCAACCGTGCGAGATCTCAGCATGTATTAGTTTCTAACAGATAGACAAATATTCCCAATTAAGCTTATTGACTGCCCGAGCAAGTGCTATTGGCGAGCGTCTATGGAGGCCAGCAGTGCGCACAATGTTTGGATGGCACCACATTAACCTGGCCCACCTTTACGTCTTTAAATGCCTAATTATCAACCACAAAGGGCCAACATACTAAATTTATGGGCCAAGTTGGACCTAGGGGAGGCCTGAAGCCTGGTTAAAAATTCCACTTGTGTCGTACGTGGGTAGGAATGGAATAAAGGTTCAGTAATTTGAATTGGAGCGTGGTGCGCCATTATGCCTCCATTCCCCAGCCTCGCATGCTGGCAGATGGCAAAGTGCAGATTAAAAAAGGCAGGGAGAGCATTCTTGCGAGTTGTGCTATGTTTAACCTCCGCAGGGCTTTTGCCATGCCTTTGGATTTATTGAACTTACCGCCTAATTTAAAAGAGTCGGCTTACACGTGCTACACGTGTCGTGCTTTAATTGATGGGGGGGGGGGTCTTGGGAACCCAGGCCACGTGTCTCTAATTGAACGCAGATGACATCGTACACCTCACATTCTCTATTAATTTCCTTCAATTAGTTTCCTCGCGTTATTTCCTCTAATCAGTGGCGACTGCAGCTCAGCCGGCGCCAATATTTAATGAAGCACTGATTGAAATGGCCTCTATACCCCGCATGCCGAGGCTAATGATCCCAAAAGTAGAATCCCAACGGCGTGATGCGATCTTTATCGTAACAATACGGACGTAGATCGAGATTGGGCCGGATAACGGAGTGGTTAGAGAACTTTGTTTCCACGTTCATATTCCGGTCGACTCGGCAAATCATACTTCAGAGCTCGAATAAACGAGCATGGCTTTGGAAGGTCATCATCCTACAGGAGACACTGGCCCTCACCATGCCTATGAGAACATTCAGGGCTGCCATTGGAGATGAGCACCTACCCCCACTGCTTCTTTTAGCAGAGACTTCAAAATCGTCTAGAACTTTACATTGCTCCCTCGGCACCTCCGATTAGCACGGTTGGCAACGTACGGTGCGACAGAAGTTCAACATCCATACGTAAATGAAGGCCAGACACGCCAATGGAATTAGGAAGCGCAATTGAACAAAGGACTGCACCTTTGGCAGCAGCACGCATGAACTTGGTCTCGCAAAACGTTTCCCAAGACAACCAAAAACATCTGTGAGCGTTTTTTTTTCTTCCCAGGGCAATGTTATTGATGAATGTGTTGAATTCTTTAATACAATTTGGGTACACATGGAACAACTCCTGTATAGTGTGACATCGTTGCATGCTTAAGATATATACTTAGTATTGGACATGGTTTGAAAAAAGATGAGTTTTTTAATTCCTCTGAAATTGCAATACACCCCCCCAGGGAAAATGACACCATCAGGGATTCCATAGCTGCGGTGGCATTACAGAAAAGGCCATGCCAGCAAATCTGTCATCCTTTAAGGAGACGTAAGACTGGAGCGAGGCTCAGGACAGCAACAACAAAAACAACAACAAATGCCGCTCGCCACCAAATGGTAGCGACGTCACCACGGCACGAGTGCCCCGCTGGGTGCACCATTCTAGGTGGAACAGCGATACCATGGGCTGGGAAGGCCAATATGGACGTGAGATCGTGCACCCTTCCCCCTCCGCCGCACCTCTGATTAGCACGGTCGGCTACGTACGGTGCGAAAGAAGTTCAACGCACATGCGCGCATACAAGAAAGACTCACTTCCCAAGAGCGAAGCACTCGAGGCGTAGGTTGTCTCCCTTGAGCACCACCGTCTCCGCCGGTGGCTTCACCTCGATGCGCGGCAGCAAGCTCGTCATGGGGGCTGCAGAGCGAGAGGAGGGAACGATGTCAGATGGCCCCGTGCTCGTTTTGCGACGAGCTCGCGTGTCGAGTCGCTGGGAACGGTCGAAGCACATCGCGCCTGTTGTTTTTGCCTCAATAGTTGGTGACAAAGACACGAGCACATTTTCACAAGTAATAATTTGCAAAAAAATCGATTGAGAATGACAATTTCCCAGCAAATTAGTGGGTGCTGTGTGTTGCTCACTGCTCGTTGTTTTAGGCCTTTGGGCATGTGCTGAGTAACCATGATAAAACGACTAAAATTTGTGTAAACTACCTCCTGTCATTAAGAAAAGAAATAACACAATTGTTGTAACATACTTTGAAATATCGATTTTTTTTTGGAGAACTTACAACGTGTTTTTAAAATCGACGGTTCTTTCTCAATACACTGCTGGATGAAAGGCTTCCCACGCAGCGTCGGTCGTGGTCATCGTTTGACCATACTTCACCGTGCTTGTCAATGAGGGTTTATGAAGGCTGTTGCCCAGGATTGGTTCAGATTTCACTCGCCACCGATTTTAGCCACAGCTGGCCAGTAATTAGATTCAGGTCACCGGGTTCAAAGCGCAGCAAGCTACCTAATGCGACTCCACTGCCCCATCAACACGCCGATACTTTTAAAATGTGAGCATGTGTGAAGTTAGGGGGGTCAAGCTGGCATGGGGGGGGATGGGTGGGGGTCAAGAAGGTTATAAATTGTGAGGTTAAATGCAAATAAAATTGCCGACACCCCCCCACCCACCACACTCTATCAAAAAGCTAATGGAGGCAGCTGCTCGCACGTCTAACGATGTCTCCATGCCCCATGTGGTGTATTGCCACCTTAATGTGTTGTGCTACGAGTGCTGGATTACAGGCGCCAATTCCACCGTGCTCACTCCACGGCAACCCAAGTGAGGACTTGCGGGGTTAATCCACGTATTGAGCATTAGCATATCATCTCGAAAGATTTCACCACGCATTACTGCAGACATCATCGGGAGATGAAGCGGTGCATTTCATCTGGTCTCCAAATCCCTTATTGTATGGCACTTGGCTTTCTCATTGGTCGTTGGTCCTGCACGTGTCTGCCAATCACCAAATACCTGTATGGGACTTTCTAGACACGCCCAGTTGCATGTCTGACCCAACGCTCGGGAACAGGATGGCTATTTCCAGCACAAAACTCAGCTCGCATTTGCCTTCCCTATTGAAGCGAAAGATTGAGAGAACAATTGGTATACCCAGGACGACCACGCTTTGGGTCACGGACGGCCACTTAAAACATTCGCTCCGAACCATGCAGGCTTAAGCGGAAGACTCGCAGCGCATCCCGAACGCGCGTCAAGGAGAGCGAGGCGCCCCCCAAAACTCACAGTCACGCCGGATCTCGAGGGGGGCAAAAGCGCTGAAGATGTTGACGTTGGGGCTGTGGCGGCCGAGAGTGCTGCGCACGAGGCAGGCGTAGCGCCCGGCGTCGCTGGCCTCGACGCGTGCGATGTACAGGTTGCCCGTCTGCTGCGACACGAAGCGCCGCTCGTCCTGTGGTACCAGCTCCGGGAACTCGTTGAGCAGCCACTGGTACTCGACGTCTGCAACAGCCACGGCGCAACACGTATGTATGTGTGTATGTAGGACTTGCCAAAGACTAGTACCAGCGGTGTCAAGATCGACCTCTGTCGAGGAGGCTCGTGAAGGACGCTACTAGGCAGTTGGAGACAGCCACCGGAGCGGAGCTAAAATGCAGCAAGTTAGCACAGTAGGGGCTACAGCTGGTGCATCTGCCAGTCATCTCATTCAGTCAACCCATGGCACCTGGGTCTGTCCCGTGACCTCCTGCCAGCGAGCATTCGACACTTCACGTGGCCTGAAAGTGCACCTGGCCTGGCACAGGTACCGTGGTGACGTCCCCGTCGCAAGCTAAAAATAGAACGTCCACTCTGCCCAACTTTGGCTACAATCTCCTAATTCAAGAAAATTGCAAAGTAGAAAAGGGTACAATGGAATCACTCTCAATGTCCAATCTCAGAACCCAAGCAGGGTTTGAGCCTGGCTAGTGATTGAATTGTAGACTGCCTGGAAATAGCAGGTGTCATTCGGCTCGATCTATGAGGTGGTCAGGAAATATTCATATAGCAATGGATTCAATCCATCTGTCTGGAGCTTAAGAATGTTATCTTTTTGTATGCATGGGTTTTCTTCAGCTATTTCATTTTCCTCCCACATTCCACAAAAAAACAACCATGAATGAAACTGGCAAAATATCTTAATAGAGCCTTGAGACTCGGTGATAATTTAACGGTTAAATAAATGGTATTATTTGCACATTTAAAACTGCTCTATTCATTTTTATCCAAAAAATTGTGGGCACTTTTGTCAATTGCAATTTTACAGATGGTGATCAAAATGAAATTAAGATACTGTATAAATGCATAACCATGTGGAAAAGAAATCACGTGACTAAATTTGCACGAAAAAGACGGGTGACAGATGTAACCACCTGTTTATGTTATGGAACTCTCACACAGTGCAACGCTTACACTGTGACTCCTCCATAAATGGTTTATCGCAAAGGCATACGATGATAAACGGCTTTTACCCACAACCACTAAAGCTCGGCTCTTCACGATGAGATTCGTTTTTTTATTATCTCTGGAGAAAATGTAAGTAAATCGCATAAAGATGTCTGTGCCGTGTGTCAGAGGCAGTCTTCTATATTCAAACACAAAGTCATCTTCAAAAGAAAGAAGCTTCGAATCTTTCTGTGGATTTGGCCGAATTTAATTCACACCTAACCATAACAAGGGTTCGAAAGGCAAGCACACATAGCTCAAAAGTCGTATTATAGACCATTCCTGGTAAATCTACATACTTAACATTACACTAATATCAAATCCTGGTCACAAGAATGATCCATTAATGTATTTTACATGTCCTTATTTGCGACATTTGTCTCTTTTGAAATAATGAAACCAACTGGACAATTCTCTACAGGTTGAGTACAATACACCGCCATGCCTCGCAAGCGATGTGCTGTCCCAATGGGCGACTATATCGCTGAAGAGCTTCCTACGGAGCCATCTACCAGTGTACCTAGCTAGTTAACCAGAAACACACCCATACCAATACCCAAATATTTACCAACTGACACACGTAAAAACACCCATCCACCCACCTACCTGCCTGTATCAAAGATCAAAGATCCCCCGTATAGCCTTAACAGACTGTAGGGGCAAGTGCTGTTAGCGAGCACCTATGAAGGCCAGAACGGTACACGAGGGGGTGGGTGGCCAGCACCACGCCCGACCGCCTTTGTCTCCCTAGTGGCAATGTTTACACACCGCACCAGGTACTCATTTGAGGCTGAGTCGACCTAGGGGAGGCCCGGGACCGGTTCAGATAATCGTCACTGGTGTTGGCCGTGAGCGGGAATCGAACTCGTGTCGCCAGGTTCATAGCGCAGCGCGCAAACCGCTGCACTATCGCTCCCCACCCATCCACCCACCTACCTGCCTGTATACACATGTAACTACCCACTCACTGGCAAACCTACCTACATAACAAAATAAATAAGCAGGCAATATGCCTTCCCACATATCGACTTACCTACCCATCCAAACACTCAACCACCGACCTAGCTATCTGTTTGTCTAACTACTACCTACCTAACTGAATAAACATAACTACCCATTCACCGCCCTACCTACCCATTATCAAAACAGCCATACACCCACAAATCTGCTTACCTACCTTTCACACCCAAATACCTACTTACTGAGACACTCACTCACACATCTATCTACAAGCCACCTTTGAATAACACAATTATATTGCGATTGCTAGAATGCTGCCAACTTTCATTTGCATTACGCTCACAACGTCGATTTTGCTATCTGAGAATTAGAGAGATTACTGTGTGCGAGGTCGGTCACTTTGTTATTCACAACTCCAAGCAGTGCATCTCGGCACAAAACACGACCGGAGGATTGGACGCAGGGGGGGACAGATAAGACTCGTATAATCCACACGTGCCGCCCTAGTTGACACAAAAACCCAGCGTTTGTAAAGAAAGAGCCATTTGCAACCATGCCTCGTAGTCTCCTGAATCAAATTTATACACAATGACCCAATATAAATCCTCGAGTCGACAGAGACCAGCCGCTTGCTACTGCTGCTGCAAATGTATGAGGTCCCTACAGACTCTGTTTTAATACCAAAACCTCTTTTCCCAGGCGAGGTAGGGAAATAAATTTGGCTGGTGGTCAGACTCTTACACAGGTCATTTCGTGTGATACCCCTCTCCCCGCCCCCCCCCGTTTTAACGACCACTGTCAAGAGATTATTGCGTGTTGTGCATTTAATGCGGCAGACGATGCCCGGTCAACTTGGCCAAGGATATCACACTGCAGCTATTGGCCACCTCCATATCTCTCTTATCCAGCTATTTCCTCGCAAAATGATTGCATTTTTTTTATCATTGGCAGCTGTGACGAAAAAAACATTTATGTCAATCCTAGTGCAACAAAGGGGGGAGGGAAGTATAATTTGTTTCCTGTAGCTGTACTGTTCGCTGCCTGAAATAAAAGCAATATAACATGACCAATTTAATTATATAGTTTGGCTCGCTCAACTTAGATTGCTATTGCGGGTCAAGTGTTAATTAGATTTATTTATTTTTCCACAGGTTTTTCTTGGTTACGCAACAGTCGCTGTTCCACGGAATAACTCGTCGCGACTGTAGGCATGTAGAATCCCCACCACCGGATGGGGGATTTTTCTCTCTAACTACTCATTTGACCATTTTTTGCTTCGTTTTATTTGTTCAGCAAGAGCATGAGCTGTGAGTCGGTGTTGATACTCTAGAAGGATCCCGACGTGGGGGGGGGGGGGGGGAGCTTCACCCAAATCCTCATGAACACGTAATGGGGCCTGCGACACGGCCGAGTGGAAGCACGTTTCCCCACTTTTGTTGCAAAGGTTCGCAGTTGGAAAAAAGCAGAGTGCAGCCGCCCTGCTTATTACCGCAGGGTGTAATAACCGCTGTGATATGACGAGCCGTCCGCTTCGCAGTGGGTGCGCCAATCGCAAAGAGTCGGCGAATGCGTGCCGGCATCAGGGTCCAAATTTAGCACTTTGGAAAATTACCCGCAAATTACTCAATTGGGAAATCAATCAATTTGGATATCACGCAATTGGGATATCCATAGCAATCACCGCACCCCTACTGGCAGACGTGTGAATAACAGAAGCCGAACTCTCACCACAATCAACACAAGTGGCTCTCAGAGGTGGACAGATGTGGCACTCGTGATCAAATTGGGAAAGTCCAGTATACGTCGTTGAAAAGTGCAGGGTACAATAACCCATTTGTCACGTGTGTCAGGGAACACTTAAAAACGTTCAATATTGTTCCGACATGACGCTCTCTGAGGATACGTTGATTCCAAAGCATATTAACTGAACTTGTCGCAAGTCTCGACCTTCAACAACAAGCCGCGATTCGAACAACAGCAGGTGACAGTGAGCGATTATCCATGGGGCAGGGCGCGAGACGAGGCTTCCCAGTGCGTCTCAGAATGTAGCCAGAATTTATTACGAGGCCAGCCCTGGTGAAACTTCGGATCAAGTGGAAGGATCTGGAATTTATTTTGGAGCCCTATATCATGACTGATAGTGGGAGTACATTCATGTGTGGTTGTCAAAACCGGAAGTGCTCACGATAAATGGGGTTCGAGACAATCATCGGTGAGATCAGTTGTATGTTTTAGATTTTTGCTAATCTTCATGGCTTAAAGAACCTACATAGCATCTTAAAATCCTGCACAAGGGAAAGACCCAGGTTTAATCTGATAGGCCACAGAACTAAGTGCTGCTGTTATTGAGCACCTACTGCAGAGATATGTTCAGCAATACTCCTGGCCGCTTTTGCCTCCCGCGAGATATTTACACCACGCACTCGCGATTCATTTTGGGCCAAGGCTGCCGAGGAGATGCCCACGTTCTGTATTGCCATTTTGTATCACCATTAAAAATGTATCACGCGTCTCTGCTATTGTAGCAGTGGGTTTAACAGCTGAGACACTGCTATATGTAGAATCAGTCGATTAGCAGGCAGCGTGAGCTGGGGTAAAGTGTGGGTACTTCAACCTCTACCGAAGTGCTCGATAAGCATGGGAGAGTTGGCCAAATACCCTAGCTGGAGGGGCTCCCTCGATCTTCCTCTAGCAGAGGCCATTCCAGCAGTAGTGGTGTGAGCAATTACTTATTTTAGTTACGTATTTATGAGTTACTTATTTTACGTACGAATCTATCCAGCGAAGCTACAATGAGTCTTCAGACTCTTTTACAAGAGGGTTCGGTGCGTTGGGCTTTTATTTGAAGATAGTTTCAGCCAATGAACGATGAGTGTTTATACAAGTGGGAGGAAACTGGAGCGCCCGGAGAAAACCAACGTGCGTGAGGGCAGCAACACTCTGAGATGGACATCTGTGAAACCAACTGGACATCTGTGACAAAAGAGCTTTATAGCTCATCGCATTCCTCCAGTATAATTATTCTGATTGTGAGGTAGTAGGAGAATGGCAATTAGTCCACTTGCCGTGCCGCCTTCTCCTGGAGAGCCAGGGTTTGGCATCTGTACGAGTATGTATGTTGAACTTCCTTCGCACCATACGCAGTCAACCGTGCCAATCGGAGGCGCGGGAATGGAGTATCACAACATTTGTGCGGCGATCCAGCAACCCTCGCTGCCTCCACAGTGCTGGATTACAACAGGCCACGCGCGCGTAGCCACCAACCGCACGGCAAGCAATTGCAAAGACGCGCACCGTTGTTACCACCACCATCAATCCCACGCGAATAGCACAGCGAGTGGCCATCTCACATCCACCGCCGCCGCCGGGAAGTGACCACAACAACTCACCTGGGTAGTGGGGCGGGGGGTTGCACAGCAGCACCAGGCTGTTCTGCAGCCGCACGCGCAGTGGGCCCCGCTCCTCCGATGGGAACCGGTCCAGATCTGGAGCGGCACACGCAATTAAACATGCACAGCTTGCGGCAACCCACCGAAGGTGATGAATAGCAATGTTCCCGCACTCATTATGAGTTTGTTTCAATCAAAACCCCCGCAACATGAAAACAACAAAAACACCAAACATAAAATCATACACCGATGCCGGATGCATCATGTTTATCAGGGATGTCCAACCCCATAAGTGTATATTTATTTGATTAGAATTGACTGGTTGCATTATTGTAATATATTTTCTATTTTAGGCTGTGATACTGGAATAATACTAATTTTACCTCAAGCTGACGTGATGTTGCCATTGGTGCCCACTTTACAGCAGACAATGAATGGCTTTCTGCAATTTCTGCAGTAACTAATTCGCTGTAAAATGTCCTAAACTATCAGTGGGAATTGAGGAGTCAATTGCCATTACTAACGAGCTTATTTCTAACTGGCTCAGTGGAAAGGACACAGACGAACTAGTCTATCCCTGGGCAAGTAGGGGAAAAAAACCCACCGAAGAATGAAATCATCACATTAATCGCACAATAGGTTAAGACTGTGTATCCCTGCTCAAATAAGCAATTGTGTGGTGGGTTTTCTTTTCTGTCGGTGGCTCTGGGCCATTGCTTAAAATGTCACATCCCCATATCAAAGTGCAGCTTCCCCGTAGCATAACCACTTTCAAGGTCCCACAACGTGGCACTGATTTTATCAACCCCATCGGGGTGATGAGCTCGGCTGACCTGTGTACAAAATTTGGAAGCGCGCAATCTTCAACCAAAGCACCAAACAGCTGGACGTGTACATTCAAGATAAGTATTAACCGTTCGTTTAAATGATTGGATAGTTTGCTATTGCGCGATGAAAACATGTCAAAAAGCTTCAGTATACTTCGTCATCATCACCAACAACAGCCACGAACTATCCACTGCTGGATAAAGTCATCGCTATTCCTCACATAGTGCAAGAATCCATAAAGCTCCTGCGCACGAGCTGATTTCATCGTACCATCTCGGCGGTGGCAATCCTCTCGGGCGCGTTCAGTGCCAGGTTATCCTAGTAGCAAAAGTAGCGACACATGTAGCTACGGGCCCCGCACTTTCAAAGGCCCCGCGCCAAATGCTTTCAAGCTATCAATTCCGGTTCGGTGATTCTGCCTTCAACTTTTATAAGGATATCGATTTGTCGTATTATCTCACTGTATAGCAAGTAAAAAATACAATTAACTTACTATGCAAGTAAAAAATGTGTGTGTTTTAATATTTGTGTTTTTTAAATTTAGGGTCCCTTTATAACATATGCTACAGGCCCCTCACTAGCTTAATCCAGCACTGGGCGTGTTCCTTCTTCCTTCCGGCTGCCATTCCACCATCTCACGCAGACCGACCTCCGATTCATTCCTCCCTCTTTCTGTCCCTCGACGCAATTCCACGCATGCGCCCGGTCCCAAATTCTCTGTGCACCCTATTCAGTTTGTTTTTTTGTGTTCCGTCTTTTTCGTCGGCGTCAATTCTTCCGAGACATCGTCCATAGGCGTGACCATAACTACACCTGCAGTCACGAAAGTTTTACATCGAAATATAACTCCACCTGTTAGAGATAGCGGCGGTGCCTCCTCCTCAAGATTTCCCCCCCACACCCTCGCACACTCCTAGGGCCGGCCCCTGGCCGCACTGGGCCGTTGCTTTTCATTATCAAGTTCAGTTTTTCAACAGCAGTCGAACCTGCTCCAACTTGCCTCGTTATCTCACCCTGGTCCGCATTAATTCATTTCCCTGGGTATACACGAACAAATGATGTGTTTCCCAATTAAGTTGTCAAGCCCAACATTGCCACAAATAGACCACAAGACCTTGGTGATCTCGTCAAGGAGCATAAACCATCATGGGAACTCCAGTCATCCTCGCAGCAGCAGCAGCTGTTGGCTAGCCATCGAACAAAGATGGTCACTCGCCTTCAGATGCGCTTCTGCTGCCGTGTGGAACGCTCTTCCTTCCGATATTAGGAAGCCACTGGAGCTACGCACTTTTTAATAATCTAGATCAAAAACTAATTTCTTTCCAAACTGCTTTTCATGTTTAGATCGTTGTCCTTCCCCCGCACCTCCAACAAGCATGGTTGGCTACGTACTGTGGCGAAAGATTGTTCAACACACATACATTCCAGCTGTCTTTATTAGGCTCTTGAAATAATTTGCTCTAATCAATTTTCGTTGTTCAGCATGGGTCCCATGCCCACTTCATTAATTGGCTGTCGGGTGGATGAGGGTGCATGACACACATTTTACTTACACGAAAATCTGACCCAAAAATCTATTGCGAATCATACTTTCCACTGCTTATTATAATGACTATGGTCCTCAGAAAATATTGTAATGAGGAAACAAATAAGGAGTTTGTATTCCATAAGAGCGGTATTTTTAGCAGTGATGAACAGCTGACCCGATTTATCCAATGATAGGCACAGTCATAGATCCAAGCAGACAGCACTTAGTGTAATAATTCAGGAGGGGAAACTTTGTTACGATGGTTACGCCTGCAGAATGCCAAACAGGAGGAACCCGCAAGGTCACATTAGTCAGCGAGCTGAGGGGAATAGAACGTGGAGTAAGCCTTCCCTAAGGTGGAGAGATCTCGTTAGAATGGATTTAATACATTAGATTTATCTTTTGGAGCGACCTTGCAGTGCGAATCTTGTTATGAAGGGAAATTTACTGAAGCGATCGAGTTTGTTTGGTCTCAAGTAACCCTGTGGGTATCTGATGACGATTATGACAATATCGATGCTGATGATCATGAATATGATGACTGGCACTATTATAACTTGAAACTATAAAAACTGAAAGCCATTTTCTTCCCGTTCGAATTACCAATGGCATGGCTCATCTCTGTGGCTCACCCTGGACCCATGGTGGAAATTTTACATTTCTATGGCAGGGTCCAGTCCCATCATAGGGCAACCGATGTTGATCCCACACTTTAATTTACACCCTAATTTGCATCTGCTGTTTTTAAAAGCAAAAGGGTTGTGAACGTACACACGAAGCTGTGGCTCAAATAAAGTCCTTGGTAGACTACAAATTGTACAGAATGCAGCAGTCGGGGTGTTCACCCGAATCCCATTACGTGACCACATTTCTACTCCCGTTCTCTTATCACTGGTCAACAAAAAAAATCATTTTTTTCTGGTCTGGACTTTTGCAGCTGTTTTAGACTAATTTCATGGTGCTGATTCCAAATCTGATCTCAGATTTGCTCTATCACATCTCATTTTTATGCTATCGGCATACCCCGTTTTCATTGATTTTACCCGAAATTAACTCTGTCACTTATGATTGCAAGTTGTTGCGAGTCAGTGACTGCTTTAGTGTTAAAATATGGTGCTGTATTTTTAGGATAGTGTGTTTATAATATCATTTAATGTAGATATCCACATTTATTTAATATTTTTCTTCTGCAGTTTTTATTGAAAATGCAATATTTGATATCTCAAAAAACCTGATGTGATAGACAAAAACTAATTCCAGATTTGGAATCAGCACCCCAAAATTACCTTAAAACTGTTGGAATACCTTATGCCAGAAAAAGTGTGTTGACCATCACACTTGCTACCGGTCTTGAAACGAGTAGAGTTTAAGAGCCTTAATTCTAGATTTGAAGCTTTCGTGACTGCAATGATTCATATTCTTAGGTTTTTTTCGGTAAAGTCACGTAGGTAAAAACATTAAAAAGTAAAATAAAATAAAAATAAAAATCACGACGTTTCGGAGGCAACACAAGCTTCCGTCTTCAGGTGGTACCGTCACAGCCACGACAGCTGTATCAAGTAAATGAGAGATTTCAGGAGTTACCACTATGTTTTTATAATGGTTGGAGAAGGTGGTGGGGCAAGGGCCGCATACTTATTATTAATATGGTAAGGTGAGGTTTGAGACTAAGAATAGACTGCATAGGCTGAGCCTTTGTTATGGAGAGGTGCGGTTTGTGACTCAACCTGTAACAAGAAGACCACCACTAAACATAAATAAGATTGGCAAATAAGTGTAGTTAAATCTTTTTTGCATGGTTAATCACATCTTTCCAATGATTACTCAGTTTGTAACCGTCATCACGGTTGAAATTATGTCTGTGTTTGTATATTTGTATGGCTTCGTGTACAAACCTTTGATGGTAGCCAGGAGGTTTGCAGAGAACCTTGGTCTCGGAAAATACAATTTCATGAGAGCCTACCGAGTTGTAGCAATGATCGGCAACGGCCGAAGAATCAGTTCTGCCGTGTTTCAGATCTGACTTGTGCTCGCGGACATGATCAGAAACATGACGTTTCGTTTCTCCAATGTAGCAATCACCACAAATGCAACTCAATTTGTAGACTTCTACAAGTTTTTAAAGCCTTCCATGGGCTGACACCACCATATATTCACGAGCTAATTCATCCATACACCCCCTCAAGGTCGTTAAGATCTGCAGACTTCACCCTTATGTGCGTTCCTCAATCCTGGTTGCGTTCCTGCGGTGAGCGGGCATTTGCTGTGTCTGTGCCTCGGTTGTGGAATTCCCTCCATTTGTAAATTCGTTTAAACGGTAATGTGGATACTCCATTGGAACCTCATTTGCCAGTAAAAAAATATGATAATTGTTTTTTTACCCTTTTATCTGGCAACAAAACTGGCACCTTTTTTACAAGGAGTCATGTTTGCATAGACCACAAAACCTGCAGTCATAATGCAAACAAAAAACATAACTCTGATAATTATGACTGCAGGTATTGTGGTCTATGCAAACATGACTCCTTGTAAAAAAGGTGTCTCTTTTGTTGCCAGATAAAAGGGTAAAAAAACAATTATCAATGTGGATACTTTTAAGTCACGTCGAAAAACCACATCTTCTTAATTCTGTTTGTTCTATGTAACGCTTCTTCTCTCTTGGCCTTTCCTTAACCTTATTCTTAGAAGGCACCTTGAGATATTAGTGGAAGGCACCTTACAAATAAATGTAAATTATTATTAATCTGAAGATAGGGTACAATAAAATACAAAAGTATTTTTTGTAAAGTCAAATGTGAAATGTATTATATTTCTTACCAATTTAAAATGAAACTCCCCCAATCTCCACAGAATGTCAATGTATAAAAAAAAAATTTTTGTTGAACAGCACACACACATCATTCACATCTACACCCTGAAAACAGATTTGGCCCTGGGCTGCATGGTATACTATAAATAATACGTGTGTCAAATTAAATGGAATAATTTCAAATCAGTCTCTTGCTCGAAACAATTACAGTGACGGGTGCGACCCTGTGTGCTGCCACCATCACCTCCTGCTCACACATTAGCCTATTGCCCTTGTGCTGCACAACCTTGCAAATGTAGAGCTGCGAAAACACCCGACCACGTTTTCCAAGGGTTTGCATACGAGTGCCTCATTTGTACGTATGTTTGTATGTATGCAGAGCTTATTTCGCACTGTACGAAGCCAACCATGCCGAGGAAGGACAAACTAAACAAGAAAATCTGTTTTCAAGAAATTCGTTTTCAATCTAGACGATTTAAAAGTACATTGCTCCAGTAGCTTCTGAATAACGGAGGGCAGTGCGTTCCAAACGCGCCGCCAAAGCGCATCTGAAAGCCCCGCGATGCAGTGACAGCCGGAGCACTCTGGAAACACTGCTCTGGGAATTATTGTGGCCACGCCGTATCCCTCTCACTTCATCCTCATGATACCGTGGTGGTGTGTGCGATGGTGGATGCCTATATACCGGAATGTATGGCACTCCGCAAATTACAAATCAAGGATTGTTACATACATTCCAAATCATTTCGTGCCCAATAACCAAAAACAACAGGTTGTATTGTTTGGGGTGGTGAATTCCTAATATGAAAGATATATTTATAAACCACAATTCCGAAGCTCAAGATTGAATTACGGTGCATAGCAACGCTGCCTTGTCATGAGCTGCATGTATACGCTGTGCAGCAACAACACATGGCAGACAATCCCAGATTAGTACTGTAGCTACTCTGCAATACAGTACTGCTTCACCACACCTCCAGACCAATCAAGTTCCTTTAAATTCCATACGTGTCTTTATAACGTACACTAACACATTTCGATTTAAAGCTTTCGTGACTGCAGGGTTTCATCTTTTTCGACAGACCTGAGTCTGAATGACTCTGCCTTCTCAACATACCTGTTTTCCACCTGAAGACGGCTGCTTGCGTTGTGGCCGAAACGTCGTGAGAATTATTTTGTTATGTTTTATTTTTATTATTTTATTACTTCCCTTCTACGTGACTTTACCGAAAGAACCAAGAAGATACACTAACACATTCCATTAATAACGCTGCCTTAAATATATAAACAGGCAACGTTTCAGGCGATGACCCTTCTTCACGGTTGGCGTTAACAAGGGCTGGAGACTGCACTCTACACCAGGGGGCCCAGTGAGAATTAAAACATTTTAAACGTTTTCTGATGACCAGTTTTTAAATTGCCATATGAATCGTTCGCTAAACGTAGCTACTGAGTAACAAGACAGGCCCTTCAGTGATCAAAAAGTATTACTAAATTCCCTCTTTTGTATTAAAAGTTAAATTATAAGACGTTGCCGGCACATTGCATTGCGATTTATGACATCGCATTCATGAAATTATTAATTACGTATACGAACCTTATGCCAGGACCGTGGGGTCTCATAAGCCCCCGGCTATCGAATAAACATTATATTATAATGTAAACAAACACTTTGCTCTTTTTCACCGAAGGGTTTGAAGGATGGTGGCAAGTGTTGTTTTGTTAAACTATGCCTTTAAAACTGACAACTACTTACCTGTCGTACCTCTATTTAAACACACTATCGAAACAATAATTTACACCCCTCTGTCAATCATCGTGTTTGTCAGTGTGGATTTGTGAACACACTTTGTAAACAGTACATAAAATAGTACGCCTTTTCAATGCGCTGTTCATATTGTAACAAGCGTTTATACCAATGTTACTCTACAGAGTAGTGGGTCGCCGCTCCTCTTATCCGCATTGATACGAGCGGTATGTGGGGTCTATTGCTTAACTGTCCGTATGCACAGATGCACACGGACAGATGCACAGATGCATTCGGACAAGATAAGTATTATCAAACAGAAGGAATTAACGGTGCAATGCATCGCATCTGTTAAATATCTGCAGGTAATAGGATTGTCATTGATTGCTTCTGGCTGCAGACATTGGTAGGTCACAAATAATAATGAAGATAAGAGAGCAGTTTCATTGTATTATGCATACCGTGATGACAAATAAAGGACTCAAGTCGTGTCGGCAGTTTGAGCAGCTTTGGATAAGACTTATGATCCTGCCCATACCCGAGCATGGAGTGCATTCACTTGTTCAGCTCTTCTGCGCATTTGTCATCGCTGCTGCGCTTGGACGACATGACAGCATAATGATCCGCGCCAGGTGGGTCGCAGCGTTTATGTGCGCGGTGGGACAGAGTCGCCAAAAATAAATAAATAACGATTTTGACTTCCGTTTATTCGGGACCCCGGGGTCCCGCCATGAGGTTCATTTGTTTTGTTTTGTAATATTTCGAGCATTAAAACATACAATTACAGGTGGTAAAGTTTGGTCTTCATGGAAATAACAGGGCTTTGTTAAAAAAAAAAAAAACACCTCCATGGCGGGACAACGCTGCCCCTGAACTACAGCATTTCAAGGACACACTGGAACCACGATCCATTAGCCTCCTCCCCATCACCGTCGCCCAGCTCTACTCACAGGCGAATTTGAGCGTGGCTTGTTGACTGGCAAGGGTGCCAAATCTGTTGGTGGCCAGGCACTGGAATGTTCCCGCGTCCTGGTCCCTGTCGAGGTCCGAGATCACCAGGTTTCCGCCCTCCAGGCTGTATCTCTTATTCCACTTGACCTCCATGCCATTGTGACGCCATCTACGAAGCATTCGAAGAAAAGAAATATGAAAGTACGGCTCACGAAGACCGACAACTAGATTGTATGAATATACAGACCAGGGATTTTCAAGGTCTAGCATCTACCAATCAACCACTAGGCGCATGTAATATTTAAAAAGCTAGTCTACATTGAAATTGAGAAGACTGGTAAACGGTTAAGAGTTTGACAAGCCCTGCAGTCGACCGTAGGACGACTGCTGTGCGAGTGACTGTTAAGGCCAAAATGCCACAATCACGTGGTGTGGTTGGTATTATGGGTAGACATCAGCTTTCAGGCCACTATTCCAAACGAGACTCATGCTGGTCTCTTGAGTTCTTACCTGGTTACACAACACAAGCTTGACACTTCGTCTCTTGCACTGACAATTCACCCACTGCGTCAGGAATGAATTTTAGGCTGAGCAGACCTAGGAATTGGCCCAGGATGCCAGGTTAATATTCAAATTGCCATTGTTACATGTGGCCAGAAATCAAACTCGGGTTTTCAAAAAAGGTAGTTGTGGTTGTGATGTCCAAACAATGAATCACTCCCAAGTATTGTTGAGTGTGGTTGAAATCCACACCTTTAATGGGAGGACACTCATATTGTATATGAAGCCATGCTATTTGTACGGCTGCAAATAACTTTAACCACGAGCGTGCAAGTTTATTTACGTGCAAAATACTCCAACGTAAGTGCACATAATGATGAGCTGATATTTTACAAAAACCACCAACCCTATGTGCAAAACAGATGTATGCTCGCCCATTAGGGGTCCCCCTCTGAGCTGCTCGGAGGTGGGAGGGGGGGGCCCTAAAGTTTTGCTCGGTTTGCTTGGGCCTCAGCGCCGCGCCCGCCACCGCACACGGCCCTCGGCAGTGCCCAACAGCCCCCACGGTACCTGTACGTAGCGGGTGGGTTTGACTTGGCAAGGCAACGTAGGGTCACGGTTTTTTCCGGCGAATCCTCTGGATACAATGTGTCGGTCGGCTCCTCAAATAATATGGGACCAAACGGACCGATTTCTTCGACTGCACACACGCACAAAGGGTACACGAAGTCACCTCGTTTATACCGTGCTTTTAGCCGGTTCCTACCTTCACAGCGATGTACTCACAGGCACGACCACACAAAGAGGGGGTTCTTGTGTGGCCAGCAGCATGCCCATCTACCTACGTCTCCCCCAGTACCGATGTGTTCTACACATTCCACCCAGGCACTCATTTGTGGCCGAGTCAACTTCAAGAGAGGCTCAAAGGATGATTATTTACATTCGTAGCATGCATAAAATTCTTCAGCACCCCGAAGCACCTTAAATCACACATCTCATCTCAACCATTGCAATGTCCTACTGCAGCGTTCATGACAGATGCAGGTATCAATAACCACTGATGTGCACGCCTGGTTATGGAAACTCATCTTCACTAGGATTGGATCAGTGCGTTTAACCACTACACTAGGATTGGATCAGACTTTTGGGGTTAGTGCTGTTAGCGAGCACCTATGAAGGCCGGCACAGCACACAAGGGGGTGGTTGACCAGCACTATGGCCGACCGTCTTCATCTCCCCAATGCTGACATCTACACACCGCTGGTTCAACTAATCGTCAACGGTGTTGGCCGTGAGCGCGAATTGAACTCGGGTCGTTGGGTTCGCAGCGCAGCACGCTAACTGCTACTCGACCGCTCCTCACCATACCCTGAAATACACGCACATGTACTGTACGTGCGCACGGACACACACATTTTCCTGCCGACCCTCAAATGTTAATGTTTATTTTGAATGTGTACTTTGCCTTATCATATAAGCTATGGCTCTAATTTCCAGAAATAAATATCGGAGAAGGATAATGCACAAAGACACACACAAACAAGTGCACAACAATCCGCTTGTCTTTTGCGAGATTTTTCCAGTGAATTTGGCAAGGAAGCAAATATTATTGCATGATCAGATAGTGAGAAGTTAAAGATATAATTAATAGCACCGGGGGCGCATATATAGCCGTACATGTATAATCAATAAGAACAATATTTATTATCGATATTCCTACATCTGTTAAATCATAAGAAGCACATTTGTAAAAGAATGTAACACGTAGGCTTTAGCAACCAATATTATTCACGATCAAGTGTTTGGGTTAGATCTCGCAAATGTAAAAACGTGTCATACACCCATCTTCACCCGACACAGCCAATTAGTAAGGTTTGTTACGTGAACAAAACGTGGAAATGTGTGACTCCTTTGGCACCACCGTGTGCGAGAAAGAGCAAAGCCACAAGGCTTACGACTGAGTCCGACATTTCACCGGTGATTACAACCAGCACAATCAGGGGATCGCCACATATTATGGTATTGCGCAAGCAAACAAAATAAAAATATCCATGCAGTCTGTTTAGCCTCGTGGACTGCATGAGTGAGGTTGGTGTTCGTGTGTTAATATTAAGATTCGGCACAACACAATTGAAGGCTGTATGATGAACGCCGTGCCCACAACCATTTTGCCACAGCTGACGTTAACAACACCACTGCAACAGACACTATTCTTGTTCTCTTCTCGAAAATAAGCCCAAACCAGATGGCCACTACCATATGCAACTGAATCTGGGTCAAACCAAGGTTGCTGCAATGATAGCGCTGTGCATGGACAACTATGACACTGCTACCCACATGGACGTACACACACGCGCACACCTTAATATACAGACCATTCACGGACAGAAAGCTGCATAGACATTTCATTGAAAACTGGTCAACCGCTCAAAACATCTGAATTTAAATTAAACGTGGACATCCCTTACCCTGCTGTCAGTGGGAACGTCAATCCTGGTCCAATTAGTATGTGAGCGGGCGCCTTCGTAAGACCAAGGCAATTAATCAAATTCAGCGGTAATCAGGCAAAGGCATTCCCTATTTATCACTCCGTAGCAGAAACACCAACGGACACGGTCTGTACGACCTAATTGGATGAGTTAGATGCTATTAACATCCTGGCCAGGTGCAGCCTTGCTTTTGCATTGAATTTGTTAGCCAGGTAGGACACACAAAACAAATTTAATTTACGAGTATCGAGTGGCTATGTCCAACAAAGTCAAGGTGCTGTAGTGAAGTGGTAGATGCAAGTTAGGGAGAAAGGTGAATGAAAGGATGCATTGGAAGATGTATTATAAAATGCCACAGTGTAGTAAGAATGGCATTTAAGACATTGAATGGGAAGGCAGTTGGGTCGTAGGCAGAGGAGAAGATGGAGGTCTTGAGCAAGACTTGAACAGATGGATGGCATCAGAAATATGGGCAACAAGGTGGATTGAATTCCAGACAACACAGGCAGCAGAGCAAGGGGAGCAACCATCCAGTGC
This sequence comes from Lampetra fluviatilis, assembly GCF_964198595.1. Classification (NCBI taxonomy): domain Eukaryota; kingdom Metazoa; phylum Chordata; class Hyperoartia; order Petromyzontiformes; family Petromyzontidae; genus Lampetra; species Lampetra fluviatilis. The sequence continues at coordinate 5,321,128 of NC_136285.1, forward strand.
GCAGAGGTTGCCTGGTGGTGTCAATACAAGTCCTTGGATAATGCGGGCTGAGAGTATGAGTGGGGAGAGGTGAGGTGGGGGACAGGTCAATAAATGATTTCATCAAGTGAAATCCAGACTCAGCGTATGCAACTCAGCCATCCCAAATCCCTCATCCGTGAACTCCAGCTGATCTAGATACCCTCAAGCTGATCTAGAACTCCAGCTGATCTCGAATGCTGCTGCCAGACTCCTCACCCGTAAATGAGACATTACCCCAATACTCCAATCACTCCCCAGGCGCCCAATCCAAAGCCGGATCAATTTCAATATTACCCCCACTATCTTCAAGATCCTCTCCATGGACTTCCCCCCTGCCTACACCTCTCCCCTCTCCACAAATGCATTCTCCACTCCAGCAAACAAGACGTTGAAGCCCACTGTCAACCTGCGTTCATTGAGAGGTCGCTCGCTTGTCTCCTCATTCCATCCAGCCATCTGTGCTGTCGACTCCCTGGCCTTGTTCAAGCCCAGGCTCAAGCCTTTCCTTTAATTTCTTGGCCTACAACCCGACTGCCTTTTGCTAAATAGATACGCCCAGTGTGTCAATACACTGGCTTGAGATCCGGGTGCATAGTCACTACATAATTTAAAATGTTAAATCACACTATTAAAAACAATTTATGCCTCGAGTTTCCTGGCTGGGTTTTCGCTGGGCACCTCTCCACCCCAGCAATACTATTGTTCGTGGCTGCAGGCAGGTTGCCACCGAAACTCCGCTGGGTAACTGGCCAATGGGGATTTTCCATGGAACAAATAAACATTCAGTTGAAACGGTGGAAGAAGAAGTTCAGAAGACGTGTAATTGATAGTGACACCAAAGGAGGCGTAACAAACTACAAAAGACTGACACGGTTCATTCCGTCCTGGTACAAATATAATTATTTTACCAGAATGTTCTATGAAAAATAAAGAAAACTCCTATAAAATAGTGATTTACTTTTAGCGCTCCGAGTACAGGATTGTGAGAAGAGTATGCAACTGAAAGCTACCATAACTTTTTGTGTTGGAGAGAAACGGGTTCGCTACTTGTTATAAATATTTATCTTATTTTAAATTGAAAACACTTATAAATCCATTATTATACAAGGAAATGAGTAGGAGGCAGAGGTGTGGACTCGAGTCATGTGACTTGGACTCGAGTCAGACTCGAGTCATGAATTTGATGACTTGCGACTCGACTTGGACTTGCATAACAATGACTTTGTCCCACCTCTGGTAGGAGGATCTGGGGGTGTGGTAATACTTGCTGGTATGGATGTTAAGTGAAACACAAGTATACTTGATTTAAATAGCCCAACAGGAATCCGATACACACGGGAGGATACATAGCAAGACTGAACGAATGCTAATTAGCTCATGGGTAATGCAATTCAAAATATATACACGAAGGAAATGTCAATGAAGTCAAGGTAAAGGGTGCTAACTACTGCATCACGACTCTCCCCATAGTGGCACAGGTCGTGTATGCAACCTGTTACAATCTCGACGACCGTGGTTCAATTCCTGATCACGGACACAAACTTAAATACCACTGATATCCTGTATAGACACTAACATATGCTATATCTACATATGGAAGCAAGAAGCACACTCCAGAATGGACAAGAATAATTGCTCACATGCGTCTGGTCATGCACACAGATGGCATATCTTTATCCAGCAGCAGCAGCAGCAGCAACTCACGGTGAGAGATTACGTAGGAGGGCCGAATCGATTGTTGGACGAAGGTGAGAGGAAGGCTTTGGCAGAGGGTGTTCAGTGCCCATCACTTGACGGAGACTAAACACAGGGCTGTGCAATTGGAAGAGGCCGATGCAGAACAACTGGGCTGATCCATCAGCTTGAATTACGTGCGAGCATGTCAGAACAAATGCACCGCAGATGCGGCTGTGTAAGTGTGCATCGGCAGGTCAAGGGCACTAAAATCCAGAGGCTGGATTCTTAGTACCAGCCAGTGGCATCAGAGAGCCCACACTTCCTGCCTTCTGCTGGATCCCACTAATGTTGCATGGGCAACACCTGACCTCCAAGAACCCCTCTTAAGGTCTCATCACCACTGCCTGCATTCACATTCGTCACAGACATGTGGGTGCCACTCCGGGGGTGCCGCTTGAGGCGATATGTTAACTCCCTCGCCTGGTATGCAGGTGGTCGTGGGTTCGATCCAGACCCTGACGCCTGTTTATTTGGAGTTTGCAGGCCTCTCCCCGTGGTCTCGTGGATTTTTCGCCGGATTCTCCGGTTTTTCCCTCCACATTTTTAAACATGCGTTTCGAGTATTTGGCTGCTATACATTTCCTTATGATAAGCCACTTGGTTTAGCTACCATTTGTGGCCAGGTCGCTTCAGCTATATAGCTCAGCGGGCCTTACCTGGTAAAATAAAAATTGCATAGATTTAGTTCCAATGCCTGTTTAGGTCACCTTCCCTCCTCAATTTTGCAAATGTGGTCAACCCATCGCAACCTCTTCTTCCCGATTACATCGACAATGCTTCTTTTGTCATGTCGTTCCAACCATAACCTGCTTACCGTATCTTCCTATGCTTCTAGAGTTTACGTGCATGCGTAGCATGCCAAATCCAGAAGCGTCTGTGACAGCCGATTTGTTAAAGGTCATCTCTTTGACCTGTACAGCACAGACATTACTCTTGGCTGGTTAAGGAGTGGTAGTGGCAGTGGTATGCTATGGACTCGGCGAGCGCTGCTTGACATAACTGCTCAAAAAAATGACAGGGTAAGATTCACATGCTTCAACAAACAGACAAATTGCTGGCAGAGATCTATGGCCAAGCCATGCTTGTGATTGCTTTGTGCCCGACTGCACATGCGCATTAATCTCTGTGCTGAAACTCATAAAAAAAAACCTGTGCCATCGGCTCTACACATCCATTACTCCACAAGCCCCACATAAACACATACACATATGCAAATTTATGGTCCATAAAAAAACTAATATATAACACAGCCTTTTTGTCAGTCCTCTGCTGGATGAAGGCCTCTCCAAGAAATACGTCGGTCCATACGGTTGAAGGGGGCCTGCAGAACTCACTCAGAAGCTGCTCACCACTGTTGTTAGCCGGGCTTAGAAATTTTACTCAGGTCGTTTGGTTCATCGGGCATGCTATAGTTTGTTATTATTATTGTTGTTGTTTCACTTGTTTCCTAAGGAAAAGGCTCACCGAGTCTCAGAACTCTTTTTGTTCAGGACGGTTCTGCCAAGCTTTCACACCAGGAGGGCAGTGTTATTGGTGTGTGTGTAACCACAATCGAGTAAATTTCGATTTAAAGCTTTCGTGACTGCAGGGATTCATCTTCTTGGTTCTTTCGGTTTCTACGTGACTTTACCAAAAGAACCAAGAAGCCCAATCGAGTAATTTGCAGCAATTTTTTCAGCACTGGGATAGTTTGGCCTATACCGGGTCCCACTGTGGGGTGCTTTGCTTAGCTATGAGAGGAAACCAGCGAGCCTGGAGGAAATCCACGCAGAACAGGGGGAGAGCACGCAAACTCCTCAGAGAAAGACGCTTGTGTCGGGAATCGAACCTCATGTCTTTCTTGCTGAGAGACACAAGTTATACCACCGTCCCGCTTACACAAGGATATATACACAATCACATCAGTGCAGAAAGCTAATTAATCTTGTTATTTTTTATTTTTAGTCCCTCATTAATTATTTAATCAATTTTTTTCGAATTATAGGAACAGACTTTAAAATAAATGAAAGTGTGTTATTGACATTGCAGTACAGTAGGATTACATTGATTCTAATTTATGACGCAGCAGCCCCGTAGGCTATTGCACGCGCTATGAATCTAGCGACCCGAGAGCTAACATCGGTGCCAAAGTAATACCTGAACTGGTCCCGGGCCCCTCTTGGAAAACTCACGCTGACCAACGAAGTGAACCATTGTCAAAGTCTACACGGCGTGGGGAGGCCTTCATCGGCAATGGATTGATAAAGGGTCATAAAATATCATGAATTAATAACGTCGTCATTTTATTATTCCAGCTGTTGCGAATAATTTTCTATTCAATTAAAATGGTCATCTCATATGTTAATATTACTCTCTGGTTCTTCCGGTAAAGTGACGTAGATATAAAAAAATAATAAAAGAAAACACGACGTTTCGGTCGCAACACAAGGGGCCGTCTTCAGGTGAGAAAAAATATCTGCTGTTGTGGCTTTATATAGGCACGGGGGGGGGGGGGGGGGGAGTTTGGCTGTAGGGGTTCCTGCAGTCACGAAAGCTTCAAATCAAGAATGTTAATATTAATTAATAATGATGGGATGAGTCAAGCCCCAAATAGGATTTGAACTCACAACCCTTCAGGGAGTGTGATAATCACCGCATCACCCAGCTGGAATTACGATGCAGAAGTATTCACTTCTCTCAGGTGGGTGATCGATTAAGTTTAAATTTTTTCAGCCTCAAAAATCCAATCGGCTGTTGTGGAACAATTTAGCAAACAAAATTAGCTATTAACATAATTAATTAGAACTTAATCTCGAAATCACCACCGTTTTCTGAAATACGCCAATCGTGATTATGTCTGGCCTTGGGGATTATCACTTTTGCTTCCTTAACAGCATTCTCCTCAAGACCATATGCTGCTGCATGGTTGAATCGTCCTATTATTCGGTTGAGCAGCACAACTCGACTGAATAGAGGGACAACTCACAACCTAACTTTTGCAAGTTCAAATCCCGATCAGCATCATTGAGTACATGAAAAGAGGTAATTCTTTGGATAGACTGGTCCTCCAACAATGGTATTTTATTTTTGCTCGAATGAGCATTGAGGCAGCGCTCATCCCCTGTTTAAAGCCTCGATCCATTGGTGACAATTCCACATTCAAATGGTGGGGACAAGTCTATCCAAAAGACAAACCTATTTATTTCTCCACAAAAAAGTGGTACTCATTTTTACCAAACTCGAAGGGATGATGGGCCGAAACAACACCGAACCACGAATCAAACCAACTGTGAGCCACTCGCTTCGACCGTTGAGCCACCCAGAGGAATTTACACCGCTGGCTCAACAAGCCCACCGAAACAAATGACGAGAACCAGCGGACGCTTGCTGGAACAGGGAAGACACTTTGACCTTTTGTTTGTAACGTTAAAAGGTTACGCACCGATGCCATACTATTGTGCCTACGCTGTGCTTGTGGGCAGTATTCTGGCCGGCCACACAAAGCTCTCACTGAGCACCCGACCATTAACATGCAAGCACGCATCCCCCCCACCCTACCTCACAAAAAAACCTGTGAATACGCATCCTAGGCAGAGCTCGAAGCACCCATGCAATGACCTTGGCAGTCCCAATTACCAAAACAATTGCAATCGTTCCTACGGGCAAAATGGGTGAATAATAATTTTAAAAATCCCCATTCCCCCTACGATGCAAAGTTAATTTTACACTTTAATTTGTTTCATTGCCAGGAGCTGCTTGGAAAGAATAACATTTTATTCATCATCTCGCATTGTTTGTTATGTCGAGGGAGCATGACTGCTGGCCCACAATCTGTCAATTAAGCTCAATGCGATGGGGCAAACCACCGCATCATTAGACTGTCTAATTACCTTTCACACTAAATGAAATGCCACACCTAATTAATCCAGAAATGACTGCACGAAATAAATGCAGTGCATTGCTCAGCCCACGATTCATGGGGTGTTGTTTAGGGGAAGCACAACAGGGTTTTTATGTCCGAAGTATTGATTTCACGATATAATGCTGCATTGGAAATGAAAATATATTATTATGCTGTGTAAAAGTTGTTTATGAAGCACTCAATGTGCTACGCTTCACGAAAGCCAAACGAAATGCAGCAGATAAAAGTGACATTTAGAATCACCAATGTAAACCATTCATTCTCAGCACTCGCTCACCGATGGTGAGTTGCCCCCGTACTGCCCACTGTGTCCTATCGCTGCAACCATGGTTACCGGTCCCATCAACTTCACTCATTGATTCCTGATTGTGTCGTCTCATCCACACCACGTTCAACCATCACACTTGCAGGCCAAAACACTTCTCTCTCTCTCCGATTGTTGCCTCGCTCTGCTCCAACTTTGGAATTCCCTAATCGTGGTCTCTTTTCCAAGGTTAACATAACCTCGCTCAATCTGAGAAAACCTATTAATGCTCATCTAATACACCCTCAAGAGTGCCGTTTGTTGCTGGTCGCTTGGTATATTGGGCGTTTGAGCGTCCGCTCAGCAACCTTGCTTAGAAGAACATGTGAAAATGCATTTTTGGAAATACCACACTTTAAAGTACAAGTCAAAAAAATCAAAAAAATCTGCGCTATGTTAACAGTATGTACCACGTCAAGAAGAAGGGACATTCCACCAAAGAACATTTGAAGTATACCACTTTGCAGACATATTTGTCTCAGATATTACAGTTTTGATTTGGAATTTTACCTGAAGTGTCCTTTCAAAAATGGCATCAAATCTATTGGGTCATCTTCTTAGGTTTTTTCGGTAAAGTCACGTAGAAAGTAAAATAAAATAAAAACAAAAATCACGACGTTTCGGAGGCAACGTCGTGATTTTTGTTTTTATTTTATTTTACTTTCTACGTGACTTTACCGAAAAAACCTAAGAAGATGATTCCTTGCAGTCACGAAAGCTTCAAACCTAAATCTATTGGGACTACAACAGCTGCAATAACACCAACAAACAGCGGTTCTGCAAATTCTGCAACAGTTTTGAATTGTGTTTTCTGGGGTTAGTTACCAAGCGTCATCAAATATATATATCTGGAACCGTTCGCGAAAAAAAAAGTAGTATTCCTTCTCAATCAAACTTGGAGCGGCGTTCATTCTCCATTCCTGCCCCGAGCCAGTGTTAAAAATTCCACATTGCTCTGGTGGGGGTCAATCATTCTGTAAAGAATTACCAATGTTCACTGCCCACAAAGTGGTACTAATTTAAATAGCCCCAGAGAGGTTGGTGTTATTTGACCCAAGCTAGGATTTTAAACTGGTAAACTTTCATCTGTGGAGTGATCACACAATGGAGTCATTATGCAAGGCACCCAATTTTATGGCAATTCGATGCTATTAGAATGCAACATAGGAAGTAGGTTGTTCATTCATGTGTAAGAACTTGAGTGCTATCCCTTAGTGCGCATGGATCTTCTTCTCTGGCTTTCTGGTTTTCTGCTACACACAAATTCAGTTAAACAATTACCCAAACAACCAAAGCAGAATTTCTCATCGAAAAAAAATCCGTCAAGGCTAAGTATTTGCCTGTCCTGGGCAAATAAGTATAGTGATAATTGTAACTTTCAAATTAGAACAATGTGCCGTCTAGGTGTTGTTGTCAAGCCATTCACTCTTAGGTCTTCCTCTCTTTCCAATTCCTTAAAATTTTCCAAATAGTAAATGAAAAGTGTGGTCTTCAAGGAGGCATCAAATGTTTTGCTAACACGCACCTTGCCATGTCAGCAGGAAAAAAGGACGTCTCAAAAAAGGTACCTTCAACAGTTCTCCTGAACGATCCCAAAAGTGAGGGCTGCCTCCAGGATGCGCAACGATTGTAAACCAGAATGGGGGCACATTGCCAAAATGAAAGAAGAGGGAACTGTAGGCCAGGGAGAGTGGGATTCTGGGTACAAATTGTCATGGCACCAACACCATCTTGGAAAGTTGTTTTTGTTCCCAATACAGCACCAGGGTTTATTGCCGAGGATATTTACTGTGGCCGCTACCGATATTATCTGTTGATTTAGTGGAGTGTATTATTACCCGAGCCTCTCTGTGTTGAAATTGAATGCACGAGTGCATGAACACGTGAAAATAAATCGGTTCGCAAATGATAATACAAATAAATAAATAAATAAACTTTTTGCCACGCATCAAGAAATGCTGCTTGATGCGAGGCTTGCGACTACTCCCAGGCAATGGAATGAAAAAAGAAAGGTGGGAAAAATGTCACACTCAATTGTGGAGTTATGGATATTTTTTTAAAACACGTATTGAATTTACATTGAATTCACTGTGAAGTATACGTAGCGTTGAGGATATTTTTGTTGTATGCAAGTTACATTGCCAATATATTTTTAACAAAAAGCACCTGATATCTTCCACAGATTTCCAATGACAAATGTCATGCCTATGTGCTAACCTAGTCGTAAAAAACTCACACATCAACACCATGGCCTTCATAGAGTAAAATATATAACCAACAACGTTTCGGACAGTGGCCCTTCTTCATAGCACATCTGATTATATATATTGTGTTTGAAGGCAGTGTTGTTGACGAGTGCCTTGAGTTTTTACGTCAAATGTGCACCACTGCCAAAGCAGCAGCATCACCAGGTGAGGTTTAACGACGTAGTATGGCGAATAAGATAAGAAAATCTAGAACATTATTTGTCATATTTCAACAAACAACTATGGCCAGCAATTTAATACATGACTACAATACGTGCCTTAAAAAATACTTGGAGTTTGTTTGTGTACTCTACAGAAACTTATTTATATGCAAGCAACTTTTTTAAATTTTTACTAGGATCCCTATTTTAAACTAAGGCTGCTTGGCAGTTTCTGCAGTTGTATTGTCACATTGTAACGTTTGTAATAAATTCCTTTTACACTCCTGCTCGTTCGATACTCAAATTACCCCAGGTCTTTCTTGCATATGATCATTTGCCTCAATCGACTCTGATCCGGTCCATCAATTTACCGTTCTGAACAATTCTGCCTTCCACCTCACGCTCTCTGCTCTGAGCCAAATCTAACCAAACCGTGAGAACATTTGGTGTTTGCGGCAAACTTACAGTGGAAGGCAACCACGGCGGCACTGAGTCACTGACACAGCCTGCAACCATCCAATTGTGAAATATAATTGTAATTATGTACAGGCCCTTTGTCAATACATTGCTGTATGAAGGCCTTTTCCAAACGATGTTAGCAATGGGGATTGCTTGACCATATTTCACCGTGCTGGCTGGTAAGTGAATGGAAATATCAACTAAAAATTATTAAACACGTGAGATTAACAGTTGTTTTTACATTTAAATGCAAGTACATTCATTGACGTGTTTTACATATCCGTTGGAAAGTTAAACAATATCAGAAATAGTATTTTAATTAACTTGCCAAACCGTCATTTAAAAATAACACAAGGAAATCGTTTTCATTTTTTTTTAAATATGTCAGAACATATATTTTATGCTCAAACAATTAAAGGAAATGTTTCATTAAATAAGAAAAAAATCACGAATATTTAAAAACTAAAGCTTCCTTTTTGAAACTGCGGCCAATTTCTTAAAAAAAAATTCATGCAAAATCTGAAGGCACTTGGCATCAAGTTTGGATCAATCTGTGCATTACTTGCCGCTACTACCTGGTACTACCCAAGACCACAAACTCAGAATTGTTACCGGGCAGGCCGATCTTAGAGCACGTTTATTAAAGCAGAAGCTTGCGAGTTCGAATTCTGGTCGGAAGTTCACTCGCCCCATCATCCCTCTGGCACTGATAACGGAGCACAACATTACGAAATGAAATCAATCGGTGGTTGTCCTACTGGCGTACTTGCTCCCTTCATAGAAAATGTGGAATTGCCACTGCCGCTTGAGGGCTGTAAATAGGAAATGAACACCGCCTCAGTGCTCATTTGAGCAAGGAGATCACTTTGACTTTTTTAATTAAAAAAAACATGGTTCGAAAGATCATCTCCATGCTAAAAGGCACAGAGAGATCATTAAATTCCTTTCAGATTTAACCTTCTGGTTTAAGACCTCATGTGCTTAGTATCAATCAACCAAATGTTGGAAAGGGTAACAAAAGCCTCTGCGACAGACGCGTCCTTTCACCTATAGAATCTCTGAGATAAAGCACAGTGGCACATTGAATAAGTCTCACAATGCAGTAGGAAGCACCTGTGTTGCTTGCGTCAAACTCCCCTGGGATTGGCTGCACGTGTAGATAGGTAGCATTGTCACTGGCACAACCCAAACGTGTGATTGACAGATAGTCTAAGATATTGGGCACAGTCACGTGTCTAAATGCTGTCAAAACGTTGGGTGTTATTAATGAGATAGACTGTTAACAGCGACTAATAAGTGCAGCATGAAAATATTACAACATAGAAACAAAAAGTGAATTTCCCTAAACAGGAAATTAACACAGTGTGCATTTCTCAGTCATAGCCAAAGCGTCTCCATGCTGATACAAACATCTATTTGCAGCGCTGGGTTGGTGGTGCATATTACACATTCCGATGGTAGAGGCAAGTCTCTTCATAGATGAGTCACTGTTGGTTTGCCACAAAGTTGTATATCTGCTTATATACCCTGGGGGAATGATGGGCTTCGTAAACCTCTGACCAGATAAAGACTGGCAGCCTTTCTATAGCGAGCCACGTGATTCCACCACAGAGCCACTGCGTGAGACCAACTTACCATGCCTATACAGTAATGTATCTTCAGCCAAAAGTATAATTCATTTGTCTTGGCTAATGAAGTTACATGTACAAGGGGGCTTTACAAAAAAAAAGGTCTTGCGCTTTCTCTATAATCCGTCTCCAATGTTGTCATGTTGATTGACATCCATGTGTCTTGTTTTATTCGTGCAAGCAGTCAATGGCCGTCTTTTGCCAACATATTAGTCAGTCTCTTCTGCATTGTGGAATGCTATGCTCAAAAATCCTCTGGGGTTTGCATGCAGGACAAATGCAGTGCCATATGCACTGCTCGAATACAAACCCAGGGAGCAAAAACAGAGCCTCTCGCAAAACAATGCGAGCAGCGATGCTTGCCATGTGACACGTGACACGCAAGAATGTGAATGTAATCGGCGGCAACAACAAAAACCAAGCGATCGCGATGGAAGACACAGCGATGGATTCGCCGTGCGATTGCGCTTATCGTCGCGATGTGGCGACACAAACCGGATGGGCGTACGACGCGCAATGATGCTCGTGTGCAGCAACAACTTGTGCTTGTGTGTAAACAGAAACAAGGTGGAACCCGCTTTGTCATGTCACAACCCCCTGGGTACATCGTGGTAAGTTCCATTATTTCAATACGAAACAACCATGTACTGCTGTGGGTAGGTTCAATGTTACCGAGAATATAATGCGCTACATTTAGTATGCAATATTCAGCTTTCTAACTTAGTCCAAATGTGTAACTGTTACTTTTATGCACTCTTTCTTCAAACAGCATAGCTCAGTTAAGCAGTAAACAGCTGATTTGTTTAGACACAATGTGTCCATGGATTTGTGCAAACAGTATATATTTTTTAATTGGCCACTGAATGCGCACACAGCCAGCTGCTTGCAATGACGAAGATTGGGTGCAGCTCTCCAATGTGTTTCCGGGTTGAGTGAGCCGCGTGTTGTTTTGGACACGATGTTCGACCTTTCGCTCCGCGTGCTTCGTTGGAAACGTCGAACATTGTACCAAACAACGTTTCTACCAACACATTCGAGAGCTATATGCCACAACTGCAAAGATCTACACTGAAGATCGGTGTGCTTGTTTGATCAATTTACCTTCAATGAAAATTGTATTCTTGTTTCTCACGTGCCACTATTGTTAAGATTTCAAGGTTTACCAACCATTTCCAGAGGCCTGGAAATTAGCATTATGCTTTGAGTGCATCAGCTACTTGGTTGCCATGAAAATATGGACTTGTAAATCTTTTGAAGACTGGTGTTGATGAATAACTGTGCTAGGTGTTAGGCTTTGGAGCACACACACTCACCCCACAACTGGCTACACGCCCAACCAAGTAGTACATGATTCAACCGTAACATAAATTATAACACAAGCATGCCCAGACCTGCTATATCCATTACATTGGATGAGTTCAAAATTAAAGCTTAACATCTTCCCCGCTGATCCAAGCGGTAGTAATATGTTGTGGGCTGGACTGGGTCTACAGAGAACCTTACTGTTAAGAGCCTATTCTTAGGTTTTTTCGGTAAAGTCACGTAGGTAAAACATCAAAATTAATAAAAAATAAAATAATATTAATTTTGATGTTTTACCTACGTGACTTTACCGAAAAAACCTAAGAATATGAATCCTTGCAGTCACGAAAGCTTCAAATCTAGTGTTAAGAGCCTGTCTTACAAAGCAGCCAGAGTCCGTTATAATTGCCCATGTATTTAAGGAAGGATGCGAGTGGCCGTATACCACAGGAGAGCCGTTTTATGGGCTTCATACGAGGCGGCTGGTAAGCTTTTGACGGGCGAATATCAGAGCACCGAGAAAGCACTGCTGACATCTCAGAGGGGCTCGGGTTCCAACCAATCGTAAAGGTTGATGGGTCTTGGCCTAGTCACTTAAGACTATATAAAAAAAAAAACTTGCACAATAATATATATAGTTTTAATTAATTCTGATTATTTCCAGATCGAAGGGACTGTAATAGATTTATACTCTTAGTTATTTCGGTAAAGTCACGTAGGTAAAAAATAAAATTAAAATTAATAAAAATAAAACAATAAAAATCACGACGTTTCGGATTGCAACACAAGTCTCCGTCATCAGGTGGGATCGTCACAGCCAGATTTGCTGCATCAATTTTAGCGAGGCAAGGGCGAATCAAGTGATGCAGCAAATCTGGCTGTGACGGTCCCACCTGATGACGGAGACTTGTGTTGCCTCCGAAACGTCGTGATTTTTATTATTTTTAATTTCATTTTTTAACCTACGTGACTTTACCGAAAGAACTAAGAGTATAAATCCTTGCAGTCACGAAAGCTTCAAATCTAGAATGTAATAGATTTGGTTCCATTGGCATGAATTAAACTCCTTCATTTGGTGGTGACACGGCCCAGCGGTAACGTGTTCAGTGCTTGTTGCAGAGGTTCGTGGTTTGAATCCTGCGGACCACGCTGGTTATTACCGCGAGTGTGTTAATCATACAGTGGATGTTAAAGACTCCCGGACATGATTCGATATGAGTAGGCCATGATGTGCTGGCGTCATTGTCCAAATTTTCCAAATTTGAACCATTTCTGCCAAATTTCTCAATTGGGATTACTCGTGGCAACATCGCTCCCTACTGCCCTCCTCTCGTCGTCTCTGCGACATAGTGCCGGAGTGATAGCCTTGCACTATAAGAACAGTGTGAATACCAAATATAATACATTCTTCATAATTTTAGCGAGGCAAGGGCGAATTTTCAGCACCCCTTGAGTTACTTTAAGTGATTTGTTTACCTTTCCTACACTTTGCACTCCTATCGTGGTTTTGTATTATTTGTTGGTGTAACGTTCTGACCCACCCCAACTGGACGTCTGTGAACAAGAGCTTTATAGCTATTCTGATTATGACTTAAGGAGGCCACTACAGTAGCTCTGTGATGTCACCTTCCACAGGCTCTTCTCTAAAATGGCGCGATCAACAGAGATCTCTTCATATCATGACAATTGATACAGTAAAACCTTGGATTGCGAGTAACTTGGTCTGCCAGTGTTTTGCAAGACGAGCAAATTTTTAAAATAAATATTAATTTGATAAACGAGCTAGATCTTGCAATACGAGTAGTACGTACTATACGCTTTGTCTGCCGAGCGTCACGTGATCACAACTGATATACGAGTGCTTTGATATACAGTGCTTTGGATTACAAACACGTTTCCGGAACGAATTATGCTCGCAAGCCAAGGTTTTACTGTATATCGTTGCTTTGAAAAGACAGGATAGACATAATACCATTTGTTGACATGATACAGGTATGAGCATCCTCATTTGTTAATAGAGTTCTCCACTGCATGAGACAAAGCGAGTTTCACTTTGTAAAGCAAAGCATGGAAAGAGATGTTGCCATCAGGTATGCCGAGTGTTACATTAAGTGAAGCATATGTATTAATAAAAACCTACCCAAAGGGTATTTTTAGGTTAGGGTAATTGCAGCAGAACAGATTCATGACTTTGTCACGTAGCATTCTCAAACCTTCAAAAGAGTGAAAGTATCTCAATGTTCAAACAAGCATTGGGATGGAGGCTCATTTCTTTTGGTTGCCCTGAGCGAGCGGTGGAAATTCCACATGGTTATGGATTAAGAAAACAACGTAGGAATATATCGCTGGGGCATAACACTCCACAGTTATGGGTGTGTCTGCAGCAATTACCCGAAATCCAGAAAAGAAAGCTCAGCGGCACACCAATGCACAGTGGGAACCGCACAGGTAAAGCATTCAGCACAGAGAGGAGAAGAAGAGCAGGGAAGGGCGGCGGCCACACACAGGCGTGGGGAGGTGCGAATACATACGAGGAAGATCGGTGCCATTGGGGTAGGTGGGAATCCACGGCTTCCCACTGTCCCGAGGCCCCTCACCGGCACCAGCCCCTGGCGTGCCCCCTCTGTCGGCGGAGGAGCCGATTCTCCTGCCGGTGTTGTCGTAGTGATAGTGGTGGTGGTGGTGGTGCTGGTCCATTGAGCCGGTGAACCTCCCGAAGCGGTAGAGGCCGTAGCCGGCCACGGCACCCATCGCCCAGTAGGGTAGGTTGCTGCGCGGTTTGTAGCCGCCGTAGCCCTGGCCGCCGAAACCCTGGCCGCCGAAACCCTGGCCGCCGAAACCCCCAAATCCAGAGCCGCCCCTACCAAATCCCGGAGACTGACCAAAGCCTCCAAATCCCCCAGAGCCACCATAGCCTCCACCATAACCGCCACCATAGCCGCCACCATAGCCACCGTATCCTGGATTGTTCTGGCCATAATGGTAGCCTGGTTGACCTGCAGGCTGTACTGGGGCATTCCAACCATAACCTGGTCGGTTATAGCCAGTCTGACCATAGCCTGGCTGAGCATAGCCCGGCTGACCATAACCCGACTGACCATAGCCCGGCTGACCATAGCCCGGCTGACCATAGCCTGGCTGAGCATAGCCCGGCTGACCATAGCCCGGCTGACCGTAGCCAGGCTGACCATAGCCCGGTTGACCCGGTTGGGCATAGCCTGGCCTAGGCTGCCCATACCCACCTCCAGGCTGTCCATACCCACCTCCTGGCTGTCCATACCCCTGTCCTGGTTGTGCCTGGCCTGGGACATAGCCGGGACCTGACTGTCCATGCCTTAGGCCAGGCTGGGCAAAACCTGGACCAGATTGTCCATAGCCAGGCTGACCATAGCCCGGATTGGGTTGTCCAAATCCGGGTCCAGGTTGACCCTGGCCTGGGACGTACCCTGGGCCTGATTGGCCGGGCCTCAGACCTGGATGAGCATAACCTGGACCAGATTGCCCATATCCTGGCTGTCCAGGTTGAATTTGACCTGGCTGACCATGTCCTGGCTGGCCAAACCCTTGACCCGGTTGACCTTGAGCAGGCTGACCATATCCTGGCTGCCCATGACCTGGCTGGCCAAACCCTTGGCCCGGTTGACCTTGAGCAGGCCGACCATAGCCTGGCTGACCATAGCCTGGCTGACCATAGCCTGGCTGACCAAACCCTTGGCCCGGTTGACCTTGAGCAGGCTGACCATATCCTGGCTGGCCAAACCCTTGACCCGGTTGACCTTGAGCAGGCTGGCCATAGCCTGGCTGACCATGACCTGGCTGGCCAAACCCTTGGCCCGGTTGACCTTGAGCAGGCTGGCCATAGCCTGGCTGACCATGACCTGGCTGGCCAAACCCTTGGCCCGGTTGACCTTGAGCAGGCTGACCATAGCCTGGCTGGCCATAGCCTGGCTGACCATGACCTGGCTGGCCAAACCCTTGACCCGGTTGACCTTGAGCAGGCTGGCCATAGCCTGGCTGACCATGACCTGGCTGGCCAACCCCTTGGCCCGGTTGACCTTGAGCAGGCTGACCATAGCCTGGCTGGCCATAGCCTGGCTGACCATGACCTGGCTGGCCAAACCCTTGACCTGGTTGACCTTGAGCAGGCTGGCCATAGCCTGGCTGGCCATGACCTGGCTGGCCAAACCCTTGACCCGGTTGACCTTGAGCAGGCTGGCCATACCCTGGCGCAGCCTGGCCCACTCCAGGGGCCGGCTGCTCCGCTTTGACATTGGGACTCGCGACCCTGGGCACAGAGCCTGGGTGAACCGCACTGGAACCTCCCATCACAGCTCCGCCCGCCACGGCACCGCCCGCCACGGCGCCGCCGGCCGCAGCGCCGCCGGCTGCCGGGTAGGGGAACCCGCCGGGCTTGTTGTCGAGAGGTTTGGAAGCTGCCCCGGGGTTTTTAGGGATAGGACGGAACACAGGGGGGGCCCACGCCGGGTTTGAAGGTGGGTTGGCCGCCCCTGGGTTGGAGGATCCAGATGTGCGGGACGTGTCGGGTTTCGGCTTGTAGTGCGAGTCCGTTTGGCTGCTGCCGCCGCCGCCCGTGCCTGTTCTGGAGCCGGAGGCAGAGCTGGAGCCAGGCTTGGTCTTCTGGGTGTTGCTCCCTGCGCTGTGGCTGGAGCCACCACGAGACCGGCTGCCACCGGTGCGGCTACCGCTGCTGCCCTTCCTGGCCCCTGCGAGGCATCGCGCAGAACATAGTCAACAGTGCTGGTAAGTTAACATTACATTGGTATTTTTTTTCCATTGCCATCTCAGCAGTGGTATTTGGTTGCATTTAACAAAAACTTTGTAAAAAAAAGCAAAACAATGAAAGAAATAAGCAAAAGATAAAAGTGGCAAATTTCATTTGCTTTGTCAAGTTGTTTTTCTTGATTCAAATAAATTCAGATACAATTGCTTCAAAC
Source organism: Lampetra fluviatilis (assembly GCF_964198595.1). NCBI lineage: Eukaryota > Metazoa > Chordata > Hyperoartia > Petromyzontiformes > Petromyzontidae > Lampetra > Lampetra fluviatilis. The sequence continues at coordinate 5,337,842 of NC_136285.1, forward strand.
ATAATTGAAGTACGGATTTATGGATGTCCTCCACCAATGAGATGGATATGTTATGCATCTCATTGGCCAGTTCCAACCACTCCCATGAGTACCAAAATTAAGCAAAAGAGGAAGACATAATGCCACCCCTGGCCAGTAACAAGCCTCCTTTTACAGTTTAATTTGCATATCGAGAACCCTATGGCCCTGCAAGGAGCCGTTTTTAAACATGAGACACAATGCTATTCCGAGTACAATTATCAATGTGGTAAAAATATTGATTTCTAAATGTAATATTTACAAATGCATTTTCTATCCTCACCTAAATATCCAAAGTCAACGTGGGTTTTACATTATGCATACAAGCTGTATATATGTAGCGAAATAACACTGTCATGATATAATTCTCAAGAACGGTTTCATTCAAATTAACTCGTCATTCATTGTATAAGTTGAGTGAATGCAGTTGACTTAATACATCACATTTTGCGTGACCACTAAGCTATTTATGCAAGCATAACATTTGCTTGGATCATAACGCGCATGGGAAATTGCTAAATAATAATTGCAGTGCTTTTCTTGCAAATTCCTTCTGAAAACAGTTGATACTGTGGGAAACTTTCTTGAATAGTCAAAAGTTAAATAATCTCTGAGCAATGGGAGGGAGAACCCATCCTCGATGGCTCAATGCCCCAAATAGTACGGAATTTACATATTCCCATGGTGGGAGCCAGTTTTTTCACCATTGACCTTCTATAAAGTGGCACATATGTTACCTAACCAGATGGATGATTGAATAATTCTACCCCTGCCCAATATATGTGATTGTCAATCGAGTGGTCTGCGAAGTGCGACCTGGCCGGATGACTCGCCAGGTAATACATAACCAAGTACATAAGATCAGCATGCCAGGAAATAAACTATATTACTGCATATTGGAGAGTGGGAACTGTATACGTTCCAATATATATTTTTATGAGCTGGAAAGTATAAAAGATGTTTTCCTTTTCGTTTCAACCAGTGAGGCCTTAGCAATGAACCACCACTGCTTAAGATGCACAACAAAAACGTGCTTTGTTTCTGCAAAGCAGAAAAAAACGCACTGTAAAAGCAGTTAGTTTATTAAAAAAAATAACGCTTGAAATAAATAGACCTGACACAGTTCCATTATGGCTCCACAATGGCCTCGCAGAAGACAAAGTGAAAAAAGCTTCAACTCCATTTAACGCACTGGCCTTGAAATAACACAAAGCAAAAGATATTCCTCGCTCTGTAAAATGCGACTGTGACGTCTGGCATCTCATCATAGCCAAACAGCTCCTTCTCTTTTATAGCCCAGCCTCGTTATTCCCCTTCACCATTTGCGGTTTTAACTGGTCAGCTGACACTGCCGCTAGAACACATGACTCACAGTTGGAATTATGCAAGTTCAAATCCCGGCAAAGGGGTCAAACTCAGCCTATCATCTCTCTGGAGTCAATAATAAAATCACCACCACTTTGTGTGACGTAAAGTGAGGCTACACTTATGTTAGACTGGCCCCCATAATAGGAATAGAGCACTTACACCAAAGGCTTGTGGCCGCAAACTGAGATTAGCATTGCCAGATAAACAACGTGACGTATTGTTGCTTGCTACACCGCCTTTGCACTGCTTCAAAGTGGGCCATTCCAGGGACATTTTGAACCAGCCCCGAACGGCTCAAGTTGTTTTCCACTATAAAACCCGAGCAGTGCCGCTGACACCACACACAGTGAATGCAAAATAAATATCAGTGTCATCCCACTGGCGTTGATCCCTCTGGCGTTGATCCCTCTGGTATTGATAAGATAAGAATTACTTCGTGGGTAGACAACAATCGGTGTCCTATGGATTGAGTCTCCACCACCATGGGATTGGTGAATTTCCACCATTGCATCAAGGCTTTAGAGTGCAGAAGAGCATCGCCCAAAGATCACTGGAGCATTGTGACAGTGATGTTTGTTATCATTCCATTATATTGCAGTGGACGGGTACACGCCGCTTGCACACATGTATTAGGATTTCGTTCCCAAGTTTCGTATTAATCTGAATATTCCAAACATTGGTAGTCCTAGACTACATTTCTAGAAACAAAATATGTTTCGGACTGATCTAAATATGACATCATAGGAAGGCACGTCACTTCGATGACATCACTTTCATACTTTTCCTGCCCAGTGTCATCACGTGACATCATCTTGACAAGAAGTGATAGATGTTGCTTTTGTTTAAGTTATCAAAATACAGAAATGTTTACATTGAGATTATTGTTTGACTAATGAAACTTGGTAAGTAAAAATTTTCAATTATTATTATTTACAATTATTTAAAATTAATTAAAGGGAATGCATAAAAAAATGTAAGTTTTTTTTTTTATTATACCAACTAAAATCAGAAAACATGAAACAAAACCCATCATAAAGGCCGCTGGTCAATCAGGAAATTATTTCATTCCAATTGTCACTACTCATGATGAGCAACTCTACAAGGTCGCACCGAATGACAGGCATCGCGATGAGAAACATGAAATACCATTTGAATAACAAATAGAAACCCAGTTTCCTGCATCGTTGTGTTATTTTATTTCCTCAATGCTCTGAAGAGATGGAGACCAAAGTTCAATGGGAAAAAAATAATCCAATGTTGTTCTTTTCCCCATTACACCACGATACAATTCTATTCTCGGAATGTTTCAATTGCTGATCTGTGGTTAAATAGATGTCACACGCATCTGTGTATACACACTCCTCCTATATTGTCCCCCATGTGGTTTCTTATTGTTGTGAAATTCTATTGAAATATATAAAAAAAATAACAACAGACAATGGCCCAGCAAAAACACAGAGGACTACACAGCACATCATGTGATATTTTAACAACACTGCATTTTATTTGTTAGCCGATGTAACGTGTAATTACAGAACAATAACATTACTTGACCCTGTGATAGTGTTACCACATAAAAGGAAAGATAGCAGTGAGAAATTATGACTGGTTTAGTTGTATTATTTAAATATGTATTCGAGTTAACATGCAAGGTGAATAGGGCTGTGATTAAAATGATTAAACAATAGGGTTAGAGTTTATATTTTAGAGGCAATGGAATGGCTCATGAACAGACTCATGTTAAACTACTGGCTATGCAGTTGATAAAAGCACAGATTAACAATACAATGAATATTGGGTCATCAGTTTCAAAAGTGGCTACTTTATGGGGAAGATTCCCTCCACCATAAGAATGTGGAATTTACACCACTGCCTTAGAGCCTCCAATATATACGAACATCAGGCAAGGTGGTTATATGATAGAAAAAATTATGATATGAAGTTTATAGTACTGGTTCTGGACTCTCACTGAAGATAAGCCCTGTCCAATGCTCATTTGAGTGAAGGGCAGGATTTAGTTTTAATAATGAAAAGCAAGTACTAAACTAGTGACCTAATACAATTAATTTCATGAAATACATGTTGGGAGGGGGCAGGCAGAGGGGGACCCCTACAGAGCAAGAATTTCATAAATGTGATTAAAAATTATAGTGGTCATGGATAGACTGGCTCCTACCACTGGAATGTGGACTTTCCACCAATTAATAAGGGCTGCCTATACAAATATTTGTCCTGCATTGGTCATTTGAGCAGGAACACCGTTTTACTTGTTGGCATGCACCATACATCAAAGTCACAAATCACCTCCATTTTAGTCCAACTTGATTTGAAATAATTTGAACATATACTTATTTCAAATTAATCACGCAGTGAGTGAGTTTACGAACCCGCGGCTCGCTCACTTGGGCAGAGGCTGTTCCTCCTATTAAGTGGAAAATTACAGCATTGGCACTGCATCTGGTCAGCATCGCCCCACTTACAGCAAAAATCCGCTAAGACGCGCCAGACTGCTTACCACCAATCCAGGAAATTATAAGCTGCCTATAACTCCAGATTCAAACAAATCACGGAGATGAGACTTGACCTGACAGCCTGCTGTGAAAATTCCCTGGCTTGGTTGGAAAGTTGGCATTGTGGTCTAGGATGTGGTCTAATAGACTAATTTCTTTGCTGTGCTCACTTTTTAAGTTGTTTTGTGCTTTTTGTTTTGGTGCCATTCGTTAATTTATTTATTCGTTTTTTTATTTTACTTGGTAGTAGGATTTTCATTTGCTTGGTAGTGGTTATATAATGGGATGTGGTCCTTATATATTTCACGTACAGCGTTATGGGATGTGTATTAGCATGAATGATATGCACCTCCAATTAGTAAGAATGGCTATGTACGGTGTGAAAGAAATACAACATTGTACATATACAATGAAAGTTATTATGAATGGAGTCAGGGGTGAAAACTAGGACTGGGTAGGCAGCAGTAGAAGGAGGGGGGCGGGGAGGGGGGTCAATGGCTGCGCTATCGCCCTGTCGAGGCGGAACGGAGGAAGGATTGTACCTGCGAGGCAGACGACTGCGAGTAGCGCCAACAGAAGCACGAGGCCCCGGGCTGCCCTCATCCCTCCTGACCTTCACAAGCCAACACCACTCGCTCTGCCAGTCCCAGTCGACAACAAAGGACACTGCAGAAAAGAAAACACATCATCGCCGTCAACATCACAAACATCGTCATCATAATTTAATAGCTATTTATTATGTGCCGGGTAAAGAATGTAGCAGCAGACAAAATAATTACATATACAAATACGTGAACTATACTTATAAAACTAGGCGAGAGCCCATTGATTTAAAAGGTCCCTTTTTCCAAGGGAACCCTAAGCAAGGTTACAACAGGAAGATTATGATTTCATATTCAATTCCTCTGGCATCAATTAAATGAGTACCACTTAGTGAGGTGTTAGCCGTCGTTGCCACCGCTGGCTCAGGTTAGCCAATTGAGACAAGTGCCGCCCCATACGTTCTTTTGAGCAGGAAGACCCTTGAACTTTAAGGCTTTTCAAATATGACATCGCATTGAAATACGGACAGATTTTTTTTGCCTTGAATGCAACGGAAACAGTCCCATCATTCCACTTTCTGAACAAAGAAATTACCCTGCACGGCGGTTCGCTCGTGTCTGGATGGCGAAGTTATTTTCCTCTAATGAGTCGCTGGGTAAAGCGACCCAGCTTTCCCCGCAGGGAAAGGCAGGCAGACAGACAGACAGACGCGTTTGTGCCTAGAGCCACCATGGCAACAATAACAACCGCACGCTTTGCGGAGGGAGATAAAAGGGGGTTTCATGAATTTAAAAGAAGCATTTGTCTTTGCCATGAGACCAATATCTTCAATCACTCAAACAAGATCTGACCAAGTGGTGCCGAGGGCAGAATTCTGCTCGTAAATGGGGAGAACGTGAGAGTAAACAGCAGCGTCGTTACCCAGGGGTCGATGGGTTTCAATGTGCGGGAAGCCAACAGAGGCTGTTCTTTAAACATTGGCCCTCGTTCTGGGAATGTCGAATTTTCACGACTCTCAGGGTGACTTTTGGAGATCAGTGGTACACTACGACCTATTTACGATGGAGGCGATCGGAATTCAATTTGTGATATACCTATGAGTACATGTCAGAATCTGAATATTTATTTATACTGGAGGAATCCGATGAGCTGTAAAGCTCTTTATCACTGCTGTAACAGTGGAGAGAGGTGGCACAGTGGCCAGTGCACTGCGTTACAAAACCCAGCAACTCGAGTTCAATTCCCACTCACAGCCAACATCAGTCACAAACACCGGTACTGGTCCTGGGCATCCCCTCAATTGGCTCAGCCTTAAATGAGTACCCAGTGACAAAGGTGGCCAGGTGTGGTGTAGACACCCACCACCTCCTTTGTGTTTCATACAGGCCTTCAAATAGATGCTCGCTAACAATACTTGCACCATGATGTACGGTAGATGTGTTTTGGTGAGCAGTTGCGGAGTGGTTAGCATGCAGCACAACAAAACAGCTTTGGCAATGGGGATTCAATTTGGAGTCAGAGCCAGACATCCATTTCACGCAGTATCATAACCTATACCGAGCCTCCCCAAGGTTGGCTCAGCCTTAAATGTGTTGGATGTGCAAAGATCAGCACTGGTGAGACACAGGGGGGCAGCTATGGTGCTGCTCACGCACCGTGCAGGCCTTAATTGGTGGCGATCACTAACAGCACTTGCCTCGTGAATTTAAACGGATACACAGACAGGCAAAGTGTTGTTCGTCAGCAACAACCGATGACAGAATGGATCAGAGCGGCATGGTGTGGTCAGTGTTTTTCAGCTTCATTTTTATTTATTTGGTATAGCCCTGTGAGCCATTCGGCTCTTGAAATCGGGTGCAACCGCAACAAACAAAAAACGAAAAACATGAACAAAAAAAAACATCTTAAAGTGACTATGTGAATATGTGCAAACAGAAAATCCAAGAAAATGACAGCAAAATATTGCAGAAAAAGCACTGTACACCAACGCTGTGTGCAAAAATCCCAGTGGGATGCAAGTCAAACAACAACAACAACAACCACAAGACAACTTAGATTAAGGCCATCAGTCTAACTCCGTACTACAACAAACAAACAAACATGGCCAAACCAAAAAACTTTTCGAAATCACCAAAATAAAGCCATAAAAGCAATGTAACAGTGATCATATGAACTATGACCGAATTTTCACAATAAACGACACAAACAACATGTACCACCAAACCCTGCAGCCATAACTGGCTGCATAAGTCACTCCACAACAGAGTATCAAAAATTTTCAATGCACCTTTAAGATCAGCACACTAAATCAAAACACAGATCACCACAGCTGGCCTCCTTTGCCTTCCAGTGCTGTTATTTGCTCACCACGCCCAACACTCGTTTAAGGCCGAGTCGACCGAGCGGAGATACTGGACCGGATCAGATATCACTCGCCAACTGACGTCAGCCACGGTTGGGAGTCAAACAGCGATCGCCAATTTCACAGCGCAAGTACGCCAACTGCTGCGCCACCACTCCTCCATATGCACAAACGCAGCATGCACGCATCGATTGGCAGTTGCAGTTAATTTGAGTACATGTTTCTGAAGGTTGCATACCAAAGCAATGTTGCTATTTCCACCCCTTCCTATAAAGGAGTGGTGTTGTTGCTATGGGAGGACATCCAAACAGTTTGAACTGAAAGATGTCAAAGGGCGAGGGAAAGTTACCAAAAGTATTTATTTTCCTGGATCATATAAAACACATCTTACCAGATGCTTGCCTCACCAGAAAAATAAACACCAAGTCTGGCATTTTTTTGTTTAATTATTTTACCAAAACACAAATGTCACTCCACAGAATCAATAACAAAGATCAAAGGCAAAACTGTCTCCTTGTTGAAATTAAAATGGTGTGGCACAGTGGTGAGCATTCCTTATTGCTATGGCAGGGTCAATAAAATAGTATCTAAGAGTATTTATTGTATAAATTCTATGGGGATGAATAGCCGAGATGATTACCAATTTGGAGTTTAACTTAAAACCTTTCAACGATGCCACCTGGCTTGATAATTAGGAGTATTATATACTGTATGAATAATTTATACATACAGTAGACATTACTTGTCTGAATCGAATGCCAAAGTAATTACTGCATAATTCTTTTTACCAGCAAGATGCAATTTAAAAAGACTTTGTTGAATTAAAATAAAATAATAATAATGTTAAGCTCTTGGTCAATCCACCGTTGGATGAAGGCCACCCATTTGGGGTTTGTTTGCCTGTAGCTTCACCACGCAGGTCACTGTAAATTGGTGAAATGTGTGGCCACGGGAACACGGCTAATTGTCAACCCGCCGCTAATTCTGTCTGTGGTTGGAAGTCGGAACGCGGGTTTAGCAGGTTCACAATGCGCAGGCAAAGCCGCTGAGACCCTTGGCTTAGTCCAAAATGGGCTGAGCAAATCTAAAAGAGGCCCATGTCAGGTACAAGTAAATGTACATAGATTTCTCGACACAATATTGAAAAGAATTGAGACCGGAAACGGTCATACAATGGTTTTCCGATAAGATGAATAATACATAATCATAACTCATGTACAAAGGATTTTCCAAACACCAGTTAACATAAATAATGTAAGCGTATGCAACGTACATAATTACTTATTCATCATCATCTTCTTGTACTGTAAACACTTTCTGTCACTATCAAAGTCTAATGAAGCAGAAAAGCATATCACTCCAAAATACATTTAACAAAAACAATTAAGAATTATGTAGGACATTAAAGCAACATAAACACTATGGTTATAGAAAAAGATAACTATTCTAAAACAAGGTTCACTGTTGTTGTAGCTCATCTCAAAGGACCATACCAACTTTATAGTGGTATGTCATATACAATTATCTTTATAGCATGTACTAGGCCATAAAGTCAGTCATCGTGTGCTAAAAGGAGCATTGAGGTGGTCCTCATCTGTTTCCATCTCAGAGCTCACGGTGGAAATTCCACATTCCTTCAGCAGTCGAGTTTATCCAAAGCACAACCACTGTTGACTTCCCTACAAAGTGGCAACCTTACGATTGTGAGCCTCTCCCTCTACCGCGGAGTCACCTGACCTGTAGTTAAACTTAAAAAAAGTATGTACGCTACTTACTTTTGTTTTGACATTTCCACCAATTATATAACAATCATACTTTCAACATGCTGGCAGAGTGTTTTGAGTAATCGTTCAAATGGCCTAAATATGCCTCCCCTCGATATCTTTCAAGACCCATCTTATTACGGCCCATAGATAATGCTTTTCAGCTCTGAAGTTGGCCTCTCCTCGGTTTTGTCAGACATTATATCACCAATTGCATCTCAATTGAGCCATCAGTCATGCCATGAAAGTCAGAAGCGTGTCATGTCATATCGTATCAGGGATAGGCTTTGGATTATGAGAACCAAAAACTTCTAAATTCACTCTAATGGATTTCCATCAAACACTATATGGTGTTCTTGTGTGCCATGCAAACTTCGTTCGTTCATTTCTCAATCCACTCTGCCTTGTGAACGCATCCAGGTGTACAGCACGATGTGTTGTCAACATTTGTTCTATCTCTTTGCTGAATAGTGCCAAAATTTGTGAAAATCCTATTTACTGTCATTGTTACGGAAAGTTGGCAATGAGCGGGCTGATACCATTGAATAATTGCAATAAATAATCAATAATGAGGACTGGAGTTTACCAAGATCCAAAACCAGTGGTTTTCGATTTGTGCTACAACATGGCAAATGTTGAATGTGTTGCTGTGTCCAACACACACACTTAGCTCTCTACAAGGTGGGTCACAAGTTACTACCCGATTCGAAAGTGGGATTTTGCATTAAATTATTTTGCTTACATTTGTGCAAGAAATAAAGTAGAAGCCTGTGAATTGGTGCAAGAATTTCAGCACAGAGACCATCAAAGCCGCCGAGAGTGATGGAAAATGCCGTTGAAAGAGCACGGATTTGCCAACGCATTTACAATATATTATTTTTAATGCGTAATTATATCGAATCGCCATGAATTCAATCATTTTCTATCATTTAGAGTTCGTGCTTTTATTTAATTCTTCAAAAGTTATAGGCAAAAGAAATCAGGTCGTTACTTACGGCCCACCCTCTATAACCTCGATGTCAAGACTGGATCACTCACAACAATAAAAAATGCTCACCCCACTTTATTTAACAAGTTCCAACAAAGCGGCAACGAAGAACGTTGCAACGTGACGCTGCGTTGCAATTGAAATTCACCACAAGTGCTTGTGGCAAACACGACTTTGGAAAACTCACCACACAGCAAATAGCCGATGCAAACGTACACCGTGTTGATGAATTATTTACAACTTCTGTGGCAGTCAGCATTTCAAGCTCGTAACATTTTTTTTTCAAACTCACTCGGCTGCCACACGCATACGAATTCATTCTTTTTTACAAAAGTGTATACTTTTGTACGTAACATATACAGTATATCCCTATTTATCCCTATTTAATTTATTAACATATCATAACCACAAACCCCAGAACATAGTCAATGCTCTTTGTGTAGTTGTAATTAGAGCTGGGCTTAGCCAAACTAATGTTAGCCACAGCAATGTAGAATGTACACACTCTGACAAAGGGCCAGTTTAAATTAACCCAAAAACCTCTTATGGATAATATTGATGGTGAAAGCCTTCGTGTTAAACTGGCCAGGTTGAAGTGTCATGCAGTGCTGTATTTATTAATTTAAATGTATTGTATGCTGCGTACTTGTGGTAAGTGTATTTGAAATAGGAGTTAAATCAGTCCATTTGTCAATCACTGGAAACGTTATGACAAGCCAGGTACCCGACCTGGCTGCATGAATGTTTGAGTTATCTCCTCGTACGAGTGGACTGACAAAATGTAAACTTTCTTGCCTGGTATACAGGAGGTCGTGGGTTCAATCCCGACCCTGACACCTGTACATTTGCATGTTCTCCACGTGGTCACGTGGATATTTCTCCGGATCCTTCGTTTTTTTCCCTGCCACATTTAGAAACGACATGTGTTTTGAGTACTGTATTTGACTGCTATACATTTCCACATGATAAGCCGCTTCATTAGGCTATCATTTATGGCCAGGTTGCTTCTGAAAAAGAGCTATGTAGCTCAGTGGGCCTTACCTGATGAAATCAAAATAGTTTATAGTTTAGTTTCGTGTTCCAGGTACCCCAGCTACCTCACACAGGCAAAATTCTCATTCAGGAAGCGAGCCAACATTCCAATACAACTTACCTGAAAAAGTGTCTTGAGACTCAGTGAGGCTTTCCTAAAAAAAAGGAGGCTACTGTTACAGCCACTTGGGAAGGTGCTTTCAGAGTCAATGTCACCATGTACTCCCATGCTCAAATAATTATTTAAGGCCTTTCCTGTGCTTGTGGTGCTAAACCACATTCCTATGTGTACTGAGTAGGAAAACCGCGAATGAATAGCCACGAAGTAAATTACATAAGAGACTAAGTTAACATCCGACCAACTTTCTAAATTAAAGTTGTGACCTTTGCCCACAGCACTGCCAAATTAATCATTACACCTGCATTTTTTAAATGAAAATGGTAATTACAAATGGCGTTCATTAGGCGAGTAAAAATCACTCGAGTTACTCTTTGGTTCTTTCGGTAAAGTCACGCAGAAATAAATTAAATTAAATAATATAATCTAGTTTGAACCACCTCTATGGGGAGGGTTTGCCGTGCTTGTCTGTTTCACACTTAACTTCTAATTTAGCAATCTTCGGAAGAACGTAATCAACCAGGCTATGCGTTAACTGCGTGCCATTCTCTCCTCCGGCTGCTATGGGCAGGAATTCCACACAACTCCCCCTCTGCTCCCCCCCCCTCTCTCTCTATGTAAGGGCTCGACACAGAGACGTTGTCTTTCTGTGTGCCTATGTTGTGTGTCTCTCTCTCTGCTTGTGTGTCTGTCTGTGTGTCTCCGTGTCTATGTTTTGTCTCTCTCTCTCAATTTTTACAATCTTTGGAAGAACGTGATCAACCAGGTGGGGTGTTGAATATTTTGTTGGCCGACTCTCTGTTGTATTGCATTATATTTCCAAGTTTACTATTTTTGTTTTCTCATTCCTTTGTACCTGATGATGGTTGCTTGTGTTGCAATCGAAACGTCGTATTCTATTATTATTTAATTTATTTCTACGTGACTTACCGAAAGAACCAAAGAGTAATTCCTGCAGTCACGAAAGCTTCGAATCTAGTACCACTCTAGTTGATAACATCATTAGTGTACAGTGTTACCACGCGTACGACCGTAGAGGTTGCATTGGATATATTAGAAATGCACAACTTTAAGGCACTCTATATTATAAGGATTTTATTACGTTAGATGATCCACCTACCATAATAAATAAATATACCTTCGCAAACCAACCGCAGTACTTTAATAGACGTAGTTACAATCGATAATAATTTAGCAATTGTGTCCTTTCACGTTCGTAGTTTTTTTCACTCCTGCATTTCATGTTCTACTCCAAGCCTTGTGCAATCGATCCCTCGTTCGCAGCGGTGCTTGAACTCCGGGTCACTGGGAATCAGGTTCGGCAATGCCAACGAGGCACACAGGCTGGTCGGTACCAACCGGTTTGCGAATTTGGAACGGGCCCAGAAATCGGTTCGGACACAGTCCACCGCACACCACCGACGTTAGTCGTGACCGTGCGTCAAACTCACATGAGCCAGATTTACTAAGAAGAAGAATTTCAACATGTAACGCACACAAGTGTTCGCTCACTCTCAAGGAGAGAGAGACAAGTTGAAAAGACAGCCATTCGTAGAGTTGGCATCAAATTACCCCATAAGCTCTGCCGTCCACTATATATGAAGGCATTCTTGGCCAATTGATGGAGTGTTTATATGTGTTTGGATACCCGAGCACTCCGATAAATCCCACGCATGCGAGGGGGAAACCTTTAATCCCATACTGACGGAACAGGTGGGAGCCGACATTGTTTTGTGCCACATTCTCGTGGCGAGGCAAAGCGTGGCTCCTCCTCGACATCCACGGGAAGGGAGTTTCACCGACCCGCCTCTCTCCACAGCGCTGGATTACAGGCGTTCCGCCACACGAACCACCGCGTCGCCGCGCTCTCCCGTTACGACTGCACGGCGTCTGTGCGCATGGGCCTCTAGTGGAATTAAGCTGCTGACACGATCATTGCACCCTTTAGTTTTAAATGAAGGTCTGTGTTTTTAGTGTAATTTTTACCTATCAATCTGGTTACACACTGAAATCGGAATAATAACACTGGATTACCCATATCTGTAATGACAATATAATGATAGTAATACACTATTTGCAACTAATTATTTTCACAACACTAATCACTTTTACCAGGTCTACCGATTGAAAGAAACTCACTGTTGTAATGGGCTGTTTTCCCAGTAAAGCAAAGACAAGTGGCTGACTGATAGCAACTACCACACATGATCACATTCCATATAACTGGTAAAACGAATTATTTCGTGTGTTTTCGGGTACTGAAACGTTCCTGAATAAGCTCCCAAACCACATGGATGTGGAGCGAAACGTTGGACACCATGCTGAACACCAACCCGCGGTAGAATCTGAAAACCCATCGGACTGCAACCGCGAAAACCTCTGCAGGAATAAATAGTATGGCGAGAACAGTAATGGCCCTGCGCTTACACAATTATGGGTATTCTAACGGTGTCAAGATTTCCCTGTGCAATTATTCTCAACGTATCTCCACGGAAGTCAAATAGAGGACGCTGAAGGAAATGTAATTGATGCTGTAAAACCAGCAAGCGACTGCAATGCGTCAAGCTGGTGAGAGAGAGAGAGGGGGGCGGGCGGGTGGGAAGAGTTGGTAGTGGGGGGGGAAACAGCACGGCGGAAGATCTTGACAATTTGCGCAGAGCTCGTTCGTCCAATAAACGACGCTGTCGAGGCAACCGACATCTGCTGCTTACCCGTCACTTGCCGTCGCACGTAGCGAAATTAAATCCGGAAACTCCGCGCCCCGCAAAGGATTGCGTTATAAAATCGATTTGGAGCAGACGCAGGCGAGCTGCACTTCTACTTCAATCAATGAGCGCTGGCTGTTTTGATGACGCCACTGGCAATTAGCGTCACGATTTTTCAAGAGATGAGGAGCAAACCGCATTCGAGAAAGTTAAGTTCTGTTTCATGGCTCATGAGAGATTCACGTGCGAGTATTTCGCTGGCTCATTTGTGTACGCAGGCGTATGAAAACTATAGATGCTTTCCCTTGTCATTTATTTTCAGGTAATTTGTAAATATTTCAAAGTATAACGATATTAGGCAACCTTTATTTATCTGCTACGATATCACTGAGGTTAAGGGACTTTTCTCAGGCCGCGTCTCAATGACGTTGTTTGGCAATGTTTTGCACGTGGGGAGAAATTTAAGTGGCCGGAAGAAAGCCCACACATGCAGGTCACATACCCACTTGCTGTACTACCGTCTACTGGCCAGTAGGGAGAGCCTTGCAAACACAATAATCTATGGATGATCCCGATTTAAAGCTTTCGTGACTGCAGGGATTCATCTTCTTGGTTCTTTCGGTAAAGTCACGTAGAAGGGAAATAATAGAATAATAAACATAAAACATAATAAAATAATTCTCACGACGTTTCGGCCACAACACAAGGACGGCTGCTTGCGTTGTGGCCGAAACGTCGTGAGAATGATTTGATTGTTAAATTTTTATTATTTTATTATTTCCCTTCTACGTGACTTTACCCAAAACGTCGTGAGAATTATTTTATAATGTTTTATTTTTATTATTTTATTATTTCCCTTCTACGTGACTTTACCGAAAGAACCAAGAATATGGATGATCCATCAACCCCCCCATCTGCAAAGCATCGAGCTCGAGGCATGCGCCACAATGTCCAGCCATTACGGATTAGCTCCTAAAATTAGAATGCCATGAGCGTTAAAAATTTGTTTTAAAGCATCTTCCACTTTCATTTGGCACCATATGACAGCCCATTTAAAAGCAAACGAGGGTAGAGTGGTTGGTGCTTTGAACTATGAACACAGCAATCAAAGTTAGATTATCAGCCAGAGCTGTTATCTGCACCTCGTCCAGCCTGAAACCCCTCTTCACAAACCATCACAGACGAGTGGTGAAGTATGTCCGTAGAACCCCTCCTCCCCATGACCGACACGGTGTCGGAAGGCCATAATAGTCGAGCAGTGGACAACCATATAAAAACAAAGCAAAATCACGTATCCCAAGTCACTAACATTGACTTGAAATATTTCACGACCAAAAGTGTAACGATAATAATAGGTTACAAAAACATTTTTTTTTACTTTGAAGTCCTTTCTGGTAAACCAAAAAACAACTCATTATATCCATGCAGCATTTGTATCAACAAATGTCTATGAATAAGTATTGCATCACGGCCTACACAGGTGTTAACATTTTTGTGAGCGAGTGGCTCAATCGGCAGCTGTCGGCCCAACACAGTTTTATAAATCAGCTTAAAAAAACCACGCCAACATCCGCACTCTTCACAACTTTGCACAGCTGTCAAAATGTCAAGAGTCGGCAAGCATACCTCCACGCCAGTTAAAGTTGCGGAAACCTCCTCCGGGCAACTTGGATTAGAATGCGTGATTTTATTGCTGTTGTTGTCATTTCACTTTTCACATTTCCGCAAAAGAAGCACATTCATTTCAATTGCGCAGTGCGGCACTTGGCCGTCGGTGGAATTTCCAGCGGGGAATTTGGATTGTGGACCCGATGTTTGGCTTTTAACCATTCGCAAGAGCTGGTGTCAGGGCCAGTGCATGATTACAGTGATGGAACTTGTGACCATCTATTTTTATAACCTCCAGTAATATCTGAGTGTTGGAGTGAGATGCCATGCTCCAAGTGGGGTTGGGTGTTGCTCACCTCCGTTGGCAGTCGTGAGCAAGCAGTCATACATTTCACTTTGCGAAGGTGGGGGACAGGTCTCTTAACAAAACAACCACTATTTGCGTACTGTATAGCGTGGTCCTGATTGTGGTGACACTGGAGGGATGTTAGAATGAGTTCACAACTCAATAAAAAATTTCGCTCCAGACCTTTCCAAATGAGATACACCCACCCTGCGAATTCATCCCTGTGCCACATATGCTGTAAAAGGTGAAATTAAAAAAAATGGTGCAGTCCTGGCGATTTCTTGCTCATGTCACTGATGGCGGAAAACGGCCTCCACTCAGCGGAGCTTGAGAGGGTACTTGGCCTATTCTTCCACGAAGGCCAGACGTCTTGTAAGAGGTGCGAGTAATAATAATAATAGTTCAATTTGTAACGCGCGCAAATTTGCAGACGTAGTGGCCGCAACTCAGAGGCGCGGAGCCAAGCTCAGAGTCGCTCGAAAGCATGATTGTAGAGGTGAGTTTTTAAGTCTCTCTTGAAGGAGGCGATTGAGGTGATGCTGCGAATGTGCAGAGGGATATCGTTCCTACACTTTACCCCATAACTGACAACCTGCTGATTTCCTGCAGTAATTGTGGTGTAACCATTTGTACTGCTCGGTGGACAGAGGCAGGGAGAGGTGGATTTAAGAAACCTGCAACTGCCACACTGAGTACAGTAAATCGAACCGGCGACCGTTGGATTGCAATTCCATTGTGCTAACCATAACACCAAATATATTGTACTCCCCCCAACATCCAAGAAAAGCATCAATGTTTCTCAAGACTCAGGTACTGCTTTGCCACGTGAGTCCAATTTCTCTTGGAGTAATTGTACAGGTGGGAGGGAAATTCACGCGCACACAAAATACAACGAGCAATACAACGAGCAATACAACGGTGCACACATCGCCTGTCAGAAACACACACCTGCCATAATGCCTGTTGCAGGCACATTCACTGACAAGCAGGAAGTGTTGTTTCACCATAGCTGTCATTCCTGCTTGAACCACTTACGCCGCCTAAAAGCCCAAGCCAAACACTCTCATACTAATTAGATGGGATCGAATAGGCGAGGTCTTCACGAGGTAGTCTGTAAATGGAAGTAGACATGTTAATATGGATCGTTGACATGCTATTTTTCCTCCTTCCAGACTGTCCAGTAGACAGTAGGATATTGTAAAAACAAAAGTCCTGAGACTTTGACGTGTCCCTATGTCAAACGACTATCAACTACTTTCCCGTGCCATTATAGCATTGATCGGTATTGTTGACATTTGGCAAATGTGAATCATGTATTTGCCAAGAATAAAATGGCCTTGATTTTTGTTGTACAGTATATATAAAATATTTGCATAACGTTTGAGCTGCCTAACAGGTATTCAAACTTGGTGCTTGTCAATTTTCAAATTTGGTTCTTGTGAATTTTAACGTCAATGTATGCTAAATAATATCCACGATTTTCAACAGTCACCTCTGTCGTTTGTAACATACGAGGCTTTACGTCTTCCCGTTTCAGAATTTACAACTGCACTTGAAAGGCTGGAGAATTGATGCTAAGGAGCGTGTGATTAACGCCGTGTTTTACGCAGCATAAAGTTTGAGTTATGAGTTTATAGTAAGTGAAAATGGCGGTGGACATGCCAGCCGGTGAACAGTTGGTGTGCAATTTGTTTGTATTGTTTTTTTATGGATAAAGTTAAATAAACATGCAGACACGTGTGCATTTAGGAGAGACGAAATTAATTATACATCTGCAAACGAATGTTGAGCACCTTTTAAGAAGAGGCACACAAGGGCAAACATTTTTTTGAGCACGGGGCTACATTCCTTGTATACTTACAGCACACTAATCATTACCATGGCTATAAGCTATTGTGCCCCCTGGCTACAATCATAATGCTCTTAAGAAGCTCAGTACATTTTAATGGATAAAGCAATTATGTAGCGGACGGCATAGCCACAAGAGAGCCTCAAAATCATCTCGGGTTGCACAATGGACTCACAACCGAGAAATCAATGGGTTCAATTCCAGGCCAAAATCTCAGGCAAGAATCTCGAGCTCACATTGTAAAGTGCAACTTGCCATGAGGTCATCGTCGACTCGTAGGGTCTCCCTCATTGGTGGCCTTGATCGAATGGTAAGAATTGCACATTCCAATAGCAGGGGTTAGTATGTGCACAGGAAAGCAACTGCCGACATTCCACATATTGATACTAAGGTGCTAACCTCAAAACGAGGCAGTGGTTCTTAACCTTTACTGCAGCCTTGCACCCCTTTGGTTCTCAATCGTAAATGTAAAATGTTTATAAATACATAGGCTTGATGAAACAAAGTAGTTGTACTTACGTGCCCGTGCTTAATTTGTGTTTTGATGATTTACCTTCTATGAAAATCTGGCCATAACTTCCAATTGACCAGAGTCGAGCGTTCTCTAAACACCGTGTGTTGATTGAAGCACACATTCTCTGACAGACCACACCGATGGTGGTCGTGGCAGTGGAATCTGAAAAGTTATTATAAATGAGTGGATGTCATATCAGAAAAATGAACAACATCTGGGTGACATTAAACAGGGGCAAATAATAGAAGTGGGCTCCCACCAGGTTTAAAACAAATAACACTGGGTTGGTGAGTTTTTCCAGCAAAGGGGCACTGGAAACGATATTACTCAGTCCCCTTCGATGGACGATGGGTGTGGCTACTGCAGCAAGATCTGTTATGCGGCGTTTAACGGAGAGCCATTTAATAGTTTGGCACACGGTCAATATGCAACAAAAAGTGCTAAACTGCACTCTCATGCGCTAAAATACGACATGGCAACATTGCAGCTTTGCCCGCCACCCTAGATGCATTGTGCTTATAATTTCAAGTCTTTGATTATAAAAGGTCGACACGGTCTTGAGAAAGAAATGCATTTGACAAAAGCGTGGCTTGAGAGCACTCGACCTAATGGGTGGTGCCCAAGGCTGTTAGCCTCACGGGAGATATATAATGTGTTTGGGCTTGGCTTTCACTTGGTTCTGTATGGATCAGCCTCAGAAATATTCCATTCTCTTTCATCTGCTGCCATCCTCGAGGTAGATTCCAAGTGTCTATGGCACACACTAGGGTGGTGATCGCATCCTGTTTACAAACATCAACCACTTGTAAAATTCGACATTCCAAGCACATCCACAGGATGGCGACCGTTTTACTTGTGACAAATCAGTTGGCATGTTACGAATCTCGGCGGCGGCGACGATGGGCTGGTTTCACCGCCCCCCCCCCCCGGACGGGGATTTGCAACTCGCAACATTCAAACTGTGAGGCTGACATCCATGGTGGGTGAACTAAGAACTTTCAATGGCCGGAATTTCCACACAGGTGCAGACGGTGGGCGATCGCGGATGGAAGCACGTGAGCTTGCCCGCAGTGCCACTCTGCGCAGTGGGGCGGCCGCTGCCACGGATGCGAGCGGCCATTTGGAACACGACACTTATTCGGCCGATGGAAATTATCCAACTTTGGGCGATTTTAACAGGGTACCAATTATTTTTTTTCATCAGGAATAAATGTACTCAGACTTTTTAAAAAACACTGTTACTCAATGAGCTCGTCCGGTTATAGAGGTGGTTAATGAATTCACGAATGTGACGATTAACCCGCTCACATTTTCACGATCAGTGAATGAAGAAGCTGCCACTTTCTGACACATTGCTTAGACCTCAGACGTTAAAATCCCCCCAAAAATGCCTGCAAAATGCTGCACGGGAGCAAGCGAAATTTGCACCTTGCAGGAGGAAACACGCTTCTTGCTGCAAACACAGCAGGCATATGCGCAGTTGTTACAGGGTATTCTTTTTTGTTTACTAAAAGTTTGCTCCATTCCAGCGAGTTGAGGTGCACGTCTTCTAATTATAAATGAGGCATGAGGGGTGCGATTCCTCCACCCCGACACTCCGTATTAAATCCCTTCACTTCTTTCATCCGTCCCTTCTCGCGAGACACATTTCTGGTTAAAGATGCCAACCGTTTGTGGCTTTATGTCAAAATAATGGTCCCTGCAAGGGATAATGACTACGCAGAGCAGCCCCAGCAAAACAAGGCCCCGCGTGGAAAGTATAGGCTGGCAACGACCAATATTAAGGGTCCACCAACCAGGCAATGCGTGTTGTGCAGTGCAAACCTTCCACGCGTCTCAATGTCAATCGGGTTACGCTTCTTGTATTTGAAAGCTTCCGCTGTAATACTCCGTGCATGTGCGACGAGGACCAACGGATGAGAGAGTCGATAAGTAAGTGGGTCAATTCTCAACCATCAGTCACGGGCAGTACGATTCATCAGGGGAGGCGGGCGGTTGCAAGGAGGCCTTGCAGCTTCAACGAATAGCCACAGATGACTGACACCCCCCCCGCCTGCCCCCCCCTCCACTATCCCCCCACACCCCCCGCTCACCCCCCCCCGCTCCCCTCACACCCCCCCCGCTCCCCTCACACCCCACCGCTCCCCCCACACCCTCCCCCCCACGCTCCCCTCACACCCCCCCGCTCCTCCCCACCCAGGAGGGAATGAACGGGAAATATTTAACGGGACAGCAAGCGAGACCCACTCAGTGCGTCGGGCAGACATAGGCCAACACCCACGCAGATATCCGTGATGCGATAGCTGCCTCGTTCCATTCGAATCTCCCGATAGCGAGGTGGCTCGTTTTGCATTTAGGTTGGAACATTCGAAGCAAGTGCACACAGATGACTGAATGCTGTAGTGGGAGATTGGAAGGACGCGAGTTCAATCAGGGTGGAGTGTCCGCACCGCCCATCGTCCCCCCCACCTCCCCACTTTGTGGGAAGTAAGCGACGGTTGGAATATTACCGGTGTGACTGACCGGTGCCATGGGAATGTGGAATTTCCACTGAGTGAAGGGCCACCAATGGCCGTGAGCAACCACCCCGTGTTTGTACGTGCCGTGGAGACACTTTGCTTTGACTCCAAATTCACCGCACGATTTTCTTTGCCCCAAGCATCACAGACAGGATCTCCAGAAAAAGTCCAAACACTCAGTTGAGGCTAACCTCGGTAAAGGATTATTATTATAGACTGCATGGACTAAACAGTTGCATACCTTTAGCATTGCAATCGTGGCAATTAAATGGTGGACCGGCAAAGTGTGCCATCTCCTGTAAAGTGAACGTTAAAGACCCTGTTATATTTTCACAAGAGCAGGTTATCGCGTGCTCACGATCCAAAATGTGAGCATTACCAATGAATAAACTTCACGGAAATAACAATGGTCTCTGCATGAATAAAGTGTCCGAGAAGGATCTATTCCATCAAACAAAATGTATCAACGTTCAAGTCCATCAAAACACATCAGACTGCTGGACCCATGTTTCCTAGGGGCATGTGTATAGGCAAGACAATCCCTGGACAGGTTTCAACTTCTACGAGTCTCATCAGCAGGGTGTGACGCATTTAACAATGCTGCCAAGCTGTCTGGTGTTATATGCAAGGCGGCACTTGATTAGTTTCTACGGTCCGTTATGCATTCCTCGCAAGAGATATGCGCCTCAATCGACTCGCTCTTAGATAAATGTATACCGAGTTACTAATAAACAGGCACGCTGTATGCTGTTGCATGTGTACATATACAAAATATATGTACGTACATAAAAAAAACTGGCCGAATTATATACTGGATGTGAACCATGAATTAAATTGAACATCGTTGACGTTAAAAGGAATTGCACTAACATGCAAGTGCAGTCACTTTGTATAAGACAACATATGTGTAATGGGTTCAACTGAGTCGCAGATGTAGACTTGGAGGCAACACATTTAATCAGTTCCAACACACGGGGTAACTTTCCCCTTAACAGAATAACAACCTACGGTGGTGACCACCAGGCTAACTACACTAGTTACTACACTAGTTACCACCACCAGGATAGCTACACTAGTTACAATGTAACTGCTACTACGGACCGACACCAAACAGCTTCGGCCTGGGTCCGTGTGTTGGAGACTCATTGAACAGAGAACGTTGACAAAGGTTTCTTCCAGGATGAACAACAACCCTGGTTCCTCTCGGGACCCGGCTCATATTCTCTGCGGCGTGGCTGGCTCCGCCCTTGGCCACATCCACCTTCCAGAATCATCGGGAAGGATCTGGGTCCCAATCACGTGACCACCCCTAGCCCCCTCCTGGGGCCCCTTTGTAGACTTAACTGGTCACGTATCCTCCCGTATAAACCAGAGTGCCATGGCCGAACATAACCCTACCCTTCGGCCGGCACCCACACACCCTGTCCTGTAGGGTCGGCACTGCACGCAAAGCGTGGTGCCATCTCGCGCTTTGCAAGTGCCTAATTCAATCATTCAGACTTAAAAAACATGTTGTCTATTACTGCTCATTTTGGAATCCTCTGTGAAACTGATGAACCACAGGAGGCTGTAAGGCCTAGGGGCAGCACAAAACTGGGAGAAACAATACCCTAATCCAAGATTTTGTCAAGCACTTTTCTTCTGTGCAATGCGCCTAGCACACTGCTCCGCTATAAGGCAGGGCCTTTGCCCAAAACATCACCTATTCCACAGTGCCAGAATGTGCCGAGTTTCTTTTGCGAATTTGCACCACTGCAAACGCAGTATCACACAATATCACACTATATTATATCACGGTTCTTTCAATTACATTGCAGCTTTGCGTTTCATGCGAAGTCGGGCTTTAGGGTCTGCCCTGCAACAACAAGCAATGGGGTTTGGTGCTCATTTCAATTGACAGCACTGACCCAGTCGTGGACATTACATATTTATGTGGCTTGGATCAGTCTATTCAAAATGAAACCACCTCTGACTTTCCATAAAGTGGAACTGATTTTATTTCACCCTGGAAGAAAATTAAGATCAGATCATCATTAGTCGTCATCATTGTAATCAAGATCAAACTTTGTATGAATTTATCCCAAGTCATCAGCGGACATTATGTGGAGAGACCGGTCGGTCCCTTTAATAAGAAAGTAGAAGAAGTAGTTTCACTGTTGGCTCAAGCCCAGCAGTGGATATTTGGGCATCACCCAACACTCATTTGGGCAAGCGGACAGCTGACTTTTTTACATAGCGAGAGTGGTTTTTCCACTCGCAACACTTCTCATTTCTGATTAACAGCCCTGAGCCAGTTCGGGAAATTACACATTCCTATGGGAGGGGTTAGGCAATGTCATAGCACAACCACTGTTGACGTCCCATAAGGTGCTACTCGTTTACATAACGAAGGGGGATGAAGGTTGTGGGTCGAGTTTGACTTGGATTTTGGCTCAACTTCCAATTGGGAGCCGTGCACTCTAACCACAGTACCACTTAGCTGGCTGTGTGCTAACGTAGTATATATACTTACACATATATTGCTCAAATGAGACAAAGATTCCCATATACCCGACCTACACTATTGGGACAAGTGTTATTAGTTAACCTCTATTGAGACCGGCACTGCACACAAGGGGGTGGGTGGGGTGTGGCCAGGATCATGCCCAACCGCCTTTGTCTTCCCAGTGCTGATGTTTAAACATTGCACCAAGTACTCATTTAAGGCAAAGTCATCTTCGTGGAGGTCCAGGTACGGTTCAGATATTCACCACCGTTGTTGGCCATGAGCGAGAATGTAACTCGTGTCGCTGGCTTCGTGGCATTGTGCTAACTATTTACACGCTCTCGCCGGATTGCACACAACAGCCACCGCCGTTCACCACGAAGCGGCGGTGACGTCACCACAGCACCTGTGCCAGGCGAGATGCACTTCGAGGCCACGTGAAGTGTCGAAGGCTAGCTCGCAGGAGGTCATTTGCGCACACACACACACACAGATACCGCTCCATATGTGAACTATTGCATAAAAACACGTTACTGTAGATTTCATTAATAGTCTACACCAGAACCCATAGGCAGTATTCTACTGATTATCATGCTAAATAGCAGTCCACACAATTAAAAGTGTGCACGCTAAGAAGACACGCGAGTATGCCAGATGCACAGTTATATTGGCGAGCAGCTGGTCATATTAATGCGAGGCTGTTCCCTGCATCGTGGTGCAGCGATCTGCAGACAGAATATAAAATAGGGACACGACAAACCACATTCGCCACATCTCACTTTTCAAATACAGCTTGGCCAAGTGTTTTTTTTTTTGCAAACCAAAGGCACATACATCTCTTTGTGGCAATGGATTAAAAGCCACCCATGGTCATGGTGGAAAAAAGAAAAGAAAAAAAATCTTACGGCTACTCCCCGCATACTAATGGTGCCCAATTTTTTTTTTAGATTTCACAACACACTTCCATGTCAACATACAAAAATACACCACGACAGAAATAAACTAGAGCACCAGCAACGGCAGCCGCGGATACTCTGAACCCAGTGGAGCGTTAACATTGTACGTTATATTTCACGAAAGAATAAATGTAAACACTCGACTTCGGTGCCAAAAAAGCAGTGGAATTGTAATAACCTTACCGAAGTGCGCAGCTGATTAGTATTCCCGGGCTGGAGGATAGGCTGAGAAGACTTGGCTGCTGAGATAGTCGCTCTAAAACACACAGCCTGAGTGAGCGGAGAGCTGGTCTATTATCCTGACGTCGTCACATAACAGCACGCCACCGCCTCCACTCAACCAGCAGGGTGGTGTTGTGAGCGGAGGGCTCAGCTAACGGTTTGAATGTAGGCGAAAGGTTTACTCTGTCCATTGCCAGGGTTGATACAACATTTGTACTGCTTTGTAGGAAGACAACTAATTTATCCCATGATGGGTATGGTGTCCATTATGGGAACGGAAAATTTCAATCAATAGTTCAGGGCTGCCAATGGAGATGATCTGCCAATTGCCCACTAAGCATAGTGGAACCCATTATCTATTCCTGCATGACAATTCACGTTAATCCAAGCAAAAATGTATAAAATGTGTCTTAAGCATTTCATTGCATGTTTATATTGTATGTTTGTGAGTGGGTGTGCCGGGAAAGGTCCTGGCAAGGATTATTCAACATCGCCTTGCGAGGCACGCTGAAGAGAGGCTTGCGGAACCCCAATGCGGTTTCAGGAAAGGGCGGTCCTGCACAGATGCCATATTTTCTGTCCGTCTGCTACAGCAGAGGTGTAGGAAATTCCAACAAGAGCTACATCTCTGCTTTATTGACCTGGTCAAGGCCTATGATACCATCAGTGGGCCTGGGCTCTGGGTTGTTCTTCGTGCTTTCGGAGTCCCTGACCCTCTGCTCACAATCATTAAGGACCTTCCTGATGGTCAGCGGGCCCGGGTAAAACTACGTGGCCGGGAGTCAGAGCCATTCCCTGTACACCTTGGGGTGCGACAGGTATGTCCTCTGGCTCCCACATAATTTAACATCTATTTTGTCCACGTTCGTGAAGCCTTCAATAGCTGTCCCGGGAGAATTTCCATTTGGTACAGATATAATGGGAGGCTGATCGATGCCCGGGTGCGGTCAAGGGATGGCTCCCTATTGGTCAACCACGTTATGTATGCCGATGATTTGGTAATTGCTGCTCATTCAGAGGAGGAGTTGGAGACGCTGCTGCTGAAACTGGAGCTTGCCACTAAGAGGTGGGGCCTTACCATCAGCTCCACCAAAACTAAGCACCTGCCTGGGTATTTTGTACCATCGGACACTCCGCTCCCACAACTCCCAATCGGTGATGGGGCAGATGTGGAGAGAGTGGAGAGTTCCCATACCTGGGCAGTGTGCTCACTCCGAATCAGTCGAGCGGCAATATCTTTTTATCAGTTGCGTAACACTGTGTGGAAGCTACCTGGTCTGTTGCTCCGCACGAAGCTTCAGGTCTTCTCGGCCACGGTCATTCCCTCCCTTCTCTATGCTTGTGAAACGTGGACCCCCCTAATGGAGCATCTTCGCCGGTTAGAAACATTTAGGCTGGCCTGCCTACGATCCATCCTGGGTTTAACCAGGCTGGATTGTGTGAGGAGCTCACAAATCCTTAAAAGATCTGGGCAAAGTCCCATCGGTGAGCACCTCCGGCAGGCAAGGCTGCGTTGGCTGGGCCATGTAGCCCGCATGCCCAATCACCGCATGCCCAAACAGCTTTTGTTCGGCCAGATCGAGGGGCCTAAACGGGCGCGGCACGGGCTAGAGATGAGATGGAGTTACGTAGTACAGGAGGATGTGGAGATGAGTGGACTTGCCAATGACTGGTACCAGCGGTGTCAAGATCGGCCTATGCGGAGGAGGCTCGTGAAGGACGCTACTGGGCAGTTATAGGCAGTCGCCCTCCAACAACAACAGAGGGCGGAGGAACGACGCTCACAACAATGAGCGGAGTGCCGGGTGGCTAAAGCACAGCAAATTGGCACAGTAGGGGGCACAGGTGGTCCATCAGCCAGTCATCTCAGTTAGTCGACCTGTGACATCTGGGTCTGCCCCGTGACCTCCTGCCAGCGGGCATTCGACACTTCGTGGCCTCAAGGTGCACATGGCCTGGCTCAAGCGTCGTGGTGACGTCACCACCACTTAGTGGCGAATGGCGGTTGTTATTGTTGCGGTAGTGCAGCATTTGGCACGGTGCGCTATGAACCCAGCGACTGGAGTTCGATTCCCGCTCACGGCCAACACCAGTGACGATTATTTGAACCGGTCCTGGGCCTCCCGTAGGTAGACTCAGCCTCAAATGAGTACCTGGTGTGGTGTGTCAACATTGCCACTAGAGACAAAGGCGGCCGGGCATGGTGCTGGCTAACCGCACTTGCCCCAACAGCCAGCATTTAAAGGTCAGGTCTGTTATACGCATGTGGATCATCGTCCACTCCATCAGCCCTGATATGATGGGGGTGGGTTGGGCAGTGAGTCACTCACATGTGAGCACTTTACAGAAAGCTCATTAGTCAGTAGATCTGCTTATTCCGGGAATAGGCTCACGTGATGGGGTGTCAAAGCAAGGGGGGTTGCAGTGTCACATTACCGTCTCACTGGAGAGCCTCGTGTTAAGTGTGCTAATCAAAAAGCCAGTCAATAGCAACCTGTCAGGTGTGGCGGTGTAAGCTACTAACCCAGTGACTTGGGAGTCAGGGATGGTGTGGGCACGTGAAGGGTGTGCGAGACACCAATCCGGAGGAAAACACAGTGCCACCAGAGGAGTTGAGTGAGTATATTGCTGGTTTACTTCGTGGGTGCAGATACTGGATTGTAGTCCCATGGTAAGGGTAGGTTCTCTCTGGGAACTCTAAAATCTTCCCACAAGAAAAAATATTAATCTGAGGAACTGGCTTATTTATGTATGCATGTTGAACTGTCTTTCACACCGCACGTAGCCAAACCGTGCTAATCGACTGAACATCCCAAGCAGAAATCTCCAGACAAAGTCTTGCAACCCCGTAAGGAAACAACTTATAAAGTAAGCCCCACTTTGCTAGGAAGTCACCAACGGCTGGCCCTATGGGGAGACTCTTCCCTGCCATGAAAATATGGAATGTTTATGAATGACTCGGCAGCTACTGGAATGGATGGGCAACACCTTACACTCGTTTGAGCAAGGAGACAATTTTACTTTGGGCAATATAATTTTG
This sequence comes from Lampetra fluviatilis, assembly GCF_964198595.1. Taxonomy (NCBI): domain Eukaryota; kingdom Metazoa; phylum Chordata; class Hyperoartia; order Petromyzontiformes; family Petromyzontidae; genus Lampetra; species Lampetra fluviatilis. The sequence goes on from NC_136285.1 coordinate 5,364,788, forward strand.
ATATATCATAGTTTGCTCATAATATACACAATCACCGCTTAAATGCAAAGCAATTAATCAGACGAATCATTATTGTAAAAATATTTGCACCAGTGATTAAATACACAATAAAATTAAGAAAAATGTGGTTCATTACATCAAGCGCCGAAATTAATTTTCATCAAAATGAAACTGTACAGGGGAATGTTTGCTTTTCTCCTATATTCTCCATAATATTCTCCATAATGAATTACAGCTCTTGTATTCCTGGCCATAGGGCAGAGGTCACATGTGATGACCCATACCAGCAATTAGGGTATGTTTAGTCGCCTCCATTCGCTTGAGTATTGATTCAATCTTTTGGTAATTTTTTTTATCACAATAATCATCAATCATATGCCAACCAAGTATTGCCCTGTGTAAAATAGACCAAGTTGAACCTATTCTCACACTTCCTGTCATGATGCTGACCAAATGCAGGATTTGATAAATGGGCAGCATTGCTGGTTGTTAATTATTTAATTTCAATGCACTTCACTTAAACAAGTTAAGGACCCATTGAGATTCGTTATCGCTTTTGCAAAGATAAAGCCAGTTTAGTGCACACCTATAATCCAGGGCTTTTGAGGAATGGGATAACAGATCAATTTGACTGGTGAAACATCCAAAACCCGTTGGGCTCTTAAGTGGCCTGGAGATGACAAGTACACCAATGTGTATTCCTGAACCCATCTGTGTGGATCAATGAGTGATATTTCCTCGTATGTGTATGGTTGGTTCTCTTTAGATGCAGTACTCTCGTTTCGTCCCATACGTAAGATTATCTTTCCGTGTTAAAATGTAACTGGCCAAATATGAGTCCTCAGACTTGCCTGGCTAAATGATAGAGGAAATTTAGTTTAACCTGCTGAAGCATGTACAGGCAGCCGTGAACTTGTGGTAATATGGCCACAAGCCTATGGAATAGCTACTGTTCACTTCACAGAAAGTGGTATTAATTTTATTGACCCCATAAGGATGATGGGCCGAGTCAATCCCCATCTACGATTTGAAATTGAAATCGTATTATTGAGAGTGCTCTTGCTGAGTGAAAGGAGGCCTGATTAAAGGACATTAAATGTAATTATATGTATAGCACTACATGTAGGGTGGATTAAATATTCTTAAACAATTTAACATATGTTGTTAAAGAACACAATTGTATGAATGGCTTTGTGGGATTGAATGCTCAAAAATCTGCAATAAATACTAAAATGTCTGTCCATAATAAACGGGAAGTAGCTACAACAATGCATAGACTCGTATATCTCTTAAAAGCAATCAGTTTTATCGAAGGAAAATAATGGATGTTTAATGTCCAGTCTATTGCCTGGCCAACTCCCAAGGGTAGCCAGCATGAAACACTCTGCATATGTGTTCATGGGACCGACTCCAAGTCTTGAAATCAGATGCCACAGAAGCCAGATAATTGCAAAATACCATCAGAAAATTCCTTCAGTTGCTGCTCTAATGCCTTGTTAAGTTTAAGAGCAAGCACAATATTTTGTTATTTATCGTAAAGTATATTTAATCATTTACAATGTCTTATTACAAATTAAAATTATTGAAAACCCACGCCAAGATGATAACATGTACACTTTACTACATCTTGCTGTACGGTCGGGCCGTTTGCTATGGGAATGCTGCCGTGCTGTAATTGTTAGAAAACTAGACTTGCAATCCAGAGGGCACTGGGTCCACCTCCCAGCACGGCAGTTAAAAAACGAGCGTATTACAGTTAATCTGGGGTAGATGTGTGGGACTTTCCAAGATTGCTGTCCAACGTGGAGGCCCTTCTGCCAGCAGTGGCTCAAGCGAGGAATTTCAGTCCTGCACCTTTACATTGAAAGTCACATGCACTGCACTATACCATTAAGATATGAACACACTTTGCAGTGTAATAATGCATGCATTTATCAATACATATGTAGTGAGTCCAACTGAGTCCCTGACGTTGTTCCTTTTAGAGGCAACACATGTATTATTAACACGTAACACAAAGGGGTAATTGCCCCTTCACCAGATACAGCCTAGGGTGGTGACCACCCAGCTAACTACTCTATACAGAGGAGTTACTGCTACGAAGGGTCGGGCCTCACTCGGGTCTCCGACCACGTGGTTGCCTCGTAGGACGAAGAGCCTCAGGTGTTGAGCTCTCCGCTTGTAGGATGCAGCGACCCCGATCCCCCTACGGTCGGGGCCGCTCCGCCCTCGGCCCCACCCTCCTTCTCAAGTATTCTCGTTCTCTCTTGATCCTTCTTCAGAGCTCTGCCCGGACACGTGATCACCCCCTAGTCCCCCCACCTAGGGGCCTCTCTGTGGACACTCTAGACCACCTGTCTGCGGGGTAAACCAGAGTGCAATGGCCCGAGGCAACCCTCGTGGGAGCCCCCACCACACGCTGTGCGTGGTGCCCGTGCTATCGCAGCGCTCATCAAGCCCCGCTAGGGCTGGTACTACACCCTCTCACAGGGTGTACGCGATGACGGTGCATCGCGTGCCCTGGCCCTCTTAGGCCAGCAACATACAGTAACATCCCTTATGTCACTAGACATTTGTATTCTTATACTCAAGCTACATGCATTGAATTGTGCGTGACAATCTATTATTTGTGAATTATGCAAATGTAACTCGCATTATATGCTCATGTTACATTTTGGCAAGTGGGACATCAGAAGCTGTACAAACCAGACATATTATTTTTAAACAATACAAAGTAGGAAAAACTAGTCAAAGGATTGATTTTTTTACTGAATCCTGACAATAGAGCAAATACATAATGTACACACACACATTTTAATTTGCATTAATTTACAGAAATGTTGGAGTTCAATAGTCCCTTGTTCTTTGCTGCCTTCCAAATCCTACACAGCCAAGAGCCGTTATGGAGTAGAGGCATCATAACAACTGCCATGGAGCAATGATCTGGCACTGCAGACATGCTTGGTACAAATGTAATTAAAACACGCTTTAATGCCCCAGACAAAAAAAACCCCACCACTCTGATGAAGTTACAAAAATATTGAATGACCACCACTTTGGCTAACCGCCACCACATGGACTCCCTGAACCATGTTTGGGGTTATTTGACCATAATTCTCCGTGCTGGTCAGTGTGGGATTATGAAGTAGGGGAAGGAGGGGGGGGATAGCAAGTTCAAATATCATTTGCAACGGATGTTAATGATCGAATAGAATCAAACCGAAGTCGCTAGGTTTGTGATGCGAGTGCACCACCACTACACTCAAAATAATCCGTACCCACCTATACACAGCCAAGGGTTTGGCAGAGTGTTATATCGGTTTGCTGTATGGGCTCGCTCGTGAGCGATATCCAATTATGAACTGCCAAGGTAACCCCAGAGTTTATATGGGTTAAGAGACGAGAGATAAACCACCGGGTCCCAAAGGCAGCGTAAAAGTAACAGTGGGCCATAATAAATATAATTAACGCTTTGGTGATTATAATTCCCTTCTTGCACACAGCGTTGGTGTGCGGTGTTTTTTCTGCAATATTTTGCTGCCTTTTCTTGGATTTTCTGTTTGCACTTAGTCACATATTCACTTTAAGATGTTTTTTGTTCATGTTTTTGTTTTTTGTTTGTTGCGGTTGCACCCGATTCAAGAGCTGAATGGCTCACAGGGCTATACCTAATAAATGAACTTGAACTTGAACTTGAGGACGGTGGTAGTTGCCAGAAAGTAAACCTCACCTTTAGTTACTACGTTAAATGGATATGTTTGCTTACTCCTAACTGTGCTGTTCGTATACATTTCCACAACATGCCTCTTGGTTTAGGCACTTCCGTAGGACAAACTGTGCTGTGCCAGTAATATCCAAGACACCACTGCGATTACAGAGTGAACACTGGAATGCAGCACCCTGAAGCGTATCCTTCCAAAAGTAAACCAATTAAAACCGTGCCCGTTTGTTTTGAGGAGCACTCGCTAATTATACCGAGTTGCAACATTTTCCGGGCTTGGTACGCATTAATGCAACATAATATAAACATTGGAGTTCTGTGCTCAAGAAAGCCTCACCAAGTTTCAAGAGTTAATAGCAATAATAATGCCGCTTATGTATCAAGAAAACCCTCACCGAGTCTTAGCATATCTTGGGGCGCTAGTCACCCCTGAACCTTGTTAAAATAACTGCAGTCAACATGGCACAATGCTGATGAGCATTATGGGCAGTGGCATACGCACTGTGTAATGTAAGAGTCTTTCGAAAGGGTCCTGTGCTCCGAGATGTTTGGCCAAATGTGTTGATGAGCGTTCAGCATTTGGGATAAAATTGGAGTACCCAGAAAAAGAAACCCCACGAAAGAAGGTTGGTTCTATTCAGAGCTTCACACAGGCAGAATTGAGGATCAGTTGCTCTATTTCCATGTCGTTGGACACTTGGCAGACTTTGCAGGAAGCTTCAGCATCAGGATGTTTGTCCAATTCCTTGTTGAGTATTTGTGTGTGTGTGGAAGGAAACCTGTGGAATTAGAAACCCCGCCTAACATGAGGGCATGCCAAAACATATATATAAAAACAAAATCAGTACTATTCACCTCAAAATGTTAATTGACCATTTTTCCAACAGCAAGATGGGCTGCAGCTAAAGTATAATAATAGCAATGTTTTTTAAATCCCTGTGTTTTATTTATAGCTATCCTGACAGCCACTTAGAATTAAATTAATGAATATTCAATTCCTGGCCTGAAATCATGAGAACCTGCGCAGTGTGCCTCAACATAAGATCGATGTGCATATCACAAAATTGTTCCAGCTCTCTTATATTAACATTCTGGCGACTGTGATGCAGGGATGGGATTAATCGCAGGTAGAATGTACTTTGAATTTGAACTTTGTATTTGAAGTTTTCGTGACTGCAAGGATCCATACTCTTTGTTTTTTTTCGTAATTTTACTGGAGCAGTCAACACCTGATGACGGTTGCTTGTGTTGCTTCCGAAACGTCGTGATTTAATGTATTTGTTTTCATTTAAATTTTTTTTATTTTTTTTACCTACGTGACTTTACCAAAAAAAAACAAAGAGTATAGAATGTACTTATCATAAACATTTTTATATATTTACAGTCCATTCTCATAATGCGTGTTTTTGGAATGCGAATTTGATATAACCCGATGAATGCATTAGGGAACACATTTTTTATAGACGCAGATGCGAATTGGATATAACGCGATTGAGTGAACAGAACTACGTCATGCGAGTAGGAATAAGCGGTTGTGCGGCTGCCTCGGCGTAGCATCACACAAGGTGGGATGCTGCTGGATGCTTCTAGAAGCTACCCACGTGCCTCAGTCTTTGTTCAGCCTGTGTACGCATCTCACGTGTTATCGTGGACTGTGATTTACCCTATATTGTTAGAACACCGCGTTATTTTCCCATAACGCGGTTTTCTTCAGGAACCTAACTACTGCGTTATAGGAGATACGACTCTATAGCTTTTATATTCCTTTAATTACAGCCAGGGGAATGGTATGGTAAGGTGTTGCATCTCCCGCAAAACGGACGAGCAGTATGCGCCAGCGTCTGCCTGCACCAACGAGTGTGGATGGCACCTGTCTCCGTTCGCGGTCCTGAGCCAAACAGTAGAAATTTCACAATACTATTTCAGGGGCCAGTCTTTCCATAGCGTGACCAACTTACCCCCTTCTTCCAAAGCAGGACACGTGTTATCAACGGAGGACAGATGTGTGGACCAAGTAGACACACGGCCAGGAATTGAACCAGCAACATTTTGTTTGTGTACAATATAAGCTGCCCACAGCGCCATCCGCCCATTGTAACGTAATGAGCAGTTCAGTGCTGCTGTGTCGATGAGGACAACAAAGCGAGTATACACCTGTGCTGCATTGAATTATTTTATGACTGCAAGCGAGACGCGCAGCAGCGGGCTTCACGATTCATATGTGAGATGAATACAAACTACATGCCTTTCAAAGGACCTGTATTCATAGGAGCTCTTAAATAAATTGTGGGCGCTTGTAAGAAATGATAAGCCCTGTGACAGATCACAGCAGGCACTACTCAGCGTAATTATTCAGCGAGAGAGAGCAGGCTTCTGTGGCTTGGCCACAGCACTAACAAGTGAGAGAGAATTCCCAAGGTCATTTTAGTTCACAGGCCGGAGCAAGGGATATTTGGAATGGATGGCCACACGATCTGAGAAACAACGCAAGTGAAATGGATTTTTATCAAACTTATATGTGGCGGCATTCAGAATTCAGGCGTGTGGCTGGATAACCGAATATTTGGCACGATAGTCTCGTGTGCGGCATACTGAAAGGATTCAATGTTTGTTTTGAAATCCCACCCCAGTCTACAACCTTAAAGAGGGGGAAAAAATGAACGGTGGTTATGACTGCCACAGGAACATGGAATTCCCACCACTGGCTGAAAGCCACTGAGAGAAATGAACACTGCCCCATGCTCACTTGAGAGGATACTATTGGGGACATTCACAGCTTAAGGGAAATGCTAGAACCCTCTCTGTTTTAGCGATTTGTCCGATTTTTGTTTCGAGAGCTATGATCACCGTTTTGCCAAAAATCTGTTGAAAATGAACAACTGCAGTACTTACACGTGATTGTGATCCATTGAACTTCATATTTAAATGCTGGAATAAGTAGCCAGATTGTAAGTGCGTTGTGAGCTGTGGTGCATACAATGTTTATTCACAGATCATTAATCATTGCATGCGCCATGGGTTCATCAATAAATGCTCAATACACTTGCATCATCCCTATGCAATCAGGAATACATGACAGTCTTAGGACTCTAAACAAACATTATTCAGCACAGCGTTGCAATACTAATGCACATGCAAAAAATTCTGCTTTGTATTTTGCTGAGCATTCAAATGTCCTGGAACAGGAGGTGCTTCGTGAAGGAGTTTTGACATCACTTGTGATATACAGCACAAGGGATTAATTAAAAGCCTCGCGACTGATTAAAAAAACAAGCCAAGGCTCTCATAAGCAGCTCATATAAAAGTGTGAAAATTGCAGTTAATTTACAAGCATAAGGTTTTGAATGCGTTTCAACACTCGCATTCAATATAATGCCACCTAATATCCCACATATATTCGGAGCTTTACCTTATTCCGTTAAAGGTTATGTACTTATACATGACATCACTACTTATATGTAACATCACTACTTCTAAAGTAACATCACTGGGTTTACATTACGAATTAGGAGAAATAACTCAACTCGAGATTGCATATGTGAATTCACAAGAGATGAGTAACTCACTACTTTACTTGCCAAAGTGGATCCGCGCATTGATGCATTGTGGTTTACACAATCATTGTACGGTGCTGGAGCTGTCTGCGAAGGCAAAGGTGCAGCCCTGCAACTTCTTGATGATATCACTGCCGCCAGAAGCATCTCCCCATTGAGGTAGCTCGAGAATTCCCTTTGAGAGGGTATCTACCCAACTCTTCCACATTGGCCAAACGTCTTGGGAGAGGTGGGAGTACACACACTTTACTCCACCCCATGCAATCGACTAACTCATTACACACAAAGCGGTTGCCACAAATGAACTACAATAACCATGCTGATCTCGTCAAGGAGCATAAACCATCACGCAAACTCCAGTCATCCTTGCAGCGGATTTTGGCTGGTCATCGAACAAAAGCGGTTACCACATCACAGGCTTTCAGAAGTGCTTCTGCGGCAGTCTGTAGCGCTCCTCCTTCCGATATTAGGAAGCCACTGGAGCTATGACCTTTTAAATCATCGAGATTGAAAACTAATTTCTTTAGAACTGCTTTTTGTGTTAAGTTTGTTCTCCTTCCCCGCACCTCATTAGCACGGTTGGCGACGTACGGTGTGATAGAAGTTCAGCATACATACACTTATTCATACTGCAGGGTTGACAGAGCCTGTGGGGGCGGTATAGAAGATACCCAACAATTGTTTCATTGTCTGGGCCGGGAGATGGATCCAGAAACCTCTGGATTGTAAGACCAGTTTACAAATCATCACTCCACTGCGGCAGCATCTCTGAGCTGTCTGTAATTTGATTTAATTCATCACACGTAGTTAAGTTTTATTCACGAGGGCCTTCATTGTGTTGACATGAAGAAAATTAGGGATGTACACCTGTTATCCTGTTTATGGTTTGGATAGAATTTTCTGGAAGAACAAAATACAATTTTATCCAAGTACACTTTCCAAACAACCTTTAAATCGCATACATTGTGCCGATCCAAACAAAACGTTCAATGGACCATATGGCTGTGATGCAGTCATTTTTAGTCTGTTGATGGTCGGCGATGCGGCCATCGACTCATCTCGACGAGCTGCACACGATGCACTACTACGGTGCGTACCGCGAGCGTTCAGGGTTTCAGCGCAATCGTCCTCGCTGCGTTTCGGACATCGTGGAGTAGCACTGATTTCGGATTGATTGGTACCCCAGTCGCAGAGTTAAGTACACCCCTGGAAAAAAGTGTCCCAGAAATAAAATATTCAATTGCTTCGGCCATTTTGTAATATTTGGTACCCCGGGGAACCGCCAAAAGGATCAAATGGAAACCCAGTAACGTACACCCCCCCTTTCATCATTACAGGTCTGTGCTTTCTGGTTGGTTGTTAATGCAATGCTACATTTATGGTAATCTGGTCTGGTGCCATTGTGGTTAGAGCGACTGGACAAATGTGAGCATTGCGAGTTCGAATCCTGGTCAGGGGTAAAATCAGCCTATGAAGAAACTGTCCTATGCATAGAATTTGTACTTTCTAATTGTCACATTCCACGCTTCTGTACCATTCCTGTTCGGTTGTAATGTGCACTGATGCCTACTTTATTGAGGGTGATATTGGCACATGAAATGCATGTGTGTATATATGTTGAACTTCTTTCACACCGTACGGAGCCAACTGTGTTAATCGGAGGTGCAGGGAGGGGGAAGGACAAAAAACAAACACAAAAAGCAATTCTAAAGAAATTCGTGTTCCATCTATATTTAAAAGTGCATAACTTCCTAATGGTTCGGGGCTGTCAACAGAGATGGGTGCCACCCATTGCTTGTTTCAGCAGGGAGAACACTTCGACTTGACCTTTTTAATATTGCGATGTTTACTGCCCGAGTGGGTGGCAACGCATCGCTTAGCTGTAGCAGATTGTTCAGGGCTTCTCAGTTTGAATCCTACTTCACATTGTTTATGGACACAAAGAAAAGACTGGATTAACTGTTGGACCAAGTGCTCTTTAAGGACTATCTATGAAGGCCAGCTTGAGTGGTGTGGCCTACAGCACTATTCCAGGCTGCTTTTGGCGCATGAGTACAATACTAATGTAAATGAACTGTATACGAGACCCAACTTATTTTAGGACGATTTATTTTAGGGGAGCCACAGTGCCAAGATGTTCACTCTCTCCTCTGGTAGACAGGAGGTCGTGGGTTCGATCCCAAACCTAATGCCTGTACATTTGGAGTTTGCACGTTCTCCCCGTCGTCACGTGGATTTTTCTCCGGGTCCTCCGGTTTTTCCCTCCACATGTCGAAACGTGGGTTTAGAGTATTTGGCTGCTGTGAATTTACATATGTTAAGCCACTTCGTTGAGATAGCATTTATGGTCAATTCACTTCTGCATAGAGTGAAATAGCTCAGTGGGCATTACCTGGTAAAATAAAAATAGTTTAAATGGTTTAAACTATAGGTGTTCTTTCTCAGATTCTGACACCAGTTAGTATGGCACGCACACACGTGTGCATGGGCATAAACGACTTCCAGATGCGTGCATGAAACATCGCCTCTACTTTTGGTTGTTCACCACATCGGTCTTCGCCCCCACAACCACGCACGACAGCTGCTCAAAGGAGAACTCTCCACAGCGCGACTCAAGACCCCCTTTCCAAACCAAGGGCCAGGACCATCACTGCCAGGCGTCGATTCTCTGTGGCAGCCCCCCCCATTTGGAACACTGCACCTCCGATTAGCATGGTTGGCTATGTATGGTGCGAAAGAAGTTCAACATACATATGTCCCCTTTCACATTTACAGCATTCAATCTTCACCGACTTTTAAGAGATGCCTAGAGGCCCCACATGTTTTTAAAAGGCCCCACCTTTTCCGCCTAGCTTTTGAGTCACACTAAGCTTGGCTCTATACCTCAAAAGTCAAGATTATATACATATGAACTAATGTGCGCGTTTGTGGTCACACACCACACATGCAATCAGTGGACAGCTTTTTATATAATTATATATTGTTAGATAATTTCATCTTTCCCTGGTGCACCGTGTTATAGCCTAAGAAAAGGCGATCTAAAATAATTAAAGTTTATGCTGTAAACAAAGTTGGTTAATGCAGCAATCTCATTACGCGATACATTCAAAACAATATTCCGATTTATTTTAGAAGTACTTTCTTCACATTAATGTATATTGGACTGCTTAAAGATATACTGTATTGGATTGTAGGAGTGGTGACAACTGTGGTTAGTGCACTGCATTATGAATCTGGCGACCCTTAATTCGATTCCCGGCAACGGCGAACATCCATGGAGAATGACCTCTGACTTGGGTCCTGGCCCTAAACCCCTTGAACCATCCCCGCACTGACCAGCATGGCGAAGTATGGCCTAACAACCTCCACGACCAATTAGGTACAGCATAGGGAGGCCTTCATCCAGCGGTTGATTGAGAAACGTCCGTAAACTATAATAATTGAGCTTTGGAAAAGAACTACGCTGTACATGCAGGGTGATTGTAGACTTTGTTTCATGATCTAGAGCACTGGACGTGAATTGGATATTTCTATTCTATTAATTAACCGAAGATGTTGACACTCATTATCTTCCTTTAAATTGTCTTTATAAACAGTATACATATACAAATCATTCAAGTAATCAACCTGCACATACTAGATAAGAGCAATTTGATTACACACTGAAAACTGAGCAATGATAGGGGATTGCCAATAGTTGCCTTTGAAATTCGGATTACAGTTATTAGTTACTTTTAACATCTTACTTCCTTACACCGACTGCAGTTAGGTTGGCATGAGCACTTTTACATAACTTGAAGGTATTGCGCTGGCTTACACTGCTAATCAAATTGTTGCAGAATTCATCACAGGCAGCCTGTGCTGTCACTGGGAGGGAGCACTTAATATGAAACACACACTTTGAAAATGGAACGCTCAGCAGATCATTGCAGAGAGCCACCCCTCGTTGCATAATGAACACCGCGGCTGCGATGGCGTGCCAATCGGGATGGAGATGAAAATAATTATTACAGCAGCTCATTGCCAAATCCCGTCTTCCTTCATTAAGTGCCGTCACTGCACCTCACCTCAACTGTCAAACTCTACGTACATACTTTAATCTGCAATAGTTAGTATAGGCAGAGAACTCCGTTTACCTCGGAATTAAATTCGTTTAGGTCGTCTGACATAGAGGAAATTTAAGTTTAGTGAATTTTACCGCACAAACAAAGGTAATACGCCTTCCAACCCGTATATTATTTACAATCCTCATATTTTATATCATTGTGATTTCCAATTTAAATAATTTCGTTCACATTTGCATCAGATAAAATTTGCTGTCGCTAATTGTCAAAAGCCACTTCATCAGGACACAAGTGAGTGAAGCAATCCAGCGGGCGGTGATTAAAAAAAAAATCACCATAAATAACCTGGCAACTGCCCAGTCAAAGATATGCCTTATTAACAATGCTTATTTCATAACCATCAAAAAAAGAACTAAAAGTAAATTTCCAGGTCTGTTCTTTATGAATGCAAGCTGCATATACTGGCTTTAGTGGAGTTCAACATGGAATAAATAGATGTTACATTTTCCTTGATGCCAATAATGCAACACATGTGGAATATAGACAATGAGGTAAAAGTGTCTCTGCTTCCAAAAAAGTATCAGAGAATGAAATTCTCCATGGAAGCTCTTGAACCAGTGGTGGAAATTCAAACATTCTTTCCACATGGAAGAGGCACCCCATTTGACTTCCCATAAATGAAATGCTCATTTACACAATGAAGTCGAAGTAAAATCAGCTTCAAAATGACCAATGAGGTGGAAGTCACTGGTGGCTAGAAGCCAGTGATGGACATTCCACATTGACGACGAGGCCAGACTCTCTAGAGGACAACTGCTGAAACTCCAAGAGTGGCAATCGTTATTTTTTTTCTGAAAAAAATGGATTGTTAAATGAAATTGCGACACTAAATATTGGTATATGTGCAGACTTACCCATTCTTTCAAAGACTTATGATGGATACGGACTTCCTGCAAACTCATAAATCAAAGCCAGGTGTGGTTGCACACCCGTAATCCAGACTTTCGGGGGCAAGAAGGTCGGTGGATCTTAAAAAAATATCAAGTTCGAAAAACCCAGTATTTCATAGATGGCCAGGAGATGATAGTGTTAAGTTTTATACTCCTAATATGAATGGGTTTTGTCCGGGTGCTCCGGTTTCCTTCACTATGCCCAAGATTAGTTAATGATTTCAATTGGCTAAGCATCTCAATGCAGTACCCTCCTGAAAAAAAGTCTCAAGACTTAGTCAGGCTTTCCTGGATATGACGGACCTAGGCTGAAATTGAGTGCTTTCGAATGAGAATTCGTTTCTGAAATAGCGTACACACATGCATAAGGATCAGGTGGCAACCATGACTTCGGTGGCCTTACTCATTAAGCATCCATCTCCGCTTCCTTAACCCCTTAATCAGACATAAGGGCAAGGTAGGTGGAGCCGCATGAAGCTTCTCTTTGCAATTCAACACCAGCTGCTGATATAATGCCCTCCCAAATGCAGATCAATATCTGCCCAAAATCAATTAACGGTCTTTTGGGTGTACGGCCTTTGTCATGTTCTCAGACGCGTCATTCAATCACTAAAATCAAGGATGGGCACTATACGATGGCACTGTAAATGCCTGGAACATGGTTCATATATTTATAAAGGTATCCAAAAAAAGGTGGGGCTTTGCAGAGCAGTTTCTTCCACCAAATATTGGTAGCCGAGAGCTTAAGACCACAGCGCTACCCGGCAGAAAGTAAAACAACAACAACGCTGTGTGGGAAACGAAAGTGCATAATTTTGAAAAATATTTTAACAATTACCAAGCTGTTCTCTAATGCCACCGGACCACACCCACGCAAGGAATTACGTGATAAATAAATAATGGGCGCCCGCACGGATTTGTTCAGGCCAACATTTTTCAACGATTTGCCAACCGAAATGTTGGACGTTCCTACCAAACACGCACATTCTTCGAGACATCCATGCTTAAAAGGCATCAAAACAGATGCATATGAAAGAGCGCCTTTGTTTTATACGATAATCTCCTGCTTTGGTTTACTGGGCCTACAGGCGCACATGTGCACACACAGACACTTGCACGCACTCACGCACATCCTGCGTTGCCCACATAGTAGACTACCGAGGCAAGTGGCTGTCAGTGAGCACCTATTGAGACCATTAAGCATCCATGATGGGGTGGTGAAAACCAAGCACACCTGGCCTCCTTGTTCTCCATACCGGTGATTTTCGCATGCAGCATCAGTTACTCTGTTAAGGCCGAGTCAACATAGAAAAGGTACAGAACAGGTAGAAATGCCTTTTGTCGTGATTAGGAATTGAACTTGGGTATTGTGTGGAACATTGACAGCAGCGCCAGTGGACTTCATTCACCACGAAGTGGAGGTGACTTTATTGCAATATCTGTGCCAGGCTAGGTGCACTTTCAGGTTATATGGAAAGGAGACGAAGACCAGCCTGCAGGATATCACAGGACATTCACAGGACATTCACAGGTGTTAAGAATTAGAACCCGGGGGTTGGGCAGGTGGAGAGGGAGGCAAAGCACAAAGATGCCCCACGTAGCCTTCACAGGTAATTGAGGAAAGTGCTGTAAGACACGGCCATAAAAAAGGCTGTCTCTGGTGTAGGTCAATCAGTTTCAAAGACTACATATATTATCAGCGCAAGTACGTTTGCATGTATTGCCACAAGTACGTGTGGTTAACGCAGACTTCATGCCTTGCGATAGGTATCTAGTTGATGTTTGAACATCTTGACACCTGTTTTATTGTCAGAAAGGGTAAAGCCTATTCTTATTTTTTCTTATCATTTTTGACACTGGCAAAAAAGTCCCATAGATATAACAATTTTCAAATTCTGAAAATGAAAATAATACATTAAACCTGAACCAACCAGTATATCCCTCTCGAAGTAGAGTAACGGTCATCTGATTTCACGTTGTAAATGAAGTAATAATGCAGAATCTAATTATAGTAGCACATTACTGCCCAACGCTAAAACACTTGTCTGGGTGTATGGATTGGCAATGCTTGTTAGTGCGTGTGATACTGCCGCTGCAGTGTGCAAGGGGTTATCAGTTTGAACCCACCTCGCATTAACGCTGCAAAATTATCATAAAGCAAATCGTCCCCGACACTAGAATCTGCACGGTCACATTAGGGTTGCCTAAATCATTGTATTGCATTGCCATTAACCGACTGGCAAAAGAAAAAACGGCCACCGGTTTGCTGCACGCATAAAAATGTTTAGAAACGAATGAGTTTTAATCTTTTTTTTCCACTTAGAAACAAAAGGGAGCACAGTGGAGTTGCAATCCAGGCGGTGGCCAATCGATTCCATCTCTCGAGATGCCAACAATGGGATTAAGTTGCTTAAATCTCCACCCCTCCCCACCTCTGTCCACCCAGCAGTATAAATAAGTTCACCACAGTCGATTGGCTGTCCGCGTGTGGTGGGGTGAAGTGTCAAACCAAATACCCTCTAGAGCTCCGTCTAGTGGAGGTCCTTCTGCTCGTGGTATGAGTAACCCCTAGTTTGAATGGAAGTTTGCTTTCAAATTACTCTCAAAGAGCTTGTCGAATGATTCTAAGGAGTGGGTCACGTAGTTCCAAATTTCTAAATTTGATAAGTGCTCACGACTCTACGATACAAAATCCTTGAAGCCAAATCTCCCGAGCAAATGATGATGACACGTAGGCTTTCACGACCAATATTATTCATATTAAAGATTTTTGGGCGAGATCGCGCAAGTATAAATGTGTCGTAACCCTCCACCACCCGACAAAGCCAGTAAGGTTTGTCAGTCACGTAAACAATGCGCCAATTAGTTACTACTTCAGCCCACCCATGTGTTGGAGAGTAAATCCACAACGTTAACAATTTGAGTAGAACGAATCTTGACATAAAGCTTTCGTGACGGCTGAGAATTCCTATTCTTGGGTCTTTCGGTAAAGTCACGTAGATTTCGATTTAAAGCTTTCGTGACTGCAGGGATTCATCTTCTTGGTTCTTTCGGTAAAGTCACGTAGAAGGGAAGTAATAAAATAATAAAAATAAAACATAATAAAACAATTCTCACGACGTTTCGGCTACAACGCAAGCAGCCGTCTTCAGGTGAAGAATGAGACACTGCCAAGCTAGGAGCTTATATAGAAGCTGAGTTGGAGGTGGAAGAAGAAGAGAGCCTTAACAAAAGAATGTGCATATCAAGAGGAATTTAGCATATTCATGGGAAATGCGTAGATTGGTTCCAAGAAAATAACTAAAATTACAAAAAACTACGACGTTTCAATCGCAACACAAGCAATCGTCATCAGGAGTAGGACGTTTCGGGGGTAATTTCATCAACCAGCATCATCTGGCGATTTGCCAGAATAGTGAAGCAATCCACCTGCTTCAGGTCTTAAATAGAGCAGCAGCAGAACGACGTCATCACCAAACCCATCAGGTGCAAAGATAAGAGCAGGAGCAGGGGGGGGGGGTATTGTGATTATATAATAGATTATTAATCAGTTCATTAGCATGTGTTTCCTCTATAAGGAATTGTAGTGGTAAGATGTATTTACTACTATGAGCCAAGAATGTCTGTGTGTCCCGCGCGTGACGGCACTCCATGGCGGCCAGCCCCCCTCATTAATAATCATGAAAAGGTGACGTCTTCCAAATGGACACCCCCCCCTCCATTCATACTAATAAGCGGCTGACGTCACTCCACATGGGGGGGGCGAGGCGCTTCCTCCCCTCTCCTCAGCGTCAACTCACAACCCTCACTACAAAGGCAGAACCTTCACGTCACGAGATCTCCGTAACGCTGTTGAGACATCGAAGTAAAAAGGACGTCATGATGAACAAGGGATTATAACCTTCAAATGAAATAGGTCTGTGTCACCGCGGCCTTTCAAATTGCACACGAATTGATGCAATGAATATCACGTTGCGGTCTGCTTTTCGCTTGTAAGTTTCAGATTTACTGAAATACACAAGGCCTTTGATGGGCAAAGGGCTAGTTACTTTATAATACGCTTCCAGGCCGCACCAGGCCTGTAGCTGTCAGAGTGATTTGTATTTCTCTCAATTTCAATGGATTCTCGATTTAGTCTGGGCAAGTATTAATTGTTTGGCGCGTTGTTTACGTGACACACCTTCGTGGCTGTGTCGAGTGGTGGAGGGCTACGACACATTCATATTTACACAATATAACCCAAAAACCTTTATTATGAAAAAATTATGATGAATTTTCACGTGATTAAGTGAAGGGTATTGAACAGAACTTATTCACAAGTCTCAAATTCCACATTTTTTGTGCTGTTGATAAAATGTCGCTTGCTGTTGGGATGTGACAGTCTCCAGAGGCTTAGCCCACATATGCGGAATAGCTTTTAAAAAACGAGTTCGCTAGGATGTGAGCAAGTATGGATTTGCGTTTATCGTTGGGGCAGATTTTGCTTTACTCCCATTCAGCGCTTACAGTAATGCAAATTTGCATTAAACCAATTAAAATCCGCCATGCATTAAAAAGCAGACCATTTTGTTGGGGAAGGCTCACTCAATATCATTTCTCCGACGGAGCCATTTCAAATGTGCGAGCAGCCACTCTCCCCCCGCCTGGACCTGGTTCGGCTGGAGCAGGGCACGTTAATAAGCGCGCCACGCTCTTCGTTTCACGTTCTTCCTCTCACGTTCTTCCTCTCACAAAATCAAAATGGATTCTGTGAGAGCAGCAGCAGCAGTAAAGAGACACAATAAAAACTAGGCGTGTGTGGTGGTGGTTCATGGGGAACGGTGGCGCAGCAGTTAGCGCAATTCACTACGAACCTGGCCACCAGAGTTCGATTCCCGCACACGGCCAACACCAGTAACGAATATTTGAACTGGTCCTGGGCCTCCCCTAGGTAGACTCAGCCTCAAATGAGTACCTGGTACGGTGTGTAAACATCACCACTGGGGAGACAAAGGCGGCCAGGCGTGGTGTTGGCCACCCACTCCCTCGTAATACCGTGCCAACCTTCATAGGTGCTCAATAACAGCTTTTGCCCCTACAGTCTGTTACGGCTATAGGGGCGATCTTTGTATTTGTCCATGGGGAGCAATTGCGTAGTACGCTGTGCAGCATGCTGCGCTACGAACCTGGCGACCCGAGTTAAATGCCCGCTCACGATGTACCTGGTGTGTTGTATAAACATCGCCACTGGGGAGGCAAAGGCTGCCGGGCGTGGTGCTGGCCACCCACCCCTCTGAGTGCCTCACCTTCATAAGTGCTCGCTTCCAGTACTTGAGGCTATACAGGGGATCTTTGTCTTTGTGGTAATTCATGAGGCTCATGATGGCCATGTTGGGGGGGGGGGCACTAAACGAGCACAACTGACATCATGGACACAGATCTCACCCTATTACTGCCTTGTAGCACTGCGACCGATCACTACCAAAAAATAAAACTATGAGATTGGTGTTACAATTTATTTCGTGAAGCCCATACGTGAGATCTTGAAATGTCAAAAATGTATTAGATTACTTGCATGTGGCTTATTAATCTTCCCAGAGAATTAAGAAGTGATATCTAGTGATGAGCAAGAGATGCCTATGAAGTTCCTCCAGAATAAATCTGTGGTGCCATCTTTCACAGCCGTTCAATGACACAATATGATATTCTGTTGAACGAAGGTGTTCATCAAGCACATCTTTACTTCTTGACTCAAGAGAAAAACTGGGATATTATTGGCGATCACATTAAAATTATATTACCATGTAAAAACATGTTTTGGCTTTCAAGCAGCCGGTGTTTGGCCCAACATATACAGTAATTTAAAATCATGTTTGGCAAGATGTCTACACTGGAAAACATTGTTTACCTTCTGTTAAATAAGAACAGGACTTATCAGTGGAACAAGCAAACACTAGTTGAATAATTGTACCAGTACAGCTGCCTGAGCAGTTGTATTTGTATGCAGGGTGGGGTGTGAATTGCTCAAAAATGCCCGTCAAAATGCAGTGCAGAAAATACATTGTATATAATGAATAATGTAGAAATGTGGCATAGTGCTATACATTTAAGTATTGTATTGTACATTAAGGACATTTTGCTGTGTGTTCTGTTTTTAAACCCATTGCTCAAATAATAAATGGGGTAGTCCTCTGCACTGGCAGTCTTGAGCCAATGGTGTAAATCTCACATTGTCATGAAAGGCAAAATGCATTAAAATTACCGCAGTGATGTGGCGTAGATAAAAATTACTGATTACATTAATGATTGCATTTTATTGGGAGGAGGGGGTTAAGGCCTTGGGCACCACTGGCCCAACCCGAAAACGACTCCAAACTCTACACCTTAACACATAACCAATGACTTCCTTAACTCAACACGAAAACCGAAAGAGCGGAGTTCCTTTCTATTTAAATGAACCGAAACACAAAGGAAGGGCTGCGAGTAATCTGGTATAAAAGGTCTGCAACAGTTGTGGCAGGCAAGTTACAGAAGTAATTTTTTGTTAATGCCTACTGATCGGAGGAGAGTTCCCTTTGGACAAGAAGATATTTGGACCAAATAATACGTTTTTGTTTTGTCTATAAAACCCCGTCATTGCGAAATATTATTATAAACACCTCCAGATGTTTTTACTTGTGTTGGTAAGTTGCTTATTTTTCACGTGTAAATTATACTCATTTTAAATCTATTTCTAGGTCGGTGTTTTTTTAATGTAATCCTACAAGTTCTTTCTTGCTCTTGGGTGATCGTAACCTTGCAAGGTGCTTTGAGATGGCAACTACCATAAGGCCACGATGTAATATAAAGTAGCATTGAATTAATATTTGTATCCATTTACAAAAAACACAATTCTCGATACTGTCCACACACTGTGCACACACGCAAATACAGAGAACTCCTCTTATCCACGGTGATATGGAGGCCCAATTGCGCGGATTCTGTTATTTGCGGGGGTATCCACGATTTTACGCCTCTTATCCGCAGGATAACCCCGCGAAAAATAACATGAATTTGCCACGTTACTCTCATCCGCAAAAAAAATTGTGGACAATAGGAATGATGATGTAACATCCATACCCGCGGATGACTCCACGGACAATAGGATGAATTTTCCACGTGATTCCTCTTGTCTGTGAAATAATTATGAGTATTAGGAAGCACCTTCTCTATGTATTATGGGTAATACTTGAGATAAATAGGGACGTTGATTATAGGGATTTTTGCAGACCCGACAGCAGTTACGAATAATAGGAGTTGCAGACAAGAGGAGTTCATTATAGATGCACTATACTGTATACATAAACCTTTACTCGATCAGCAAATCATACGACGTGATATATTTACGTGGGGCATAACATCAAGTAATAAAGTGCATACATTATACAATGATTCTGCACAATAAAAAAAATTACCATATTTTTCTCTGGGAAAAAATAACCGAATTTAGAAATGATGTAAGGACCGACGAGTGGATTACCAGCACTTTCCACTACAAGGCATCAAATTGCAGTCAAGCATGTTTGTTTTTTCTGCCCCTGAAAATCTGACGCATGAATCATTTCCTGGCTCACAACTGAAAATAAATAATTTGGAAAGTAGAGAAAATGCACAAGGTTCCTAAGTGTACCTCAAAAACAATACCCGTGTGGTATTCGTTTCCTTGGCAGCTGGATACGGCACAGAGTTCGGTTTATTTTCCATTATTCGCAAAAAAACTCACACGCCATGACGGATGTATAGAGGTATGTAGTGCGTATGTAGTATGTAGTGTATATGTAGGGGTCGAGTGGTGGTGTAGCGGTTCCATTCCCGCTCATGGCCAACACCAATGAAGATTATCTGAACCGGTGTGTAAACATCAGCACTGATGACACAAAGGCGGTCGGGGTATGTGGTTGTTGGCCACGCCACCCCCTTGTTTGCCGTTTCGGCCCCCTTCATAGGTGCTCGCTAACAGCACTTGCCCCAACAGTCTGTTACAGGCCATAGGGAGATCTTTGTATGTAGCCAACGCTTTATTATGTACCTGAACATATCCACTGTATGTAAAACCAGCAGAGGCAAGAATATCTCGTTAGCGAGAGAGACCTGAGATGTTAAACCATCGCGCAGAAGTAAATGCAGTCAGTGCAACAACACACAGTACACAAATATAGTGCAGCACACACGAAATCATGTTTTATTCATCTGAATATAATATTCTGCGGTACGGTAATTGCGCTATATCATTAGCCATGATCAATCCACTGCTGGATGAAGGTCTCCCAAGCTACTGCCACCTCTCACCATCCTGCAAAGTAATACTGGAAACCACTTAGCACCTGAACACGAACCCATGTCATTCTTGAATCTCCTCCAGTGCTCGTCCTCTCGGATGCATTCTAATTGCACAGACTGTACTGTAAGTAGTACGGTATATTACATCAGACAGGGCACTGCGGTTAAAAGCAACCCAGTCACAATCGAAAGGTTGCGAATTAAACACCTTATCCCTGATCAGCCCAGCCCATCATCCCTCCAAGGATGGTAAAATGAACACCGCTTTTGTGGGAGGTCAATAGTGGTTGTTCTAAGGAAAGGCGGACCTTTGCCATGGGAATGTGGAATTTCCACAACTGGCTTAGGACCACCAATGGAGATGAGTAATGCTAAATTGCTCATACTAGCATACAAATATAATTTGAATTAGATTTTACGTGAAAATACTACTTTACTATGGAGAGACTGGCTCCTGCAAATTCTACCACGACCCTATCAGAGGATGAGCATCGAATTCTAGTTGGAACAAAAGTCGAGTTATTTTCTTTCATGATTAAGTACAGCTCTGCTGTTTTAAAAAATATATATACCTTTCATTTTTGAAAAGGTTTCACACTGATAATTTAAATACAGTTGCTGTTTAGTGACGCTCAATATTAAAATAGTTTGTTTTTAATCTACAGTACACGCAGTACATTTTCTCACAACGGTACAAATGCAACGAGAAACTAAAAAGAAAGCCCTTGTGCATAAATCACTTTTTTGTAAATCGGTAAACAATGTCAAATGAATGCAATACAGTACAGTATTAGCTAAAACCAAAAATAGACAATGCACAACAAAGAACAATACACATTCTAGAGTAAATACACAAACACACTATATACGTGGATACACGGTGAGCGAGTGAACATCCCAAGGCTATGCAAATCCAGTCATCATCCACAGCGGACATCACAAGCCGGCGTGCGTGCAATAAATACATCATCACACCGCGGGGGCTCCACGATTCATTCGGAAAACACAACCAACAGCATCCTAATCTCTACGCGTTAGCATCACGAAACCCGAGTCGACTGCATGCGAACAGCTGGGGCATTGTCCAAGGGGTGTGTGACTGTGTGTGTGTGGTTTGTTAGTGTTTGCTGCGCTGTGGATGGAGAATGCGTGCTGGGTGCTGCGTGCAGGAGAGAAGCGCACGGGCAGCAACGTACCGATAGGGATGTCAGCCAGTGCTGATGTCGGGCGGGTCCAAGCTCTGAGCTCAGGGGTTTAATAAAGCCGCGTGGACCATGTGACTTAGCCCAGCCCCACAGAACAACGCACAGCACACAAAGATACGCGCACACGTCATCATCATCCTCCTCCTCCTCCCTCCGCCAGGCTGCACGCACCCAATGCAAAAACCTCCCACCCATTACCACCAAACCTCCCCTCCACCTCGTAGATCGTGCCAAAGCACAATCGCTGCTCCGCTCGGAACTCATCTCCTGCATTCTAGATTTGAAGCTTTGGTGACTGCAAGGATTCATACTGTTAGGTTTTTTTGGGGTAAAGTCACGTAGGTAAATATCTCTCTTTCATCTCCTGCACTTTCGATCTCTCAGGCACCCCCTCCCCCACTCCTCCGGCAGTATGCCATACAAATGCAAGGCCACCTCCTCCCTCTCCATCGCCTTTTAACAGCCTCACGGGATGAGCATTAGAGTGCTATCTTCTTGGTTCTTTCGGTAAAGTCACGTAGAAGGGAAATAATAAAAAATAAACAATAAAATTATCACGACGTTTCGATTGCAACACAAGCAATCATCGTGAGAATTTTATTGTTTTATTTTTATTATTTTATTATTTCCCTGATATGTGACTTTACCGAAAGAACCAAGAATATGAATCCCTGCAGTCACGAAAGCTTTAAATCGACATTCATTGAAGTGCTGTTTGCGAGCACCTATGAAGGTTGGCACGGTACACGAGGCGGTGGGTGGGCCAGCACCACGCCCGGCCGCCTTTGTCTCACCCTAGTGGCGATGTGTTTACGCACCAGGTACTCAATTTGAGGCTGAGTCGACCTAGGGGAGTCCCGGGACCGGTTCAGATAATCGGGTGGCCGTGTTCGTTAGGGCGTAACGATTTGGGTAAAATATCTATTTGCGATTTTTCTAACCGATATTGCTAAATGATTTGCAATTTAAAAATGTATAGTCAAGCTACAGTTCAATATTCACTGTGTAATAGATTTATAACATGTGATGGAACATGGCCACATGATACCATCAAAATATGAACTGCTCTAGATATTCTAATGCAAGGATGAGAACTTAAAATCTATTAATTGCTTCCAACTTATTTATTAAATGTTTTAATTGAAATAGAACAATCAAACAGAATAATTGTTAAGTTAAATAAAATAAAATTATAATAATCAAAAAGAAAACAATTCCAAGAAGAAAGTAATAAGACTTTTCAAATCGCTAAATAATCGCAGCCTTGTTTAAAATTGCGATTTCGATTTGAAATCAATTAATCGTTCAGCCCACGTGTTCGTGGCGCGCTAACCGCTGCACCACCGCTCCCCACTGTACAGAACAAACACGAACAGCATCCACATCGACCCCCATCCCCTTCCATCTCGCGGTTTCCCTCCACCTCGCACTCACATTGTTAACCCCTCCTTCAATCGCACAACAACAGCAGCAGCGAGCACCGTTCGTCACTAAGTGGCGGCGGCGACGTAATCCGGGGCGCCTGTGCCAGGCTAGGTGCACGACAACGTGGAGTGTGGAGGTCACGGGGCAGACCCACAGCTGTCAACCCCTTATCAGTGCCCTACCTTATTACAGACCAATTCTGACCTTATTGGTCACCCCGTGCCCTTTATAAATCTCAACGTTCATCCGACAAAGCCCCATCACAAGGGAGAAACACAAATATATATTTTTTTGTTTGCTGTATTTAAGCATTTGTACGCCGTTTGGACCTGAACACTCAATTTGCCTGGACAAAAATACGGGGTAAACCGTGTGGGTTGACAGCTATGCAGACCCAGCAGGTGCCGTGGGTCGACTGACTGAGATGACTGGCCGATGGCACCACCTGTGCCCCCCTACTAGCTGCGCTTTAATCACCCGGCCCTCCGCTCGTTGTTGTGAGCGTCGCTCCTCCGCCCTCCGTTGTTGCTAGAAGGCGACTGCCTCCAGCTGCCCCTCCACACGCGACACCCATCCGCGTACACGCAAACCTCTCACTGCCATCTCACTCACACTTCCCCCATCACATCTTGCACGCACATGCTCCAAGGTCCATCTGACACAAGGCCATAATTATAATATATATTGGGGGGGACACATCCACCCCCCAATATTCAAATATGCTCAAAATGTCCCCCCCAATATATTGCTATAAAAATATTAAAAATAATTGCTATGCTATGTAAATAAAAACAACAATTCGCTAAACATTGGGCACAATATCTGGACTTGTCTTCATATAACAATGCATAGATTTCTGTTTATATGATTGTGGTTATGGTTGTACTTTATTAATCCCTAATCTCTGTCATTACATACCATGAAACAAGAAAAGGTAAAACAGAAAAAACAGAGCAATGTAATACAATACACTATTAGACATTATTGTAAAAAATAAATAAAAAGTCCGCCCCATATGTTATTGAATTTTGAAATATTTTAGGCAGGAAAATCTTTTCAAATTTAGATTTTTTTTCTGGGGGGGGGACCCCCAGACCCCCTGGAAGATTTAGTCCCCCCCAATGTTGACTCCATGGCTACGGCCTTGATCTGACACATTCTCTCTCCTCCATTGCACCAATTGCCCTCTCATAATTACCATTCACGCGATCCCACCCTCCATCTCCTGAACAAACACCGTCCCTTCCGACCCTACAAACACGGAAAGACGACACCACCAGCCCCACCTCCCGTGTAGCCGACAAACCGTCGAGTCTCTCACACACTCACACCATATACATCGACACATCATTTGGCGACACTGCGTTGGGAGTGATGCAACAAGCACGAATGACAAAAACAAATAAACTCGACACGTTCGCCAATAGCGCTGCAATGATGAAGGGCCATTGCCCGAAACGTTGCCGACTATTTGTTTCCATTTGAAGGCAAAGAGACAACGCATCTCCCTCGGCTAAGTCTCATCAACTGCCCACTCCACATTCTTGATCGCGAGCTCCCCTCGAAATTGTCCACAAAGAAAAACAAAGATCCCCCGTGTAGCCTTAGCAGACTGTAGGGGCAAGTGCTGTTAGCGAGCACCTATGAAGGGCGGAACGGTACACGAGGGGGTGGGTGGCAAGCACCACGCCCGACCGCCTTTGTCTCCCCAGTGGCGATGCTTACACACACCACCAGGTACTCATTTGAGGCTGCGTCGACCTAGGGGAGGCCCATGACCGGTTCAGATAATCGTCACTTGGTGTTGGCCATGAGCGGGAATCGAACCCGTTTCGCCGGGTTCCCCACATTGCCCACAGCCCCTGGTATCACACACATGGACGGAACAATTGACCCCACTTCCCCCCAAATCACTTACGACATACGTGCACAGAAGTGAAACCAGTTATACATACACATAGCTCAACAAGTCCGTCGACAACACCGCTTTAAAATAAACAAAAGTATCAGAGGTCACGTTCCTGGCACACGCTGTGCTCTGAAAGAGGGCCATTACCAGAAACGTTGCCGACTATACGTATATCTTGTAAAGGCAGTGTTCTATTGATAAATGTGTTGAGTTTATTTGTTACGTATGCTTGTGCGCCATTTCCAACGCAGCAACAGCAGCAGCATCACCACCAAACAATTGTGTAATCTTACACATACACTTGAATTGATGTACAGTATAGCAAGTATACGAATCAATGTTAATCGAGGAATCTTTAAATATCTCATAGACACGCACCCTCCCATCTCTCAATCACACACACTCCCATCTCACACACGCCATACCCATCTAAAACCTTATCTTACATCACCAAAACGCCAATGTCATGGAAGACAAACTTTCCACTCCAGGTCCGTTTCATGCACACACACCCGTATATCAATTTCAGACTTCCCCCCAGGTAAAAGACACAAACACCCTCTCTCTCATCATACACACGTACACTCTTTCAATTCCGGGCACACCCTTTACTACATACTACATCTCATACCCACAAACACGTCCCTCCTTCCATCTCTCATACACACCATCCTCATGTCATACACACACACACCCGCAAATCTCATACACTCCATCCCCATCTCATGCACACAGACACGTCCCTCGTGCCATCACTCATACACACCATCCTCATTTCATACACACACCTTCCCATCTCGTACGCACAGTGCCGGATTAAGCTAGGGCGGGGCCTGTAGCATATGTTATAACGGGGTCCTACATAATAAACACAAACATGAATATTAAAACACATAAATGTTTAACTTGCATAGTAAGGTAATTGTATTTTTTTATTTGCTATACAGCCAGATAATACGACAAATCGCTAACCTTAAACACCCAGTCGTTCATAAAAGTTGAAGGCAGTATAGTACTATAGTAATAGAGCAAGTGCAGAATCACTGGACCGGAATTGATAGCTTGAAAGCATTTAGCACGGGGCCCTTTAAAGTGCGGGGCCCGTAGCTACATATGTAGCTAATTTTGCTACTAGGATAATCCGGCACTGCATACACACTCCTCCTATCTCATACATACAGACACATCCCTCCTATCTATCATACACACCATCCTCACGTCATACACACACATCTACCATACACACCATCTTCATGACACACATCATATTCGGTGATGCTGCGTTTTCAGTGGTGCACAAGCACAATTAACAACAAAAGCCTCAACACATTTTTCAATAATACTGTGGCCTTAAATGGAAATATATGCTATCGGTGACGTTTTGGGCAATGACCCTCTTCATAGACCATTCATACACTCTCTTCAATCTTCTCCGCATGCAGGCACTCTACACGCCACTCTCCATCTCATGCAGGGCCAGATTAAGATTTTGTAGGCCCCTGGGCTACAGGTACTGTGAGACCCCCAGTAATATTTTCTAAAAGAAAACAAAGTTAAAGAAAAATAAAATGTATTTTTACAAGGCTAACAGCAAATAAAATTCAGCATTCACAAATGAAATAACTTTTCACTTCATCTCTGGAGGCTCTCCAGCTGGCAGAGGCCCATGGGCTGCAGCCCCTAAAAGCCCATGCCTTAACCCGGCCCTGATCACCACACAAATCCCTTCCATGGCCACGTACGGTGCGAAAGAAGTTCAACATCACACACACTCCCTTCCCTCAATTTCACACGCACACAATCTTGTCACACACCCCTCCACATGCCATGCACACTCTTCACTCCACAGTCCATCCGCATACACATGCCTTCCTCTCATCTCACACACACACACCCTCCCGTCTCCGCCATAAATCTCTCTCACACACACACATACAACCTCAACAACTCACACGCCCTTCTCCTCCGTCTCCACAATCCCTCCCCTCCCCACAAATCCCCTAGCCACCACTTACTCCTAAATCTGAACCACGCGTCAAAAGACAAACACACGCGCACACATTCGCACCCCTTAACCCGCACCCACAAACTTTCTCCTTTAACCTTTAACCCCCCACCCCATCCCCCTCGGGTCCCCCGCCCATGCATCGCCTCCCGTGTTGAGGCATCACCATGGCGCAGTCCCCGTCGCCATGGTGACGGAGAGGATGGCTGGAGCAGCAGCAGCAGGAGGAGGAGAGAGTGGGGCGCATGGCGTTTACGCCCAAGATTGATTTGTACAAGCAGCAGCAGCAACAATGATTGTCTCACTTCCCCACACATTAACCCCCCCTTCACTAATGCTAGAGTCATTATCAATCATTCATATTGCTGATAATTATTCAAGGGAAAATAGGCGATACACGTTGCACTGGTCACCTGGTCACAAATAATGACTCTAGATTTGAAGCTTTCGTGACTGCAATGATTCATATTCTCAGGTTTTTTTCGGTAAAGTCACGTAGGTAAAAAGTAAAAATAATAATAGAAATAAATAAAATAATAATAAAAAAATCTAATCACTATTATTATTTTATTTCTATTTTTTTATTTTTTACCTACGTGACTTACCGAAAAAAACCTAAGAGTACAAATAATGACCTCATTCGTGCGCATTTCATGATAGGTTACAGGTCACGGAAATGTATGCATTCGTGCCCGTGATCCCCTTGACGTTCGTGAATCACGACCTCGTATGTTGAATTCACAAACGGTCCTAACGTTGCTTCTCTTGTCGCTGTATCTATCTAGAGGCCCTTTCGGTACGACTGCATGACGCACTGCAAGCACTGTACGTCGTGCATCGGCCATGAATTGACCACTGCCTCAGTGTGAGCGTTGCAAATAGGGTTATGTAATGGCTGACAAACGCATGCTATTGTAATGGGAAAATTCCATGGCAAATTATTACAGGTTCCTTGGTGTGTACTCATCAGATAAACCACGTGGGCTTTTTGGTGGTATCATGTTTCATAAAACTCACTTCACATGTGCAAGGTTGCGAGTTTAAATCCCAGACAGGGGTTAATGTGGCCCATCATCTCTCCTCCGCTCTTGATAAAATGAGTACCGATTTGGTGCGATATCAACAGTTGTGATATTAGGTTATACTAATCCCAGTTATAGAAATATCGAATTTCCACTGCTGCCTCAGGGATACCAATGGATCTCAGCATTGCCCCAAATTTCCTTGAACAGAGAGACTCTGAATGCACGCATTTTTTTATATGCACTCATTCAATGCGCATCTACAGTAATGCAATGTAAGCATAGGCATTATTGTACAAGGTGCATTCTGTGAATTATAATTGGCCGATCATGCATTTTTTATATGGACGAACAAAGTGAAGGCTGCATCCGAATCCACTGATAATGTTACATATTTTACGATTACCCTCTGCCTCTCATTAAAACAATTTCCTTGCTTGCATATTCACGTCCCCGACCCTGCTGCATATACTCAAATATGCAGTTGTCGCACGTACTTATGTAACATTATATGGGAATAATTCAACAAAGGCTTCCCACTACATGGAGCTGAGTCAATAATAGAACCTTTACAAATATTTGAGATTGGCTCATCCACCCTTTCTGTTGTTTTCATTGCGTAAATATTATGAGGCCTGTTTGCGTAGAGAGGGGCTGCGAGATGCAAACGACATATGTCCGTGTGCCTGTGGTGAATAGGTAATTGAACTGTGCTTAAAATCTGCACTGCAGCTGCAGACACCACCCAGCCCCAGAACTGCGGCGTTAGCAATGGGCCCTCTAGTGGCCATTTCGGCTATACTCTCAGAAGCATGGGAAACAGGTTTCAAGATTGTTTTGCTTTACCAGGTGGGAGCTCACCAGACCAAGGAGAGTCTCATTTGCATAACAACAATGGACAACAACGAAGCAAACATAAATTAGCGCAACAAACAAAAGCCAAACATAAATCTAGATATTTAAAATAATTACCTATCGGCCACACGGTCTTCTGGGAGTGCATAATTAGAGCAGCATTGTCTCGGGACAAATACACTCTACAGCGATGTTGACATACAGTGCATCATCAGCAGCCAGGCTTGCTCGAAGCAAATGAACAACATTGAATGCTATACCGTGCCTTTAAATATTGCACGAACTAATAGGGTTGTCGTACGAGGTACAAAAAACCAGGACATCGTGAGAAGAAGAACACCTCACAAAACTTCAAGAAGGGAGAACGCCTGGGCATGTAAATCCATTATCATGAGTGGTGTATTATTACGCATCTGCGACTTGCACCACTCACAGATTTCCCAGGACAGCTACCTCAGGGAGAGGACGATCCTCGGAAAACCAATGCACACAACAACCATACCGACAAGTTTCGATTTAAAGCTTTTGTGACTGCAGGGATTCATCTTCTTGGTTCTTTCGGTAAAGTCACGTAGAAGGAAAACAATAAAATAATAAAAATAAAACATAATAAAATAATTCTCACGACGTTTCGGCCACAACGCAAGCAGCCGTCTTCAGGTGGAGAACAGGTCTGTCGAGAAGGCAGACTCTTCAGGTGGAGAACAGGTCTGTCGAGAAGGCAGACTCTGCCTTCTCGACAGACCTGTTCTCCACCTGAATACGGCTGCTTGCGTTGTGGCCGAAACGTCGTGAGAATTATTTTATTGTTTTATTTTTATTATTTTTGTTATTTTCCTTCTACGTGACTTTACCGAAAGAACCAAGAAGACATACCGACAAGCATGAGACGCAAACTTTTAATGCACGCGAGCATTTACCAGCATGGTCAAGTAAAGTGAAACACCCCACGACTGACAGGGCGTGGGCAGGCTTTCATCCATTAGTGAGTTGTGAATCGGCAAAGGGCTATAAATCATGATCATCAATCCAGTTTACATCTGGCTGGGTGCTGTTGTGGCAAAGCACTCTACAATACTCACAATCGGAAAGTTCTGAATTGAAATCCCAATCGGAGATTGACTCAGCCCATCTCCCGTTTTGCGCAATCAATAAAAACAAAATGACCAACTACTTTGTGGGTGAGTCAACAATGATTGTCCTGTGGAGAGAATGGCCTTTGCCATATTAATGGGGCATGTTCACCAATGGCTCTGGGCGGCCAATGTAGATTAGCTCATGGGGACTGGGAAACCCTTTAGACTTTTTGAATTGGGCTGCCATTCAATGCGCCATTACACTGACGAAAATGTGCTTTCGCAATAATACCGTTAAAATTACCACATATCAAAATTATACTACTTTGTTGCTTAATTGTATGGTGATTTTGTATTGCGCATTATTCGATTTTCACTACACTGGAATTGTACTAGTTCTGCACGTGTAAGTTTCATAGTTTTACGCAAATACATTGTGTTCGAGAATTGGCCCGACATTATGCATTTGTGATTAACACATTCCTGCGGAGGGAGCTGGTAGGTACGTTGGGTTGCTCGGTCAATGGTCAGGGTCAACGGCGGCGTGGTGTATTCGGCAAATATGGTCGACTATGAGGGCGGGCACAAGCCGGAGTGAGTAGGTTAAACGTTGAGTTTTATAAGGGCACCACGGGGTGATCAGCCCCTCCCCACCCAGCCCCACCCCTCCCACCCCCCACCCAGCCCCACCCAGCCCCTCCTCACCCTCTCCTCCACACCCAGCCCCTCCCCACCCTCCCACCCAGCCCTTCCCCACCCTCCCCTCTCCACCCAGCCCCACCCCTCCCATTTTGGATGCACGACGGACGGACGGACACAATAATCCCCTGTGGGCTGGTGTAACCAGGAGGTTCCTACCAGTAAAACTCTTAAAATAAAAAACAAACAAAATGAAAACCTTTATGTAGGTTGCATAATCCCAATCTGTAACACGAATAACATGACTTCATCTTCAGCGGGCAATGTTCCAATATTTAGAAGTGCATGCAATGATCCGGGTATGAAGCCGTATAGACTGCTGGGGCGTGTCCTGTAAGCAAGCGCCAACTAAACCCGGACAGAACACGATCGGGTTGTGTGGTCAGCTACACACCTGGCCACCTTTGTCTCCCCAAGTCCTGATGTTTACGCATTGCACCAAATACTCATTTATGGCTGAGTCGCCCTTCGGGAGCAATGCACTAACCACTGTACCACCACTCCCATCACAGAAAGATACACTCTACTGTCTCTGTGTTATTGATGTGTGGCCAAATAAGCCATCAGAAAATCATAGGGAGAGTGGTTTATTGGCAAACTATCTATTGGAAGCACGACTCTAATCTATTATGAATTCACGTACACCAGCATGCATCTATCTAGCAGACGTAATACGCATTAATCCAATAATGTATATTCATGACTGGAAATATAATTTCCCATCAATGGACACAGTCAAGACGCATAAAATACATGGAAGGAATGAGGTTAGAGTATACACTCTGTGTGCAATGTTTCTACTCTAATAGTGTACACTTGCTCATGAACTCTTTTGGTCAGACGCTACCAATGAACACGTAATGTGCGGCACACATTTAACATACACATATACAATCTGAGAGGCCAGTGCTCATGTTAAGAAGGTCGCAAGTTCATGCCACGGTAAGGTAAGGGTGGACCCATCCCATCATCCATGAGGTTGGATTAACGACCTGGGGCTCCTCACGTGCTGTGAACTGCTGCCCATACTGTGCTCCAGCCTGGTCTGAGAGCTCGTCCACAAAACTGCTAGATACACAAATAACGCAATGCGCAACACAACCATAGCACTGAAACCAACACCGACCCCCCTAGCTCCTTGTTCTGGTGAACATTCTGCCACCAGATATCTGCCAGAGAGGGGCCAAGTTTTCCTGCCAAGCACCACCTATCCATCATCAACCAATACCTCGACAATGTTCCTCGCCGCCGACTCAAGTCCCGATCCCCCTTCAGGGATCGTTGCTGCTGTTACCTTCCTGGAATCTCACCCAGATCCGGATGAACGCTGGCGAGCAGAGTGGAACACTGATATCACAGGTTAACACTGATATCACATATTCTTGGTTCTTTCGGTAAAGTCACGTAGAAGGGAAGCAATAAAATAACAAAAATAAAAAACAATAAAATTACCACGACGTTTAGACTGCAACACAAGCAATCATCATCAGGTGTGAAATCCACATTAAAAAAAATCGTAACAAAAAATTCTTGCTGTGGATTTCACACCTGATGACGATTGCTTGTGTTGCAGTCGAAACGTCGTGAGAATTTTATTGTTTTATATTTGTATTATGTTATTGTTTCCCTTCTACGTGACTTTACCTGTAGAACCAAAAATATGAATCCCTGCAGTCACGAAAGCTTTAAATCACTGATATCACCGTTTAACATTGATATCACAGGATCATATAGGGAATGCAATGGCGTCACAGTCAACAGAGCGTGCTGTAACGTCACCGAGTACAGGGCAGTCGAGGATGTTACAGAATAAAGTGCAAGCTGTACTGACCACACCACCCCCTCATATATTCTTCTTTCGTGTGGCTGATGTAGATACAGAACAACTATTACAAATTCACATGCAGGTGGTCTAGCCAGATAACGGGGTCAGGAGTAGCAGGGTGTATCGCCGTGACGTCTCCGTCCTATCTGTGGATCGGGCATTGCGTCGTTATATGCTGTACGGTCTGCTTCAACAGTTAGAATGGTCATATATTACCGTGTCTGTGTAAGCAAACAGTCATTGCCTTACAAGTGAGACTGAAGTTGTCATGGAAAAGACTCCGATAAAATCATGGGACCTCCTTTGCCAGTACCAAAATGAGAATAGGTTTTCCCCTTTTTTATGGCAACAAAACAGGTGTTAAGATGTTAAAACACCAAACTGAAACCTTTTACAAGGAATCATGTCTGCATTAACCACAATACTTGTTGTCAGAATGCAAACAAAAAACGTACTCTGAAAATGTTTGGCATTGTCTTTGAAACTGATTGTTCCACACCAGAGACAGCTTTCTTTCGAGCCTAGTCTTAAACGGTGTTAGACCAAAGGACGCCAAGTATTGTGGTTAATGCAGACATGATTCCTTGTAAAAGGTTTGTTTGGTGTTTTAACATCTTAACACCTGTTTTGTTACCAGAAAAAAGGGGAAAACCTATACTCCCTCCGATAAAATGTTTGGAATGGGAGACACTGTGACGTTTTGTTACGCGTAATTGTATAATTTGGTATCGGAATCGTCTCATCCACGGCGACACGGGGTATTACTGCCACAGATCGTATCCCATGTGATTCTACTCCTCTTATCGGAGGGGTAAAAATTTAGTGGAAAAACCTGCGGATAAAGTATCACGGATGGTAGAATTTTTGAGTAATAGGTCCACGGAGAAGACGAGTTATGGGTAATAGGGTCACGAATAATAGGAGCTATGTGCAATAGGGTCACGGATAAGAGGGGTTCTGGATTTAAACCGTCTTTTTGGAAACAGTAAAACTTTAGTGATTCAACAAACACAAGCACAGACCATGTCCAGAAAACACTTTGGTTTAATAATGACAACATATACACGCAGTTTTTTTTTGTTTCTCGTATATTCATAACAATACAGCGCTGCAGGGGGTGTAGTGATTACAGTTTGGGTAGGAAACAGCAGTGCACGGAGCCGAACTGTAGTGATTTAACGGAGCACAAAGACACCCACGCAGACACAAAGATCCCCCAATATAGCCTCTAACAGGCTGTTGGGACAAGTGCTGTTAGCAAGTACTATGAATGCCGGCATGGCACACGAGGGGGTGGGTGGCCAGCACCATGCAGGCTGCGTTTGTCTCCCCAGCGCTGATGTTACACACCCCACCAGGTACTCATATTTAAGGCTGAGTCGACCTAGAGGAGGCTCAGGACCAGCTTAACATATATTTGTCACTGGTGTTGGCTAAGCAGGAATCGAACTCGGATCCCTCGGTTTGTAGCGCAGGGTGCTAACCACTGCGCGACCGCTCCCCCAGACACGCAGACACACACGCACACACAGCTCACCTGCACTGCATGTTAAGACTCAAGCAAGAACACATTACCACAGCATAAGCAATATGACAAGCAGGTCTACACTGTCGTGTTCGTACCAGAACATGTAGATGTTTTCAGAAATTCATTTTAACTTTACACGGTTTTGTTCAACATCATCAGACAAACCACAGTACTCTAGTTTGTTCTTTGCAACGCAATGTATTAGCAGTGATGACATCATACAGCGTTATTATAACATGGCAATAGACCACGCACATTACAAAACTCATGAATTAATCGTAGTTATGCAGCAGCAGCCGCACAACTTTCACAATATTTTTTTTTTGCAATTATAAAAAAGAACAAGCTGGACAAACCGGCACAATAAGGGAGCCTCCGTTATCTCGTGAACAGTAATGTCCGGTGGGGTCCTAGGATTCTACCTGCAGTAAACGTTAAGGCCACCAGCAGACAACGTGGTCTGTCCATTCCCACATTAGCTTGCGTTGTGTACACTATAGTGTATCACCCTTGTGAGTCATCATTGAATTTGACCTTGGCTAAGATGTTAGTAGGTCAAAGTTCTTGTCATTTGCTGTCCGATTTAACGTCGTTTGGTTTAGCGTTCTGCAGTTTCTATAGTTAAACAGTGGTATATAAGACTAACATATTTATACACACACGCACACATATTCCCCATTTAGCTTCATAGACTGGAGGGGGCAAGTGCTGTTAATGAGCACCTATTAAGGCCAGCATGGCGCATGAGAGAGAGAGGTGGTTGCGTGCAAGCATCATTCAAACCTGGCCACCTTTGTCTCTACATCGTTGATGCTGACACACCACAACAAAGTGTTTAGGCTAAACTAACCTCGGGTAGTGCCCCAAGGTTAAGTTTAAAAATCAGCTGCCCGCTGGTGTCTGTGGCATGGCCAAGGAATCAAAGCCCAGGTAGCCAAGTTTGGAGAGTGAAAATGCTAACCAATATAACACCACGCCTCCCACACGCGCACACACAGAGTTCATAACAAGTGTGCCACAGTGAGGAGGCTCCCGAAAAGAAACAAAACCGGGAATACCAATCAATTACTTGTCTAGTATTTCAAAACTAAGTAAGCAAAACGACACATGGCAGTTTTAATATTACAATAATAAACAAGGTATTAAAACGTAAGAAGCTATATATGTATACATGGCTTTTTCTTAAAAAATATACAAAGAAATTACAGCCTTTACGCAAGTCCTATGCATTGTCATTTACAAAACGCAAACATTCACCTGCAAATAAACTTACAAAAAAAGGAGAAATGAAACAAGCATTTTTGTTCATTTGTTTTCAGGATCTCGTGTATTAGTCTACAATTATTTACACGCACGAACGGGGTACGGTTACGTCGGGTGTCCAGTTTTGGACAATGCAATGTTGCGTTTCTTGTGATTAAAGGATGTGCAGCCTCTGTCCAATGAGCTATGTAGTTTAAGTCACATCACTGGAAATGTGTAACGTCTTCATCTCTTTACAGATAATACGGTTTAGCTAGCTGTGAAACGTAACCCATACAGAATACGGTATTACATGACCTAACCTCAAAAACAAACACGGATCACAGTGATTACTTTGAAATATTTGCTTCAAAAAAACATACATCACATTTCCCAATGCTGTAACAGTTTAGATATTTTATGTAAAATTGGAAAGGTGGTCATTTTTGCATGACGTGAGTGATTTCCATGTCATAGTGTGGAGAAAGCGTTCAGGTGAAAACAGGTTCGTGTTTAAGGTTGAGTTAGAAACTCCACACGTGCAAATTCAGGTTTTCATCGCTTTACGCGGCAGATGCTTTCCAAAACAATGGCGCACAAAGTGAAAACCCGTGGCATAGACTGGCACCCACCCACAATGCACCGGACGAGACAGCTGCCGACCAAGCAGTGCGTACAGAATACAAAATGTTGTCCCACGTCTGACCGCATAGCCACAAATGAGTGAATTCAAATCGCATCGAGTGAAATGTGGAGAAATAGGTTAGCCACATATACGCAAAATCACACAAACCGAACCCGCATAAAGGGAGCAAAACCTGTACACGAGAGGCAGAATTACGCCCCATAAAACACATAATTCTTCACGTTTCCATTTTCATCATCATCATCATCCACAGTCAATCCACTGCTGGATGAAGGCTTCCTCAAGCTGCCACCAAACTCGGCTGCCGCTGTTATTATTCTTAAACGTCCATTTCCCATCATCGATCTCTTCCAGTAACCGGTACTGCCCAGACCCACTTACTTTTCTTAACTTTTTGATGCCATTAACCTGGGTGTGTTCTCTAATCCCTGTGCCCCTCTTGCTGTCTCTTCGCGTATCTGTAGATATCTTTTGTTGCACTCTGGTTGCTTTATTATACCTGAATGGACTGATAATTTATATTTACAGCCATGGTAAAGATAAGTGAAATCCACGAATGTTAAGCTATACTCAACAACATAGATCCACTCAATGTGTTAATTCTAGATTTGAAGCTTTCGTGACTGCAATGATTCATATTCTCAGGTTTTTTCGGTAAAGTCACGTAGGTAAAACATTAAAAGTAATGAAAGTAAAATAAAACAAAACAAAAATAAAAATAAAATTCACGACGTCGTGAATTTTATTTTTATTTTTGTTTTGTTTTATTTTACTTTCATTACTTTTAATGTTTTACCTACGTGACTTTACCGAAAAAACCTGAGAATATGAATACCACTCAATGTGGTAAATTATCTTGCAACAGCACTGACCACGAAACTAAAGCTGATAAAGTTATCTTGATTCAGGACTAAATTTCTCGTCAGCTCAAGACAAGTGGTCTTAATGGAGTTAAAAGTAAAAAAATAATACAAGAATTAGCAAATTAAGGTCCATCTGCCTGGGTTAAAGCAGTTGGGGTTTGCGACTTTGGGAAACACATCGGTATTCTGCAAGCCGCGTCCACCTGCTGCAACATGCAAGATCCAGAAGCACTGAGAGCCACGTCTCGTGTAACTGCGGCGCATTCGTAGTGGAGGTCACCGAAGATTTATGGACATAAAATGTTACAGCATTTACTCCCACGTTATTATAAAAAAAAAACACGCACACCAAGTTTAACAAGCGGAAACTCAATATGTTCTGCAAAATTGGCGGCGTGTCTTTGGGCAGAAGGGAGGCCAACTTTCCCAGCGACCGTAAATGAAAACACTAGAGGCAATGTTATTTTAAGGTTCTTAATAGATTTGAAGTGTACTCTATGTAATACAATGTGGACTTTGGACGTGAAGAAAGTGCCAAAACTATTTTTTATATTACAAAAACACATTATCTGGGATAATACCCAAACTTCAATAAGATAACTTACCCTAACATAACCTCCGCTAATCAGGTCATACACCTATTACACATGATGC
The DNA here is from genome assembly GCF_964198595.1 of Lampetra fluviatilis. Taxonomy (NCBI): domain Eukaryota; kingdom Metazoa; phylum Chordata; class Hyperoartia; order Petromyzontiformes; family Petromyzontidae; genus Lampetra; species Lampetra fluviatilis. Next base: position 5,402,329 of record NC_136285.1, read on the forward strand.
AGTCTAATTGTTGCCATCACTGGACATTATATGAAGGGGGCTTGAAGTGTATCCTGCCCTTATGTTGCTCCAACTTATTTTCAAAACTTGTTCCATAACAAAAGACCGTTTATTTATTTTTAACCACGACAGTACTTACGTAATCAGCGACAGCGCGTTAAGTCAATGCCTTAATGATAGAATGCTTGCGTGTGGTTCACATGACAGGCTTCTATGTTAGATTATCACCCATAGACTCCTAAATTACATCGACTTAGTAACAGACAGCAGTAGGGAGTGTGGGGAGGGGTAAATGTGTGACGGTACGATGGCACTCACGAGAAAGCCCCCAGCCCCGTTGGACTCGGAAAACGTTTGAAATCCGAAGAGTAAAATCAATTGATTTCAGTCTTTGATTGACGTAAACCACGTGGGAACACACACACACGACACCGCCACTGACAAGACTCTATCAATCACAAGCGGCTGTGAAATGTCTGCAGCTTATATGAGAAGCGATTTTGAAGAATGGATCTGTTTTTTTTTAATCGCTCGGCTTTCATGCCAAATGCGCACAACAATGTGCATCATCCACAATGGGTTCAAGGGTGAACATGCCTTTCTCGGAATTAAATTTGTCCGTAACCAACCAGATGGGGCTCTCCAGGGCTGAGTTCCAGAAAATATGCCCCCCCCCTTCCCAATCCTCCCAGCTGTCCATGGGGGGAGGGGGGAAGGGACAAATATTCCTGAAGAAATGAAGCCCTGGCAGCTGGCACCAATACTATATATCCTTCAAAGTGAAGGTCAAATCAACCACCCTATGTAACACGATCTCGCCCCATTCTCTAGAAATATATTTCTACGGTTATTTTGTTGTTGTTGTTTTCCCGTAGATGACAAGTTTCCTATAATAACAATTTCCGACAGCAAATAATTATTCTATTCGTAGGTGAGTTGTATTCACTGACATACAATCTAATGAGCAAATTATATTATAACTTAGGAGGTAGAGATGTATATGCCATCGCATGACATCACATACTCCGATAAAAACTAATTTTACCTGTGAATTGTGTGTGGGGGGGGGGGCTGCAATAGCCTAATCGTCACCAGTAGGGGGAGTGTGTACATGCAGAGCAAGCTGGTTTAAAACCACGTCTGTTATCGCTCTAGCTTTCCATTACAATCGCCACTGCACTTACGTGTCAGTGTACATACGCGCGTTATATGCTGCATTGAACTTAACTAGTACCGAATTACCATGTGAAAAAGGTGAGTTTAAGAAGAGGTGATTTTAAGAAGAATAAAATATGCCCAACATGTAAACACATTTACATACCCGAAAGTTTATACAATGAAAATAGGCATGTTTCCTTTTCAATATTAAGCTGTCTCAAAAGCAAACATCAACATTATTATTACATACTTCCAGCTATCAAAAACTGTGTCAAGAACCCATCGCGATAGCGTTTCGAGCAATATTATTTTTAAATTGTTCGCTGCTAAATTGAGAGATCGAATTTTAAAGTACTTTACAGATAATCCTACAAAGGAATATCTGCATTTCTAAAAACTATGTTTAAAATTGCTACACATCTCTTCAAATATCTATTGTTAAACACCAATCATTTTAGTAAAGTAATTGTTTTTGTTGTATCTTATACGTAAGCTTTCACGACCAATATGATTCGCTATTCGTTTCTGTTGGATTTGATCATCTAGGTATAACGTCATTTGTTTGTTTTACTATAAACCTCCACGTGAGACCTCAAATGTTGTTAACAGCCGACGATGCTCGATGCAATCTACAGCGAAACATCGGACCAAAAGTGTCAACACTTTGCTTTCTTTACAACATTCTTGCGGTTTGCTGAAAAAAAATAAAAATCTAATTACAAATTTTCCCACCACGTGACAACTTGATTTGATTGGAGCGGTGAAGTGGTGGAGGTTATACTGGTAGGAACCTCCTGGTTACACCAGCCCACAGGGGATTATTGTGTCCGTCGTGCAGGGAGGGGCTGGGTGGGGAGGGAGGGGCTAGGTGGGGAGGGGAGGGTGGGGAGGGGCTGGGTGGGGAGGGTGGGGAGGGTAGGGCTGGGTGGGAAGAGTGGGGCTGGGTGGGGAGGGGCTGGTCACCCCGTGGTGCCCTTATAAAACTCAACGTTTAACCTACTCACGCCGGCTTGCGCCCGCCCTCACAGTCGGGCATATTTGCGGAATACACCACGCCGCCGTTGACCCTGGCCATTGACCGAGCAACCCAACGTTCCTACCAGCTCCCTCCACAGGAATGTGTTAGTTAAGGAAAAAATACATTACACCTACACGATCTGACCCAAAGGAAAGTAGTTATTAATCAAACCAGTTTATAATACCTTTTTGCATAAAAAATACCATTACGGTATTAATTTATAGATGCCGAAAAATTTTCATGCATTCTTTTTATAGCGGTAATCTAGTTTTAAGCCGATTCCGTTTAACAAATATCAATCATTGACATAAACAATTAAGAATGCACTGTAGCCAAGATGTGACGGCTCCTAACATCATACATTTAATTATTATTGTTGTGAATTGAGCCGTGATTAATATGTATCATACATTTCAATTAAAGCTTATTACAAGTTTGCTTTGAAATTTGTTTGAATTTAATTAAGTCGAAAGCGTCAGGAAGTATATTAATATATAATTTTGCTCATTTACATTTAAACTAAATTATATGAACATGATCAGCATGCCGGAAAGGCAGTATAGCATATACCATGAATTTTACAGGGAAATGTCAAATTCCTTAGATATCAGTACACAAATATTGTATATGCACACCATATTGCCAGGACACCATATTTCTTACATACCAGATGACCTGTGTTCAAAGATGTTTGGAATAATAGAAGGTTGATATTTAATCCTGAGGGATGATCAAATAATCCCTTTGTAGATATGGATGGGGAAGGCCTTGATACAGCAGTGGATTGACAAAGCGTTCTAAATAACTATTATTATTTATAGCTGAAGGTACATTGTTATCCTTAAGAGGTTTTTGGGTTAAATCGATTAAATATAAATGTGTGGTTAAACTCGCTATCACCTGACACAGCAATTAGTAAGGTTTGTCATGTAAACAGAACATGTAAATTCGTTACTAGTACGGCACACTGATATGTTGTAGAGTAAACCCACAACTTTTACAACTCTGAGTACGACGTTTCGTCAGTAATTACAACTAGCATCATCAGGCGACAGCCAACTCTGGCTGTCAATTCTGGCTGTCGTCTGATGCTAGTTGTAATTATTGGCGAAACGTCGTACTCGAATTGTAAATGGTGTGGGTTTACTCTCCAACACACCGGTGTGCCATACGAGTAACGAATAGGCATGTTCTGTTTATGTGACAAACCTTACTAATTGGCTTTGTCGGGTGGTGGTGGCGGTTTTAACGACGCCTTCATATTTACACGATCTAACCCAAAACACACCTCTATTATGGATATTGGTCGCGAAAGCCTACGTGTTAAAAAGTTACATTATTATCAGACCACCACCAATGATCTGATTATACTGGAATCTTTGAAAGTAGTTAGTTATCCTATGGGGAGACTTGCTCTCAAAATGTAAATGTGCAACTCCCACTGCTGGCTCAGATTATTCTTGTTCGAGCAGGGATATGCGTCATCCTATGCCTACAAAAAGAATAACTACCAAAAACACATGACCCACCGCAGTTTGGTCCATAAGTCAGAGCTACACTATTGTACAGGAAGGGATCATTGGAAAGCACCTACAGTTTAGTTGTGCTTTGTATAACGTCACCTGCAATTACTTAAGAAACTGCGCGTAAAAAAATGTACACGTTATTAAACATGTACATTTTTGCTTTTTGAATCGAGTAAAAAAAGACATGTTCATACCATTGCATCTCTGCGCCTCTTCCGAAAACAACGCTGAAAGCAATGGCACTCTTGAGAGAAATATGCCGCGTGTAAATGCGCGCGGTGTTATTACTGCTGCGACTGTTAAATTATTCTCATTAACGGCGTTGTGACTCGTGGGAACCTGACTTGGCTACAGTGGCACTTGTGAAATAATAACGCCTGTTATTAATAACGCCTGTTATTATTTATTCACAACACATTTACACGATCGTAACTGCACTGTGCAGAGGTTTATATTATGTGAAATGTCTAATTGAAGTTGATAGGTTCATAAAGCTATTGAAAACCACGTCCTGCCTTGTGAGTAAAAAATGGCATGCTGAACATTGTTGGGAAGTCAAAGATAATATATGTTTTAATAAAACTGGAACCTCTTTTTAAATTTGTAATTTATAGGTGCTTTTGAAAAATGCACGCGTATTGAATTCTGCTCGCAGCAATTCAATTTGTGGTATTAAATGCATTGCGACCTTTAGCTTGTTATTTCTCTTTGTCTTGGCATTGTTACAAGTGAGATACGTCACGCGTAACCATCTCCTCGGCTGATTGAATGCTGTTGCACTGCAATACCACAGCAACGATAGGGGATGAAGCATTTACTTCTGCAGTGCGATTGGTCAGGCTGTTCTGCGTGAGCATATATAGACGCAGACCTTGGGCTAAACCAACTTAAACATGGGTGAATCGCACAAAACTAATTTAAGCAACTAATTGCATATAATCGTAAAGGTGTCAATACGGTCCATAACCAAATATTTTTTTATGTAGCATTCAAAAGGTGGACATTTTTTTAACCTTCATGTATGCTTCATTTCACGGGGCTTCCTTTAAAATAAGCATCCTGATTTATCCAATCAACTTATGTGACAGCGATTAATAAATGTATTGTAAAAAATGTGACAATTATTGGTGTTTAACAAACGTCTGTGCATGATGCGTCCTATATTTGATAGTTTTTGAAAAAGAGTTGCTGCTTTAGTATATAATTCGGTACTACATTGTGCTATGTGGAATGCATCTGAATTACGAATTGATTTCATTGCTAAACTTTTATAATCAGTAATTATACATTTTTTATTAAAAATTTTGTTCAACATCTTTAACATGTATTATATTAATGTTATTTTATATAATAAACAAAACATCCCTTTCATTCCCACAAGCAAGCAAGCAAGCTATTTTTTAAAATATATAATTCCAGTGTGGAATCATAACACGTAGCATCCTTGCTAATAACATTAACTATCCAGGCAGATGAAGCAGTACAAATGATACATTCTAATCGCAAATACAAGTGACTGCCGAGTCCATGAAAAAATAAAAGTAACAATAATTCGAAAGAGCTTTCGCAACTGTTAAAGCGGCCTGCCACAAACCATTGAGACTTCCACTGGCATCCCACCACTCACAACACAGCGCACGCGCAAACGAGACCTCACACAGCTCTCTCGTGCCAGGCAGCAGCAGCTCAATGAAGAGGTCCATTAAAACAAAAATATTACCTAAAAAATATTACCTAAAGTGAACGCGCGTGCGCACACACACGCACGCACGCGCGCTCATGCAAGCACGCACACGCACGCGCAGGTGCATACAAGCACGGGTGCAAGTGGAACGTTATTCGTTACCACCGCAAGACGTAATCAGAGTTTTCCGCTTGAAATCAGATGAGTACTGTATATGTCATCAGGCATGACTGTAATGTACGTCGGCGTGTAATCTGATTACATGTAATGACATTTGAAGGTGACGACGACATCAGCTCATTCCCCAGTTTTGATAGCTGTAGCGCCCTCCATGGAACTGTGAAATTTCTTCCAATGCCTTAAGCGTGCCATTTTATTGGTTAGTCTGTTAATATTTGTATTTAGCACTGCCCACAAATTTCCGCCGGATACACATCCAGGGTTAAGGGTGGGTGGGATATCTCACGTCAGCACGACGCTCGAACTCAGCCAGCAAAACTTTTTTTTCAAATACAGTATGATACTATGATTATTACTATTAGAAATTATTATTCATGATTAAGGGTAAATTAGTTCCTTTGGGCAAGCGTTTCCAATCGTGGGGAGTGGGTGTGGGACATGGCCTCATCTCCGAGGGGCTTTAGATTAAATATTCCAAACCCCTTCATTGCGAGCGGGGGACGAATTTCAGCACTGAGAGACACTTCTTGTGAAGACTCCAGCAGCCATAGCACGACCATCCCAACCTGTCCACAATCATCGTAGCCCAACCTCGGTTAACTAGGCTTTTTTCAATGTACATCACTGACGACAACGGTGCTGGGTCGGGGCTCTAGTTGGGGCAGGCAAAAGTCCGCTTAGGAATTTTCAGTCTCAAGTGACACACAGCAAGGCGGCTTCAACGATAATAAAAATGCACAGGCCACCTGTGACGATGCAACTTTGCGGGACACACGCCAGAATGGTTCACCCCTTAAACTGCACGAGCTGCAGGTTGAGAAAGTGTCGTCGTCGTCGTCACATTACAGATGCTCTTTGAGCAAGTCACACGCATTAACAAAAAAAACCCACGGTGGATTACGTAGCCTCCTCAACCTGGAGCCATGAGCCACGCGATGGTGATGAGCGACGTCACTCGAATAGCCAAAACCATCGCAAGCGGTGGGTCACAGTCACCAACTAACAACAGCCGGACAGACAACAGGGTGGTGGTGGTGGGGTGCCGCCACTGCCTTAGGCCAGGTGGTTGTTGGGAGTCGCTGGGGCAGCTGCTGTGGGCCCATTGAGGGGGTTGAGCGGGTTGATGGGCGAGGTGGTGGTGGAGCTCTCCTCGCCGTCGGGGCCGGGCTCGGCGCGATCCTTGCGGTCGGTGTACTGGCCGATGAAGGAGCCGTCCTCGTTGAATTGCCCCTCGCCGCCCTCTCCGTATTCCACCAGGCTGTCGGCGCTACCACCTCGGCGAACCGAGCCGTTTGGGGATGGGCGCCCGCCCTTGCCGCCGCCACCGTCTGGAACTTTCTCGTCCTCACTGTGGAGGTGAGTGGAGCCATGGCGAGGGTGGGTGGGGGTTGGTGGGTAAGGGGAGGATGGGTGGCATGGATGCACGGATGGTCACGCATGCACACACGCACGGGGCGAAGGTGCAGATGGGTGTAGATGCGTGAACGTGCACGCGCGCTCGTACGCACGAAGCAACGGTACGCTCTCGTATACGCACGCACGTACACGCAGAGACGTGAACTCACATATGGACTCGCACACGCGCACATACGCAAAGGCACAAACTCGCACGTGCTTGCACACACGTGTACATACACGCAAAGACACGAACCCATACACACGTGGACAGACCAGAACAACGTACATGCACAAACTCATACACACCTGGACACTCGCACACATACGCAGCACATACAGGCAAATGGATAAACTCATACACACATGGACATCCAAAGACAAACACACTCGCACGTGTGCACACAGGCGCAGGCAGGGGTGAACACACACACACACACACAAACACGTTTTCACCCAGACAGACCATCGGGCAGTGTTACTCGCGTCGTACACATATAACTAAGACAATCGGGCATGACGTATACACAACGGACAATGAGAGCATGCTCCTAAGACTACCGCACGAACACCACGATGATGACACATCAAAACACAAAGATACGAGGACGAACGCATAAAACAAGAGCGCGCAGCGATATTGTGTTTCAATGTATCACTGTACAATTTTTAAGAATCGGTTATTTTGTATTATTATTAGGCTTGTTGAGGCTCACCGAGTCTCAATACTCTTTTTCAATGAGGGTCCTGTCAACGTTTTTTCAGTAGGGGGCGATGTTGCTGCTGCTATGCCTGATGCCAAGCGAGTAATGTTTCAGCATTTTGGATTATTTCGCCAATAAACAGCTACGTTGCGTTGTTTTTTGTTCAGCTGTTGGAGGAAACCCATGCGGAAACATTTTGACAGAATGCAATCAAAGAGAGCGTTTCTCAACATCGCCATCATCATCATCATCATCTATGAGCTCTCATCAGCTGCTCTTGTTGTTATGCGAGCGACGTGGCCAATTGCACGATCTACCCACTATGACAAACAATACTGGCACAGCACCGACAACGATAGCACACACAGCACTGCTGGACTGAGGGTTTGCGCACACGCAAGTCTGGCTTTCTGTGACCTACCTTCCCAGCGACCTATGCACGTGAGAGAGATGTGCACGGGGACAGCCAAAGAAAGAGCATTAGGCTGGTTAAAAGTTGAACAGAGTGCAACGTAGAAAGCAAGCAAAGCGCAGGTAGCAAGATCCAAGCACTTTCATGGTTAATAGAAACGGAAAATGAAATGTATCAGTCGCTGATAAATATAATAAAAAAACGTGTTCTATTAAGTTTAATTAATCTGCAAATGAAAATCTTGAAATTAAAACGGAAACAAATTTCGATCAATATGACCGTGCTTTGTTTTTAAAAATCATTGTCCTTATTTTTTCCGTTATAAATGCAGGAAAGCTTCACTGAGCTTCACGGTTGCTTTTCAAGAGGTCCTTGCTCAGCATTATGGGTACATTTCTTACGAACAATGTTTGAAAGGAAGCCGGCGTGGCTGCCGAAAACTCACACATGCACACGCAAGAGGATAACTCAATTGCATAATGCGCAATAAGGGGATGACAATGATCACGAATATGATGAAGAAGTGCATGTTTGTTTGTACATTTTCACGTGTATACTTGAGCATGTACGGGTGTGTGTGTACATGTGTTTGTGGTGCCGTGCCGTGGATAGTCCACCGCGCTATGAACCCGGCGATTCCACTATAGGTAAGATTTTTAGGGCCCGTGAAGCTGCTTAGAATGGACTTCTTGATTGAGCTGCTGCTTGTCACGAGAGAGCTGTGTGAGGTCTCGTTTGCGCGTGCGCTGTGTTGTGAGTGGTGGGATGCCAATGGAAGTCTCAACGGGTTGCGGCAGGCCACTTAAACAGTTGCGGAAGCTCTTTTCAAACAGGTTCTGGACCTTCCCTAGATCGACTCAGCCTTCAGTGAGTACCTGGTGCGCTGTATAAACATAGCCAATAAGGAGACAAAGGCGGCCGGGCATGGTGTTGGCCACCCACCCACTAGTGTGCAGTGCTGGCCTACACAGGTGTCCAAAAGCAGCACATGCCACCCTAGTCTGTTGAAGGTTATTCAGGGGCTATGTGCGTGAACGTGTAAACTTTAGAATGTAGGCGTGAGTGTGTCAGTGAGTGCATTCACACCTGTACGTGTCTTCCTTCATCGGCTGCGCTTCGGGATCAGGATGAGCATCCTCCTTCTCTTTAACTGAGAAATAAACCAACAAAATGAAGCATTAATGATCATCTGAAGCCCCTTGGGAATCCTCTCCACGCCATGCCCTATACTTCACCACGCTGAAGGCGACACTCGTCACCGATGTTAGCTATGGCCGGGGAATCGAGCTCAGGTACCTAACCAATTTTGCCACTGCTTCCCCCCGCCCCCACAAACATACAAATAACAATACCACAATTGATGTATTCCTATAACTAGCGATCACTCTATTATCATGAAAATGATGACGGGGTGGAGCGGTGACGCAGTGGTCAGCACACTGCGACAGGAACACGGCAATATTTTTCCGACCATGGCCTAACCACCAGCAGCGAGTGATATCTTCAGCAGGCCACACTGACCCACATGGTGGTGGTGGTGTACAGTCAATGAATCGTGAACGACATGATAGGGCGGGCGGTCCTTCATCCAGCAGTGGATTGACAAAGGGGATGTGATAGGATGTCGGTGGTTTAGATGGTGTACATCAGCGGTTTCCAACCTCTAAATATTTCTTGGACCACCGTATGCTAATAGTTATTTGAAATTGTACATTTCCTTGGGGAGGATGTTATTATTATTTTTCTTTTCCGCAGGCCCTTGTAGTAGCATCGCGCACCGCCAGGGGCCTGCGGATCACAGGTTGCGAACCGCTGGTGTACGTACGTACGATGAATTTCTTTCCTACCGTACGTAGCCAACCGTGCCAATCGGCGGTGCGGGGGAAGGACAACAAACCAAACCCAAAAAAGCAGTTCAAAAAAAATTTGTTTTCAATATAGAGTCCATAGCTCCAGTGGCTTTCTAATATCGGAAGAGCATTCCAGATGGCCACATAAGCGCATCTGAAAGTGAGCGATGCAGCGACCATCTTTTTTCAAATGCTTGCCAAAAGTCACTGCGAGGATGACCGGAGTTTGTGCGATGGTTTATGCTCCTTGACGAGATCAGCAAGGTATTGTGGTTCATTTGTGACATGCACTTTGTGTGTAAGGAGTGCGACCTCATAATTATAATAATGACGGCGATGTGGAAACTCTTACCGGGATACTTCCCTCCCCGGTTGCGTCGTACGAAACAGATGATGAGGATGATGAGCACGAGCAGGACAATAGCGCACATGAGCCCGATGAACCAGCCCTGCGTGGGTATGTTCACTTGCTGGCTGGGTTCAGCTGTCAAAGACAACCACACAAGACATGAGCACAGAGCGATATAAAGACAAAGATCCCCCATAGAGCCTTAACAGACTGCTGGGGAAAGTCCTGTTAGCGAGCACCTACGAAGGCGAAAAGACACACACGGGGGGTATGTGGCCATCACCATGCCTGGCTGCCTTTGTCTCCCTAGTGACGATGTTATTGATTATCACCTTCAAACCTCATATATGGTAGACTTGAACTCTGATGCGATTTTGGGTTGTACGTTTTTGCTCCACGTTCTGGGAACATCTTCAGGTACTGAATGTAGGCTCCCACCACGTGCCGTGAAACGTCACACAATGTGTTCAACAACACGTGGTATAAATCCTAACATTAAGCTTAATAATGTTGTTATCGAACAACCAATCAGAGAGCTATATAATACAATCATGAAAAACCTACAGAGTATGATTCATTTAATTAAGACAAATCGGACCAAATTAACTATTAACATTTCCTGATAACAGAAAATATATAAGTAATATTTTGAGCAATGACCTGTCTTCAAAAGAGAGATCAGCAAGATATATATTTTTTTAAATCCCCCAAATGTATAAAAATTGTGCTTTCGACATCATTCGGAAGGCAGAGGCAGATCAGCACCCCGTGTTCGAGAATATTCTGCAGAAACTGATACCACAGAACTACTTCTAAGATCACTGAAAGTAACCTCTTAGATACGCTATGGATGCTATACATTCCCACATTCCCTGCTGTAGGGATGTTTGTAAAGTGGCAATTAAACATAAATGTAATATTACATTTTTGAAGAGTGGGATTTTGCCCAAATTATGTTTCATTTTTGTTGTCACCAAATGATTGGTGAATGAGTTGATACCATCAAATTGTTCTACTCAAAAATCTATTAACTTTTTTTATTTTAGCAAGTAAGGCCCACTGAGCTGTATAGCTCTTTTTCAGAAGCGACCTAGCCACAAATGATAGCTCACTTAAGTAGCTTATCAAGTGTAAATTTAAAGCAGCCAAATAATCTAAACGCATGTTGATTCTAAATGTGGAGACAAAAACGGGAGGACCCGGAGAAAAATTCAAGCAACCACGAAGAGAACATGCAAATTCAAAATATACAGGTGCCAGGGTCGGGATCAACCCCACGACCTCCACACTAGTCGAGGGAGATGACATCTCACCACTGTAGCACCTGGTTTCATAGCGGGTGGCTTACACCTACACCCCAAGTCAGGCTCTCAGCAGTGCTGGCGAAGTGCTCAAACTCACGTCAGCTGCCCACATCTGAGGGAGTTTAAATTTGTAATTTAACAGTGTACAAGGGTCCTTCGAGATGTACGTAGGCAACCGTGCTATTTGTTCAGTGATTCATATAAACATCTCGTGCAACTTCATGAAATAATAATATATGAGTGTGAAAAGACGTACACTTTTCAGCGAGGGTTAGTTGTATATGAATAAAAATTAAACTTCGGCATTATTTAATTAGCCAAGAAATTATGAAGTAAGTTGCATTGAAGTAATTTATTTAACAGGATTTTTGTTTAAAATCTCGTCGTAAAATAACAATTCAAGATATATCTTCTTGGTTCTTTCGGTAAAGTCACGTAGAAGGGAAATAATAAAAATAAAACATAATAAAATAATGTGAGAATTTTATTTTATTATGTTTTATTTTTATTATTGTATTCTTTCCCTTCTACGTGACTTTACCGAAAGAATCAAGAAGATGAATCCCTGCAGTCACGAAAGCTTTACATCGAAATTCTATATATAATTTCAGATGTATTTTTTTTCGAGTAGAACCAACTGGGATTGCAAAACAAGATGGCAAATGGCAACCGTGTTCTATCAGCAGCTTGGCTTTCACCAACAGAGGGCAGTAGCACACAGACATTTACACGATCCACAGGCACAAAGGGAGGCACCTCACCAATTACGAACCGCCACAGTGCTGCAGTTGCAGGAATGTAATGGCAAAAATATAAACCAAGGTGCTTGCTTTACAATATTATACTTATATAAAACTGCTCTTTGATTTCAAATAAATGCACACGCAAACATACATTACCTCTGTGGATAGACAACCATTTTGGTGACTCCATGAAGCAAATAACAATGGTGGTAACAGCATACATGTACCTATTTGAGCAATGACCTTTACACCATCATGATCATTATTGGTCACCAGCCACTGTTGTAAATTGTACGTTCCTATGGCCCGATCCAGTCTTTTGAGTGGACAAACACTGCATAACTGTATCACCGAGTGGTACTACTGCACCAGATTGTGTTGATATTACGAAGCACAGATAGATGATGGGCTGGTCAGAATCAGTACAGTCCTGTACGTATGTATAATTTTGATATGGTTTTGATGGTCCATGGGATATTGAAACGTGATGATCAAAAAGTCAGCATAAGGGTGTTATAACAAGCAGACCAAGTGTTTCTCTGCTCAAACCAACATTCTTCTTCAGTGGCAGTCCTGAGCAAGTGAGGAAAATTCCACACTCTTATGAAAAAAATGTCAGTGTCGACATCAAATTACCATATTGAGATTCTCACAAAGTGATAACCTAATTTATAAATACTAAAGGGATGGTAATCACAATGGCGATGATTATGAAGGAAATAAATATGTGGGTTAAGACGAAAACATTTTAAAATAAAAACCCAACGCATTTGTCAATAACCCCGTGGCCTTAATAAACAAAAAATAGCCGACATTTTAGCCAATGGCCCTGCTTCATAGCACATAAATGAAGAAAACCATTCCCCCGAAACGTTGCCTATTATGATTTTTTTTTTCTTTTAAGGCCGCGCACTGTTATTGATGAATATGTTGAGCTTTTATGTTATTTGTGCCCGTGCATAATCACTACCAACGCAGCAGCGTCACCAAAATCGTCCACTTTCAAACCGCGGTTCATCCTCAATTCCACTCTCACACGTATAAACATGCAAAAGGGGCAGCGAAATTCATTTTGAGAGAAAACGACTCAAACCTCTGCTTTGGACGAACAAAAGTACGGAAACGACGACATTGTTGTGCGGTGCATTTTGTCTTTTGCGTGAAACATTCGAACAGCCTGACCGCGGGCGCTCTCACCTCGGGCCTCAAAGACCACGGCCTCGCTGAAGCTAACGCTGGCCTGCAACGCCGACGCCAAGCGCATTTTGTAGGTCGTGCCGGCCTCTAGGCCCTGCACCACAATGTAACTCTGCGACGTGTTAACGGAAGGGGTGCGCAGACTCTTCTCCCAGCCCTCGACACCTCGGGGAGGACGGCGGAGTCACGGGGTTGTGAGCACAGGGGGCAAGGCACGGGTACGCGGAGGGGATCGCGCGCGCACACGGCCATGCACAGAAGCCACGCATGGGAATGCACGCGCAGGAAACGCACGCACCATGCGCGGGGACGTGTGCGTACACATATTAAATCCACGCACACACACGCACACGCACATTCGCCCCAAAACAAGGATTCAAATAATAACGCACGGACACAGATTTTTCCGCACAGACACACGGGCAAAGATGCGCGCAGGCATTCACAATAATGCACGCGCAGGTGTCCGAGGGAGTGCGTGCAGTCATGCGCACGGATTTGTGTGTACGTACACGCAGGAATACACCCCACAGGCATGCACGTAAAATCACGCACAGGGATGCATGCATGCAAATTCACGTATGAAAACACGCGTCAGTGCACACACGGGGACAAATGCACATACGTGTATTGGTACGTGCAATTTAAGAATCGTTATGCAAGGGCACAAGGGTGCGGTGTACCCATATGTGCGAACACATGTAGGTGTATAACGCACACATACGCACACACACACAGACACACGCGCAGGTATGGTGGACGTACCCATAGACACACGGACACGCACACACAGAGGGGTGTGGACGGGGCAGAGGAAGGCAAAAGAGAGAAAGTGAACAGAGCAGAGTTAAAGTGAATGCACGGCAAACATTTCATCGTCACGTTAATAATGTTCAAGAGGCAACTGAAACAGCAAAGTAGGAAAATGAAAATATGACAGGGAAAAACGCACGTAAGGGTCGTACGCAATGCCACGTGACATTTTCAAAACTACACGTGATTTGTTACTCATGCAATGCAAATTAACGTAGGTCTGAACAGATTAGGGTATAGTGTGCTTTCCCAGATTATATAGCTTCTTAACAGAACGGTATGTTTCATATTAACTCTATTCAGTGTGCATGCATGCACGTGTGTGTGTATGCATGTTCCAAAGAAATATCCTACATATTGCAGCATTACCTAGTGAACCCTATGTCAGAGTGCACAATAAGCATTGTTTTAGAGGTCAGAGCCAGTTTCCATCGAGTCAGCAGTTCTATTCTAATTACTTTCTCCAATAATTTCTGCAGCCAATTAACAAAGTGTTCTGCCTTGCAGCTTACATCAGAGGGTAGGAAAAAATCCGTCTGATGTCAGCTGAAATCTCGTACCACTGTGTGATGGCATCATAGCTTCAATCCCAAAAATCTAATAAATCTCATGAGGGTGACTATAATTCGTCAGAACAGACTTCCACAGTCCCCCTTGTAAAGGGATAACGAATCTCACTAAGCTCTGACCTGGTGAAATAAAGAACACAATTGGAACAATCATACAGATTACTGGATTCACACTATCACTATATATTAAAAACTAAAGTTATGATTATTTATGTCCCTCTAAAACAGTTTGTTTTCTTTGGTTGAAAAACAAGAAATTTGTTTGAAATCAGCAGAAATGTTGGCCACGTAGGAGCAACATATGAATGAGGTCAAGTATCGTATTTTAGAGATTGATTTAAACCAAGTTTAATTATGTAATTGTCATTTCCACTGAGGTAAAGAGGAGGATAAGATATATCATTCTGCTATGCAGTTTAGTTAGAAATACTTTACAACAATATGTTTATTAAAACGGCCCTGTAACCGAAGAAAATAATTAGCTAAAGTGTCCAGCAATGGGAGTTCTCCGCTGTCAAGGGCCACTTCCCTTTAACATAAACCAATTTCTACAAATAAAATGTGATGTGTCTCTTTCTGCCCCGGCGAGCAAAGGTAATCCTGAACCAGTGGTGGAAATTCTCCATTCCTTATCTAATGCCAGGGACCACTCACTTTAAGCTTCTCACAAAGACATATTTATGTATATGTCACTAGGGGGGTGATGGGCTGAAGTGACAAGCCCTGACTGGGATGCGCACACACACACACACTGCTTAGGAGGCAGCGTTTATTAACGATGAACGTGCCGTCGAAGTTTTAGCCTGCGCCTCTCGAACCCCGTTGCACTGTCGGGGAGTTGACCTGTGGTGACGGTGTGATGCTCGGCTATCGGCGTATATAAAGGTGTGTGTGGCATTAGCGCCGGTGCTTACTGTTGTTAAGCATGTACTCGATATAAAACACCGTGCCGGCACGGAACGCTGCCGGCATCCAGCTCACGTTAGCAAACTCCTCTCCGGCCACCGACACAATCTGGGCTGCTGGTGGCAAGGCACACGCGAGCACGTATACAAAACTCAACGAGATACATACACACACACACACCACAACGATATGCACATGTGTACACGGCACCAAAGAAAGGGATCCGCCGTTTTGAGTTACTGGTTGTAAATGTCGTCCGCGAGCACATATTAATGCCAGCACGGTGCATGATGGGGAGAGAGTATGGCAAGCACCGTGCCTGCTGGCCTTTGTATCTCTGGTGCTGATTTTTTATGCACCATAGCAGGTACTGACTTAAGATTGAGTCGACCTCAGAGGATGTCCACAACAGGTTTAGATACCACATCACTACTGAAGTTGTGCAATTGCTGGCAATCCAATATAGGTCATTGGATAGTGGCGTCCATTCAGGCTGGCAAGGCATTCGTGGGAGTGGTGCGGCTAGAATCAGGCCTGCCTGCTTTTGCCTCCCCAGCGCTGATGTATGCACACTGCACCAAATCATAAATTGCACACTCCACCCGAGTAAGCATTGATAACAGAGTGTAAGGGTTAGTGCTGTCTGTGAGCAACCACTAATATATTACGACGAAGATCCCCAGTGTAGCCTTCAACAGACCGTTTGGGAAATGCTGTTAGCAAGCACATATTAAGGCTAGCATGGCACACGAATGGGTTGGTGGCCAACACCACACCTGGCTGCCTCTGTCTCTCAAGTGCTGCTGTTTGCCTACTGCACCAGGGACTCATTTAAGACTGAGCTGACCCTGGGGGAGGCTTAGGAGTAATACAATCGTCACAATGTTGGCCGTGAATGGGTATCGAACTCGGGTCACCGGGTTCATAGTGCAGTATGCTGACCGCCACACTACCACTCCGCACTACAACTATGCACACACACACACTGACACGCATAGAGACACACACACACGTACTCACAACACACACCAGTTGCAAAAGATAGGCAAATGTGCTGTGTGAGCACTTACTAATTAACTTCTACTGAGTAGGTAGTAACGGTTGTGCTACATGGCCCTGCGGTATTTTTTGGGATTGGACCTCGTGTTGTTGAGCACGATGTCTGATGCTTCCAGGAAGTGGAGAGAAGCGTCAGATGCAATAACGAACAGCACGCGGTGTGACCCATAAACGCATCGGAGAGTGACACCTATTAATCTGTTGATACACAAACAGATGGATCGGCACATACAAGTGCCCACAAATATATCCGTCCGGGTGCATCAACATCCTAAAGCCAAAGGCAAAATCAATGCAGAGATCGATTGGAGGAAAATGATCCGCTCGTTGGTGGCTGAGTAGCCTGGTGTTTAGCACAGTCAACACTTATCCACTTTGCATGGAGTCAATTGTTCAGTTCCTACAGATGCCTGGTAATTTCTGTACCCCATTAACTGCCAATTTGACATTCAAGGCACTGCGAGATCATCATTTTGCGAGAGTATGCCACTACTTGTGTTTCACTGTCGCAGCACGCAGGTCGATTGGCATGCTCCAATGCTCCATCTCTGTGTGATCCACTAACCATACTGCTAAGGCACCAGTGTTGGTATGCGCGCCACAACACCTGGCCACCACGATAGATTGAGCGGCACAACCAATAAATCAGTGGTGGAAATGCCACATTCCTATGACGAGAGCCACAGATTCCACATGTAAAGTTATCTGCATGCATAAGCCATGTGGTGGAGCTTGTAAGACTCTGTAGAGAAAGTACATTTCTGGCACGCCACAAATGGGAGCAGATTGGCCCATCGGATGTCCACTTTTGACCTGTCAGAGCGGTATCTATTTTATTGACCCCAAAGGGATTATAGGGTTGAGTCGTCCCCCAACTGGGATTTAGCTTGGGTCGTTCTAATTGTGAGCCAAGTGCTCCAAACAGAGCGAGACCAGACAGGGCATTGAATATTTCATGCACAGCGCGACGGGACTTTCATCCGAAGCCATTCTTTACGCAAGGCTTCTGCTGCAAGGCTGGCAAGACAAGAAAGGGCACCGATCGGCAATATGAAGCCACCCGGTGGCAGGTGAAGGCAATCAGGGAATGCTTCATGGAGGTAATGATAAGTTATAAACCTTAACTTGGATGTGATGAAAGAGCTGTTGGGAGTGTTACACTATAGCCCAGACCATCGTGGTTGGGGTATGCAAAACACGTGCATCATGTGCAGGCACTTCATACACATGGGCATCGGGCACGTATACACAACGTACAGTACACACAACACGCAACTTCAAGCGTAGGTAAGGCAAAGGTTAACTTTAAAGATGAACATGGCAATTGATGTTAGCGATTACCGGTTAAGGATGGGATGTAAATTTATGGTAGGGTGAGGCAAAGCATTAGTCATACCCGGCCACATTTATCTCTCTAAGATTAATTTTCATTATCATACTACACCAGGGGCAGAGCAACAGGACATGCTCAGATACCAAATCACCACTGTAGCTGCTAGGACTGCAGTGCAGTGTGGTAAACACTATACCACCCCTTCCTCATAATTATATTCATGAACAGACACACAAACACACGTGCACGCAACAAGATTAAGAGGTCATCACTGTCCATGCCGATAATACCAACACACCTCACTATCACCGCCTTCCTTCAGCTGGGTCCCACAGCTGTTGCAAGGTCACCCGATCTCCAAGGACTGTGGTCCACAGCTTTCCCACTATCTGGCTCTGTAGGTCCTGCCCCTTGGTCATCGATCTCTGTAATCCACTCCAGTGCCTCTCTTGGTAACCTATCCCCTCCATCCAGCACATGTGCCCCACCGATTGCAATGCGACACGGTGGAGAGATATTAACTACCTCGCCTGGTGTACAGTATACAGGAGGTCGTGGGTTCAATACCAACCCTGACGCCTGTCTGGAAATTTGGAGTTTGCATGTTCTCCACATGGTCGCGTTGATTTTTCTCCGGGACCTCCGGTGTTTTCCTCCACATTTATAAACATCCATAAAGATGACTTGACTGCTATAAATTTTCCACATGGTAAGCCACTTTGTTGAGCCATCGTTTGTGGTAAGGTCGCTTCTGAAAAATAGTTCTATAGCTCAGTGGGCCTTACCTGGAATAAAAAAAAACGCTTTAGTTTTAGTTTATTGCGTTCCTCTGCAATGCCAAACACGTTGGTAAATATAAATACAACCGGGGAAAAAAACGTTGTCGAAACAGCGTTGCATTTTCTTTGTTCAAACACTGCACCGGTCCTGGGCTTTTCATTTCGAGCACAATCAGCTGGGCCGATCTCCGGGGGTAAAACCCCTACGTGGAACAATAATGTCAGACCCAGCGATGCGTGGCAATGTTTCCAGAAAATATGTCATTGCGAAGTTATTAGGAGTTTTGGAACGAAATCAATATGGGCATAACGGGGCTTAGGTTTACTTCTTTGAAAAAAAAAAGACAAGAAGCACGGGTTGCTACAAAATTGGCTGTGGCCCAGTTTAATCAATATTGATAGATTATGATGCCATATCCTGACACATAGAGCCAGTGGTAATACATAGTTTCATGGAGGCAAATCACACTGTTGTTATTTTAGTCTGTATTGTGGATTGGACTAAATTGGGTTGTTCTCCCAGATGGGTACCCATCATTGACTGATCTTTTGACCTTTTGTTCGTCTGTTGCGCTGACAAGAGACTCCTGTGTGTGTGTCTTATGTTCCACACTCAAGAGAGCACTGGACAGTGTTCCTCTCCCCATGGATGCTCTGAGCCAGTGGTAGAAATTCCACATTCCTCTGACAGAGTTAGCTTCTCCATAGGACAACCACTGGTCACTTCCCATAAAGTGGAATTTATTTTATTATACCCAGAGGACGATTGGTTGAGTCAACTCCATACAGGGATTTGAACTTGTGACCTTGTGGATTGTCAGTCAAGCAAGGTAATTATAGTGCCACCAAGCCAAATTTAATCTCAGGATCTCAAATGTGCAGGCTCAATGCTCTATAAAAATTTTATTAACAATTTTTTCTTTTACCTACTGTGCTATCTAGCTCTTTTTCCTAAGCGACTGGCCACAAATGATAGCTAAACGAAGAGGCTTATCACATGGACATTTATAACAGCCAAATACTATAAACGCATGATTATTTTAAATGTAGAGGGAAAAACCTGAAAACCCGGAGAAAAATCCACACAACCAAAGCGGAGAACATGAAAACTCCAAATATACAGGTTGGGATCGGACCTACGACCTCCTGTATACCAGCAAAGGTAGTTAACATCTCGCCACCATGGAGCCCTGACACAGGTATCAGCATTGGCCACCTTTGCAAGAAGCAGCCACAGCTGAGAGCAAAAGTACATTTGACAAAAAACCGTTACAACATACACTGTCAAATAATTGAGAAAAAAAAAATGTGGGGTGGCTCAACCACTGTGAAAACCATGTCACCTTGTGCTGCACTACAAACAGCAGCTGCTAGACAGACAGTTTTAGAGCAAAGGCACATTGCAGGCTAGAAGTGAAACAATCCTGAAAAGTTTTCCTGAATTTCCGAAAGGCTTCCATCCTGCGCAAAGCAGGTGTCGGTGGAAGGGTCATTAGGTAGTGAGGAGAGGTTTGTAAAGTGATACGATGTAGAAACACAAGTAGGGGCTGACATTCTCACGCCATGTCATTACGTGCCGTAAGGATATATCCTACAGAGTGTGGAGTTTAAGTCTGACGAAACGAATGTAGATTTTTGAAATGTTTGTACCACTTTAAACGGATGGGTCTGTGCAAATGATTTATCGCTATGAAAAGTATATACGCCTGCTTAAGCACGTGGGGTGGGCCACTCATCTTTGTTAGTGGCCCTGAACAAGTTGGTGGAGATGTTGCATTCCCATGGCAGGGTCAAACTTCTCGACGCAAAACTATCGTTGATTCCCCCATAAAAGCGGTGCTTATTTTACCAATCCAATAAGAATGACGGGTAGTTGACTGCTGGCAGTGAGTTGCAAACTCTGACCACACAGCCACCAAGCAAGGTATGTTTATATAAGGTGAAGGTGCGGCGCTGAAATCGCTTGCTCACTCCAGTGCAGGCGGATGTGTCTCCGCTACAGGGAGCTCAATAGAGCCCCACCAGAGGGTATTTGGCCTACTCTGTCACACTGGCCAGATGTGTTGGAAGAGCTGGGGGGTACCCACACTTTACCCCACCACACTCGACCTGCCCCATCGAAGAGCCGCGGCACACCCATTTATCCTGCAGGGTGGACAGAGTGGGATTCAGGAAATGTGCCCCATCGATTCACTTCCACACGGGGAGTTTGAATCAAAGTCGTGACCAGTCCAATGTGTGAACCATCACAACATGGCAGCATCTACCATGTATGTAATCCTATGTATTACTAAGGCATGTTATCGCACAATATTAATGCTTCTATTCTTAATGAAAGTGCAAACTTTTATGCTTAAGTCAGGAGTGAAGTGCACGCACAACCACATTTTCGACACGTGTGCATTTTTTTTCACACGCACACACACACACTTTTGATTATGTCCTCATGCT
This sequence comes from Lampetra fluviatilis, assembly GCF_964198595.1. Taxonomy (NCBI): domain Eukaryota; kingdom Metazoa; phylum Chordata; class Hyperoartia; order Petromyzontiformes; family Petromyzontidae; genus Lampetra; species Lampetra fluviatilis. Next base: position 5,423,759 of record NC_136285.1, read on the forward strand.
GGATTCCATCGGATATCTCATAAGTCAGCGAATATGACACTTGTGTGACCATTTCAGATCTGGTCTCCAATGTTGCAGCCAAGCGGAGGTTGGCACGGATTGTTTCTTTGGAATTTCCTCATGGCGCGTTCCTAACGCTTCCTAAATCATCTTCTTCTCCTGACCCATCTCAGTGCTGAACTCATTTTGTATTGTACAGTCACACACACGCTGGGAGACTATGGCAGGGCTGTCTCGTGTGATACTTTTAAGTAGGCATCTGACAGAATGCTTCCGTACAGTCGTTGACTCAGAAACAACATGAATATTACATACCCATCCGTCTAACATTACAGTGCTAAAACTTTCTTTTTATTTTTTATTGTCGGCCAGTGGTTTCATTTGTTCTCTGGACCGCATGCCATTGTAAACCAAAATGATTTGTGCGTGAATCGCTAACTCTTGCTGTCGTTTTTTTCGAATCTCATTGCGGGCTATATTTATTTATTTATGAGCTATTTTCTTGGTGCAAAACTACGTGCATGCTAATTCACTCGGTTGGGTTTGTGGTCGAGCCAGCTGCTAATGCAGGACAGTGGTTGACATCTCACCATGGTAGCGGTTAACTACCTCATCTGGTATACACGAGGTCGTGGGTTGGATCCCGACCGTGATGCCTGTATTTCTCTGGGTCCTCTGATTTTCCACTCCACATTTAGGAATATGTGTTTAGAATATTTGGCTGCTATAAATTTCCACATGATGAGCCACTTCGATGAGCTATCATTTGTGGCCAGGCCACTTCTGAAAAAGAGCTGAATAGCTCAGTGGGCCTTACCTGGTAAAATACTAATTGTTTATTCGTTTAGTTTTTTAAATTATAAATTTCGACTGAAGGCAAATAGCTCTGAGACCCAGACACTGAAAAGAGTCCTGAGACTCGCTGAGCTTTTCATCGATAAATCAGTGGTGAAAAGAGAAAGTGTCTCCACGTTAAAATTAGCCCTGCAGCGGCACTCATCCCTCTTGGTGGCTCAGAGCCAATAGTGGAAATTCCATTTTTTATGGAAGTCATCAAATCGCCAATATATTTAGTACGCTTGGTTATTTGCACCATTCTTAGGGCGCAAGGCTATTTATGAAGGCACTGTTTTACAGATGATCATCGTCTCAAGTAGTTTACTGCACAGAACAACTCTGCTGACTGTCCGCAAAAGAGGGATGATGGGCTGCTGTCAATTACCAATCAGAGGGTGACCTTTAGACATTCCAATTGTTGCTTAAGTGTCAGTATAACAGTGCACGCCTGGGCAGATCCACATCGTTAAAAATCCTGACAATTATCTCCAAGGTTATCAGCAAGTGTAAAACAGGTAAAAAAATTAGGAACATGGGTCAGCATTTTAATTAACATCCACGTTGTATATACATTTAAGATATGCACCCATAGCTAGAATCCATTGGGACAGGCACTTGATTGAACCAATGCAGCAGTAACAGTCAAGGAGGAGTGAATTGTTGAACATCTGCATCTTGAGAGTGACTGTGCAGGGTTTGCTCAGTTATCTGAAATGTGGCCAATTATCCATCTGTGATCACTCCCCAGTGTCAGCTGCTAGGTTTCCAATTCACATTTGTTTGTTAATTCAAATAAGTACCGCTTAGTTGAATAAAGGCGATTTGGAAAATCTATAGGGTTGGTCAAAATGTATGGGTCCTATTTCTGAACGTTATTTTTTTTTCTAAATATATATTTATCAAATAAATGCATTTCGAATACAGTGAATAACTTTAAAAGCACGTGACAGACTGCTCCCATTTCTTCTAAGATGTCTGGCCAACATGGAAGAGTAGGCCAAAAATACTCCCTGGAGGGGCTCTCTAAGAGTTCTGTCCAGTGGAGGCTTCTCCACTAGCAGTGGCTTGAGCAAGACAACGCAGGGCTGCACCTTTGATTTTTACTTTAAAACAAGACATCAATAACAGCACACGGTGGCATGAGCGGCCATTAAGAAAACATTCATCCATTTTGGCAAACAGAAAATGTATGCAACTCATTTGAATGAAAAAACAGGGCAACCTTGACTCAAGCAGGCCAAGTCATTTTTCCTCATTCTTAATGGTAAAAACCCCGTAAGTGTGGGTGTACTGTATATATATTTCTGTCTTTGTGGAGAGTGGTGGCAGAGTGGTTAACACACCCCAGCAACTAGAGTTTGATTCCCGCTCAAGACAAGTAACAGTGGCAAATATATGAACCGGTTCTAGACCTCCCCGAGGTCGACTCAGCTTTAAAAAAATTAGTAGCTAAATGTGGTCTGTAAACATCAGCACCGGGGGAGACAAAGGCAGCCGGGTATGGTGCTGGCCACACACACCATCACACGTCGTGCCGGCTTTAATCGGCGTACGCTAACCCCACTTGCTCCAGCAGCCTACATTTTGCCTTTGTGCAAGTGTCCGTGTGTATATGGGGAGCGGTAGTGCAGCGGTTAGCGCACTGCGCCACGAACCCAGCAACCCGTATTCGATTCCCGCTCACGGCCACCAACACCAGTGACAATTATCTGAACCGGTCCTGGGCCTCCCCTACGTTGACTCAAGACTCAAATGAGTACCTGTCGCGGTGTGTAAACATCGCCACTGGGGAGACAAAGGCGGTCGGGCGTGGTGCTAGCTACGCACCCCCTCGTGTGCCGTGCCGGCTTTCATAGGTGCTCGTCAATTGGACAGTCTGTAAAGGGTATTATGGGGGAGCTTTGTCTTCGTGTGTGTGTGTGCTGGTTGGTTCGGGGGGGTTGCGTACCGCGTTCCATGACGGTGGTTGCCTCCTCGAAGGCGGCGGCACCCAGACCTGCGTGTGTGCGTGCCCGCACGTACACCTTGTAGCGGCCGTTTGGAGGAAGGTCTCGCAGGGTCCAACTGGAGGCGTTCGCCGTGGGGATGTCGACGCTCTTCAGCGGGCCCAGCTCATACGTGTAGTTGACTTAAGGGAGGCAAACGCACGGACGGACGGACACACGCACAGAGAGACGGAGAACAGGACGTACAAAGAGTTTGATTGTGCTATGTTACGTTGCAGGCGCAGTTTTGTCAATTGGCCGGTCGTGACCGGTGGGGTAGAGTGTGGGTTTCCTCTGCCTCTTACAAGATGTCTGGCCGGCATGGGAGAGTAGACCACATACCCTCTAGAGATGTTCTCCAGAGCTTCTGCCAGCAGTGGCATGAGCACGTGTTTTCATGGCTGCACCTTTACTTTTTACATTGCATCGCCGGATAGTGAGAAATAGCGATAGCTTGAGAAGGCCTTCATCCAGCAATGGATCGATCGTGTTTGATTATTATTCGGTTTTATGTACATGGGATGGGGTACAGGCAAAATGATACATATTTAGAACATACATTTCCTGTTTATTGACCATCATATTTCAAAGGTGAAAAACACATTCCTGCGGAGGGAGCTGGTAGGAACGTTGGGTTGCTCGTTCAATGGCCAGGGTCAACGGCGGCGTGGTGTATTCCGCAAATATGGCCGACTGTGAGGGCGGGCACAAGCCGGCGTGAGTAGGTTAAACGTTGAGTTTTATAAGGGCACCACGGGGTGACCAGCCCCTCCCCACCCCTCCCACCCCCCACCCAGCCCCACCCTCCCCTCCCCAGCCTCCCCACCCAGCCCCTCCCTACCCTCCCCTCCCCACCCAACCCCACCCCTCCAATTTTTTGATGCGCGAACGGACGGACACAATAATCCCCTGTGGGCTGGTGTAACCAGGAGGTACCTACCAGTATAACTAAAAAACAAGTACAAATTTGTAAGCAGTCAACTGTGGATGTTTTATGGAAAGACTGGCAGTTTCCATAAACACGTGTGATTACCACCATTCGTGCTGAGCCGTCATTGGGAATGAGTATCAGCGAATGCTCATCCGAGTAGGAAGACACATTGACTTTATATATTTTTTCACATTTTCCTAATCCTCAAGTGTGTAATAAAGAACATCAACGATGACTTTTCTAAATCAATTTAACGTGACAAGAATGTCAAATTATAACCAAACGGAACAATTTATACAAGTATACACAGATATATATATCTGACAAAGCCATTTGCTCCTGGAAAAAAAAAACTGGCTTCTCCGACTCACAAGATGGTTCCCAAGGCCTTTGAAGGAGACATTCATCACTTATCGTGGCTGAGAGCCATTCCATTCAGTGCTCATTGGCTCTCACGTCGCGTCAATCAACCCTCCCTCGTTCGTTCCAGCCGGTCGTGCATTGGACCCCTTAGATTCGTCGGTGGGGTGCAATTGTTGTTTTGTTCTGCGTGCAGAACACGCAGACTTGAGAGTGCAGACTTTGACAGCGGAGCTCATAAATCATTCTCCCCCGACCCAACCCCCACTTCCCCCCCCCCCCTGCAAGGTGTCACTATTTCTCGGCAAAAAGGTGGCGGGACTTTCGGCGTTGCACGTGGCCGCCCAATGTCGTGTGTGTCGGGTTTGGACAGCCGTCTGTCACGAAGAGCTCCTCCGGTCACGATGGATCACTTGGCTTCCATCTTCGCCGCTTGAACGCTATATTCACCGAGCGCTCATTTTAAACATGTTCTACACCATTATGGCACGCAATTGTTCGCGTGTGTGTGTGCATAACGCTGTGGGGATCCGTGATGTCGCGGTTTGCACGCCGCGTTCCGAACCCGGCGATCTGAGTTCCATCCCCGCACATGGCCAACACTTGGGATGAATATCTGAACTGGTCCTGGGCATTCCCTAGGTCGACTCAGCCTCAAATGAGTCCCTGGTGTGGTGTGTAAATATCGTCACTGGGGAGACAATGGTGGTCAGGCATGGTGCTGGCAACCCACTCAATGCCAGCCTTCATAAGTGCTCGCTAACAGCACTTACCCTAACAGTCTGTTAGAGGTTATATGAGCGACCTTTGTCTTTGTGTGTGTATGCGAGTTTGTACGTGCGCCTGCAAACGTGTGCACGCATGCAGGTACACGTGTCGACAGACATTCAAATACTTACACTCAACAACAAAACTACCATTAGCCATTAAGTGGTGGTGATATCACCACAGCACTTGTGCCAGGCTCGGTGCAATTGAAGCCACGTGAAGTGTGAAAGGCTCGCTGGCAGGAGGTTACGGAACAGACCCAGGAGCCATGGGTTCATCTGATCAAATCACGCCGAATGCGTCCGGTCTCATCTCACAAACTAACAGGGCTGATCTTGGATTGTGCTTGTGTGGGTGACCTCAATGCAACAACAGTTGCGCTGCTCATCCTTCATCTGAAAAGTGTGTAAAGTTCAAATCGTGGTCGTGGATTTTCTCAACCCATCATCCTTCTGGGGGTCGATAAAACTAGTTGTAAAAATAAACGTTTCCCTGTCATAGGAATGTGGAATTTACATCCCTGGCTCAGGGCTACATATGGATACGAGCTCTGGTTGATGCTATATTGAGGTTCCACATGTTATGAGCATAGAGCATAAATATACACTTAGAGGCACACGTGTCGCTGTCTAACCATACGGGACAGCGCTGCAATTATTTGCTACAAGTTTGTTATGCAAGAATTCTATTTCAAGGTGTCTGCAGGCAATGCCGAGTTTTATCTTTGAGCATCTCAATGCGCCCATCCTATCCATTCGGATCAACACCACGTGCTGATGTTCGCTGCTCTGTATTCCTAACCAGTGCAACCTTGACGATGCCCTGCCTGTCGTTATTCAGACGGGACCCCACTGAGCTCGGTCGTTGTTTCTGATTCACTAAGTGAGGTCTTACATCTGCCCGTTTTTGTCTGCCGGCAGGGCTGTCTTTCTGAATAGGTTGGCCATGTAAATATCTGGCTGATTTGCTCAGTGAATAGCTTATACGTATTAGTTATCTTTCTTTCTGTGATTTTATATCACTATACGTGCAGTTATTTACGTGAAAAAGTTTCTCTTTATCTGTAAAAATGTATAGTGCTATCTCTCTGTGTCTGGCTCAATATGAGTTATGTTTGTTCGAGACATGCTTATCTGTTTCCATGTGTTGACATTATCAACTTAACATATATTTACACGTCTATTTCTAATCAGAAATAGCTGTATGTCGATCTACAAATATGTCTGCAAGTTTGCATGAAAGTTTAATAGTGACTTATTTTTTTAAATATTAAAACACAAGAAAATATCCCCATCCACTCATGTTAACTCTTGTTATCGATTGCAACTTTGATGGTGCTGTTTGTTACTGACTGCTCAACAACCGTGCTCACAACACCAAGGTATGACTATTGAGACATCGTCACAAATGCACTTACAAATATGTTTCTTAGTTACAAAGAAGAGATTGTAATGATATCAATATATTTTCTTTTACCAGGTAAGGCCCACTGAGCTATATCGCTATTTTTTCAGAAGCAACCTGCCTATCACAAATGACAGCTCAACGAAGTGGCTCATCGCGTGGACATTTACAGCAGCCAAATATTCTAAATGCATGTTTCTAAATGCGGAGGGGGAAAACCGGAGAAAAATCCACGGGGAGAGAGACACGCAAACTCCAAATATACAGAACACGTTCGCCATTCTTGTCGCGTGAGCATTGTTAATGCGACGCTCATGGCAAAGCTAAGCCCGAGTCAGGTCAACCAGTGAAACTCTGACACGAGAATGCACTTTCTTCACTCGTAAATGTCGACAGACAAGCTGAATGAAAAGTCAGACATTTCCAACAGTTGTACGCCAAGGAATTCTCCAAGCAGGATCCACATTGTACATATTTCACATTTGATAGCAAAGTTTACTGGAATGCCATGGCTTTCGTTTGGAAAAACAATCACTATTATCAAGCATGAATACAAGTCTTTGATTTACTGGGTCTCAGAGGGTCCTGCTGAGGATGTTTTATCAATTAAAATGCACGCAGAAGTAAAGCAAATTGCCTCGAGAAACCTCACACCATATGATCCATGAAAACAACAACAGCTATAAAAATATGTTAGCCAACTTCTTGCTGTGCTACGATACTTTCAACTACTAGGCACCTCATCGTCCTGCAGAAGGTTCACGCACTGTGATGCTTTCTGCATAATCTACGAGTCTTGCTTGCAAAGTTCTGGGTTTGAGCAAGTAGCCTGCTGCCCTTCCACTGCACCTCCGATTAGCATGGTTGGCTATGTACGGTGTGAAAGAAGTTCAACGTACATACATACAAGCAACATTATCTCTCCTCTTTATACGTACAGATCCCATCATCATCTCTATAATAATGATACCCCACCTCCTTTGCAGTACATCTAGAGGCACCCTGCAGCATGGACAGCTTAGTGGCAGCTGTTTCCTGTGAGGCAAGAGGGCATTAGTCGGCCAGTAGGGGACGATTTTCATATGTGGCTTCCCAATTGAGTAATTTGCAAATAAACAGACAATGGAGGCGCAAAGGCATGTGGATGCTTTATAAATAAATAACTGTTCTACCCACCCCCCCCACATCATTTAATTTGAAATACATCGCAGCTTGCACAAGCTGCCACGTGAGTGCTATTCACGAACATCCATTAAACAAGCACCAGGGACCGGTTTTGTGGAAGACAATTTTTTCACGGACGGACGGACGGGGGGTCTCCAGCGACGTTTGTTTTTTACTCATTTTGGCTAGGGTGAGCTTGTGGGCTCACCAAAACTGTGACTGAGACGAGTGCGCAGTGCGGGAAAGAGTCGCGGACGGAAGTGGTAAATAAGGCAAAAAAGATATACACACAAAAGACCAAGACCCCCCATATAGCCTTAATAGACTATAGGAGCAAGTACTGTTCACGAGCACCTACAAAGGCTGGCACGACACAGAACCACGCCCAACCGCCTTTGTCTCCGCAGTTGTGATGTTTACACACCGCACCAGGTACTCATTTAAGGCTGAGTCGACCTAGGGGAGGCCCAGGACCGGTTTACACAATCGTCCCTGGTGGTTGCCAGGAGCAGGAATGGAACTCTTGTCACCAAGTTCGTAGTGCAGTGCGCTAACCGCTACACTACCACTCCCCACACACACTCACACAGATAGACACGCAATTTTCCTGCAGCGATCAACTAAAAAAATGTAAGCAAGCTGCTTAAAGTGGCTGTAACGAAATCAATTGTCCAGCCACACAGCTAAATGGGATATGTTAATGCTAGGCTGCACAATTGCTTGAGGCTCTCATGTAGTATAAATTTCGATTTAAAGCTTTCGTGACTGCAGGGATTCATCTTCTTGGTTCTTTTGGTAAAGTCACGTAGAAGGGAAGTAATAAAATAATAAAAATAAAACATAATAAAATAAAATAATTCTCACGACGTTTCGGCTACAACGCAAGCAGGTGAAGACGGCTGCTTGCGTTGTGGCCGAAACGTCGTGAGAATTATTTTATTTTATTATGTTTTATTTTTATTATTTTATTACTTCCCTTCTACGTGACTTTACCGAAAGAACCAAGAAGATGCTCTCATGTAGTGTTTCAGACACAAGCAGCAAAAGGCCGAGTGGGAAGGGGCTGGTGGAATTTAGCGGACCGGGTAGAACTCGGATCAGCCGAGTACTCTCGCCAAGGTTGGGTGCCATGATGTGCGAAATATTGATGCCTGTATATTTGGAGTTTGTGTGTTCTCGCTGTGGTCGCGTGGATTTTTCTCCGGGTCCTCCAGTTTTTCCCTCCACATTTTCAATCAACGTGCATTTAGAGAATTCTGCTGCTATAAATGTCCACGTGATAAGCCACTTCGTTGAGCAATCATATGTGGCCAGGTCGCATCTGAAAAAAAGAGCTGTACAGCTCAGTGGGCTTGACCTGGTAAAATAAAAACAATATTTGAGTTGAGTTGCTCTTGTGAACTAAATTAAGCGTATTTTTTTTCTATCTGCTCCGTCAAGTGCTATGCATTAGGCAGTTGCTAAGATGCTGCGCTCATCGCAATCTGTGGGGAGCGCCGGGCACTTAGGGTGCCATTACTCAGGGCCAGGCTTGTGGTTGAATTAAACATGCAACCACGGCGTGTTTTTAGGGCAAATGCACATTGAAGGTACAGTATTCTATTTCTACAGTTTATGTTTACTCTGCTCTTGTCCTGTCCCTGAGTGCTAGAACAAACCGTATCTCTTTTTTTCCCTATTATTTTATTTATTTCAGTTTCACATTCAGTAAGTGTACCTCACATTTTCTTTCTCAGATGTTTTCACCTCAAGAATGTAGGGCAGTTAAATTAATTTTACTGAAAGGGGTCATTGTACCTAGGGATGTATTGGCAAGTGGATTGTGCCTTGTCCTCACAAGAGGAGTTCTTCCAAACGTGTAATGTGCCGCCAACAGTTTTTTTTTATTTCACTTTCAACATCAATTTGTTTATTTAGTAACACTACTTAGTGATTGACGGGTTTTCTGTTACTAATTAGCTCCTGTTCGGTCACTTTTCATATGCCAAAAAAACATCTTTAAAATGTAATTCTCATCAGATCCCTTGGTGTTAAAGTGCAGTCTCCAACCCTTATTAACTCCAACCCTAATATATTTCGGGCCTTTCTTTATGTGCAAGGAAAAAGGGCCATTGCTGAAAACATCGCCGAATATCTATTTTTTTTCCTTTACCACAGCGTTATTGACGAATGCGCCGAGTTTCCTGTGGTAGAAATGATTACCTCATTGCAGTGTATAAATACCAGCCCTGCGATACAATCGAGTGTTGCTGGCCACATCTGCCCGTCAGGTGCTAGCATCACTTGCCCTGACAGGTATGACGCTAAATGGGAAATACGGTGTTTGCCTACGCCTGTGTGCTGCTATGTCGGAAGAGTCTTTTATTGCACTTCCCAGAAAACGAAGTCGCCATAGCACTCGAGGATGTTAAAACGAAACTATATCCTTATAATTGTAACGGGGTGTTCACAGCACAGGCAGGCGGGATGCGTTTCGATGTGATGGCATTTTAATGCATGCAGTGGAGTGGAATATAATGCTTTTCGTGCTTAAGCAACGTTGTTGTTCAGAGCATGAGCATTTCCCAGAAGAGGATGTATGTGGGGCACATCCTGCCCAATGCATATTGAACGATGCTCAGCCCATATATAACATTTCCTTCCTGGCTGTTAATCCCTGCGCACGGCTGAAAGGCCAATTATGCAAATTTGTGACAGCTCATTCATTATAGACTACGTGCGCGTATCTCTAGATGAAACATTCAATCTCTTTTGGGTCACAACCCAAGCCCCAGATGGTTGATTTTTGACATGTATGGGTAAAGACTGCACAAAGGGAATTTAAATGACTTTGACTTTTTTCCCTAATCACTGCTTAGAACCTTTATGCCATCATTATTTCATTTCATATCATTTATTATGCATAGATTCACTCAGACACTGTGTTTTACAGCAGAGTCCAGCACTCAGTGTGGCATCTTATATTTAGCATTTTAAATTAAGTCTAGCAATCATCGTGTTAAGTCAAAGTGTCACCATGTTCAGACGAGTATGGGTGGCACTCGTCTCAGCTGGGTTACCCGAGGCAATGCGAATTCCACATTCTCACGGCGCAGATCAAAGTGGTTCTTAGCCTGGGGTGTTCACGCACCCCCTAGGGTGTGAGACGTGGCCAGATTTTTTTAGAAGGTAAATCATCGAAACACAAATTAAGCATGGGCACGTAAGTACAGCTACTTTTTTTCATCAAACCTATGTATGTATTAACATTATACATTTATTTTTTACGATTGAGAGCCAAAAGGTGAAAGACCACTGGCATAGACCAATTTGTCCACAGGATGAGTAATGTTTAATTCCCACAGTAGTACTTTATATCCACACTGGAGAGATGATGGGGCTGAGCTAACTCTTAACCAGGTGTTTAACTCACAACAATTTGACTGGGAGTCAAGCACTTAAACTTGTTTTACAAGTATATGATACGCGTTTGTGTTTTTGAATATAAATGAAAAAAACAACACAAAGACTATCACAGATAAATAGACATATTCAGTTGTTATGAAAAATAAATTAGAAAACACAGCAATTTTGCAACATACCTCCTGGTAGTTATTGTTGAATATTCACGCTTCAAATGTGTACACTACAATGAAAGAATCCACATCGTTTTGACGGATGGCCTGAGCAGTGTTACCATATGTAAAACAAAACAAAAATCGATATTGTAACACGTTGGCAATGACCATGAATGGTTAAATCAGCCGGGCATTCCGGTCACGTCTGCTGCCTTGCTGGTGGCACTGCAGGCTTCGTGAGCGCGAGTGAGAGCCTGAAATAGTTACACCTCCCCAAGCCCCCCAGCCGACAGTGAACTTGCGTTAAATTTAACCACTCGCAGGGTACGCCTCGACATCACATGGGCCGGGCTGATGGCTTCGCTGACCAATAGCAATAATCATGATTGACAGCAGGAGGTCATCGTGACCACAACTTGTTTATCCCACTGCACCTCTCGCCAATGCATCCTTCCTTTGGGCCAGATCCTGCAACTGATGTTGATACCTGATCTTCCAAGGTTCCTCCTTGCAGTCTCATCCTCACTAATCTGGCTTTTGGTCTTTTCCTAAGTCACCGATCTCGGTCTGTATTGGAAACCTGCCCTACTTCGTCCGCCACACGTGCCCAACTCACTACAACCTCCTCTTCATTATTGCATCTACGATACTTTCTTGTCGGCATGTGATAGTGCATTCCTTCATCAATTAAAAAACATTGATAGGTACACTACGTGGATTTGATTGTGCACGCAAAAAATTATTTTTTTATACGCAAATTATATGATGTTAAATCTAGCCAATCAAATTAGCCACTTAAAAACAAGAAACATTGCAAACAAAATGATAAAAATTTGACAAAAAAAGAAGTGATTCATGAATATGAATGTAAATTGCAACTCACTGCATTGCCAGTGGATTATGAAATGCCTGTTTTGCCATGTTTCATTCTGAAGCTGTGCTTTGCTTATCCGATCCTGTCATGAAGTTCCAAGGATCCTCTGCATGCACATATACTCAAACTCCACACCATTATTTTATAGTTACTTTGTAAAATTCCAGCTTTCTGACATGTACTGTAGCACACATTACTCCAATCCAGAACACACGACTTTTACCTGCATGACAAGTGTGCTGATAATGCAAAACTTACATTACTTACTTAATGTAAAACTTACATTAACATTAGTCAAGAGTCGTACCGAGGTGCATGCTTATGGCTCCAATTTGTTGGAAAACGCTTGTCAATAAAACACTTTTTTTTTTACCAGGTAAGACCCACTGAGCAATATAGCTCTGTTTCATAAGCGACCTGATCACAAATGATAGCCCAACGAAGTGGCTTATCACATGCAAATTTATAGCAGCCAAATACTCTCAACGTATGTTTTCTAAATGTGGAGGGAAGAACCAGAGGACCCAGAGAAAAATCTACGTGACCACGTGGGAAAACATGCAAAAAACTCGAAATATACAAAGAAGTAAACAACTCGCCACCATGGTACCCATGCATATGTAGAAAATAAATCTCATTTGAGATTTTTTTGAAATCACTGATATTCAAGTCATGCTGCCAGAGACATGATATGAAAAAAAAATGTCCATTCAGAACTGCAATATTACAGTATGCCAAGGAATGACCCAGGAAGATAATGCCACAAATCTGGAGACGCTTCAATAGGGTCTCTCGACCCCAACACCAGAACGCATCCTTTAATCAGCTTGTAGAATGTTTAACTACATGCCAGTCATCGAATACATTTGAACATGACAAAATATATTTGGTGACAGTGCATTTGTTATCAATGGTTTGTGTGCTGTCATAGGCGACTGGGGCTGCCATCAAAATCTCATTGCAATTCAGAATCTCGATTGGCCAAGGGTAGCCGAAACATCGATCCAGAGCCACGGTCATCAGTCATGGCTCAGTATTCCGACACGGCCGTTACGAGCCATCTGAGCTGTCTATCCACCAGCATAAAAGCACCGATGTATTGCATTTATTTTATGCATAGAATACTTACTTTAAGTATAAATCGGATAACTCATGTATTGGAGTTTGAAAATAGGATTCATGTTTGGTTTAGAATTGCCCCATTTTAGAGGAACCTCATAAATTACAATGATCGCTAAGTTGTTGAGTGTTAATCTTGAACGCTGTGATGAAGGATGCATCATTGCAGAGATGCATTCCGCTCCTCAAGGTTGTTGCTATACGTCAACATCCTTCATACGAAGAACACTGATTGAGACTGAAATTAAGAATGAAGAAATGTATGGTATCAAGGTCAATTCAGGTCAATTCAGTCAAGTCAATGAGTGTGGGGTGGAGCTCATTGCCAATGGCAGCCTTTGGTAGAAATTCCTCATTCTTCTGGCAGTGGCCAGTATCTTCTGGTAACCACTGTCAAAAAAGGACGTTTACAAATATAAAACAAACACTGGTACTAATGAGTGCGCTTATGGTGGATTTAAAAAAAAATAAAATACGTTAAGATCGCAGGACATTACAGCTTTACTGTTAATCTGGTTAGTTTGAAAGTTAGCTGGCTCAATTTAGACATTGTAAATGGTGTGGGAATGTGTGCATCCGTGTCCGAATGAAACACGAACTCACGAGCTTTTGTCCGAACTTAAAAAATGTGACCCATTAAGCACTGAACGATGGCGTGAAAGCAAAACGGAGGTGTAAGTGGAATATTTGTTTAATGAGCATAATTACTGAGCAGATGCTGTAGCTTGATGTTAACGTTGTTTGTGTTTGTTGTTGGTGCTGGTGATATAATTTCCTTAATCATGCTAATTATGATTACACGTACACATCTAGAATACAACAATTTGTGCTACTTAACTCAAAACTACTTAAAGCGAACTCTAATTTCCCACAGATATAATGTTAAAATCAGGGGTTGCGTTCCTCGTCGACGCTTCTGAAGAAAACAAATGTGCGACTAAATGTCATGAAGTGTACAAAAATGCATATGATTTATAAGTTTGACGTACATTTTTACGTAGAAAAATTTGGTGGAACGCACTGTTGCGTGTACAGTACGGTATTGCATTGCAAAACTTCAAATTTTGCACGGTGTATGCATTCCTTGTTTAAAAATCGCGCAAACTTATTTTTGCGCGTAAAAAAATTACGCATACGCCGAAACATTACACTCACAAGGAAGTATGTTCTCTACTTAATCGGCAACGTATATGCGAAACAACGTTTACAATCACTCCGTGGTTCTGCCTCCACATTATCTCACTTCTCGTATTTGTTATTACATCCCATCTCGGCCCCTGCGTTCACAATCTCTATCATCCCTCACTACGCCTCCCCCTCCCTGTGCTCAGTCACATTTCCACTCCTTCGCCTTCCTGGCTCCTCTCCATTGGAATAAACTCCCACTCCACATCAACACAGGCAACTTCATTAACCATGTTTCGATCCTCCCTTAAGACTCATCTTTTTTCAATAGCGTATTCCTCAACTACTCCCTGTCTTTAAAACCTACTAACATTGCCCCCTCCATCTCCCTATCACCCTTCCTTGCCATCCCTTCACCTCCCGAATACTCATATCCCATGCCTTTGCCCCATCAGCCAATACTAATGTACCATTTATAATTATTGTAAAGCGCTTTAACAAAGCGCTTTATAAAATCCGAGATAAGATAATACGGCAACTTATTACAGGGGATTCCTGTATTCAGATTGTCCTGTCAGAGTAATTCGGTGGGACAAAAGAAATGTCCTCCCACAGTCACGTGACACACGTGACACACTATGCCTGGGAGTGACCCCAGAAGAGGACACTACGAAACTACTTCTGGAATCATTTCAATCAGACACTCTCAATCAGTTCTTGTTAGTGCTCGTTCATACTCTGGAGTAGTGGTTCTCTGCATGGAAGGTTGTTCAATGCAGTATATAGAGAGTTTATACAACTGGATTATGCTGATGTGTGAAAAGTCAACTACCATGATTATCCTGTGAAGTCCATTGTAACCAGACTGAGACCATCAACATGCTGAACTTATGAAACTGTTTTTTTTTTAAAATCGAGGATATCCGTGGTGCCGGCTCATTGCTATGACATGGTCATGATGTGACGCATGGGCCACCAGGCGACTTCTCTTTTACTCTGAAAACATTTGGTCAAGGTCATACTACGTTCAAACATACTCACATATAGACAGCATATGATTGTATGTGTATATATCTAAAGTATATACTGCATATATAGGTAACAGCAACATACTATCGCTAGATCAAAGGATAAGATAAGCATTGCAGTAATATAAAACTATCCGCAAGGTACATGATCACTGTCATCGTCTGCCTAAGCCTACTTCCCACACGAAGCAGTACATCTGCAATATGCCCAAAGTTCAGTAACAATGTCGATCTCAGAGCAAACACAAAGCATAGGCTTAACCATTGAAAAAAAAAAACACATTGTTAAAGGGATACGTTCTTCTGCTGTTGCAGCTTCTCATACATTTAAAGTAAGGCTTATGCTGTTATATCATTAACGCATTGTCTCTCTTCTGGAGCCATTCTCTGACACAGGGTGATACACTATCTGCAGAGTTCTGAATGTAAATATCCCAGAACATTTTTTTACATTTTCATGTTATATCGCACAAAGTATTCACTCACTCTCGATGAGAGATACTTAATCGGTGGCGCCAGGGACCACAGACAAAGCAGAAAGGCAGCAGGCATGCGTTTAGATGGCACCAACAATTTCCAAAGCTCGGCGGTCCTCTATATATGTTAAAGTGTTCTGGGCCAGTTAATGAGTGTTCCCATGTGGGAAAAAACCGGAGCACCTGGAGAAAAGCCACGTGTGTGAGGGGGTAACCCATACAGAGAGAACACGTGGAGTCCACATTTTTTTCTGTACTGCATTCTCCTCGTGAAAAAAAATTGCTGATCAAATAATTGTAATGCAACTGAAAAAAAGCCAAAACTATTATTTGAATATAAGGTTATCCAAACATCCCATGGCTTAAGTTGGCCCGATGCAAACATTGAAACATACTGTAGTGTGATACATTGCACTAACACTAATTCATTCCTAATTCCTCTTGAAAGAGAAATCTCTTTATATATCAAGAGAGTTTGAACATTATCGAAGTAGTCATAAATTAGCACACTGATAGACTGAGTGATTAAATGGAGTAATCAATTGACTCACTCCTGCATTGATACGGCTGGTGTCAGCATAAAAAAAGACTAATTCCAGGCTTAATTATTTGGCCAGGCATAAAAACCAGTATCTTTAAGCTGCAAGCTTTGCATGCCAGAAAATGTGCCATAGTGACTTCATAAATACTCGGACCAGAATTGGCCATCACAGGGCACTGAAGCATGGATATGTGTGGTGATTTACCGGGCAGGCGAACACAGCCCTTAAGTGCCATCTTCAATCACCACAATAGGAGGTTGGTGGCACTGGCGACGTGCAAACCCTGCATGGGATGAATTCTTAAGGCTCTGCCCTCACAATGACCCCTACATATACAGCACCTTGGTTGGTTAATGAGGCAAGTTTCTTTGTTTATGGATGCACACTGGGGGATGTGCATACAGAACACTTGGTGCGTCATGCCTTGGCAAACCCACGAGACCCACGAGATGCACAATTTGAAGGTCACAAGTTCAATTGTCGGTCAGGGGTCAGCTGAGTTCATCATCATCATTATCATCCCTCTGACGTCATAGAAAATTGTAGGGCTCGGAAGTCAATAGTGGTTGATTCCCAGAACAGTCTGGTCACTACCATGGGAATGTGGAATTTCCACAGCTGGTTCACGTACACCACAATTGAGATGAGCGCCGCCCAACAGGTTTACAGTCTCTCTCAACCAACACACTCCTGTTACAGTCACAAGGAACTTCTCCACTACAGTTCAGGATCAATTGATAATCCCAGCGGCAAGCATACAACTCTAAAGCCTGACCCACATCTCTCATACACGAGGGCTTTTATCCTGACATTTGAGTTGCTGTGTTGGGAGATTTTGATCATCGCATTTGGTAAGAGCTTCCTATCTGGCTTTGAGAAGTTTTTTATCATTTCATGGTAACCGATACCCGATGCATGCCTCAGGAATATGCAGATCAAATAGGTGCAGATGCAACTGGATGTGTAGAATTCCACGTGAAATGTGGCAATGTGGCTAGTGATCTGAACCTCAAAACCAGTGATGCAGTTCTCAATAGATATCCAAAAATAAGTCTTGTTGAACCTGCAGGCGTTGCCTTATGAGAGAAGGGTAGGTATAACACCTTGTGCTCCTGTCTTAAAAGTTAGTGTTTCACACATTAATATTACATCGTGTAGTTTTCACCTATTATTTGGGCTTTTAACATCATACATTCCAGACACTGGCCCCACAATGTGAACCATAGAATTTCTACCGCTGCTTCAGGACTGGCAATGAAGATGGGTACTGCCCCATTCGCAGTTTGAGCTTGAAGATACTTTGACTTGCCTTTTGACTTTCATAAATGATGCCCTAACCTGTGCTCTCAGAGTAAAGTGATACATCAAAGAACTGTCAAATGCTGCTGAATAACATTGGACCAATAGCCCTGTATGATAATGATGGGCTGAAATTGATTTTATTATTATTTTTATTACGTGAATAAATGGACAGAGGTCTGTTTGATATTTAATTTACTCTGCTAATTTAATCACAGGTGGAAGCCGATATTTAAGTGCATAATCCCAGCATTGTTGGTTCAAAGGCAAAAGCATTAGCCCCCTAAAGTCATACGACCTATTCATTATATGCAAGACTTTAATTATACCTATCAATTGTCTGTGGTAATGCAGTGGGGAATGGGTATGGTAGCCTGGATGAGACAAATATATGAATAATGCAAAATCTATGTACATTAGGCTACATAACTATATGGAGAGTATTGCTTAACCAAATGTAATGGCGTGAAGGTGCATCATATCTCATCTATTTTTATATTTTGTTTTAAGTACGGTACTCGGTTTACTTGCGGACATTTGCGGTAACGGGCACAAATGTTTTTTTGGCAAGGACACTTTATCGGCAAGCCAAATAATCCATGTACATATAATCTAGAATTAACTGCAGTCATTCATTAATTATTTTCATTGCAAGCTTGTCGGATGGTGGCTATTTCCATATTTGCCTTGGTCTTTAATACGGAGCTCTGTAAGCAGTAATGCTTAAAGGGGCATCTAGACTTGGTGCCGATGAGCCATTCTAGGATCACGGACAACATTTATTTGACCTGCCTCTATGCCTAATGTCAGTGGCTATCAAACCGATATTGGTAAGGCAATCAATGGCAATGAAAAACAACGTTTTTCACTATAAATCCTTTATATGCGTGGCGGCTAGAGTCCTCTCGTCCTCTGGCTTGAGATGGCTGCCACCTATGGGTCAGACGATTGTCTGCCAGCATTAAGCAATTGGTAATTAAATATAAAAAAAAAATTCCCTAAACAGTGTAAAATTTTGGAAATTTTTTTCACGAAAATTAATTGTCACGCACAACGAGTCTGTGTGGAAAATGTCAGCTCGATTGGATCACGGGAAGTGGGTTAAAAAACGACCGAAAGATTTGCATGGTCGTAATCAAGCAAGCAAGCACGCAAGCAAGCAAGCAAGTCAACTTAATATAAAGGATTTAAAAATGCTTGGTGCTCCTAACTGTTAGCCTGTGCTAAATTTACATCACTGACTTGAGATAGCAATCACAATTGCCTGTGTTTGGGTTTGAATCTATGTTCTTGGAAGTACTAGTCATTGTGCTGGCATTTGATTATGAACAAGGTACTGCTCAATTATCACAAACGTAACATAAATTTTAAGCGCAATCGGTATTCTAATCCAAGCGATAGAAGTTAAATTGATGACATTGCAAAGGCAAAAAGGTCACCCCTTGTTACAATTTTAGAACGGCGTTTACATTACATGCACTGTGGTGTAGACGCGTGTCATAGAGCGATACCACATTTAAACAAATTTGGGGAATACTATTTATGCCGATGCACGTCTGGTTTGTTAAAATTAGTGATGGGTTGGGCGACAAGAGAATGGAGAGTGAGTGTGTGTGTCGAGTACGCAGAGTTATCAGGTGATTACATTTTCAAGCCTTTGTTCGCGCTACCAACAAGCAGCACAGTGCATTGCCAACATGTCACAGCAAACCCATTGTGCATGTCTAAAAGCTTATTTAACCCTTTCCCATTCCTATTATGTACGCATACGTCATCTGTTTTTCTTCTGATTCCGTTCCGATTAAATACACGAACGTCATCTAAAATAAAATAACTTCATCGGTACGTCTTCAGGTCGGAAGATGCCATGTGGGAGGGCGTGTGGCACAGTTTGGCGCCAGCTATCAAAGAGTGCAGTCGTTCAGCGACAGTTCTCTGTCGTGAGTACATTGCCTTTGAAAAAGCAATGGCACTACGCTTCTCTAAATAAAATTAACCGCGAGATTCAGCGGTGAACAGGGACCCACTCTGCAACTTGCAGACAACATACCAGCCTATGACCAAATGAACGAGATCTGGTCGGATCTCAGAAGCCAAGGAGGTTTGAGCCTGGATAGTGTTTGGATGGGTGACCACCGTGCGTGCCAAGTTGCTATAGGTGCTGCGGGGCTGTGCTACATGGTGGTCAGCAGAAGTGCAGCAAAAATGCCTTGCACTCTAAATATATGCTATACACCTTCACCAACCCACACGGACCAGCATGGTGAAGTATGGTCAGATACCCCCCCCCCCCACGAACCACACGGTATGGAGATGCCCTCATCCAGCAGTGGATTGGCAAAAAGGGGTTAAAACGTCCACTAATTAATTTATTCTGTAC
The DNA here is from genome assembly GCF_964198595.1 of Lampetra fluviatilis. NCBI lineage: Eukaryota > Metazoa > Chordata > Hyperoartia > Petromyzontiformes > Petromyzontidae > Lampetra > Lampetra fluviatilis. The sequence goes on from NC_136285.1 coordinate 5,443,608, forward strand.
ATACAGCAATAAATTAGCAATTGGGCCTCCTTGCATTTTACCCCAGATTTCCCTTGCAAAATATATGTTTGTCTCACTGGCTATCGCCTAATTGCAATGGAGAATTAACTGTTGATTTTTTATGTAAATATTATTTCTAAATGCCCTACAGCTGTAGCAAACCTTGAAATGTATTTTCTCTCGCGCAACAGCACGCCCAAGCTTGCTTTGAGATTCAATCTCGCGAAATGACACAAAAATCATTCAGGCATAATGTTTCTTTTCTGCATGTATCACTGGTCTGACAGTTGAACAATTACTTTAGCTAAAATCCAAACAACTTGCCACATCTTGCAGACTAAAATCGCAAATAAAACACACACACACACACACTGTTGCAACCTCAGGCATTGGAATCAAATAACTACCTAACATCACAAACAACCGACAATTCCCATAGGTTATTCCGCGCTAGCATCAGCAAGACAGGGGATATATTAAACGCACGCTTAAAGCGGTACCCACCCGCCCATAAACAGACTCGGAGCTTTATTTTAAACTTACAGCACGGCGCAGTGTTAAATAAAGACGGCTGCGCGGAGCTTGGCATCGACAGGCATCGTTACCTTGTGGGCGCCTGGCCTGCGCGACGGGACGCAACGGCGAAAGCCACACGTCTAACCGAGCCCCGTCGCTTGTTGGATGAGTCTTTAAGGCGGCCCGAGCCGAAGGGACCCACAGAGTTCTTGCGGTCTCGGCAATAGGGCTCAAGCGCCGACTTTACGTTCGGACGCCTTCGCGTCTTAACCCTTGTTCTGCTGCAACTCCCCACCACCCCCCCTCTGGAAGCCACCACGACAGAGAAGTTGCGGCTCGTGCTCGTTTTTGTACCCGAGCCGGCGGGCCCCATGATTGGCTGCGGCGAAGCTGAGTCGAGTGGCAGCAGATTTTGACGGATCAATCGGTGGTTTTGTTGCGAATTGCGTAATTTCAGAAAGTCAGAAGCTCACCTCACCGCCAAAAAGGTATTAATCGAATTAATTGGCAAGGCCCCACTATAGCTGATGAGCAATCATAAGCAATTGCAATTAGCAGTGGAACATACCACATTTGTTGGGGGCGGTCTCACTGGTTGACGGTATACACCTGTCTCAGTAAAACATACCTAATTTAAAGTCAACTTCGACGTCACCTAATAGCAAATGGCTCAAAGTTTTTGAGATCCATTTCGAGTGTTATTTACGTTAACGTCGTTGTTTTTTGTCTTCTCGACAGACCTGCTTCTTCACCTGAGGACGGCTGCTTGCGTTGTGGCCGAAACGTCGTGAGAATTATTTTATTATGTTTTATTTTTATTATTTTATTACTTCCCTTCTACGTGACTTTACCGAAAGAACCAAGAAGAAAAAAAAACGTCGTCGTTGTTATTGTTGTTGTTTTCTAGGCAGAAGGCGAAGCAATACCCCTGACGCCAATGTTGCTGATCAAAGGGTTAAAACCCAAGGAGGGAGCGAGTGAGTGAGGGAGAGAAGTATGCAGCACGGGAGGCAGGGAGAGAGGGAGGAGAAGATGGGAATGGATGGAGGGGGTTCGGATTTTGCAATAGGAAATGGGGGGGGGGCGGAGGCAGTTAACGCGCCATGTGACTTGGGTCTAAAAATCTGTAACACACTGTCTCACTTCCCTTTGATGTGTTTGCACTATTCATCAAATGCAACCTGCAATGCTCTTGCATTAAATTAACTGGCATACACTTTTGATGTAAAGCTTTCGTGACTGCAGGGATTCATATTCTTGGTTCTTACGGTAAAGTCACGTAGAAGGGAAATAATAAAAATATAAAACAATAAAATTCTCACGACGTGTCGACTGCAACATCATCACCTGATGATGATTGCTTGTGTTGCAGTCGAAAAGTTGTGAAAATTGTATTGTTTTATATTTTTATTATTTTATTATTTCCCTTCTACGTGACTTTACCGAAAGAACCAAGAATATGACATACATGCCCCGAGCTCTCATACTCTGATGGTGCATTGTCTTTGAGTTGTGCGCCTTTTGGCGTCATCTGGTCCAACCCATATGAGACTAGGCTCTAAGGAAAGCTGTCTTGGGTGTGGATCAATCAACTTTAAGGACAGTGCACATTATCAGAGTTATGTTCTTTTGTTTGTATTATGACTGCAGGTATTGCGGTCTATGCAAACATGACTCCTTGTAAAAAGGTGTCAGTTTTGTTGCCAGATAGAAGGGTAAAGAACCAATTATCATGACATACACTTGTTAAGTACTGTTGCATACGCCAGTACAATTCAGTGTTTTTTTCTTAGAATATAAATTAATTTTTCGTTTTATTCAGGGATCAATCTAGTTGTAATGAGCTTTTCTTCAAGCTATGAAACTGTACACATGCTGATAAATCACTTCTAGTTCAATAGGCTGAGTATTACCAACAACAACAAAGCCTCATGAAATGTGTTGGACTTTTAAATGACATTTTAATGTATGCCTGATCATGTTCCTAAATTGATGATGCAATTTAAACCTATATATTAATTTATTTAAGGGGCACTACGGTGTCGAGATACAGGAGGTCAGGGGTTCGATCCCGACCCTGACATCTGTACATTTGGAGTTTGCATGATCTCCCCGTGGTCGCGTGAATTTTTTTCTCCAGATCTTCCGGTTTTTACCTCCATATTTATAATCATGCGTTTAGAGTATTTAGATTATTTTGCTGCTATGAATGTCCAAATGATCAGCTACTTTTGTTTTGTGGCCAGGTCGCTATTGAAAAATAAGTTAATACCTAAGTGGGCTTTGCCTGGTAGGATGGGGATGCTTTAATTGTATTTGTATGTGTGTGGATGATTGGTTTAAATGTTTTGTACTTTGCACTACTCACTGGCGGAGCCAGTGGGGGGGGGGGGGGAGTGGCACGTGCCCCCCCAATGATCCGATCGAAATTATGGATTTATTAATAATAAATCGGCATTTTGTGACCCCCACTGCCACTGTGTAGCATATTATTATGTGCCAGGGACTCTATGAGATGATAGGACAATAGTCTGAGTCCATAATTGGCAATAGGTAACGGCAAACCAGTTATAAGTGACTCACAGAATTGTTGCGTATACAGTACACGACTTCCCTTAAGGCAAACACCTTCAGCGAGTGTGATGCCGATCACACGACGCGGTTCGAATTCGACCCTCGATCGATGGCTGCGCCATCGCCGCACACGCGTCGAATAAAAAGCAAGGGACAAGTCCTTACTTACTAACAACTCCTCTATCATTTTTCATTGCTGGGGGGGTTGCCTCCCCAACCTGAAAATCCTGCCTCCGCCATTGGCACTGCTATTGTGTTTGTTGTATTGTTTTTGTTGTAACGTCCTTTCCCGCCCCTACTGGACATCTGTAGAAAAGAGCTTTATAGCTCATCAGATTCCTCCCCCAGTGTCAATATTCTGATTCTGAAAAGCAACCGAATATGATAATCACATCAACATGCGGTTGATACTTACAATTAAATAATTCCACGTGGTTCAAGATGATTTACCTTCAAAAAGATCCTCAAGATTATTTATCAAGACGATTCCTGCTTCAACTCTTGTGTGTACGTGGCGCTGCGGTTTCAGCGGTCGGCTCACAATAAAAAGGTCGATAATTGGTGTTTTACCCTTATATCTGGCAACAACACTGACACCTCTTTACAAGGAGTCATGTTTGCATAGACCGCAATACCTGCAGTCATAATACAAACAAAAAGACATAACTCTGATAATGTGCACTGTCCTTGAAGTTGATTGGTCCACACCCGAGACAGCTTTCCTTAGAGCCTATTCTCACATGGGTTGGACCAGATGACGCCAAAAGGCGCACAACTCAAAGACAATGCACAAACCGAGTATGAGAGCTCGGGTCAAGCATCTACACTATGGGAACCTCATTTGCCAGCAAATGAGGTTCCCATAGTGTAGAATAAAAAGGTCGGTCGGAGGTTGACTCGACGCATCACTCTGATACTCTTAACAGTCGTTGCAAATACGGATAAATCACTGCCCGTCATAGGAACGTGTAATTTCCAGCAGTGACTCTGGGCCACTGGCAGCAATGAGCACTGCCTGTACCTCCGATTAGCACGGTTGGTTAATAGTTCTACATACCACACGCTCATCTGAGGAGGGAGACACTGTGACTTTGATGACATGTAATCGAGACTCATATTTTATGCCACATTTCTTAGATGGAGATCCAATCGAGAAACCTTTAATGCATGGCAATCAAAGCAATTCGCAATTAAGCCAAGACTCGGGTGGCTAATTAAAAGTCAGCTGTGCCTCATGCAATCAAACTGGAGTGGAATTTATAGCTGCATAACCATGCGGGCTACGAATGCGCCATTCGGACTCACTGCATTTAAAACGAAACACATCCAGGGGCTGAATTCTAATTTGGTGTGCTTGCAGCTGGAGATTGACTTAGGTTGGCAATGGGAGTGCAAGAGACGCTTTGAGAAACACATTTTTCAATATTTTACAGTCCTGGAAATTGTAACCCAGCTTGATAATGAAGTTGGTGATACATGAGTTGTCTTAGGTAAGGGGACACTTTAGTCCTCATAGGCATACAAGTCAAAGTGATTTCCTGCTCACATGAGCATTAAAGCAGTGCTTATCGCCTGTTTATAGTCTTGAGTCATTGGTGGAAATTCCACATTTCTATGATGGGGGTTAGTATATTCAGATATTCAGCCAATGTTTTTTTCCCCGCCCACAAAGCAATACTAATGACGCTGGCACACACAATCGCCTAACCCCGTGAACAGTACTGTCGGAATAATTACAGCCAAGTGCCTGTAATCAGGCAACACGCGTGTTTATGCTAACGATCCTAACCCCGGATTATATCTGCAAACGCCTGGGGTTGGATTTGAATGTGGGATCTCTGAACATAGACCACCCCTTATATATTCCTGACCATTCCGATCTCAGTGATCAAATGGCAATAGGTGCAAGAGAAAATTATAATTAAATGAGGGTTATAAGAGTGGCGCGAACGACACTAAACACACACCGCCATTACTGTTGTACTGATGTGAACGTAATACTCAACAGGTAATTATCTGACATGGCAGTTTTAACACTGCTTCTCTTATAAAAAGGTAGATTATGCGTAAATAATGTACAGTTGTGACATACACGTTAATAACTGCCCTATATATGCATGCTCGTTTCCTCATTATCCCAACGTTATGACCTCATATTCCTCTCTGTCCAATAACCGTAAGCAAGGAGACAATGAAAAATGTTCCTAAAAAATATAAGCACGTGGCCAAAAATTGCGACGCAAGGACTTGCGCAAGAAGGCTTACGACTTGGGGAAACTTTCCTGAATTAAAAAATAAAATAGCTTTTTAAATATATGAATGCTAGTTCGAATACGTACAAGTGCACAGGTTTCCCTAGATTTATGCGGTAGTAGTAGATGCAAAGCGAAACCGCACAAGACAGCCACCTGCCAAGTAGCGCACAGAACACACAATGTTGTCTCATGCCCGACCGCATAGCCGCATCTGAGTGAATTCAAATTGCAAAGAGCGAATTTGGGTAGAAATAGGTTAGACACATATGCCGGAAATTGCACAAACCGAACCTGCATAATGCGAGGGACACCTGTACATTAAAGGCAGAATGATGTCTCATAAAATACGTAATTCTTCACATTTCCGTTTTCATCATCATCATCATCATCACCCATGGTCAATCCACTGCTGGATGAAGGCCTCCTCAAGCTGCCACCAAACTCGGCTGCCACTGTCATTCTTCCCATTCTAATTTTGGGTCGAAATAGGTTCGCCACATATCCCAGAAATCGCAAAAAACCGAACCCGCTTAAAGCGAGGGAAACCTGCATTTTAAATCCAAACGTGGTTTGCTTTGCGATAGATCTCAGCGAATGAATGTGAATGCCATTTCAATTAAAACCCGATGGTCATCAGTCGTGCCCGACGGTGACAGCCTCCCTCCCCTCTCTCTACATCGAGTCTGACACCATTAATTCGGGGCCTCCGTTCCTGGTCTCGTTTCGTGGGATCTCGTGGAACCCGCACTGCCGAGTCTGGACATAGAGTCGCCAAATAACTTTCTGGCCATTTCACATCCTGCGGGGTGTCACCGCCGAGAGGTGAACCACCTCTTGCGATCTCGCCACTGGTTCGGTGGGGCCTTCTGCGATTTGCTGCCTCTAAAAATGCCGATACGCCAATTTGTCAATGCCAATTCAATTGTATGTAACGCGTACGTATAAAGTAGCTATGTGAAAAGGAAATAAAAACCCCACCGCCCCCCCCACCGCCCCCGCCTCCTCTGCTACGTTGTCCCATTGAGGTTAATAGGATGAATCGTGCTCCATGGGCACGAAGCGCAGGGTGGCGTTAAGGAAGAAGTGTGATTGGTTTAAATATCCCCGCAGCAAGACGCAGCTCACAGAACAGAATGAGTGATTGGGCTTTGGGCCACTTTAAGTGGCACGAATCAGCGGGGGTGGTGAGGAGCTGAGTTCATCGGACACATCCCCGCGGTGACAAATGGACCTTTCCGGATGAAACGTTATCATAACGTGCTTAAGGATAACTGAACGTGCATTGCCAGTATCCTCAAGAGAATGTTTTCAATATTATCGGAGTAAATTAGGAAACAAAACCAAAAAGTTTCCTGGATTCCTGTTTGGCTGTCTGGCGCGTGGCCAAGTGCGCTTGTGCGGTGGTGACGTCATCCCCCCCACACGCATGCTCCTCCCCAGACGTCTTATTCCGCACAGATACTGGGGGATACTCCATCATATCACTGTACTCATGCTACTGTAGTGACATGGAATGGGTCACTATGGCACGTAGCGCTGGTTGCTGGCAGAGAAGGGGATCTGCTGCTGTAGCAGCCCTGTCTGCCAGCAGGTCACGTGATATGCCGGAGAAAGGGATGTGGGGCAAAGGTGACAGAGGGGCCACGTGTGGAAAAGCTCAGGAACTTCTAGTAGGTTCTAGAAGGGGGGCGTGGCCGAGGGCGGAGCCAGGCCACGCTGGGTGGATAAAAGGGAGACCCCGAGCAAGACTCGCGGCTGTTGGTTGGAGTGGAACCCGTCGTGCTGCAGGAGTCTTCGTCACCTCCTCGGCGTTGTTGGTCAGGCAGCCTGTTAACCGTCCTGACCATAGTGTGGTTACTCCCTCTACCTGTGAAGACTATAATAGAGTGCCTCCTATTATTAGTGTCTCCGAGTGACTCGCTACACTGCCATGCGGTATAAGATCAAAGGAGGGAGGTGAGGTGAGCGAGGGAGATAGAGGAGGGAGGAAGAGAGGGAGAGGAGAGGGTGGGAGCAGTGGGCACAGGAGGAGGTCGTGTGCTCGGTGGCAGAAGACGGAGAGCTCTGCATGCAGATATGAGCTATCCGTCGGAGGCCGTAGGACTGCGAGAAGGGCTGGGTACAAATGCAGCACTTGTAAAAAAAGAAAATTATAGTAATATTACAAATATTACACAGAAAACAGGGGGAACATAGACATGGAGTAGGGAGAGAGGGGGTAGAGAGAGAGGGGGGGGGGTAGAGAGAGGGGGTCGAGAGAGAGGGAAGGGGTAAGGAGAGCAGAGCGTGAAATCTTTTGTGAAATCTTTAATTTAAAAAGGGGGGGGGGGAGATTTACATAAAGAAAAGCATAAAAAACCCCCAAAAAACCGAAATGATTAACGAAGCAAAGTGCCGACTACACCGAGCATCTTCTTGTTTCCTCTGATCGTAAAAAAGAGGGGTGGGAGAAAGTGAAAGGGCATGAAAGGAAGAGGAAATAAAACGAGCAAAACGGAAAGAGGAAGGCGAGGTAAGGTGACACGCAGTTGGGAGAGAGAATTGGGGAGAGGCGAGGGAGATTGAGACGAGAAAGAGGAGGGAATAAGAAGAGCGAGGGTGAGAGGTGAGAAACAGAAGGAGAGAGAGATGTGGGAGGTACAGTGGAGGGAGGAGAGGTAGATGAGGGGACAGAGGAATAGACAAATAGATATGAACAGAAACACAATGAGAAATCAAGACACACTGGGATATACAGCATGGGAAGGCAAGAGAAAGGTCGAGAAACACCGGGCTCTATATAAGAAAACAAGGTTTGCTGGTAGCCTGGGAGGGACAGACAGACAATCACGTGCAAAGGACGTGTGGGTTGCTAGTATTTGGTAAAATAACCAATATCTCTAAAGATCATTGAATGGTGCTTTATCTCTGTTGGCAGCCCTGAGCCAATACTGGAAATTCCACATCCTAATAATAAGGACCAGAGGGATAATGGGCTAAAATCTCTGCCTGGGATTTGAACTTGCAACATTCCGGACGCAAAATAGGCTCTCTGCCACAGCACCGCATGTTCAGGTTATATAAACGCGTATTTAAACAAACAAGTTTTTACAAGACAACATCATTAGGAAGTGGATATTACAGAGCTACCTCTACAACTCCTTTACACGACCTCTAACCCGCACAAAAATACTCTCCCACCCACACCGCCACTGACAGTAATGTTCATGGCATGACACTGAAGTTGATATTCTCATAGGTGGGACATGTTTTGTGTGTGCGCAGAGATTTGTGGCTGAGCTGAGACAATTTAACGATTCTATCAATTGTTTACAATCTTGAAAAACACTGGACGATACAATGGCACGTGTGCTAGGATCCCTTCAGAAATTATCCACAGTTATAATTAGGTTAAAGTAATGGGCCTTGAACATAAGTAGATTCTGAATTTATCATGGAAATGCTTAACAGCATTAAAGTGCTCAACTGCAGCAACAACTACGCTATTAGACCATCACAAATAATATTAATTTGCAGCCTAACATCCATTCAGCATTAACCACATTCTCTCATTACCTCTAGACTAAATTGGTCTGATATGATGCTCATTAAAATATAAGGTTGCAAGTCTAAATCCCAGTTGGGGATTAACTCGGCCTCCCATACCTTTGGGGCCAATAAAAAGAGAGGACAGTCAACGGTGGTTGCACTATGAAGAGACTGTCTCCTACCACAGTAATGTGCAGGACTTGTCGGTTGAGATAAGCATTGCTACATTTTTACTGGTAGGAACCTCCTGGTTACACCAGCCCACAGGGGATTATTGTGTCCGTCCGTCCTGCATGCAAAAATGGGAGGGCTGGGTGGAGAGGGGAGGGTGGGGAGGGGCTGGGTGGGGAGGGTGGGGCTGGGTGGGGGGTGGGAGGGGTGGGGCTGGGTGGGGAGGGGCTGGTCACCCCGTGGTGCCCTTATAAAACTCAACGTTTAACCTACTCACGCCGGCTTGTGCCCGCGCTCACAGTCGGGCATATTTGCGGAATACACCACGCCGCCGTTGACCCTGGCCATTGACCGAGCAACCCAACGTTCCTACCAGCTCCCTCCGCAGGAATGTGTTAGTTATTGAACCAAGTAAGGCCCCACTTGAGCTCTATAGCTCTGTTTCAGAAGCGACCTGGCCACATACGATAGCTCAAGAAAGTGGCTTGTCACGTAGAAATGTATGCTCGTTTGGAGCAGGGAGACACTCTTGAGGGAGATGCACTTTAGACATTGACCACTGTTCTCAAGTGAGGATATCAAAAGTACAAACACCCCCGTCGTGATCAATGTTTAAATATGGTACGCTCCACACAACTGCAGATTCCAGAAAAAGTTCAACCTTTACCCTGGCAGGAACACCACCCTTGTAATCATGCTGCTACACTAAGATGGAGCTGTGATTAAATATTGTCTCGATGTTTGCCCGTAATTGTATTGTCATTTTATATTTTATGTGAGGAAGAGCATCCAGCTTCTGTTGATCATTAAAGGCGTATTACATACAATGTACTGATACTGCATGTCACTGGAGCTCACTTATATAAGCACGGCAGTTGGAAATCATTTAGTAGGGGGTAGAGATGAAGGTGGTGGGCAGTTACCAATTAAGGGAATTGAAAAAAATTGTACAGAGATGTTTTATCATTGGTGCGCATTGGCCCTTATTTTGGTTCTGTGTAGTGGTAACACTTGTGCCTCACAGCAACAGAGGCCTGTATTCGCATGGCGTTTGTATGTCCCCCCTCCCTCCCTGTTCTGCATGGGTTGCCTCCAGGTTCACCGGGTTCCCCCTAATGCTAAATCAAACGCACAATGCAATTTGTGTTGGCCAAACATCCCAATGCGGAAAAAATACCTGCAAATTTCTCAATTGGGATCACACACAGTCGCAGCAACATTGCACCTCACTGCAAAAGCTTAGTAGAACGCTCCTGAAAAAGAGTCTTGAGATTCAATGAGGCTTTCTTGGGTAAACAAGCGTAACAATAATTACACCATCATCTCCATCCATGAACTATCCACTGCCGGATTAAGGGCTCCCCAAACCGTTGCCATATTTCATGAATATTGTGATGTAACAATCCATACAGCACCAACACACAAGCTGATTTATTCACTCCGTCTCCCTGGTGGACGTTCTGTCAGGAAAGACCCCCCTTTTTGGGTGTCACTCCACCATTAATCACAGTGCTTCAACATGTCTAAGCACTATCAGCGGGATGACACTTCCTCCAGCCATTGTCTTACTCTGCTGGATGCAACCACAACACTGGACAATGCCACTAAATTAAAGGTACCGGATCATCCCCAAATAAGTGAACCAGCAGCTATGCTACAACTCCACAGCCATCACGGTATTGGTGCAATGGGTCGTAGACACTGGTACTGGTTATCTCTTTGAAGGAAATTGGCCCCTGCCATAAGAATGTGGAATGTCCACCACTGGCTCAGGGCACCAAAAAGACAAGTACCACCTCACTGCTCATTTAAGCAGGAAGACAGCAATATTGTAGATGTGTGTGTGTAGTTTGTAAATTAGATTTTATTCATAAAAATGCGTACGTAAAAAAGCATACATGGATGCCTTGGTGGTTTCCGTGACTAACCGACTGACGTTCGAAAGGTCGCGAGCTCAGACCCCAAGTGGAGACTCAGTCCTCAGTCCTCTGGGGCTGATGAAACGATTACCACTTTGTGGGAGGTCAATAATGGCTGGCCCACTGCTGTAGAAGTGTGGAATCGACACCACAGGCTGCAGGTAGACATTCGCGCCGCCCAGAGAGACGCTGCGACGTTGCACTTTGACAAAAAGCAACAGTGGCAAAGGCTAACAGAGCATGTCTATGTTGCCAGACGGGATTTTAGCACCACCATAGGTTATTGGTACCATCTATTGTAGCCATTCAATTGCATGGCTGCTAACGGTGAATTATGTGACAACCCAGTAATGGTAATCCCGTAACGCACTGTTGTTGGCCAAATCGTGAAATTCGAACGACAAATGTGAAGCCACTTTAGGTGATCCCGAGCGGTGAAATATCTGGTCTGGGCTCATGGACTACATTAAGGAGTGAAGAAGGGGGACCTTACTTGTCTGGTACTGTAAGGAGTAGCCTGTGAGCCGGCCGTTGATAAGCTCCGGGTGATCCCAATCGATCTTGAGCGAAGTCTGCGATGGTCTGTAGAGGCGCAAATTCTCAGGCTGGCTGGGCACTGTGAGCATACGGGGCACACACACACGCACACGAGTTAAATGAAACAATAAAACATTGTGGAAGTCCTGAGTGTGACATTAAACTGCGTCGGAAGTCACCTGAAAAAAAAAACACTGTTGAGGAAAGCAATGGGAAACAACCTCAACTTTTATTCCCTCACAATGGCTCAGCACCCAGATTGGAATCGCACGGGTTTGGAGGCTGCTTGAGCCATAGACCTGCCCTTGGGCGAAAGAACCTTAATCGAAAAGAGCAACCACACTGCATGCCTTTTATGCAGTCGCATTTGGCTGGAAATTTACTTTAAATTACATTTCCTAGGAGAGAACACCTTTCAAATAGGTTGCATGCAGATATGTGGAATGGCACATATTAAAGTTGGGTTTAATTGACTCTTTAGTTGTTTAATAAGAATTCAGTTGAAGAAGTGATATTGGACTTTACCGTAATTTACATTTTTCCTTGCATTAGGACCCCGCATGCTTCTATTTTAATAGCAGCATGAAGGGACCTTTTTTAAGGCCTGGTGTGCTTTCCAAATATATGGTATTTAATACAAAACCTTTTACATTCGTATTAAAAACGGACTTTTTCATCATCAAGTATTAATACTTTTTCATTATTTTTTAATCAGTTACAATGCTGCTGTTTATGTGATACAATAAAACAAAACAAATTTCATTCATTCGATTTTAGCATCGCCTTTATGGAGTTGTAATTGATGAGAAAATGGTTATTGTTACATTTATATTAAGTCAAAATGTTAACACCCATTCACGGAATTCATTAGGTCAAAAACATATATAGCATCCACTTGAAAGCCTCATCTTGTCTTAACAACACCACATATGGTATTTTATTAAGCAAGGGATGTGTTAGCTATTGTATAGGTGGTCGCTTAAATTCTGAAAATAGTAACCCAACCAATATTATCACCACGTGTTAATTATGTGATTATTTGAGTGACCCTTGAGGGATGATAGCGGAATCAGTCCCTGATAGTGATTTCAACTTATGACCTTGATATTGTTAGGTGAGAGCTCTGACTAGCTTCGATCTATGAATAACAAAAAAAATAATCATATTTGTCAATCACACTGCCCTAAAAAGGAATAAAAAGATATATATATATAAAAAGACAACGTTTTTGGCAAAGGTTATTCTTGATTGCACATGACATATGAAAGAATTCCTTTTAGGGGAGTGTGCCTAATGTGTAGAGTTTTTTGTTATTTGTGCAAATGCACCACTGTATACACAGTGTCACAAAATAAGAACATCAAATCACTGAGTAAACCCTGAAAGTCAAAACCGGTCCAGAGTTGTCCTGCTAAAGACAAAGGCTGCTGAAACATGGAGGTCTGTCACAGGCCCATAACCTGAGGGATGACAAGTGTTATTTTATTTTTCAGGTGGTGAGATGGACCCTCGTCTGTTAAATTAAGACCTCTTTCTTAACTTGTTGCATCCAAACTGACAGCAGATGTGACGCACGTGAGTTTTTTTTCTACGATAATTAGGCAAGTGCATCCACTTTGTGCTGTATGCAACAATGAACATTAGTAAGCCACAGGCTGCCGAGCCAAATACAAGTGCTGTTTACAATAATTTCACAAACTTTCTTCTTTATTCATTATTTCATTTACAGCTGGCAGCCGCAAGCAACACACGTGCCAAAACGCCACGGGCATAGGGCTAAAACGGAGACAAATGGGCTCGGTGTAAATAGATTCCAGGGATGACAACGGCAAGAGATAGTGGGGTCATTTCGTTTTGTTGGACATCAACGTAAAGTTCAAGTCAAATGCACAAGCCTAGCAACTGACCAATTATTCTGCTCTAGCGCTTGTACTATGCATGCCAGCAGAATAAACTCCTAAATGTCACAGTATGCTCCTGTCACCGTGTGTTGCAGTGTGTTCCTGAGCTGAGACAATTGGAAGTGGTCACCTTCGCTGGTGGTCTTCAGCTAGTGGTGGAATTCACAACATTCCCATGGTGGAGGCTATTTTATCCAGATGACTATTTGAATTGCGAAACTGCCAAACTTACGAAGTTATACTTTTCACAGGAGATAGAAGCACAGGAAGTAGCTTTGTGAACCTGTCTGGTCAGTTCACTTGAGTGTCGTGCAGTGGTAGGTAACACTCGTGCCGCGGGGCAAGAAGGCCCGAGGTTTGATTTCCAACTCGGGCACCCTTTTTGTTTAGAGTTTATATATTCTACCCCCACTCTGCATGGGTTTCCATGCAAGATCCGACCATGTCTGTCTGGTGCTCGCCGAGCTGCATCGGCTTCCATATGCTGAACGAATACACTATAAGGTTGCACTCATTGCACACAAAGCGCTTGCCACAAATGAACCACAATACCTTGCTGATCTCGTCAAAGAGCATACACCATCACGCGAACTCTGGTCATCCTCGTAGTGGCTTTTGGATAACGATTGAACAAAGATGGTTAATGCATTGCACTTTTCAGATGTGCTTCTGCGGCTATCTGGAACGCTCTTCCTTCCGATATGAGGAAGCCACTCCAAATATGCACTTTGAAATCTAAATTTAAAACTAATTTCTTTAGAACTCCTTTATGTGTTTCGTTTGGTGTCCTCCCCCCGCATGTCAAACACATGATCTTGCGGCCCTTGCCCCACCACCTTCTCCAACCATTATATAAACGCAGTGGTAACTCCTGCAATCTCTCATTTACTTGATACAGCTGTCGTGGCTGTGACGGTACCACCTGAAGACGGAAGCTTGTGTTGCCTCCGAAACGTCGTGATTTTTATTTTTATTTTATTTTACTTTTTAATGTTTTTACCTACGTGACTTTACCGAAAAAACCTAAGAATATTATTGCTATTATCTTCATGTAATATTGTATTCATTTTATTGAATGAAAAGTGCTCTTCCATTTCGCAATATGTCTTTGGGCTCTTGACTTAACGCTCCCGAAAAATGTGTGAAATTTCATTTTGAAAATTAAGTCTGCGGGCAAAGATATTGAAGTGCTAGATTGAAGCGCTCTATAGTAATTGGCTGCAGAAAAGTGTATTGGTACTATGCAGTCATTGATTTTTAAGACAAAGCCTTAGAGGTAATGCAATGCTCATTAACATTGCAAGTGAGGCATGCGTTAGATGATGAACTGTGTCATGTGTGGTGATAAATGAAGAGACACAACAGCGTCCTTCAGTGTCTCTGCAGCCGTGACGAACCCAAGTGACATTCACCCTTTGTTTGACTTGCATACAGCGGCATTCAGTTAGGTACAGACAATGTTTAAATGTAGGCAATTAATTTTCCCAAAAAACGCGCATTTGTTCGGCATTTTGTAACGGTAAAGGAACACTGCCTTCTTACCTTAAATTGCAACACCAAGTGTGTGTGCAAAAAATAAAAATGTGTGACTGGATCTCAAAATGCTATACAAATAAGGGAAAACATTCCCATCTGCAGAGTTTGAAGAAAGGGGCCTTTTTATACACCTTCATACATTTGTCGTGAGACAAGCAAATGAGGGGTACAATTCAGCATGCCGGCGAGGAAATTGAGACACTGTGATGATAGAAGTGCGAATGAAAACAATTCACAGAGAGATTGGAGCATTGTGGTAAAATTCATCCCCATTGACTTTCTCTGAGCCCAGCGGTTAATATTCCACATTCCCATGGAAGGAGCCAGTCCCATGAAAAAACAATCCGCTCAATTCGTGGCTTTGATTAGGGAAACTTGGCTCACAAGTTCAAACCCTGATCAGGGGATTCGCCGAGCTCATTATGCCTCCAGTGTCAATAAAAATGATTTACACTTTGTAGGAAGTCAGTGGCTGTTGCTGTTGACTTTATGCGTGGACTTGTCCTGCCATGGTGATGTTGAAACTCCACCAGAGAGCCAGGGACACCAACAGAGATGCATGTGATGAGAATGTGATGAGATAAAGTGATGAGATAACGTGATGAGATGAAGTGATGAGATGATTTTTACGCTTTTAATAGCTTATTTACGCATTTATTTAAGGTAATTCATTGAAAAGATAGGGTTTCATGGGACAATATCATTATCAGCAAAATGTTTATTTCACGAGCATCTCTGGAACGTATCCCCTGCGAATAACGAGGGGATACTGAACTGTATGTAAACGTTTCTCCCTCTTCAATCGAGCCACAGGGTGGTGCTCTTCTCCATTGGTGGCCCAAAGCAAGGGATGATGTAAATTCCACATTCCAATGGAAAGAGCCAGTATATTAAAAGGATGGCTACGGTTAACTTCTGGATGATTGTCTAAGGCAGCTAATAGAGATTTAAACTGGCAAACTTCCCATTGCGAGCCAGGGAGCTCTGCTGCAGCCACTTCTGACCAGATTGTCAAATATTGTCCTAAAAAAAAAGTCATCATTCGTGCTCTCCTAGTGCAACGCAAAATATGTACCCATGAGCAAGAGTATCAGCGCACCCCAAAGATGTAGAGTTGTTGACCAACACGTGGTTTGTTATTCATGTCCAGCGGTACACGTGAGCAATTTCCGATGGCTCATTTCAACTAGACACTGTTAGCTCTCACTTGACAAAGCTAACACGGTGCAGTATTTAAGCTAACTACCAAGAGACACTGTAAAAAAAACACATTTTATATCATGCTATTTTCTGCAACGATTAGTCACTGGGCTGAGACCATCATCGCAATACCGTTGAGAATTTCTTCAACAGTACATTATTTGGTGATGCTGCATTGGCAGTGATGCACAAGCACAATATATGGAAACATATAAAACTAATTTGCCACAAACGTCACCAATTATGTACTTTTCCTCTTAACGCAGTGTTATTGACGAACGTGTTGAGATTTTGGTTTCATGACCGGGTGTGTGCCCAGATTGTGAACCCAGTTTCCCAGCAGTGCCGGCTTAATTTTCTCACCATTTAACACGGCCATTATGAGCCATCAACCAACCAGCCACCTTACGCGGGTAAAACACTTTGTCCGCTGGTTTTGAATGCTGCATAGGCTCGGGCCTGTCCGCAGATGGCAGGCAGACTGCACATATGACACGCCACCGTGCCTTCGCATACAGTCGAGGCGCAGGGGCAGCGACGAACACAGCGAGGTGAGGTAATACCGCCCCCGTTACCAAGGCGATGTCAATATGAATCGCGCTCAAGGTCTTCTCGCGACTAACGGAGCAGCAGGAGAAGCACACTGCGTGCAGCGACGGTGGCTGCATGCAACCGATGGAACTGTGCTGTGAATGAACGAGCGATTGAACGGATGTGTGAATTAATGAGTGAGTGAGCGAGCAAGGGAGCGGGTGAGTGAATTTGCTGGTTAAGGAAGGGGCACAAAAATCTTCCGTGAGATTTTGTGTGTTTCTCGACTCTCTTTTCTCTTTATATCTCGCCCTCCCCCCATCCCTGGTCAGTGCACCCAGAGCGATACAATAGGTAAAAGAGGCAGCCCATTCATCACTACCACTGCTTTTATCAATGAGACAGGACCACCTGCTGCAGTTCTGCCCCAGTGCGTCTGAAATGCAGCTCTCACTTCTCCCACACTGCCCCTACCCCCACCCCCCACTGCCCCCATCTCCGCTCCAATCCAATACGGCTGCCCTGAAATTCACGGCTTTCTCCCACGTCCTTCGATTAGCACGGTTGGCTACGTACGGTGCGAAAGAAGTTCAACATACATACGTACATACATACACCCACCTCGTGCATTCACTGCAAGTGGATTGATCGAATGATTGATTTAAATTCTGAAATAAAATAATATTTTGTTGTTGTTGCTGAAATGGGAGAGAGATGTTATGGTAAGAAATGTATTTCCTTGCTGTGGTTTTCCCACCTGATGATGATTGCTTGTGTTGCAATCGAAACGTCGTGATTTATTTTATTTTTTCTACCTACGTGACTTTACCGAAAAAACCAAAGAGTATGGATTCCTGCAGTCACGAAAGCTTCACATCAAGTGTGCAGCAAATAATCGAAATTCCCTGGTAAGATTGGGTAAAACTACTTCGTAGTATCACAGTGTAATGTGGAAAGAAAGCGTCGTAGATGTAGCCAGGAAAAGAGGTTGTGCAGGGTGGGGATACATGTGCAGGGTGGGAGACGGGCAGGCACAGAGACGGGTATTGGAATGGTATCCAGAGGTCAGTGGCTAAAAGGGGATATATTAAAGGCAAATTGTACGAGTCGGTGAGATCGTGCTTTGGAGGTCTGGTGCCAACTTCATAACATTTGCGATATCTGTGAGAAGGAAGATAGCGGTGGCGCAATAAAAGTGGCATTCAATGGTATCCGGTCACGATGACCTCTTCACCTTGACCTCGACGCCGGTGCCCGTACGTGGGGTGCGTGTACGGCGTATGTTCGTGCTCACCTCCCTCCGGCGTGTGGAACTGCTGCCGGGTGCTGGCCGGGCCATCGCTCTTGCGGTTGAACACGCAAACTTCCAGCTGATAGAGGCTGTAGGGGCGCAGGCCTGGCACCACGCCGTGCGTGCGGACCGGCTGGAACTCCATCACCTCCCGGTTTGACCGGCGTCGCCTGCGCTCCCCCAGCGCCCGCACGCGCCAGTAGTGCACCTGCATGGCACGGGCACATGATGGGACCGGGCTCGGCTCGGCTCAATTTCTTGGTTGTTTCGGTAAAGTCACGTAGAAGGGAAATAATGAAGACAGGGTCCTAATGAAGGACGCTGTCTTTCCGACAGCTCTGTTCTTCACCTGAGGACGGCTGCTTGCATTGTGGCCGAAACGTCGTGATAATTTTATGATGTTTTATTTTTATTATTTTATTATTTCCCTTCTATGTGACTTTACCGAAAGAACCAAGAATATGAATCCCTGCAGTCATGAAAGCTTTAAATCGAAAAATAAAAATCGGCTCCATTTGTGAGGAAGAAAGTCAAGTGTTCGCACGGTATGTAGCCAACCGTGCTATTCGGAGTTGCGGGGAAAGGACAATAAACTAAACACAAACACAGTTCTAAAGAAATTAGTTTTCAGTTTAGATGATTTAAAAGGGCATAGCTCCAGTGGCTCCCCAATTTCGTAAAGAAGAGCATTCCAGATGGCGCAGAAGCACATCTGAAAGCGTGCGATACGATCACCATCTCTGTTCGATGGCTCGCCAAAAGCCACTGGGAGGATGATCCGAGTTTGTGTGATAAGTGTAAGCCAAACGTGCAGCATCGATTTTTTTTATTGGTATTGAAAATGTCCACTTTCCTATAGAAGGGGGCCAGCACTGCTGATATTTCCAAAAGTTGGTAGTCATTTACTCACCCCAGGTATATTGATAGGTGGAGTTGACCCCAGAGATTGATTAGATTTTTGATCACTCTTCCAATTGTGAGTAGCGCAATCAAATAATAGCACTGCACGGTGAGCTGTTCTTAAAACACCTTAAGCGAACACATTTAACGTACCCTCACAGAGGTGTATTAGGTGTGCACTGATGTTGGATGTTGGTGAGCACTTATGAAAGTCAACTCTGTAAATTATGGGATGGCTTTGGCCAAACACCATGCTTGCCCAGCTGCCTTTGCATCACCATTGTTGATGGTGACAACACGACCAAGCGCAGGTGCTCATGCAAAGGCTGAATCAGCCTTGGGGAGGCAGAGAACACGTTCATACTCGTAAAGTCACGTAGAAGGGAAATAATAAAATAATAAAAATAAAACATAATAAAATAAAAATTCTCACGATGATTCGGCCACAACACAAACAGCCTACGTGACTTTACCGAAAGAACCAAGAAGATGAATCCCTGAAGTTCATACCGGTTGATAATGGAATTGTGTATATATTCAGGAATATTTCCCGACAAAAATTCCCTGTAAAATATATATTATTAACAGAGTGTTGGGGGCATGTTCTGTTCATGAGTACATTATAAGGTTGGCTTTGCACACGAGGGCGTAGTATTTGTGTGGCCTGCATCAAGACCGGCTGACTTTTGCTCACACTGGATCCGATACTAATTTTAAGGTTAAGTCAGCTTAGCGAGGTCCAGGACAAGTTCTGATACCATACGCTACTCATATTACGCCATGGCTGGGAATCTCTTTCAGGTCACCGAGTTCCGAGCACAGAGTACAAACATCAGCGCTACTGTTCCCCACGCATGCACACACACCGTGCCACCAATCCCCACATAGCCCACACACCCTTGACAGCGACTTTGCTGCTCACCATCACGCAAAGTGGCACGGACGCAATATCAAGAATTTCAATGCAAGTCCTTGGAAAGGGCTGCGTCAGTGGCTGTCGGTCAGTCAGCCTGCGCACGACATTCAGGAGCGTGCACGACAGCAGGACGGGCAGGACGGCGGGGTCAATCCTGACACTGCAGAGCTGTCGAACACGCTACCGGGCTCTCGCTTTTAAAGTCACGCTGGTGTGTGTGCAGTGCATACACCATCCGCAATAGGCACTCCTTGCCCATAATTCCCGCTGGCGAGAACGCGTTAATCACACGCGAGCTATGATGCGCTGTCCCGGGCAGGTGGTGCTGCTGCGACAATGGCGATCCACTTGCAATGGGAAGGTTGCGAGGTCAAAACGTGGCTCTGCAATTAAGGCAGTCTATCATACGTTTAGGTGTCAATAAAGTGAGTGCCACTTTGTAGAGAACAGATCAGAGTGTGTAATCCTGCGAATGTATTTGGGAGGTTATACGTTGAGATCCGTGTTTTTAATTGTTATAAGGATAATGGTAATGAAGGCTGGCACGGCACATGAGGGAGGGGGGGTGGCCAGCACCACGACTCAATATTCTTATTCTTAGGTTTTTTCGGTAAAGTCACGTAGGTAAAACATTAAAATTAATAAAAGTAAAATAAAATAAAAATCACGACGTTTCGGAGGCAACACAAGCTTCCGGCTTCAGGTGGAACCGTCACAGCCACGACAGCTGTATCAAGTAAATGAGAGATTGCAGGAGCTACCACTCCGTTTATATAATGGTTGGAGAGGGGGGAAGGGCCAAGTACAGCACACTTTTTATTACGACTCCAGCCTACGTCTCCCCAGTGGCAATATTTACACACTGCACCAAACACTAATTTTAAGCCGAGTCGACCTAGGGGTGGCCCAGGACTGGTTCAGATAATCGGCATTGGTGTTGGCCGTGAGTGGGAATTGAACGCGGGCCACTGGGTTTACAGCGCAGCGCGCTAACCGCTGCGCTATTACTCCCCACCAACACAACACAAGCACACTCGCACACACACACACACGTATATGTACCCTGTAGCCCAGGATATGTCCGCGCACTGACTCCAGAGGCACGGGCTCCCAGGTCACTTTGATGATGGTGCTGTTCAGCACCTCCACACGCACGTTCTTGGGCGACTCCAAAGGAACTGCAAGAAGATGCAACGACGTCAATTAAGACGTCCTTACCTTGAACACCATCACAGCTGTCCATAGTCAAGCTCTAACGACGATTTTATTTGTGAACTTAACTCAATTCATTCTCTCATGGTATATGCAAGAATGGCATTTTTTTTGTTTCATTGTGATATATGTAATTCTTTCTGGTGACATTGGCAGCCACTAGTCATTAACTAAATCAAATGCAAAAACCAAAACTACTTAATTAACGAGGATAAAACCCCTCTATGCCTCGCATGCTGCAGCATGGCCAATGTATTTGTGGAAGGGCTACTCACGAGGCAGCAATGATAGTGACTTTGGTGGTAAAGAGCACAGACTGATCGTGAATATATGGGTCACTTGCATCACCACACTCCAGGCTATGGCAAACCGTGATTTGTTGCGTTTGGCAGAGAAGTTGTAGCCAAAACATAAATGATGATTGTACTTAATGATGAGTTATTGTATGCTCACACCACAATTAGACATGATGTTGTACAGACAAAGCAACTTTTCAGCTTATGGCATTGCAAAAATGCAGCTGAATGTTGATGAGTTAAGTTCATGTCTAACAGTTTGCAAGTGTTTCTGGTTGGGTTTAGGTCATATTAATTGGCCAAACAACCAGCACACGCTTTGAAGCAAATTATATACACGGCAAATTATATATACAGACTGTATTGATTAAACAGTAGTGTATTGCACCTTAATTAATTTGGAAACATTTTACCGTAAGAATGTGGCCAAAATTTGATCTGTGTTCTAATTTGGTTACAGTAATTTGATTGTGTATTAAATATGTTAATCTGGCCAGGTTGTCCTGTGATTAGAGCATCTGATTTGGACTGACAAGGTTGTGAATTTAATTCCTGGTCTGGGTTTTACTCCAATAATAAAGGACCCCCCCCCCCCCCTTTGTGGGAGGACTTCAGTGGTCACGTGTTCCGGACTGGCGTCTGAAAGCGTGCGGTACGGTGACCATCCTTGTTCGACGGCTAGCCTAAATCCGCCGCTGCTGCAAGGAAGACCGGAGGTCCCGCGATGATGGTTTACGCTCCATCCTCACCGTCCTCCCCAGAATATCCGATAACGATGTCGGGCTCTGGTCCCAGGCCAATGTTGTTGACGGCCCGCACGCGGATCTCGTACGGCGAGAAGGTGGGCGTGCCCGACACGACCACGCGGGAGCGGTTGAGCACCGTCTCCGTCGTCCACTCCGCGTCGCCGCTCGACTGGAGACGCCACGACACGCGGTAGCCGAAGCCTGGGCCGTTCTGGTCCACTCCTCGCATGGGCTGCGTGCGCGAGAGATCGGGGAACGCGTAAATTGACGGGGGAACACGCCTCTCGCTGTGCTTCAGGGTTTAAGTTCCTTTGACCGGGTGAGGGCTCGAGAGGCCAGGATGAGTCTCATTTGTGCGAGTGACCTGGGTCACCGACATGACAAAAGCAAGAGTGTAAAACACAATAAGGACGTAGATATCAAAGCAAAACACAAACAAATACAAATTACACCACAACAA
The DNA here is from genome assembly GCF_964198595.1 of Lampetra fluviatilis. Lineage (NCBI taxonomy): Eukaryota > Metazoa > Chordata > Hyperoartia > Petromyzontiformes > Petromyzontidae > Lampetra > Lampetra fluviatilis. Next base: position 5,466,097 of record NC_136285.1, read on the forward strand.
CAGCCTTACCAGCAGAAATGAAAAACAGTGAACAGACCTAATGAAAATTTCCAGTAACAAGAGTTCGTTTGGAAACATTACTATTAAAAACTATGCATAGGAAAAAATAATCTACAGATACATCAACGCATATATAGGGTGATTACTGCACTTGTATATCAAAATACCACTGCAAGTGAAGTTAGGGTAAAGAACAGAATTGTTTCGGGACAGGCGGTACAGTGGTCTGGCAGCATGACTCGCAATCGGAGGGTTGAGAGTCCAAAATCCTGGGCAGAGGTTGATTCATCACTTGCAACTTTATGGAAAAAAAAATGAAATGCCCCTCCATGAGGAGACTGGACTACTCCGCAGGAATGTGAAATTTTCACCACAGACTTAGTGCTATGAACAAGGTGAGAGCCTCCTCACATTCATTTGAGGGGGGAAATCACTGATTTTTTTATGCAAAATAATGCCGGAATGAATGACAGCCGATCATCAACCATCTAAGATTGATACAAAATATGTTCCTATTTGTAACAGTTTTACAACCATTTTATTCCCAATAAAGGAATACATAGCAAAAATACATTTTCTTCAGGCAATTAAAAAAGATAATTAAAATTGAGCATCCAGCCAGCTGGCCCTGTGGCAAAATGTGTAATAAAGCTCGTTGAGACGACTTCTGGAATCCGTCTTTTATTCAACTTATGTTACAGTTACTTCACGCTGCTGATAGGCAGCGTGAGAGGGACAGATAGATAGAGAGAGACGCACTGCCACGTGGCAACTCGGAGTCCCGCTCCCGCGTGGCCCCCTTCCTCTGTTCGTTCCCGTTCTGACCATGTGTCATTCGTTTCCACCCCTATTTAATACCCGGGTCACGTGGTACGTTTCCGCCAATCCTCGTTAGCCTGCATCGAATCTTCCAGGCTCCCTCGTCAGCTCCCGAGACCACGCCCCTGACTCATCTCCCCATTGGCTGAGGCCAAAGCCAGCAGACCAAATCCTTACAGCTGTCACCTTTCCATCACGTCATGGCCATGCCCCCAGGCTTCCCCCCATTGGCTGTAAACCAAGACCGGCAGAGCCAATCACCATGACGAGTTGTGATACGTCAGTGAGCCGGATATATCCTCATATTACAAATGTATGACTCACAATTGAAGGGCTTGTTCAATTCCTGGTCATGGATTCACCATCCCACAGGGATGGCCTATAAAACTTCATTTTGTTTAAAGCCAGCAGTCGTTTTCTTACAAAGAGACTGGCCCTTTAGCTTTGGAATGTGACATGTCCAGCCCTGGCAGCCAAAAGAGCGTGGCCCAGTTCAATGCTCATTTGAGAATTGACAGACACTTTGACTTCTGACTTCAAGAACAAATCTATTAAAAGTACAATAAGCGGTCTGTACGTTTCCTCTCTCGCACATGGCATTGTCTGAGGCCTTTTACATAGATGCAAGGACGAGGGCAAACTCATTGCAGGTGGGTTAAGGTGTGTGGCTGTATTTGCGGACACATTCACACGTGAATGCCCATTGTGTCTTGCACAGTTTGGGCACCAACGTCATGTTTGCTCACCGTCCAGGAAATGATCATGTTCGTGGGATTGGTTCCTTCCCCTTTCACACCCGATGGATTTATTTGAGGACCTGCAAAAGAATAAAACGTGACGAAAGCGCAATGTTTATCCCTATTGTGTGCGTGTGTGTTTGCGTGTGTGCGTGTCTACATCTTTGTTTTGTGGGTAATGCTAAGAAATACTTTAAGTTGTTTACAATGCAGTCTTTTTGACGTGATGAGACGCAACAGCACCAGGTGGTTTAGAGTTCAGGGAAACAAAAATAAAGGTGGCATCGTCACATGGATCACACATGTTGCCTTTAGAAATACCAAAGTTCAGCCAGGTCACCGCGCACGCACGCATGCACACACAGCACTGCCCCCAAGTCTGTTCACCCGCGAATTGTAACGGGGAAAATGTTGGTTTCTGCCTGAATCCTAAAACTGATAAAACAATAACAGCAACTTTAACAACACTGAGACAATCTGCCTTTGAAAGTATTTTTTTATCCTTCCAAATGTGAGCATCACTGGTAATGCAGCAGTTATTGTCCATCCAGAGTTTTGCTGAGAAGGTGGTGGCATTGGGCTCCCTCCTCCATGAACCACTACAGCCCCTTGTGTGGTGAGGGTGCCCCCCGTAAGGTGCCCCATGAATATATAACATAAGATGAGACAAATGTCCAAGTCGAGAGCATGGTAATGATTAGAGGGCTGTACCGATGAATTAAATCGCAAATTAAAATTATCGTGACAATCGAGTATTTCTAATTCTAATGTGTTTGGGTCATGGAAACAGCACAACCACTGCTAATTCTACATGCACTGCACTGTAATGCAAAATAATAATAATATATTGTGACTCCAAAATGTTAAAAGTCATCAAATTGTGATGCTTGCTGATTTAGTATCACTCGTATAATTTGGTCAAGGTCAAGAGGTTATTTCCAATACCATTAATGGTATTACACCTGGTTGTCCCATCCTTCCTTCTGCTAGATCCCATCATTGTTGCAACGCTGACACTTGGCCTATTATAGTTTCATTACCCACATCTTGCTTTAGGGTTTGCATTTTGTTACTGGCCTCTGGGTGCCACTACATCTCCCGTCTCGTTAACCTGCTCCCTTCCATGCTGCACAGGTCTCCAACCAATCACAAACTCCTCTCTCTGACTGCATCTATAAAACTTTCTTGCCATATTCTCTTCCAAACTTCCAAAGTTACTTACTTTATCCTGCCATAAATATTGCCAGCCTCCTCCACGTAATGTGGTACTGTGTTTAACTTCGTCTAAATGTGCTTTTACATCAGGTTTATTTGATGTTTTAACGTGTCCAATTCGTCTGCATCTTGTCTTGCATTCTGTAACCGAAGAACGTTACATTTGCACTATTTGTCTTTATTACATGTATTCCTGGGGGAGCTGTGGCACCTGATCCCAACGGTCTGAGTTCGGTTCCCAGCCACGACTAATATCAGCGGAGTGTGATAATGAACGAGGTACTGGTCCCACCCACCTTGACGAACCCGCACCGACTCGTATGGTGAACTATGGTCAAATAATCTCCACGACCAGCACAATGGGGCGGTCAACTAAACATATACACCAAGTTAATCAGGAACTTGGGATAACCTCCCTAGCTACCGGGCCACCCCTAAGGGCAGCCTCGCTTGCTGCTACCTCCTCGGTGAAAAGCAGTGGCGGAGATTGGAGAGTGGAGGGTGGGTGGTGGGTGGTGGTGCCCCCGTGCTCTGCTCACTCGCGGAAACGGTGAGGCAGCGCTCCGTCGGGAAGCTGGGCTCGCTCGGGCCCACCGAGTTGACGGCGACGACGCGGAAGCGGTAGCTGACGTAGGGCGACAGCGAGTCGAGCAGCACCGAGTTGCGGGAGCCTGGGAACGAGCTGAGCCTGTGCCACACGCCCGGCTCGAACCAGTCCTCCTCGTACTCCACCACGAACTCTGCACGCGCGCGCACGCACGTCCGAACGCGCGAGCGTAAACACGCGCACGTGGACGGGACGCCCACTCGAACGCCCGCGCAAAAAAACGCTAACGCGTATGTGTACATAGATTACACATGTAGGAACAAGCATGCATGTGTGACAGAGATGCCGCCCCCCATATAGCCTTTAACAAACGGCTGTTAGCGAGCGCCTATGAAGAACCACACGATGCACAACAGAAGGGTGTTGTGGCCAGAACCATGTCTGGCTGCCATTGTGTTTTATTCCCCAGTGCTGATGTTCGCACACTGTACCAGGTATTAATTTTAAGCTGAGTTTATCAAAGGGAGGCCCAGAACAGGTTTTCATCTATAGCCAAGAATGGAAGCCAGCTTCCTGGGATCATCACGCAGTGCGCTCACTGATCGATGCACCACCGCTCCACACACACGCGCGCACTCAAGACCCATGCACGCACCGTCCCAATGTGCATTAATTACTGTCATTCAATTCAGAGCATTACCCTGGGCTTTCCTAATTAGTTTTTGTCTTTTTTAGTTTGTTTTTGTCTCATTTACCCGTGTTATGGCCTTACTTCATATACTTTAACAGGCGCAATGGAGCACATTGTGATTTAAGCGCCGGATATAAAGGCAAATCCTCCTAACGTACAATTAGAGGAGGAAACACGAACAATGGAACCCCCCCCGCCCCTTTAGTGTGCGCCAGCAACATTATTCATTCGTGAATCTGCATGGACAAGGGCTCTCTGAAAAATGGAACAATTGAAACCATTGACAAGCAAACAAGACTGCTCGTCCTGTACGCTGGGCTCTTGAGCGGCGAGGGTAAGAATAGAGAGAGACCTTTGATGGGGTCATTGTTCTCGGAGCCAGGATTCCAGGTGAGACGCACGCTCAGGTCTTGCCGGTTTGTCAGCTCCAAGTCCATGGGTGAATCCGGGCGGTCTGACGCACACGGATTAACGCGTGCATACGCACACACACACACAGGGAAAGACACACATGCACCAGGACATACAAAGGCACACACCCGTACACCAAAAATTAATACACACATGCAAAGACACAAATGCAGAAACACACGCGGATGCACACAAAGACTAACTACTCGCATAAAATGACGTACGCACACAAATTATATTATTGATATACACAGACACGCGTAAATACTAAACAATGTCACAGAGATTTGACCGTCAACTTTTATAACGGACGATGCTTTACAGAAATGAACTGCAAGAACTACTATAGAGTGGTTGTACTGAATTATCATTTTATATATCATGCACATACTAAATATGGTAATAAATTATAGGTAAATTACATAGCGTAGTTTCACTATCTTGCACTTACCCTGAAGCCAAAACAAGAAGTACTGCCCAGACAACACATCTTCAAGACTATGAAAAACACAAAATTCTGCCAACTATATATATTTAATAAAATATAATCAAACACACACCTCTGTTGACGAATGAAATGCAACATTCCGTTTTACTGCCTTTCACTTACTCTGAACTAAAAGTCACCCTGGTCAAAGTCGAAGTTTTGACTGTTTTAAGCTGATACCTCGCGAACTTTAAACAGTGTACACACGTTCAGCAAATCCAGCATTTATACACGCATGTGAATATGGTTAAATGAAGAAAAAAACAACATCACTGTGAATACATTCCGTGCAATGCGCGTACTATGTGCACACCGATTATGAAGCACATGAAGCAATGTTACACAAAGGCATGAAAACCAAGAACCTGGATTCTCAAGGCGTTTTTGACCGAGTGTGCCAGTCATTTGCGGTAGACATTTTATAAAATATTGGTTAACCAGTCACCTTGTTTGCATAATGTATGCTTAACATAATACTTATTATGTATGTATATTATGAAGTAATATTAATTGGCGTCTCATTGCTCAAAAAACTATTTGGAAGTGCCCAACTCCAAGAAAAAACCCGAGCCAGTTATGACGATTCCACATTGCTACGGTGGGACCAGTTTGTCCAGAATATGCCCATTGTTAGACTTCCCATAAAATGGTACTCATTTCATGAACCCCAGAATGATGACGGGCTAAGTCGACCCCTGACCAGGATTTGACCTTGCAATATTATTGATTACAAACACCACATGGGCTGATTGGTAAAATAATTACTTGTAAGTAAATAGATACACGCATTCATACCTATTAATGTGCCTATCATAACGTATTTACCCAAGAGAGACTGGACGGATGCCCTTGCTTGTGATGCGTGACATACGCTAAGAGCCGAGAATCCAGTTTCTTTTTTTTAAATGTCCCTTAATTATACACAAGGGCACACAACTCGCCCTGCCTTTTTAAGATGAAAATCACGACTAAGCATGCACGCGTGTGGCAAAACAGTTAATTAGAATGTGCTGACCAACAGCTCCTGTTGAGCTGAGAACAGCGGGACGGCCTGGTTTTGTTCCGCATTAAAGTTGCCTTTCCTCTGAAGAAACTGAAGCTGCTGTCATCATTCAGCCCCATGGACACGCAAGGTGAATGTGCATCGACCATTGCACCCAAGGCGTGAGGCTTCCGCTCAGCGGCCGACTCAAGACCTGGTGGCCTGCATTGCAATTGTACTGCGTGGTCTGCATGGGATGCCGTGCACGTTGCGCAAATATATAAATAAATATCCGCAGCGTCGCGCTCAGGTGGGACACAATTAGATTTGGCGAATTAGCAGGGGACAAACAGGGCATGTCTTATGAAGCAACCGTTCAAGTACATTAACCGAATGATGTCAAGGTGGCATATACCAAGGCTGCACAGCAACGTGAGAAATTAACCCACAATGCGCAAGAGTAAAGGTGCAGGCCTAGACCAGCAATGTCTCGTGACATCGCTGGCAGGAGGACCTCGACTCGAGGGAGCTCTCAAAAGCCCCTCTAAGTTGTGTTTGGCCTACTCTCCCGCACTGGCGAGATTTAAACCCACAATGCCTTGCAAAATGTAGCCATCACTCTGAAATGAGGCTCATAAGTGTTCTCTTTGTGAATTACCTTCCAATAATTATCTAACACAGCCTCGCAGTGGCTGAAAAGGCTTCTGTGTAAATATACACACTAGCAAATCAAGCAAAGCATTGTGGGCGTATTCCTTTAATGATGTGCAACCAAATAAATAATTCATTCGACTTTAGCGTGTGCTTATTTGATATTGTTTGGCCTGTAAATATCTTAGGTCTTCCGGGAATTTGTGCTGGCTTGATTAGATGTTCGCTTGATTAAGCAGTTTGTGTGTTTTAAAGGAAGACACAACTCAAAATGAAAACACTGGTATTTTCTTGATTAACGCAGGCTGTCTGACACAAGTTTGAAACTCTGTCATAAAAAAAACGAATGCCACAGCCATGTGACTTTAAGGCACACCACCATAGCCAATGACATCACAGCCTCACAAGAGACCATTCACCTCCATGCACAAGGTGGGAGCCACGTGATCCCGGCTACAATTCAATGCATAATGCAAGTTGGTAAAATGCACAGTGCAAGTCTCTGGTCTCCAATTTGTTTTGTGGAGTGGAGGAGAATTTGAAAGCCACAATTATGGCATCTTGTAGCCAGCAGTCAAATTTTTAAAGATGGACCTGCATATGTTTATTTTTATACATATTAAAAAAACTGATTTCAAATGTGCAATTGCTGTCGATCGATATTCACTCGACGAAGCACAACAGCTTCAAACTAATGTTTGAGTTGTGTCCCACTTAAAACCAGGAGCGAAGAATCGCACTAAAATACTGTACCTGGGTTGATGAATTATGAAAGAAAACACAGCCACGCAAATCATGATCGCCGTCTGTGATCAGATGAAATGGATGAGCGCCGCACGACGACAAACTAACTAGATCCAAGTGCTCATGCTGATGTGACGTGAGGGCATCACAGATAAATGCAGTGGGCCAAAGCACAGGGAGCAGACGGGGGTTTTGTTTTACCTATCGTTACCGCCACACCGCCAACGGGGCTGGGGATAGAGGGAGAGCTAACTAGCGTCGCGTTGAGCTCGGGAGAGGATAGGGTGGCGTCTGGGGAGTCTTAGGATGTTCCCAGGGGAGAAGGGGAGACAGCACGGGAAAAGGAGAGGGCAGGCAGGGTTAGGGTCAAAGTGTAAATAACATCGGGAGGGAGAGGGAGGCGTTGGTTAATGAACAAAAAGCACAGACTGGAGGTACAGGAACCGTTCAATCCATGCGGCACAATGTTAAACTAGGCCTTTGCTGTTGTAGAGAATATTCGTGTACTTTTTGACTATTTGAATTATGCCACAGGCATCGTGTCATGAGATAAATACATTTCCTGTGTGAGCTCTCCCACTCAGCACTGTAACGTCAGCTATTGTCAGAGAATGGCCCCTGGATGATAGCATCACAAAAATACTTCTGAATTCACTTCAATCGGCCCCCTCTCTGCAGCACAAAGTGGCATATGTCCTGCAGAGAGTGTTCATCACGTCAATACATTTGTTTTAACTTCCCACACCTGAAATAAGCCAGATTGAGCGAAAACCCAAATTTGTCACGATATTTCAGCACAGTCATTGGTTAACTGCATTGAGATCATCAACCTATGACATGATTGAGAACAAAACCCCTTCAATCATGGGTGGCTGAAACTCAGATTCGAACCCAACATCTCAGCAGTACTGGCTCATTGCTCTGACAAAGCATTAGCCCCCTAAGCTAAACGGCCACCCCTAGATAGTCATTTTCTAGACATAGCATACATTTCTTGAAATGTTCTTGTTACCGCATGCTGGGTTAGTTGTCGGAATACTTGCAAATATAATTCAGTGTTTACAACAAAGCAAAAATGAAAATTATTCAATCGACAGTCAGGCAGGTAAACGGCATACAAGCAAATAACAGGAAAGAAGGACAAGTTGGTTCATATCCAAAAGGCAGGCGGGGAAAATCACATTAGTTCTGCAGGCAGGGGAAGGGAAAGTAAAACTTGGTTAATAACATTGAGGCACAGACACGGGGAGGGGGAGAATCACGGCCGGAGATCGCATTTAGGGTTGTGTGACCAGAGTAATGCGACTCACACGTAACCCTACAGAGGACAGGAGCTGCAGGTAAATAGGGACAATCAGTGGCAATCTTGCACGCACGTGTTGCTTAACACAGCGTGATCCGTCAAGGGACTTGCGTTTCGACGTTTTTTTTAACTTTGGCACGCAATAGGTGGACCGAATAAACCCTCCGTGATGGAATCTGAAATATTTTCTGATCGAAAAAGATTTCGTTTCGTAAACAATCGACGTAAATGATGATTTACGTACTATAGATGCGTTTGGACATATTCCCCGCAGAGGACAAATTAAACGAAACAAAATTGATTTCTTTTGTGCAGCCAATCGGTGACTGTGCTGAGGCCATCAACTTGCCACGCTCGAGAACCCGATTTAATCAGAGGAGTCTGCCCCAATTTGAACCATGCATATCAGCAGTGTTGCCTCATTACATTTACACAGCCATTATGAGTCCTCTGAGCCACCTCAAAGCTTGCTGCTTTAAATATCATTGGGATATGCCTTATGCAGCAACAGTCAACTAGCACATTACCAAACAACGCCTTAGTGCATAATCAAATGAAGTCTTGGCCAGTGCTCATTGCTAGTCCTAAGCCAGTGGTGGAAATTCTTTGTTCCTCTGGCAGGAATCAGTCTCCACACAACGAATACTTTTAACTTCCCACAAATTTGTTGTAATCGTGTTATTAACCCGACGCAGATGATGGGCTTAGTTGAGTCCCAACCAGGATTTTAACTCACAACCCTACGAAAACGTGGCAGAGCCCTCCTGAAAAACAGTCATGAGACTCAGCGAGGCTTTCCTCGGTAAACAAATGTAATAATAAGTAATAACAACATAGTGGCCAGTGTGGATGCTGAAATAATATGCGCAATAACCACTTTGCCAGCAAGGCTTTAGATAAAAAACAAACTGATTTCACCAGAAGACGGGACAATGCCTTCGAGCTGAGAGAGCGGTGGCACACACCGACGCAACTGTGCCGTGAGTCTGTGATGCAAAACACATCCCACATTTGAGCCTACAACATCAGGTGGTTCACCAGCATTGGTTGAAGCAAGTCTTGACTGCTGATGAGACACGGTATGTCAAAAGCCCTCCACAGTTTTGCTTGTTTTGAATCAATGCTGCTAAATTATGTACCCACAGAAGGTTGTGGGGCCAATCGCTTGTATATGAAATACTGTGATTTATTAAGAAAACTTCAAATCTAGATTGAAGGAGACATTGTTTGGTTATCTATTTTGTTAAATATTTAAGGAGGGTCTTGGGAAGAACAAATATAGGCTTGATAACCCACAGAAGCTCATTGTCCAAAATAAAGTAGGGTTTTCTTGGGAGCTGTTGGATGAATTGGATTAAGTACGTGAATGATTAAGTTGATTGTTCGGACATCTGTGGAGAGATGATGCAATAAATTAAACTATCATCGGCAACTTATCAAAGCGTTTCAATGAAATCTGTTGCAGAGCTTCCTCCCCTTGTATAGCCAGCCAGAGCAATTGTCCTGCAAGTGCCCAGCCCGGCTTCTTTGTACCTATGACGGTGAGTCGAGCCTCTGCCTCGGCGTGGTCCAACTCCGTGGAGGCTCTGCACTTGTAGTGGCCAACGTCCTCCTCTGTCACGTTCACGATGGTCAGGCCACTCCCTTCCAGCTCGTGTCTGAGCGCAACGCGAGGGTCAAGACGACGATGATTGTACACGGTACACGCCGAGATGAAAACATTTCACGTTATATGTATTCCAGCTGTTGTAATGACACGAATGGCAATACTACGAATTACAATACTGTCTTATTTATCCATCCAGCTGGGTGGTGCTGCAATTAGGATGCTCTGCTTACAATTAAATAGTTGAGAGTTCAAATCTTGGCCAGGGCTTGGCTCAGGCTATCATTTACATGGGGTCAATGATATGAGTACCAATTTACAGGATATCTATTGAGATCATTCTAATTACTGGCTAGCACCTACCATGGGAATGTGGAATTGTCACGAAGGCTCAGGGCAATGGATATCAGTGGCATTCCATCGCTAGTTTCAGCAGGGAGATACTTTTTTTCCCCCCAAAAAATGTCTGTTTTCATCTACAAAGTACTGGGAGCACTTGTGTGCCCATTGGTTGGTTTGGGACCGTGTCACTGTCCTGAAACCATATCGCATTATATCGATTGGCTGGGGACACCTGAACGGTTGTGGACTGACCTGGGGCTCTCTGGAAGCGGGTATCCGTCATGGAACCAAGAGATGTTGAGGCTCAGGCTGGGGTCGTGGGTGGCATGGCACTCAAACGTAGCAACGCCAAATCGCTGGGTGCGCAGCTCCGATGGGGGCTGCACAATCCGCGTTGGGTCTGTGCGACAAAAAGAAAACCACACACGTACGGAGTCATCGTTGCTATCATCATACTTGCCTATTTCGCGACACAAACATAATTTAACACCATTTATCCCATCCACGGTCAATGTTTAATATAATTATTTCCTTGATTCGAATCACGACCCTGAAGAGCGACAAGTCACCGAATTGGCAGGGGTAGAATAGTCACAGCCATTGGTCTCTGGTGTGCAGCAAATCAGACAGACCTGGGATGTAGATAAGACTTCGATTTGTGAAATTATCCAAAAAGGCACTCTACTTAGCATACTCTACTTGCAGTTGGAAGGTTGCGAGTTCATTCCTGTCTGGGGATTGACTTAGCCCATCATCCCCATGCGGGCAGGTAAAATGATTACCACACTTAGTGGGAAGCCACCAGTGGCATTATATGGGAAGACATGCTTTTGCCTTTGGGATGATGATTTCTGGACACTCGTTCAAGACTCCGAGTGGAGTAGAGCTCCACTTCACACGAACTTGTGCAGGGAGACCACTTTGTCTGTGACTTGTCAAGAGGACCAAGCGCAAACTTAGTGCTATCGCAATGACAACAGCCGCTATCTGCCACCAATTGGCGGTGACATCACAACGCTTGCACCAGGCTAGGTGCACTCTCAAGCCACGCCAAGTATCGAAGGCTCGCCGGCAGGAGGTCACAGTATCACACATTCGATCAGCATGGCTGGCTACGTACGGTGCAAACGAAGTTCAACACACATCAGAATCAGAATCTTTATTTTGACTGGAGGAGAAATCCGATGAGCTATGAAGCTCTGTTCCACAGGTGTTCAGTATGGGCGGGTCTGCACGTTACAGTAGCAAACAATAAAACAAAACGATAGGAGTGCCGGTGTCACTGACCCTTGATGAGCAGCCGAGCCAGGCTCTGGTTCTTGTTGAGGTAGTTTTGCACGTGGCACGTGTAGACGCCCGCGTCGCCCTTCTGCACCCGCGGGACGACCAGCGTGTCGCTCGCCGCCGAGTCCTGGTAGCGCGGACCTTCCAGCTTCCCTCCGTGGGCGTCCTTGAACCTGTCGCCCACCGCCAAAGAGACCCACACTCAGGCATCGTCACCAGGCACTGATTACACGCACAAATTGCTTGCCAGAAATTAACCGCAATACCTTGCTGATACTCATCTTCTTGGTTCTTTCAGCAAAGTCACGTAGAAGGGAAGTAATAGAATAATAAAACTAAAACATAATAAAATAATTCTCACGACGTTTCGGCCACAACGCAAGCAGCCGTCTTCAGGTGAAATCGAAACTTGCTGATCTCGTCAAGGAGCATAAACCATCACGTGAACTCTGGTCATCCTCGCGGCAGCGGCTTTTGGCTAAGCATCGAACAAAGACGGTCACCGCATCGTGCGCTTTCAGACGCTCTTCTGCGTCCATCTGGAAAGCTCTTCCTTCCGATATTAGGAAGCCAATGGAGCTATGCACTTTTAAATCAAGATTGAAAACTCATTCCTTTAGAACTGTTTTTAGTATTTAGTTTGCTGCGGGCCGTCAACAACATTGGCCTGGGACCCGAGCCCGAGGTCGTTCATGGGTATTCTGGGGAGGACGGTGAGGATGGAGCGTAAACCATCATCGCGGGACCTCCGGTCTTCCTCGTGGCAGCGGCGGATTTTGGCGAGCCGTCGAACAAGGACGGTCACCGCACCGCACGCTTTCTGACGCCAGTCCGGAACGCTTTTCCTTCCAATACTAGGAAGCCACTGGGGCTACACACTTTTAAATCATCTATATTGAAAACGAATCCCTTTAGAACTGTTTTTAGTGTTTAGTTTGTTGCCCTTTCCCCACATCTCCGATTAGCACGGTTGGCTACATACAGTGCGAAAGAAATTCAACATACAATGTTATTATTCGTCATCAGTATAATTTTCATCTGCCATGGTCAATCCACTGCTGGATGAAGGGCCTCCGCAAGCCACCGCCATCTCTCACGATCCAGCGATGTAATAATCAATCCACCCGGCACGCGCACACCGACTGATTGCGACGTTTGACTTGCCTCGACGTTACTGCTGTCATTGTTAAGCAGTACACACCAGGAGAAACCGTACAGCACGAGAGGCTAAATACATTTTTTGCGATGCTCCACTTTTATAAAACCATCACAATTATCATCTATATTGCATCACCCATTATGAATCGTAACGATGATAATTATCATCATCATCCACATACCATTATTCATAAAATATTATTATTATTATTATTCATTATCCCCAAGTCAAATGTGAATGAGTGGGATCTATCCGGGCATTATGGTTTCTTCCAAAAGCAAACAAAACTAATTAGACATTTGTAAAACATCACCACTGCCGGTATCCCTAAGCCAATGGTGACAATTATTTCTTCTTAACGTAGGATTCAGCTAAAAAACTGGAAAACCAAATTAGTGCAACACGATGGCACACATTTTATTGACCATGGTGGTATGATAGCAGTAGCACGCTCGCCGCTTGCTGTTGAGTTTCATGGTTCAAATCCAGCGGCTGCGCTCATTATTACTGGGAGTTTAATAAGTATAATTATATGTGCACTTAGTGGATGTTGAAGATCCCCTGACATCTTTTCTCGTGATAAGGCCATTGAGTGCTGTCGTCAAGGCCTAAAGTTTTCCAACTCAAAGCATTTCCATAGCAACCAATTGCCCTCAAAAGGCACACTAATGTCCCAAGTGACTCTAGCATATTTAGACTATCCTGGTCTCTTGAGTTGCTGAACGTGAACGTAGATCTCAATGCAAGAGCCTCCAAAAACATTCATAGATATGCACGTCTTAAAAAAAACTGCGTGCTGGAATTCCACATTCCCATGGTGGGGGCAAGTCTGTCACCTCTTCAGGCTGCCCACAGAGCGGTATTTTATTTGGACCGGACAGATGATGGGCTGAGTCAACCCATAACCAGTATCATTAACTCTAACCAGAGTGCTTAAAGCCTACTGCTATTGCTACTACATATGCCTGTGTCAGAGTGTGTGTTGGGTGATGGGTGTTAGTGGGGAGCAGTAGGGTTGCGGTTAGCGCGCTGCGCTACAAACCAGGCCACTCAAGTTTGATTCCCGTTCATGGCCAAATCCCATGACGATTATCTGAACTGGTCTTGGGTGTTTGGGACGTACCACATGAAGGTGGGCTGTGGGGAGGCGAACACCTTGCACTCAATGTGCACCGTCTGGTTCACCACGGCAGCATAGACTTTATTCATCGGTGACAGGATCCTGGGTGGCACAGCTGTAAGAGGTGCAAAATGGGCATGTTAATATCCATGTACACAACGCCATAAACTGACACATAGAAACATTTTTTTAAAATACTAAAATCTGATACGATTCAGTCGATGCGAGGCCAACATTTTCAAGGTCATGTTCAGGGTTTTAGTGGCCTCATAATTGTACAAGCCAATTAGTGGGCTGGTAAAGCACTGAGGGTTATCCAATGATACTGTGTGTCGTGTACACCGAGTCTGCACTGTCGTAAATGGCTATTTTTGATCACAACTTCAATGGTGCAGAAAAAGTAATCATAAAATAGTCAAGCAAATATTCGTGTTTCTAACCCAGAACTGGGTATGTGCCATTTGTTACACTCGGATGACCAAGTGCCAACTCTATATCTTTGCACTCTGCCCAACTCTAGAGCTCTTCTCTCTCCACACGTGGCAACTCTTAGCTTTGCCACAAGCATCTCTCTCTGTCTCGTGAGTGGCCCCTAAAGTAGCGGCGACCACCTCACCTCTTCCCCATTACCGAGGCAGCGAGCGCTGCTTCTTCCCGTGCTTTCATCGGTCGATCCGTATGCAACCCAAATATTCAATACAATCTATATTGAAAACTCATTTCTTTAGAACTGCTTTTTGTGTTTAGCTTGTTGTCCTTCCCCCGTACCTCCGATTAGCACGGTTGATTACGTAAGGTACGAAAGAAGTTCAACATAGATACATGCTTTCGCTGGTGCATTATTTTCACTACCAAAGATGGTGATTGACAATGCTATAACATTTCTGCACACGTGTCGTTACGTGTTGGCTATGTACCTGTATCCATTGATGCGCTAGACACCCTCGCAAACAAGAAGTTCCATCTCAAGGGTTTCCCAGGTGAAATATTTCCATAAAATAAAATGCTCAGTACATATTTTTGCGAGGTGGATGATGATGGTGGTGATGGTGATAGTTCCAGAAATTGATATCACTGTCATATTTAACCATGGGGTGTTGTGTCGATCCACAACCAAATAGTCAGGGTTTTTAATTACGTATTTATTCATTTCATTATTATAAAAACAAAAACATGCAAGGTACATTTGGGTCCATTAGTGCAAAGGCACTACTGTACATAAAAACATCAATAACAATTATAGTGACAATGATGATGATGGATGGAGATAATTCATGCGATGCTCATGCTGATAACGACGATGATGAGAATGAATGGTCCGTTAAACTCATGGCGTGTGAGCGCTCAAAGAAAAAGCAGCTCTGACCCAGCACGTTGACGAAGGCATTGCCGAGGATGGAGCCATGCTTGTTGGTGGCCTCGCACTGGTACACAGCGCTCATCCCCTCGGGCAGGTCCGACAGGATGATGGTGTCACCATCCACCTTCCTGTTCGGGTCGTTGCCAGCTTCTGAAATAAATAAGCAAAAATAACTATTCGAGCCAACGATAATTATTATACGGCGCTACGATGCGGGTTTTTTCGACGGTTGTGTACCGCCGCGTTGTTTGTGCACTGGTGTCCGATGTTGTTGTTTTTTTGTTGTCCACGTGCTGGGAGCTTTGTCGGAGCACGAGCTGTTGCTGAAGGAGCTGAATTGCTGAAGCGAAATGCCACAACACCGTGCCACGTGACACGCACATAGGAGAGCTATGCAGCACAGTGCTCAAAACCTACGTAGTTGTAAACAACTATACAAACGAATGCACGATACGCACGGCCAAGCCGAGAAAAAGATAGGGAACCTCTTTCTCTGAATCCACTCAATTACATATAAAAATTCCTCGTCACATATGAACAATTCTGAACAGTAAACGATGTTAGATATCGAATTGCAATTCACGAAACGTGACCGACTGGTTTTAGAAATGTATATTCAGGCAACAAGATTAATTGTTGTTTTAAAACCCGCAACTTTTAGTCTCGCTCTACTGACAGAGCACTTGACACACACCCATAAAGTCGAGGGTTCGCATCCTAAAGTTGGGTCAACTCGGTCCATCTTCCCGACTGAGTCAATAAAATAAAATAAAGAAAGTACCGCTTTGTTGAATGTCGGTCATGGTTGACTGATAGAAGACAGTTCCCTATATTCGGAATGTCTAATTTCTATCACTGGCTTATGGTGGATGGTGTTGCGCAACACCCACTGACTGCTGTTGTACATCAAGGTCAAGAGGCTGTGATGTGAAGGCGGCTCGTCAGGCCGGCACACGTTGCCATCGCTTCCTTCCTTGCCGCCAGATCCTATTACGATCGCAAACTTTACACCTGTCCTCCAAAGTGCACTCTTACTGGGCTCATTATCCCCAGTGTCTGGCTTTAAGGTCTTCCTCTTGGTCACCGACCTCCGGGTCCCAACTGAAGTAGACCAGCACCAGTCTCGGTGATCTGCCCTCCTCAATCCCATCTTGCGGACGCACCGCGCACTCATCACCATCGTTCTGATGACGTCTTACAGGTGGCTTCTATTGCCCCCACTCGTTGCTACTCTTCGCGGTGAACGTCACTTGCCTTCAATGGGCCCTCCGTTGAGGAGCCAGCGAATCGACGGCTTGGGGTTGCCGGTAGCGCGGCACATGATGGCCGTCTGTTCGCCCGGCTGAACCACGCGGCTCTCAGGCCCTTCCGTGAGCCAGTAGGGGGCGGCTGTGTCCACACACCACACACAGGGGGAGAACGATCAGCAGGAGTTGGTCGAGCACAATAATGCGGCAGTTTCACAAATAAGGCGACCTCACATTTCTAAGTCATGGTAATAATTACATTGACTGGCCAAAATAGAGACATCGCAGCGAGTCGTGCTCAACTTAGCTAAGCAATCATGGTGGCAGTTCAATTCCCTGTTGACATCGACTCAAACCATAATTATTAATATTTGTAGCCATTTAAATGAGTTGCACTTCCCGGGACATTAGCTGTGGTCGTCCTCTAGAGAGACTGGCTCCTACCATAGGAATGTTGAATTTCTACTGATGGCTGAAGGCCACCAATAGTGATGAGTGCCGCCGAATGCCCATACCATCACAGGGACACTTTTATTTAACAATTCTCAAGACATTATCATCACGGAATTATGATTAACGTGGGACCTTTTGCAAGCAAGCCTCAATGCGCAAAAATAAAATTCGTATTGTCAATATAATGGAGTGAAGCATTATACATCCAATGCGCCTTTACATTCACTCTAAATGTAATGTATATTATACATCCTTGTCAAGAGGCTCACACGCTGGTATTAAAGCACTTTGGGGAAGGATTGGTGAATTGGCCGCAGGGTGGCCAGCGATTTCAAAATCATCCTTTAGGGGATTAGTGATGGATTAAATTGAACCGTAGCTACACAGCACGACGCCCTATATTTTGGTGACTCCTTGCACGAGGCATGGCCATTGACTCTCAGTACATGTTGATGACGGCATTAAAAGCGTTCCATCAAACAATGGTGCAGTTTGAAACATTTTAAATGGGTAAAATTCTTATAAACGCAGCCGGTCACATTCTTCCGATAAGAAGAGTGTTTGATGTACGTTTTGACATTTTCCCTGCTGAAATAAGAGTCCGCAGAGATGCGATACCGTCTTACGAAGTGAAACAGTGGTTTCATCATCTTTTGAGCCCATGAACAGACTGTTTGAGACTCTTGACCTTTGCTGTCAAACGTTTTCATGTAAATAAATCAATTGAGGAAAGCTTCGCCGAGTCTCAAAATTATATATGTACAAAAAAAAATGGTTTTGCGTTGGATGTCCGTTCACTTCATTGTTGATGTTTATCTTGCGTGGGAGGAGACTCCAATGATGCGTGAGAAAACCCATGTACGTATATGTTGAAACGAATAATCAAACACCACACACCTATACCATCAACCTAATTTTTGTACTGACATGTGGCCTAGTAGTTCTATAGGTTGGAAGTCTGATAATACTTTCATGATGCACCAACTCTTTTTCTGAAGCACTAGATTAGAAGCATACACCATTGCTTTGCAGAAAGTCAAAAGTGGGTGTCCTTTGTGGGTGATAAGACTCATTCCAACCGTGGGAATATGGAATTTCTGCAAAGCTCATTGTCCTGCAAGCGGTTGTCTCACACAGTCGATGGCTCCATCTCTGCATGATCCGCCGACCCCAATGCCACGTCACTTGATTACAATTCGTTGGGCACCTACCGCCAAGCTGTGCTATGGTTGGAGCATTGCAATCAGCCATGAGGCAGTGAGTTTTAAATCCTGGTTTTGGTACAGAGACACTTCACTGAATAAGTATTCATCAGGGCGCTATTAAAATAAGTACCACTTTTGTGGTAGATGGGCTCTATAGATATCCCGAGTGAACTGTTCTCCTGCCAGCTGTGGCATGAGCAAGACATCGCAGGGCTACGCACATTTGCGAGAATTCAACAGTGGACATCATCAAGACACACCAAGCCCCGACCATGAGAATCTGGACTTTGCCAATGCTAGCTATCGGCCACAAATGGGAGTTCAGCACTTCCCAGTTGGTCATTCAAAGAGGAAAAAAAGTTCAATTTCGATGGCCATCACAGCTGGTAAACCCGCTGAGCTGGCGAATGAGAACCGGCGCGCACCTTCGATGGCGACGGTGGTCGTGTGCCTCTGGGCTCCCAGCCGGTTGGAAGCGAGACACACGTAGTTGCCGTCGTCACCCTCCATCACGTTTGCCAGAATGAGCGTCTTGTTGAAGTTGAGCAGCTTCGCGCGCTCCCACGGCATCTCCGCGCCAGACTTGAACCACTGGATGCGCGGCGTCGGCCTGCGGTTTGGACAAGGTGATGCAGGATGCAAGGAACAAGACCACCGTGAGGGTACTGTAATGTGTCGCCTCACACAGAGTTGTGCGTGACGATCTGTTGTTTTCAATCAGTGGTAAGACATCTGTTTTAATCGTGGATGTGTAACAATGTTTAATTGACCAATGAGCCTTTCAAACCATTGTTTTTCACTACGATGTTTTAATGCCATTTACCGCATCCCAGCAGCTAGCCAAACATATCCGCGAGGTCATCAGGAGATTGCAGAACAGCTCTGGATTCCAGAACTTAACTGCGCGGAGATGTTAGTATTACACACAGGTGTCAGGGTCGGGATCGACCCCACGACCTCCCGCACACCAGGCGAGCTCGTTAACATCTCGTGAACATCTTGCCACAGCGGTGCCCCCTCTATGTACGCTCGTGTGACAGCTGCTGCTTGCTCGTGTGGCGCAGTGCGATGACATACAGGCCGGCTGCGATGCACTCCAGGCTCAGGACGTCTCCTTTGAGCACCATCTTAGTGCTGGAGGCACCGACGGGAGAGAGGAAGTGTGGCGGGTACAGATCCACGCGGCTCCCTGTGCAGACGCCACGTGACACAATGTATATATACAGAGACATACACATGCATACAAGTGTACACGCACATGTACACAAGTGTAAATACACGTGTTTGTAAGCATGTGTGTTCTGCGCTTCTGCGGCCGTCTGGAACAAACTCGTGTGGACACATGCATGCACCAATCTATATACGGATGTACACATACCCATATGTGCGCACACTCGTGGATCAACACGTGTAGTTAAAAGCGTGAACGCACATACATGTATGTATATGTAATACTTTGTATATTTGTGAGTATGCATGTGCTTATGCGTGCACGTGTCCGTGTCCATATGCTTGTGTGTACACTTACGATGACATAAGCATATCGTTTAAAAATTTAAAACAGATGAACGCAACCCACCGAAAGCACATGTCCCATTACGGCCACACACGAGTATTCAAGAAGCTTTGAATGGAAGCGACTTAGTCGGGAGGGAAGGTTTAGAGTGATAAGGTGTGGCCGTCAATAAATTAAATAAACAAAAGCAGAGGAGCAGCAGAGACCAACGCAGCTTAACCAAGTTCAGCAGCACGAAGAGCAAAGAATGAAATAAAACAGATAGATCCTTCGTGATTCACGTGCATTCCCTATAATCATGTGTTCACTGGCTTCCATGTGGATCAACGAATGATAACTAATCATCATTATTCTCATCAGCCATGGTCAATCCACTGCTTGATGAAGGCCTCCCCAAGCTGCGACCACCTCTCACGATCCTGTGATGTGACCAACCATCCAGCAGCTGCCCAGAGTTGATCTTGAGTTGTCTAGTAATGTAACATGTCTCTTTTTAAACAATGATTACCATACTCTCTGGTTCTTTCGGTAAAGTCACGTAGATAGAAAAATGAAGATGGCCGCTTGTGTTGCGACCGAAACGTCGTGTTTTATTTCATTATTTTTTCTACCCACTTGACTTTACCGATAAAACCATAGAGTATGGATTCCTGCAGTCACGAAAGCTTAAAATCAAGAATGATTACCATTATTTCATATATTTTTGATGAATTTGGGTATTTAAAGTGATCAAAATTATTGCAATTTACAAAAAAATTGGTAAATGTTGTTGGAATTTTAATGAGATATATTGACATATATCTAATTAATATTAAATATATCCCACTCGCAGCTCCTCTTGAATAGGAGTTTTGAGACTCAGTGAGACTTCCATGAATAAATATAAGGCATCATCACTCGTGCTATACACATTGCTTTCTGAATTATATCAAAATAAATGACACATCGGGGGGTTTCTCATTTGAAATGTCAGCAAAGCAGCGTTCTATTAGCACAGATAATGATTCTGTCACGAGGCGGCGTTTATGAGACAGAGCTCATTGCTTTGCCATTACAAACTTAGGGCAGATAAACACCGCCGTGGAAACGATTTGAGTCAAAGGAGCGTGGAAACTGAGCCACTGCATTAGTAGAAACGAATAATTACAATACCTTTCATTTCGAAAGGAAAATAGGTTTTAATATTGCACGATTCACACTCTTAATTTCAACACTGCCGGTTCTCGGCATGCTGGGATATTGTATTTTATATCGACTGTTGAAAACACAGATTTAAATTTGTTTATAATCTGATACTGGGGGCTATATATAGATACACAATTACCCAATTACAAAACCCTTGAAAGGTGATTTATTATAAGCAATTGCTGTTTAATTTTAATTGTCTCAATTACACAAATTATAAAGAGCCAATATAATTTAATTAAGTCAAGTCCACGAGAATAATTAAAATCTCCCTCACTTAAAATTGAGCTTGAGTGTGTGTCTGAATAGTTTAAAGAAAATAATTATTTAAAGTAGGTATATATACCGTAATCGGAAAATTTCCCCGTGGGCAATGTTCATTTCCATTGGTGATGCTGAGCCAGTGGTGGAAATTCGACATACTGTATGTAATTCAGAGGCAGGGACCAGAGTATCCATGGTATAACCACTGTTGACTTTCTATAATGCGGTACTTCATTGTTTTGACACTACAGGGGAGGTTTTCTAAATCACCCACAACTGGATTTTGCCTTTCCAAACGTGAGGTGAGTGCTTTAACCACGGTGTCACTTGGGAAGCTCTGTGCACGTGTACTTTCTTACTATTCTTGTTTATCAAGGGAAGCTTCACTGAGTCTCAAGATTCTATTTCACAAGGGTCCTGCCAAGTTTTTCGCAGTAGGGGTCAATGTTGCCGCGTCTCATTTAAATTGAGTCATTTGCAGGTAATATTTTGCATTGCGATGTTTGGCCATCGTGTTTTAGCTGCAGGAGGCAAAGAGAGAGCCTGGACGAAACCCATTCAGAACAAGGGGAGAACATTCTAACTCCACGTCGAAAGGTGGTCCAAGTCAGGAATTGAACCCAGGAACTTCTTGCTGTGGGCACGAGTGTTGCAACTGTGCAATCCTGTGCCATCCTGGGCCACCCTGTAAAAAGTATTTTCTACGTGTATCTAAATGCACGCGAATAGCTGGCATAAAAAGAATTACATTATTATGGAAAACGTAATATATATTAATCATGTAGAAATGAAATATGATATTTTAATGGCAAAATGTCATTATTGTTTTCTGAAAATGAAACAATGATGAACATAAATGCACACACAATTCACTTGGACATTGTTGCAAAGCGTGATGGAATCACAAATGGGAATACTCATTCGATCAGCCTGGAGTTAACAGAAGCAATGTATAGAATTGTCTGCAATGCCAATCACGCAAACTCTCGTGTTGCAAAACAATGGTACATTTATACAAAACTAGCTCCAAAGTACGATTGCATCTCAGTTACACCAAGTTAGATTGCATCTATGTTTCATTTGTTGCCATCTCAATCATCTCAATCTAATTTCATTTCACAAATCTAATGCATTTGGTAATTGGGAACCTTCATGGTGTTATACATTATTCATGGAGCAACTATTGCAGAGTATAGTCAAAGTGTTTTGCCTAATAAATGGAGCAATAAGTAACACTGTCCTAAGCAAGCAGTCTAAAATCCATGTTCCTATGGCAGGAACAACTTCTTCCTCTTATAACTTCCACACAGTGGCACTCCTTGTATATTGTAATTAAATTGTAATAGTAGATGTATATGATGTTGGCAATGTCAAATCTGTTAAAATGTCTACTCAGTACTATTAAGTAATTTTATTTCAATTAACTTGTTCATAAATTCATCTTTTGCAGTTTTAATCAGTTCCACTTTGTTTGTTTTGCGATCCCTACTGCCAAAGGAGCTTAACGTCTGCACAGTGGAATGGAGAAAAGATGACAGATTTACATTTTTAGGAGGAGATTAGCGTTAGTTTACAGATTTTAAAAAGTTGAAGAAAATAAAGAATCTGTTCATTACTTTTCATTAAAAAATAAACTCACCACCATTTATGTCAGCATCACTGGCATTAGCAGACTCTGTATCATTACTGGCATCAACTGAAAAAAAGAAAATGCACACACAAACGTCCAAAAAATAAAACAAACACAGAAATGAATTCATGCAGTTATTGCCTTACATGAGCAAAGTAAATCGTGAGACAGAAAAGCAAGCACACAATGGTAACATGACAAAGTGATTTCCTGATGAATTGAGATGGAGGCAGTGCTCATCTCCTGTTCACATCCCTGAGCCAGTGGTGAAAATGCAATATTCCTATGGCGGGGGCGAGTAGAGCCATCGAACAAGTAGAGCCATCCGCACAAACGGGGACTGGTTTTTATTAATCCAAAGGGATAATGGGCCAAGCCAACCCCCTGCCAGCATGTGAACTCAGCAGACTTCCGATCGCGAGCCAACTGGCCTGATTCCAGGAGCTTGTTTAGTAAATAATCCTTCCAAGGATGAAAATTTGTCAATAATTAACGTCTTTGCCAGCCCTGACAAGCTATGTAATTAGCCAACCAAAATTATGTCAGGTCAAAGGGTAATGTTTCTCAATGCCCATATGGCGAAGGGGGTGGTCCCAAATTGTATTGGTAGCTGTGAAATCAGTTGTTGAAATTCAATATCTCCCTGGTATGAGCAAGTCTCTTCATACAAAAAGCACTGGTTACTTCCCACAAAGTGGTCCTCATTTTATTCACATCTGAAGGAAAATGCAGCACTCAGTTGACCTTTTGCTAGCATTTGAACTTTCAACATTCTGATTGTTGAGTGCTCTCAGCACACGACCAACGGGTTGGAGCACTTATCCATTTGCATTCGTCATATGCAAGACTGGGTTATAATTTGAGGCTTTCAATATCTCAGTGCAAGCTGGCATTTGCGACTGATTTAATATTCACTCAAGCTATGGGAGAAAAGAAAGTCACTAATTGTAGGCGGCCAAACATAATAGTGATTGTGAATGCATCTGAGCATGCTAGCAATGTGCAATCGCTCTACAAGTCTGTAATGAGTGTGCAATGCTTTGTGGAATTAATTCTGCTTGACGAGCATGCTATTATATTTCAGTTTTTGTTTCCTTGTTTTCTGGTTGCCTAGTTGTTAAGCGCGAATGCCGCTAGGTTATAGGCCCTTCGGTACAGATTTGACAACAATCTCCTTGATGATTTGTCGTTGGAAAAAAAAATATCCAAAAGAAAGTGCCGCTTGGCAATTTGAGTGGACTTTTAAGATCTCATAATGTGGCTCTCGGGCATAGTCCATTGCGTGTCGCAGTTGTGGCCATTTTTGGCAAATAAATATTCCACAAGTAGGACTATCCTGAAATAGTCAAGATGACTCAAAGAGGAATGGACATTCAAGGTTGGACAATCAAGAGGTCATATTCTTGGTTCTTTCGGTAAAGTCACGTAAATATTAAAAAAATATATAAAATAAAAGCAAAAAACCCACGACGCTTCGATCGCAACACAAGCGGTCTTGATTAGGCACTTTTCTCTCCCCCTGATGAAGACTGCTTGTGTTGCGATCGAAACGTCGTGGGTTTTTTGCTTTTATTTTAGATTTTTTTTTTTCTATTTACGTGACTTTACCGAAAGAACCAAGAATATGAATTCCTGCAGTCACGAAAGTTTTAAGTCTAGATCAAGAGGTCGTCGCGGTTACCGCTGCTGATGCCACCGCACCTCGCTGTTTCCGTGTTCCTTCTGCCAGGTTGCACAGCCCTTGCACAATGGACATTTGACATCCAAGATTTGCTCTTGCAGTCCAATCGTCACCATTTGCTCACGGGTTTTCCCTTCACTATCGTCCTTTCAACACCCACTCCAACGCATGTCTTGGTAACCTGCTCTCCTCCATCCAGCAGGCATGGACCAAACCACAGCGATCTCATCTTTACACTTTACATCGCCAAATGCTCTCCTATCATTTTCTATTCTCAACCTCAGAGTTGCTCACCCTATTCAGTTAAACGTGTTTTAGCATCATCTGCATTAATCTATATTAAAAGGTCAGATCATTCTGTTCTTGCTTCCTCGCAGTGGACATTTCCATTTATTACCGTGACAGACTAAAGGGTGTTTGGTGTTTATATGGAGATACAGAACGGAAGTTGATTTGTATAATATATTACAGCCGTTATAACGTGTAATTAACCAAGAGGGACTACTTAGGCTGCTCCTGCCACTGTGAGGAATGCACACAATGGCTGAAGAGGAAATAAAAAACAATCGTAAGTCTGAGTTTATCTTAATAACGTAGCAGCAGCTCAACAGGGGACCTCGAGCCAGAAACCTCGGCTCTGAGCACGCTCGGCGTACTAATGCCATTGACCCAGCAGCCACTGTGTTCTGTTCTGGCACGAAATAAACACCAGCGTAAGAGGAATGTTATGTACCCATTGCATAATGTGTTCGATGTCTATAAACAGCAACGGTTCTGAATATTCGCTTTCAGACACTTTTAAAGCATGTCCGTTTCAAGAGGTTACGGTTATGAATGCACGCATTCTTCTTGAAGCGTTAAGTAATTTGGTCACTATCTGCTGGCCTGATTCGTACCATACACACATGTGTAGGGCGATGGGATATGCCGATTTTGGCAGAGCAAGGTGTCGTACTGAGGCTGGAAATCTGGGACTTGGGAGTTGAGATTTTCAAATGCTACGTTGATGGCATTGCTTAGGATTGAAGCTGCTTGTACCAGCTGTCAGGAGGTCAGAACCTCGAGGTCGTAGAGACTGTCTGCGTTTAGGGGGTAATGCGCATAACGCAGGGGGTTGTGAGAAGGGGGTCAATAGATGTATTGCATTATAAGGGTGGGCTATTTAAGGACTACATTAGCCACTTTGTGAGTGTAGTGAGGTCAACTTTAGTATTAAGAGAAGGGTGAATTTTGTTTAGTTGTACTGCGTTGCTCAGAGAGCTGAACTTGGATACAGGTGCGTGTGGAGGAGGCTAGGCGTGTTATGGCAGGCTAGGGTGAGAAAGATATACCTTTATCTAGAACGTGGAAAGAAAGTGTTGCAGATGTAATCGGGAAGAGGAGGTTGTGATGGGTGCGACACGTGTTCAGGATGGAGTGGGTGAGGTTACCGAAACGGGCAATGGAGCGGCACCCAGAGGTTGGCGACCACGGAAATGATCTAAATCCAGATGGAGGTGGTGATGAGAAATTGAATTGGGTGTTGACTGAGTCACAAAGGGGAACACATAGAAGCAGTTGTTGGGATAAAGGGCGGAGTTTGAAGATTGGGAGCCAACTCTTTAATGGCCGCATGACCTGGCAGAAGGAAGAAAAAATTCCATGGTGCATGTGGTGGCATCCATGGCATTGGCTGAGACCTCTTGATACAAAAATCCGCATGGTACAAGTGCTGGGGCATCGAGTACATTCCGTTTTTCTTTGCAGGAGGCTTGTGGAGACTCCCAATCGACCGCATGCGAAGGCACCGATTGACTGACTCACTCACTCGAGCGGCATGCTGAGCGAGGGTCGAGTGACTGGCACGTACCTGGCTGCACCGTCAGCTTGATGGGTTGCTTCTGCTGGATGGTCTGCGTGTACACGAAGCGAGCATAGCAGATGTAGTCATCGCGTGTGTCTGATGTGCGCACGTTGGAGAAGTAGAGGTCCCCGTTGAGGCCCTGGGACACGCGCTCGTCCTGAGCTAGCCTCTGCAAGACTGCAGATGGAGACACCGACAAACATGCACGTACATGTGACAAATTAGGAATGGACCACTCTTTTAATTATTTCCTTGTGCAGCAAGGGAGTAAAGTGTGGTTCTGTGAAAGTCCTGATGTGCTGTGTAGTACATCAATGCACGTGTGTACACCAGCATGCGATAACGGAGTTGGGCCTGTAGGGGGCTGGCAGGGTTATTGATTAACCGCACTTGTACACCAGTCACGTGGTTAATGGCGACTCAGTTGAAGAATTGCTGCGTGTGACACACATGCTGTTGCATCTTACAGATTAACCACAATAAATGTGTTTGCCCTCAATTTGGATCACCTGCCCACGTCCTTCATTTCGAGTGTGCAACATAAGCTCAACAATAACAACAACTGCCAGTCGCCAATAAGTGGTGGTGACGTCACCATGGCACTTTAAGGCCACGTGAAGTTTCAAACGCCCACTGGCAGGTCATGGGACAGACCCAGGTGCCATGGCTTCACTGACTGAGATGATTGATTGATGCACCACCTGTGCCCCCTACTGTGCTTGCTGTGTTTTAGCTGCCCGGCGCTCTGCTCATTGTTGTGAGCATCGCTTTTCTGCCCTTCATTTTTCCTGGAGGGGGTCTGCCTCCAACTGCCCAGTAGCGCCCTTCACGAGCCTCCTCTACAGAGGCCGATCTTGAAAACCGCTGGTACCAGTCATTGGCAAGTCCACTCAGCTCCATAACCTCTCGTACCGCATCATTCAATATCTTATTTAGCCTGTGCCACGCCCGTTTAGCCCCCTCTATCCAGCCAAACAAAGCTGTTTGGGCATGTGGTGGCTGGGCATGCGAGCTACATGACCCAGCCATGTATGCTCAGACAGTCAGACACAAACGTTCAGACATTCAGACACAAACAACGACAACAGCCGCCATTAACCACAAAGTGACAGTGACAGAACCACAGCTTTTGTACCAGGCTAGGTGTACGGAGGTCATGTGAAGTGTGGAAGGCTCGCTAACAAGAGGTCACGGGACATGGTCCAGGTGTTATGCTCTGACTGCCTGGCATGACTGGCATATACACCACCTGTGTTCAATTCCTGTTTAACCTGTTATTAAACGATTTACTTTGAAACTTGATTTGAAGCTTTCGTGACTGCAGTAATTACTCTTTGGTTCTTTCGGTAAAGTCACGTAGAAAGAAAATAAATTAAATAATAGAATACGTTTCGATTGCAACACAAGCAACCGTCATCAGGTAGAACTACTTTGCTTTGACACGTGGCTGTGACGGTTCCACCTGAAGACGGAGGCTTGTGTTGCTTCCGAAACGTCGTGATTTATTTATTTTTTATTGTTTTATTTTACTTTTATTAATTAAACATTTTTACCTACGTGACTTTACCGAAAAAACCTAAGAATACATTTTATATACAGTCAATGCAAGCCACATATTAACGTTGCCACATTTAATTAAATTCGGGCTACATCGAGGGGGGGGGGGGGTGGTCTCTGAAGGCCACGTCGAGAGCGTCAGCGTCGGGCTCACCGTGGTCCATCCAGAAGATGACGGGCGGCGGGATTCCAGGTGGGGGGTTGCAGGGCAGCACAGCTGACGAGCCCT
This sequence comes from Lampetra fluviatilis, assembly GCF_964198595.1. Classification (NCBI taxonomy): domain Eukaryota; kingdom Metazoa; phylum Chordata; class Hyperoartia; order Petromyzontiformes; family Petromyzontidae; genus Lampetra; species Lampetra fluviatilis. The sequence goes on from NC_136285.1 coordinate 5,494,365, forward strand.
CCTTCACCTGCACTGGGTCGATCACCTCCTTTGGCCACAGAGGAGACCCTGGGTTAACACAAGAGCACATGAATGAGCGACTGGCATTCTGTGAAGATACGGTTGCTGCGGTCTTTTTTGTTTTAAAAAGGGCTGGGTATTTTTTGATCGCAAGTATGCATTCAGTGAGAGTATGCCCGTGCTCAAATGAGCATTGTTCAAGTGTCTTCTGTCAGGAAATTTAGCCAGCGTGGCACATTCCACATTCCCATGGTGGTGGGCAGTCTACTTGTGGCATTATCACTGTTGACCATCCACAATTTAGTACTCGTTTACCAACCGCGGAGGGACGATGACCTGGGTTGACCACCTCCAACTGACAGTTGAACTTATGTAACTTTATAATTACGATTTAAGTGCTTCTCTTATGATTAAGGAACTGCAGCAAAACACTTTACTCGTCATTGAAAGTTTAAATCCCAGTTTGGAGGTCAACATAGCCCGTCATCAGCATCACGATTGAATTAGCTAATTGAGTAGCACTTTTTGGGACGTGACCAGTGCTTTAAATATGGAAATACAGGGCCCCACCATAGGAGTGTGGAATTTCCACACCTGGCTCAGGGGCACAAACATAAATAACCACTGCCCCTTGCTTTGTTGAGCAGAGTTGCTTTGACTGTGATTTTAAACCACGTTTAATAGGTTTCACACAAAAAAACTACATTCACAAAGAGACATCGATCATTAATTTGACTACAAAGTTAGCACCTTTCATGAAGGGTTTATTGTGCCCTTCCTGTGTTCTGCAAGGGAACAAGACAACTGACTTAGCAATCCTTCTAGTAGTCTTTAGAAATAAAAAGCCCTCTCCTTTTTATACAAACCCAATGAATGTTTGCTATTTTTATATCTATAATGACACCATAACGTGATTCAAAGAGATCGCATAACTTGGCATTTAATCCGTATTTTTTATTCAGTCGGCGGCACAACCTGACGAAAATTTATCTTCGATTGCTGCGAGCTGAGAGAGGAAAGTTTCAAAAGGAAGCGTGTGAACATTTGGGCAAAATACGTTTGGGGACTGAAAAGGGCTGTGCTTTGGCCAAGCACTGCCGTAAGCTGCATTGCAATCGCCAACAGCTTCCCTTGGTTCAGCTGTGAACGTTTGCACCCTTCCCATGAAGCCTATCCTACCGGCGCGAAAGGCATTGCACAACGCGCGTCTCTCGTTGCACCCGTTCGAACAATGGGACCGCTGAGAAAAATCACAGGGCAGGTGTTGGCTCGTTGGCCACTCCGGTGGTGATGCTATCGCGCCATAGGGGTCAGCGCCCCCTTCGTAAAGGCGAGGCCACGTTGACAGCTGGCGCTACACGACAAAACGGGGGGTGGGGGGGGGGGCTGCCGTAATTGGCACAATGCATTAACGCACACCGTGTGGCAAAAGCAAAGGAGTGGAATAAGGAGCGACGCCAGTGAAAATAACAAGTCGAGTCGGAATTGGAACACCAGAGGGCAGTGATTTCCACAGGAGATTGGTTTTACAGGTACCTTCTCTTAAACGTTGCAGAAGCAAGTTGATGCCTTACGTGGGAAGAATGCAAAATATAAAGACAAAAAGAACAAAGAGAAAGGAAAAACATAAGCAGAGACGCATGAAGTGAAAATCAAGACGAAATCATATGCGCACATAAACAATGCAGGCCTTAGTTCCGTGGTGAAAAATAAAATGATAAAAAATCATGCTCGTTTGAATGAATTACAATAACTAATCTAGGCAGGTGGTAGTGTTTGGAGAGAGCTGAACTCACAATCGGAAGGCTGCGAGCACCAATGCCAATCGGAGGTCAACTCGGCCAATCATTTCATCAGGGACAATAAAATGTACACCACTTTGTTGCAAGTCAGCATTGGTTAAACAATGAAAATGCAGAGGCCCTCTCTGTATAAATGTGTGTTTGAGCAGGGACACAGTTTGGTCTGTAATTAGAATCCACCTATTTGAGCACCAACGTATGGGTCTTAAGGTTTGCCCACAACGCAGAGATGATGCCACCAGATAGCATGGCATCTCTAGACAATGATTGCAAAGTTGTAAGCCTTTTGTCGAGCAAGACCAAAGCAACTCGGTTCAATCCCATTACAGCTGACTGGCTCTTGTGAACATTCCAATACTTTTGAAATCATATCCAGCCAAGTTATTTGATCTCCCTGCTCAAACCAGCATTTGGACAGTGCTCCTTTCCATTGGTGGCCCTGAGCCAATTGTGGCAATTCCACGATATCATGGTGGGGAGCAATATATCCAGAGAATAATCACTGCTGACTTTCCACTAAGTGGTACTTACATTAGTCATATACAAGGCTGAGTCATCTCCCGACTGGGTTGAACTCGCAACCTTTGAACTTGCAACCTTACATTTGTGAGCCATGCGTTCAAACCATGGCGCCAACCAGTTAGGGCGCCACGGTGGCAAGATGTTAACTACCTCGCTTGGTATACAGGAGGTCGCAGGTTCGATCCCGACCATGACGCCTGTATATATGGACTTTGCGTGTTTTCCTCGTGGTCGTGTAGATTTTTCTCTAGTTCCTCCGGGTTTTTCCCTCCACATTTAGAAACATGCGTTTGGAGTATTTGGCATCTATACATTTCCACGTGATGAAAAGCCACTTCATTAAGATATCATTTGTGGCCAGGTCGGTTCTGAAAAAAGAGCTATATAGCTCAGTGGCCTTACCTGATAAAAAAAACTATGTTTAGTTTATAGTTTTACGTGGAAATATGAGGAATGACATTGGACCATTCTTGGACAACGTTGACAAAGAGATCATACATACGTAATTGAGAAGTAAAGAAATGCTGTACTTTTTGATAAGCAGAATGAAGAGTATTATTTATTGCGATATGGAGAGCGGGGAGTGTGTGTAGAGCTGGGTGTGCTAGTGCGTGTCTGTGATGCAGTGCTGTGGATGTAGGTGCTGGTGGATCATATAAATGCATGAAACTCTCCAAGGTGCTTGACTGTCAGGTGGCAAAGAGATGACAGTCCGACAAGTGAGTTTTTTTTAAAAACCCACTTTAGAATATTATAATTTTGTATGCGTGGGTTTTCTCTGGGTACTCATTTCATTGCACACAAAGAAAAACGATCCCTAACATATATTTGGCCAAACATCCCAATACGGAACCCTCCCGACTCACTCATTCATTCCTGGGAAAGTTAATTAAATTAGTATTTGCACACTGCCTGTCCCCATAGTCTAGAAGTCTCTTTCCCCAGCTTACCGTGCTTGTTGACTCTGTCCCTGTTCAAGCCGATACTCAATATCTTCCTCTTTACCTCTGCCTATCACCGACTGACTTCCCCTTTTCCCTCTTCAATATAAATATGCCAACTGTCCCTATGTAGTATCTTGGTCGCATGTAGACGCGATATGCATTCTAATTGTAATGGTCTGGCCCACTAAACCTGAGTTTGAATTCCAGGCTTGGATAATATCGACCGACAACAGCGGTGGATGATATCTGAACCGTTGCTGAGAAGCCCTCTGAACGCCAAACCTCCAACAACTACACTGACCAGCATGGCAATGCATGGTCAAACAACTCCCAGAGCCAAGAGATGTGGGGAGGCCTTCATCCAGCAGTGGACAAAGGGCTGCAAATAATTATGATAATTACTATCGCAAACATAAATGTTCTGGGTCAGTCATGTGCTAACCAATTGAGCCACATTGGTATCTCCGATTACTGTGCTCAGTAAGTGCCTCTTTATGGACACCAGTGTGTCATCTACCACCATGAAACACAAACTTCTGCTATTGCAATCTCGCAAGGATTTATGTTATGGATAAGTGCCCGCATGGTTAGAAACAATATGCCCCGGTGAGGTTGTTTTTTTTTGCCAGTGTTATGTTTTTATCACTTACTGGGAATCTGTATTTTACTCTATTTCAACATATATTGCTGGTGAGTTCATAACAATATAGATGAGATACGTATGCACTTGTATAATCCATGAATAAAAAATGTGCACGTGTAAGGTTTCCATGGCAAATCTAAATGCATTTAACTATAAATTGTCATGCAAAATGCCATACTTTGGTTAATGTGTTTTTATCATTACATATATCATGGTTTGGTAATTTTTTTAAATGCTTTCCAGCATAAAAAAAAAACTATTTAGGCAACCACTTATTCATGTTTAGTCTGGCCATGTTTAGCTGATAAAGTGATTCTCATGGGTGTACAATTAAGTTGACATTTTCAGTTAAGGGACCATAACGCTGCTTCGTGATAAATTACTACTTGTCTTTTGGCTCGAGAAATAAGGATGCAATCACGAATGTTACGATCGTTAACCAACAGATGCGTTTACGGGCTTGTTTGTATATTAGCCAGAGCGGGGCCTCTCTGTGCGCCGTTGCATAAAATGTGACCAGGTGTCGACTTGGTCGTTTTAAGGCAGCGCTGACGAACGTGTTTGCGTTCTTAGAAGTAGCCGCGACTGCTATTGTTAGTAGTTTAATAGCACGAGAGCTATTATTGTAAAAAATAATAATAATCAGACAACAGGTCTTCTTCACATATCCATCTCTCCATGTAAGATAATTATATTTTCATACAATGTATATTACATGTGTATAATGTATATTTATATGATATATATTGTATGTATCTTTGTTTACACAACTCATCAGCCGCACACTCTTCTGAGAGTGCATAATTTCAGCGGCGTTGTTTCAAGACAAGCAAAACCGTGAAGCCGTTTCGAACAACAGCGTCCCTTCAGCATAATTCTGCTTGCACGACTCAATCGTCATGAATCACCACTCTTATAGACTACGAGTATTAGTCACGTTGTAGCAGCAATGCCGCTGGTGTGAAGTAAGCGAAATGTCGCGGAGGCTGTAGCTGCTGCTGCTGTGCGTGTGCGCGTGTGTGTGTGTGTGCACGTGCGTGTGTGTGTGTGCACGTGCGTGTGTGTGCATGTGTGTGTGCACGTGCGTGTGTGTGCGCGTGCGTGTGTGTGCGCGTGTGTGTGTGTGCATGTGTGTGTGTGTGCATGTGTGTGTGTAGTGGGGAGTGGCAGTGTAGCGGTTAGCGCGCTGCGCTATAAACCTGGCGACCCGGGTTCGATTCCCGCTCACGGCCAACACCAGTGACGATTATCTGAACCGGTCCTGGGCCTCCCCTAGGTCGACTCAGCCTTAAATGAGTACCTGGTGCGGTGTGTAAACATCGCCACTGGGGAGACAAAGGCGGTCGGGCGTGGTGCTGGCCACCCACCCCCTCGTGTATATAGGTGCTCTCTAACAGCACTTGCCCCTACAGTCTGTTAAGGCTATACGGGGGATCTTTGTCTCTGTGCGTGTGTGTGCGCGCGTGTGTGTGCGCGCGCGTGTGCGCTGCCCCCGTACTCGAGAGCTGCACGGTGATGCGGTCGGACAGCGCCGTGCCGCCGCTGTTGCTCGCTCGGCACTGGTACTCCCCCTCGTAGCGCTCGGCCCGGCCGCCCCCAACCACGTCCACGACGAGCGTCCCCGAGTCGGCGCGCATCTGCACGCGTTCGTCGGCCTCCGGGTGGAAATCGACGCCGTCCTTCGTCCAGTGGAAGCTGCGGGAGGCATCGTCGAATGCACATCGTGAAGAAAGGTCTCGGGGAGCAGAGCACTGAGCTCAGCAGTGCTGAAGCCCTGAGTATGGTTCTGGCTTTCTAACCTGTCAGTGATGAAACTAGGTGCTGGAGTGTAACTGAGTTGTGGTCTCAGCAGAGTCAACAACAACAACCGCCATTCGCCACTAAGTGGCGGTGACGTCACCACGACACTTGTGTCAGACCATGTGCACCTTAAGGCCACGTGAAGTGTCGAACACCCGCTGGCAGGAGGTCACGGGGCAGACCCAGGTGCCACGGGTCGACTGACTGAGATGACCGAGATGACTGGCTGATACTCCACCTGTGACCCCTACTGTGCCAACTTGCTGTGCTTTAGCCACCCGGCAACAATGCACACACACACACACTCAGGCGTTTGTATGGATTATTCCAGAGTCCGGGAATAAACAATACAATCTGAAGTAGCCGGGTAGATTCGGTCAGGGTGCTGAACTGGCACCGCTGGGATCCAGTGCTTCAAATGCAGGCATCCAGCTGCTTGCGATAAGCTGGGGGTTTCATTGTAGTGAGCTAATGGTCTCAGCATGATCACGAATACATAAGCACACACACATTATTTTTCTGCATTACTTTGCCTACATAGCAGCTGTAAGAAGTAAAATAATAATATCGGTTTGACTTCCACAAATGACTTTCTCTGCAGCAAGGCATGTGGCACAGTGCACCCCCATGGATAAGCAGATCACTTGAAGGGATCTTAGAAGTAGTTGTATTAAATTATCTTCCATGAGCCATTCCCTAACACACACACAAGACATATACACTGGCCTGCAAGAATTCTGAATGGAAGTTTAATTTGATGACGCAAATCCCTAATTCTAAATTGCCTTTGCAGACCGCTTTATCCATATTTGGGGCATGCCGTATAGATGCTCTGCAAAAATGTTCACCGCATGCAAATGTACAAACATTGTTTATACATAAGAAGTTAAATGAATCAAATTCAATCAGAACATAGATGTAATGTATTTTTGTGTGGTTATTTTTGGTATTCCTTGAGATAGTGATATAAACTCCACATTATCATTGTGAGGGGCAATTTATGCACCAATTTAGATTAGACACAAAACAGCATTAATAATGGGCTGAGTTGACCCCTGGCTGGGATTTGAACTCACAACAATACAATTTAAAGTCAAACTTTTAATCGTAGTGCCTACCATGTGGTTAGTGTTTAACCAAAGAAGATGGGATCACATTCTAATCATGGCAATTTTATTGCCCTCAGCATTAAAAATAATTATTACGCATTAAAAATACAACTTATTTTTCCCAGGCACACTCAAAATATTTTTGTTTGATAAACAAAATGTTAAAGATATGTTTTTAAACAATGCACAACAGTTGTTTACTGTTACATTTAGTCTGGTGTCTCAAATGCTGAAGGCAAAAAGCTGAGCATAGCAATTACTGGTGGCATTGTGATACCGTGTCAAGCCGTATAGAGTGAGCTGCTGATTTTCATCCTCTAATAGGGCTCCGACCACTGCTGGTAATGATCTTCATCACATCGTGAGCCTTTCTCTTGGTTATCTTCTGCTAAGTGCGGCCAACAAATCCAGGGCACTAACGTCACCCTCAGAATGATTGCGAGTGACGTAAAGCAGATGGGCTTTTCTGAAATTGCGTGATATTTTATCGAAACAATTCTGTCCATTTGCGGTGCTAATAATACATCGGTGAGTGGGTGAGATTATTTTAGCAGGTGAGAACTCATTGCGATGCATTAATTGGCATTTTAAATATAAAGGGGTAACTTTGGCTAAACGGTGGCATTATTCAAAAGCATTATTCGAGTGTGTGCTAGTGTTGGCAGCTACAATTAGAAGAACACCATTACATACATTGTCACTTTCTGGTTGCTTTCTGTGGGCTCGACAGGCAGTGAACAATCTATGGGTAAAAGTGTTGCAAAGCAATGCTTGACGGTCTTTATAATGATGATTGCTGCTACTGCAGTTGCTCAAAATGATGTTGATGAGGAAAATAATAACGATGCTGCTGCTGGGTTTATGGAAGATTTCACAATAACATATCTCAAAAAGTTGGAAAAGCCCACTCGTGGGAGAAAAATTACTGGGCTCACAATGATACCACCAAAACACAGCAGCTTAAAATCTGCCGAGACTCTCAGCCTTATTACACCTCTCAGACGAAATAAAATCTGGCCAGTAGCAGATGGGCAGTATAGATTAAGCATGATACGGTAATTAAATAACGTGTCAAGGCTATTGCGTTTCATATAATCCAATAGACGTGCAAAAAAAAAAAACTTAATACGCACAGTGGCACGTGGCCTTTACTCTGGCAGGAGAGGAGTGCGGTTGGCAATCGCATCGACACGGTGGCAGGCATTAATGACAGTGCTGATGTAAGCGGGCTGATGGGACAATGCTTTTACAGCGGCGCATTACGCGAGTGTGATTACATTGGGCTCTCCGCTCGCTCGGCACCAAAAGCTTTTTAGACGCCACGTTCCCAGTGGGACAAACGCCACCCCCCCCACACACACCCATCACCAAACGCGACCGCAATTGATGAGCAGGCGTGTGTCACTTTAAAAGAGCTGTGGGCAGCATAAGATTTCCGCGTGGATATGTGACATCGCATATCGGTGGTATTGTTTTACCACGGGTCCCTCTTAAGCAACAACACCTTGATTTATGTGGGTGGCTGCGATGTGAAGAGATACTGGTGGATGCCTCCCTCGTACGTGGCTGTGGAGTGGAATTTTTGGACGCGTGTTTTTGTATTCTGTCCGTCAGTTGCATAAATCAAGGTCACTGTTGCAAAGGAGACTAGAGCTGGGACGATTTATCGGTTAAGTCGATAAATTTACTAAAAATTGTAGTGATTTTTTAGGTGTGTTTGATTACTCGGGCCCATTTAAAGACGGCAACCTCCTCCACGCCGTGCCGCATGAAGGCAGGAACCCACGGACGAGCCACGCCCCGCGTGACGCGGCTGATAATGCGGATTACATCACCAAGGTTTAGCTCTTGACCTCCCGTCCAGCAGCACATTTGACAACCGAGGTTGTCAAATGTGCTATCCGATTGGTTGAGTAATCAAACTGATATTAATAATTGATTACTTTAATAATTGGATATCCCAGCTCTAAACGAGACTTTCTGTGCCAGTGGACTTTCATGCAATAAAATAAAGAGCAATGAACTCAACTGGGTTGAAAAAATGTTTCCTTGAGGATTTATTTTTTATTTTTAATGCAAATCCAAACACTCGATGGATCCTATGTTTTGTTGCAAGACTGTTGCCAGATCGAAAAGGAACCTCGCAAGATCACGGTTGAGTGATTTTCTCCATCCACTGCATTTCAAGAGAGACTGTCATCGACTGTGCTCCCTTACATGTCCCTGCTTTGATAGTCGCAAGACTGTGCTGCCATTATTTTACGCGATTTTATTTTTTTTAGGATATGTGACACTACCACCATTTTCCTTGACGTTCTGCGAACGAAGATTCTTTGAGAGGCCTTCCATTTTTAAGCTTCCTTTTTTTTGATTAAGACAACATTTTTGCGTCGTTCACTTTATACGTACAAATGCCTAAATGTTTCATTTTTAACGTGAAACATTGTGCAAATGGAAATGAATCGTGGTTTATGTGCCGTTGAGGTGTTTTAAATGCTTCCGATTCTGGAAAGTTATTAGATTTATGAGAACAAGGCAATGCAAGTGAAATCCCGTCAAGTCACAGGTTGTCCTTAGAAGCTTAAACATTCTTACTCGATGACTCAGAGGCACTTTCCAAGATAAAAAAGTCGTTATCATATGATTATAAACTATTAACCTGAAAGCACAGTAGCTCTAGGTCGGACTTGTCTCATCCTAATCTCACCCAGATCCAGAACGTGGACGACCAGAATGAATACCTCATCTGAGACCCAAAAATGACACCGCTTGGCTTTGACATTCCTCTAAGATACCGGCGGTGGGACCATCAACGGCATCAGAACATTAACAGGCCGATGCACACAGCAGCTCCATGAATAGAAAATTAAAGGCAGGCCACTGTATGATTGTGGCCAAGCAAAGCAAGCTATGTACCGTATCATAAACCACTGAAATTTGCACTCCTTCAACGGAGGAATAGTAACGACATGAATTCTCTCCCGAAGCTCTCTCATGCCTAGCGGACATTGACATTTAGCGCATGCTTATATTGACATACGCAAGAATAGAATAGAAACAATTGAGACGGTTGAATTTAAATCTCAGTTGGTGGTCTACTTAGCCCATCATCCTTTTGGGGTTGATACAATATTTGCCAATTTTTGGTAGCTAATCAACGGTTTCCTATCAAGCCACGAATGTCTGAATTGTAAATGTGGAATCTCCGCCACTGGATATTCCACCCATTTACTCATTTTAGCCAGGAGACAGGTTTATTTTTTAATGTAATTCATAAAATTCAATCGGCAACCAAATCCAAAAATCGAGTATTCTCCAGGTCAACTCAGCCTGAACTGAGTAACTCGTGCAGAGTGGTCATGAACCTGAGAAATGGGAAGACAAAGACTGTCAAGAAAACAATGGTGCTGGCCACATCTCCTCTTTACATGCCACCAAGGGTCAAGAGGTCATCATAGTCAATGCTGTTGATTCCCCCACATCTCGCCATCACGTCCTTTCATCAGCAAGATCCCATATTTGTTGTAAAGTTGATACTCTACCACAAAGGTTGCTTGCCCACCCCTGAGCATCCAAAGCCTGCTTCAGTATCCTGCCCTAACTGCACACAATGCCCCACCCATTGCAACCTCCCGTTCCTCAGTACACATTGCCGTTTTCTATTCCAACCTTCCAAGTTGCTTACCCTATTCTTCAACGAAATTCCGAGCATGTTTCACATACATCTGTTTAAAGGCCAGAATTTTTTTAAAATACCCATCTTCCAAATTGCTTGCCCTATCCTTCCTCCATTAACTTTCTCACATTTTCCACATGTACCACCATTCATAGCCAAAAGCTTATTTAGTAGTTGCTTTGTAAGAGTCCACCTTTCTGACCCGTGCATTAACAGACATTACTCCTGCCTCAAACAACAATCTTTCAAATGCTACGGTTGACATCTCGACATTTAAAAAGCGTTTTATGAAATCCATCAAAAAACCCACCCTGCTAATGCAATGCTTCTTGTTCTTCTTCTCACAACCTCCTGTATTATGCTCAGCCACCACGATAACCCTAAGAGAGTTATGCTAACAGCACTTGCTCTGACACTCTCGACATTGCACCTTGGCTCTGGGTTTGTGTCAGTATGTCTTTGTGTGCTTATGTGTGTGTGTGTGTGCGTGCGTGTGTGGGAATGAACCCAGCAACCCGAGTTCGTTTCCCGCTCACTGCCAACACCAGTGAAGATCATCACCAGTGAAAATCATCTGAACTGGTCCTGGGCCACCCCTAAGTCGACTCAGCGTCAAATGAGTACCGGGTGCGGTGTGCAAACATCGCCACGAGGGAGACAAAGGCGGCAAGGCGTGGTGCAGGCCACCCACCTCCTAGTGTGCCGTGCCGGCCTTCATAGGCGCTCGATAAAATCACTTGCCCCAACAGTCGTTTTGAAGCTATACGGGGGATTCATTCTCATTGTGCGCGTGCGTGTTACCTTGGTGGTGGGTTGCCCTTAGCTTCACACTGAATCTCAATGTTGTCTCGGGGGTCCACAATGTAGTTCTTTGGTGACTGAGCCGTGATGGTTGGAGGTTGTTTGACTGCAGGTGGCAACAAAGGTAACGCTGTTATTTGAGCAGCAGCAGCAGCAGCGCCGCTTAAACAATGAGTGCACACACGTGTACACGAATACAAATACTACGCGCGTTGTAGGCAACCTGTACACGGACTCTGTCCCCCTGCTCAAACAAGCCCTCGGTTAGCGGTGGAAATTCCACGTTTGTATGTCTCTCCATGGGACAGCCACTGTTGATTCCCTATGAAGTTCTTATTGCACTGGCACTATCCACTCCTGATGCACGCCCCTGACCACAGCGTCACACATCTCCTTCTATCGGCCCCGCGTTGGGTGATGATTAGACAAAGCCACTTAACACCCTCCTCTGCCGTGACTCGGCGCAGTAGCAGGGGGCTAAGGGAGGCGTGCGGACGGTGGCGTGCGGAGAAACGCGGGTGAGCACGTGTTGTCACCTTGGCAGAGGCGCGAGATTGATGTCAGGGGAGCCTCAGGGCCGGTTTTCACCATTGGGAATGGGACACCGTTAATGGGTGACGAGTAATGAGCCTGCAGGCTTCCCTACGGCCCCACACAGCCAAGCCAGCCAATGCGTATGGCACGGAGGTGATGTCAACAATGAGATGGGGACTTTTAACAAATTGGATGAGTGATGGGTGTCATCAATCAAATTTCATGCATCTTGTGTGTGTCCTCATACAACGCATGCACAAGTGCTGTATAGCAGTATATTTGTTGGGATTTTCTGATCAAGCATCAACAAATCTTAGAAGCATTTTCTATGCTCAACGTTGCAATGATTTACATTTGAAGGCCATAAAATCACTCCCCTTTACTTTTTTATCTATATTTAATGAACAGCTTTCGTCTTGACCGGATTATAGATGCAATTATTTTTGAGTCGTGAGTGAGTAATGTTAACATCTGTCTAGTTCTCACTTATAATTATTTCTTTTTTAATACGGTAAGTTGACAATCTGACTGCAAATTCTATTTTCAATGGCTTACAATTTGCTGAGTCTAACACTCACCAAAATTCCCTTTTTGAAATGTAAAATTTCCTCAAAGGTAGATTTTTTTTTTTTACTAATGTCTAATATACAAATAATGCGTAGATGCACGAACGTATTGTGTGTGCAGGAAAGCATGCCTCGTTTCCAAATCTGCACTCACATTCAGCTACAATCAGTAATAATCAGAGGTGGGACAAAGTCATTGTTATGCAAGTCCAAGTCGAGTCGCAAGTCATCAAATTCATGACTCGAGTCTGACTCGAGTCCAAGTCACATGACTCGAGTCCACATCTCATAGGTGGGACAAAGTCATTGTTATGCAAGTCCAAGTCGAGTCGCAAGTCATCAAATTCATGACTCGAGTCTGACTCGAGTCCAAGTCACATGACTCGAGTCCACATCTCATAGGTGGGACAAAGTCATTGTTATGCAAGTCCAAGTCGAGTCGCAAGTCATCAAATTCATGACTCGAGTCTGACTCGAGTCCAAGTCACATGACTCGAGTCCACACCTCATAGGTGGGACAAAGTCATTGTTATGCAAGTCCAAGTCGAGTCGCAAGTCATCAAATTCATGACTCGAGTCTGACTCGAGTCCAAGTCACATGACTCGAGTCCACATCTCATAGGTGGGACAAAGTCATTGTTATGCAAGTCCAAGTCGAGTCGCAAGTCATCAAATTCATGACTCGAGTCTGACTCGAGTCCAAGTCACATGACTCGAGTCCACATCTCATAGGTGGGACAAAGTCATTGTTATGCAAGTCCAAGTCGAGTCGCAAGTCATCAAATTCATGACTCGAGTCTGACTCGAGTCCAAGTCACATGACTCGAGTCCACATCTCATAGGTGGGACAAAGTCATTGTTATGCAAGTCCAAGTCGAGTCGCAAGTCATCAAATTCATGACTCGAGTCTGACTCGAGTCCAAGTCACATGACTCGAGTCCACATCTCATAGGTGGGACAAAGTCATTGTTATGCAAGTCCAAGTCGAGTCGCAAGTCATCAAATTCATGACTCGAGTCTGACTCGAGTCCAAGTCACATGACTCGAGTCCACATCTCATAGGTGGGACAAAGTCATTGTTATGCAAGTCCAAGTCGAGTCGCAAGTCATCAAATTCATGACTCGAGTCTGACTCGAGTCCAAGTCACATGACTCGAGTCCACATCTCATAGGTGGGACAAAGTCATTGTTATGCAAGTCCAAGTCGAGTCGCAAGTCATCAAATTCATGACTCGAGTCTGACTCGAGTCCAAGTCACATGACTCGAGTCCACATCTCATAGGTGGGACAAAGTCATTGTTATGCAAGTCCAAGTCGAGTCGCAAGTCATCAAATTCATGACTCGAGTCTGACTCGAGTCCAAGTCACATGACTCGAGTCCACATCTCATAGGTGGGACAAAGTCATTGTTATGCAAGTCCAAGTCGAGTCGCAAGTCATCAAATTCATGACTCGAGTCTGACTCGAGTCCAAGTCACATGACTCGAGTCCACATCTCATAGGTGGGACAAAGTCATTGTTATGCAAGTCCAAGTCGAGTCGCAAGTCATCAAATTCATGACTCGAGTCTGACTCGAGTCCAAGTCACATGACTCGAGTCCACATCTCATAGGTGGGACAAAGTCATTGTTATGCAAGTCCAAGTCGAGTCGCAAGTCATCAAATTCATGACTCGAGTCTGACTCGAGTCCAAGTCACATGACTCGAGTCCACATCTCATAGGTGGGACAAAGTCATTGTTATGCAAGTCCAAGTCGAGTCGCAAGTCATCAAATTCATGACTCGAGTCTGACTCGAGTCCAAGTCACATGACTCGAGTCCACATCTCATAGGTGGGACAAAGTCATTGTTATGCAAGTCCAAGTCGAGTCGCAAGTCATCAAATTCATGACTCGAGTCTGACTCGAGTCCAAGTCACATGACTCGAGTCCACATCTCATAGGTGGGACAAAGTCATTGTTATGCAAGTCCAAGTCGAGTCGCAAGTCATCAAATTCATGACTCGAGTCTGACTCGAGTCCAAGTCACATGACTCGAGTCCACACCTCTGGTAATAATAACAACAGGGTTTATTTTTCTGAAGATATTTACCTGCAAAATATGTTCATTTTAAGCATGCAAGCAGGCAAATAATGTCATGTTTTATCGTCAAAGAATAACAAATCTTATTAAGTACGACCGTTTGAGTATGGAGTACCGTACTGTATATGCAACACACACACATTGAGTTTCACACATATTGTTACATATTGTCAGTCCATAATTCGTGTGGGGTTGATAAATTGAGTTAAACTTTTTTGGAAGTCAATTGTGCTTGTTGTATGGACATACTGTACTTATCTTGGCCATAGGAATATGGAATTTCCACAACTGATCCAGGACTCCTGATGGAGATGAGCCACTACCCCTTTGTTTTAAACTACTAGGGCAGGGGTCGGCAACCTACGGCTCCGGAGCCGCATGCGGCTCTTTACGGGCTGCTTCTTGACGATATGTACGTATGTACAGTATGTACTCAGATGCATTGCGGCTCTTGAAATACTGAATTTTGTACCGAATTGGAAAGAAATGGCTCTTCTTGTTATTTTGGTTGCCGACCTCTGTACTAGGGGGACACTGACATTGACTTCAATCCCCATTGACATATTCTATCATCGTTTAAATGTGCTATTCTTTAAAGGTGAGGCTTTATAAGATTCTGAAAATAGCATCAACCGAATGTTCGCATGTACTGACGGCAAGATAGTTTACAATGTGTCTGCATAGTAATTCTTTTGTTCTTGGCAACGAAGTTTGTCTTTCGTGCATATTGAACCCCTGTGGGCTCCTCCTGGGGGTTGTCGAATTCCCTCGCCCCGTGCATTTCCCGCTACTCCATTCCCTCCCTTGTTTGCTACACTCATAACCGACGACCTGTGATGTGGCCTGTCGAGTCAATGACCCTTCTTTCTTACAAAGCTTTGAGATTAGTTTGCATAAAAGTGGTTTTAATTGTAAATCCCTATCCTTGGTACTCATGTTATCAACCCCACTGAAGATAGACTCATACTTATGATATATACAGATGTTCTACGTGCTGTATATATGAACGTGACTAATGGTTCATGCACACAAAACACGACACAGCAATGCAACGGCACAAGTATTGTGAACAAGTGCTCAACAGCGATATGGCGTTAATCCTATACGTTGTAGCGTAGCTTCTGTTATAATAAAGAATGTTTGGAAATGAAAGACTGTAACAGTAATAAAGTGCAATATTATTATTATTTCAGAGGTGGATGATCGTTCAGAACTGTATTTTTACCCTTTCTGATGACTTCCGGAAGCTACGATGCTGCGGCATTGGTAAGGATTTGCACGTGTTTTCACGCAGTATAATTTTGCAATATATTTATATTAATTTGGCTACTGCTTTGCATGATGAAAAGTTAATATTATTACGTTGATGATGCAGATTTGTGTTGATGTAAAATATATATTCGTTTTGGCTTGCAAAAGAGATGCGTAACATATTAGGTTATTTCCTCGTTACATAATATTTATCTATATATTTCTGTACGTTGATCATTGTTTTCGTGTAATTATGAACGTATTTAAATAAACTTACTTATTAGTTATCTGAAACAGTGTTCGGAAACTGAAACAAAAATATAACTTTCTTATTGAAAATAATTATTTTGCTTGACATATTTCCTCGGGTTCAATTTCAAAGAATCACTTCCTTGGCCGTGTGTTTCAAAGGTGTTTCAAATTTATACGTGTCAACAGAATTTAGTGCGAGCAATGCTGTGCAAGAGAGTGCATGCAAAAAAAAGGATGTTTGCCTGGCATTGCATGTGATTTATTATCACGACAAATTCGCCTACCATAGAAATTGGGCTCGTCGAGCATGCGGTAAATTTTCATTTTTTAACCGTCAAAAATATACACGGAATAACTGAACGAAATAAAGCCAAGGGGCAAAAACTCAATCACGGTGCAGATTTCTTCCTGCGCAACGCGTAATCTATTTAAGCCGGCAAATGGATTGCGTCATGTGCACATTTTATATTAAGGTATTTTATTACGAGAAAAAAAACAAACTAATGCCTGGGTGGATTATGAATCGGGGTAAAGACCGCACGGCATGAACTGAGACAATGCCCCCCCCCGCACGCCTCTCCATCATCTCGGCCGAGCGTCCTGTCAAATGCCCGCCTCGAATTAGGCACGGATTTCAACTCCATTAAGCAGCTCAACGGCTCGAGACAAAGATCATGAACGGGAGCAGGGGGGTCTCTCAGAGGTGAGAAATAAAAAACAGCAAAAATCGCTGGTGCTTATCGGTTTAAGACAAGGCCCCGGATTTTAAGTCTTCATACGATCCTCATCGTTGTCTTTACCACCGCCGCCACCATCACAATCGTCGTAGAGTGCTCGCTGATTTGTGACGTGGCGGACTGCAAGCTGTGTATTAACAATATTCGAGCGGGCTATTGATTCAGGATTTACTGTGGTATGCAGCTTTCCTATGGAAATGGGTTGAATGTCAATTGTTCACGTGAAGATTTGGGTGGAAAACACTCATCTTTGCATCGGAGACAATATTAATTGGGTCAAAGAACACTTCATAAAAGCACTCTTAAAAAGCAATAATTAATTTATATGCTCAATGGCTGAGAGGTGAGGAGTTTGAATGCTTGGACATTATTGCTGTGTTCAGTTGTACGTAAATTCCTGGAACAATCAGGAAATGACATTGTCTAAATAACTCAAAGCAGGGCCCCCTCTTGAAGAGAGCCTGATTAATAATTGAGAGCGTTCCTGGATGATAGACATCACTATAGTATCTGTTAATTAACACATTTGTATAACCTTCACGGAGTCTCAGGCGGCAATGCCCAAAGTTAAAGTATTGAATAACATTCATAATTGATAACAATATATTGAGGACGTACATTTAATTATATGATTCCGTTAGTTTAATGGACTACCCTCTTTTTTAAACTAACGTTTGAAAAATCACAAATATTAACAGTTACTAAACGACATGCAGAATCATTGTGTGGATATTGATCAAAGCTTTATGAGTGGATAAATCCATGAACAACTCAATTGTTTTAGAAGCAAAAGCACGTTTAAATGATATTTAACAATATTTACATCAAATTAAAAGCAGTGCAAATGTATTTTGATTATGTTAAAAGTGTATATATTACATTTTTATCGTGCCAAACTGATACTAAAGTTGTTCAAGGAGGCATGGATGGTTTACACAGCACAAAACCAAACAACACACTTACACTCTTCAAGCAATTTGTCTTATCCCAGAAGAAATGTTTCGTAAAAAGAGGAGAGAAATATGATTAGTGCGAGAGAGAAAGGGATAGAGAGAACATTGTGCATGTCACATGAATAAAACACACTTGTGAATAATGCATTTAATTAAATGTAGGCTTCATACATTAACGTCCACGCACAAAGAAGAGAAAAGGGTCATATTAACACTGTAATAATTCCGCTAAATTACCCGACATTTTAAGAACATAAGTGTCTATTTTTTTTATCCAAATGATTTGTTGATGCTGCGTAGGCAGTTGGTGCACAAGCACAGATAAGACAAAAAATACTTAACACATTCGTTAATAACACTGTGGCCTTAAAAGGAAACATAATAGTCGACGTTTCAGGCAATGTCCCTTTTTTATAGCATACACATGAAGAAGCCAGAGAGATGAAGTGGATAACAAAAGTTTGAGACTGCACTTGACACCATGGCACCTGATGAGAATTTAATTATTTTAAAGGGTCTTCTGATGTTTTCAATAAAAGTTGACTTTTATCCAGGTAGCCAATGGTTCAAATAATTCCTTACATTCAATTTGATACAACTACAAGACTGAGATTACTCTGTCAATGTTCTTCATGTGTTATAATGGGAACATAATTGAAAAAAAAAGAAATAGCCAGGAGCACACGCTTATTATTCAGTACTTTGGAGACGAGAGTTGGCATCCCACAGATAATTTGGAACTCCCAGACAGACCTACTGGCCTGTGAAGTTGGTAAGGAAATCACAGTTCAGCAAGTGAACTGGATCCATATGTTCAGATATTTGAGTTATTATCCCTCATATGCAATGCGTTTTCTCTGAATTATCAGTTTCCTCCCAAATGCCCAACACTCATGAAGAGATTTGGCCAGGATCGTCCTGAAAAAAAGTCTTGTTGACTCAGTGATATTCTCCTATACATCACAAATTTAGGCTTTCCTGGACAAACACAGTTAAGTTTAGTTGTGTTATTGTAATTCATATTTGTAAATACTACATGGTGTTCAATAGATCATTAAACATATTGCCCTGCCAGGTAAGTAAGCATAAGACTGGAGACAGAAGTGAAGGTGGACCACCAGCGTGAAAGTGAAACAGAAAATCAAAGGCAGAAATCTCCTTGGCAGCCACTTTCACAGACCACTAATCAAACCGATGTTATGGGAGGGTACTTACAGTCAAGGGGAATATTGAGAGCTGACAGCTGCCACATAAGCAGCTGTGCTACCATTACTTCAAACAGAGTCGTCCTCCGACGGGAAGCCATCTTCTCAGCTACCACTTGTTCTTGAATAAATAAATGTAAAACATAAAGCGACGAGCACTGCACTCCCACAAATCAGTTGCGGCGTCGCTTCTCTTGATGCTGCTGCTGTGTAGATTTCTCCACGACACTCAGCAGACTCACACGCGGTGCGCGTGTGAGTCTGGCGAACTGCAGGGCAGGAATAAAACAAGAGATTGGGAGGAGAGTGAGAGAGAGACAGGGGGGTGGAGTGGGGTAGGGGGAAGAGAGAGTGAGGAAACATCATATTAGGGGCAGCAGACAGTGAGGACAATAGCAGCACCCGCGCATACGTCACCTGCGACGCAAAATTAATAACGTTCGGCCCCTATCTCGCTCGCACGCACGCTTGTGCGCGTGCCCGTCTGACCCGAGAGCCACCCACACCATCAATCAGGGCCGCCGGCTCGAAACACCGAACACCACCCGTCTCCGATCATCACGACCTCTAGGAGAGGGCCCTCCTGTGACCCGCGAGGGGCGATGATGAGGGTCAGCGGTGGTGCTCGTGGCAATGGTGGTATTCCGCGAAGAAAAAATAAGAGAGACCACTATTTCCCAAACACCTTTGCCGCAAATTGAAAGACATCCGAATTAAGGCAACGCGGTCGTTGCAGAGTGGAAATCACTTCTAAAAGGGGTGATGGGGGGCCACAATCAGAGGCTTTTGTGTTATCAATTCGAGGCAGTGAATGCATGCAATCAAAAGGCAGACTCATAGATCAGCCACTTCCATTCGTTTTGGAGCTAATTTGCTCCCGTGGTAGTTGGGGTGGTGATTTTTTGCGCATGCAGTGCCCACAATTGTATAGTTGCTGTGATTTTTTTCATTCTGACTTCCTGTCTTTATCGCTAGTTTGTGCTCAGAATTTCAAGATAATTATGTGTGTGCGCTTCCTGTGTGTGTGTATGATAGTTTCCCCCAATTATTTTGTAAGGCACACTGCAGGGCATTATACAATGTGTGTGTTGCATATGCATATATATATTTTAAAATAAAACCAGAGACTATAGCAACAAAAACGACTATTTTGTCATATATGCACCACTACATATGCAATTTAATATCTGTGGTTACAACATATGGCACACAAACAGAAGGTTAGAATCATTCATTCCTATAATTTCTACCATCCCTCCATTGCCACTTCAAATGATCGCTCTAATACTTTATGGGAAGTCAAAGTTGGCTGCGCTGTGGACAAACTGCCCGATGCCAACATTGTGAAATTCCAGCACCGACTCGGTCCCCCAATATGGATGAGCATCACCAGGAGCGTGTTTCACTCTCCTTCACAACCAAAGCTCATAGATTACATTACACATTTAAAAAAAAAATCTTTCTGTAAAATGTGACCGCATGAAGACAAAACGAGACTCGGGGCGACTCCAATGTGAATCGGACATTCACAAGCCCACACAGGGAACGATGAGTAAACCAGCGCCGCAACAAAGCTATGCTTCATTATGATTGAGCCGCACATTCCGAGCTTATGATATACAGGGGGGGGGGGTAGTCACACATCCGCATCAAAACAACAACATGAGAAAAAAAAAACATCAATACATTCCAACAGCATACATATGTAAGAGCCTGCACATGTGCCTAAATCGTCACTTGAAGCCACTCCATTGGCATTCTCTAAGTTACTTCCCCTAGCACTCCGTTCCGCCCTAACTTTCAAGTTACAGACCGAGTCATATGATTAAGGAAAATCCCTTCTGGGAAAATTCTTAATGGTTTAGGATTCTTGCGTTTCAATAGGGAAGCCTAAGCCTTTTCATCAATAGCACATATCATGATGGTAAATTATTTGTGTAATGAATATAAAATTAGCATTGTCTCCCTGTTCAAATGAACACTGGGCAGTGCTCATATGTATTAGGGATCTTTATCCAGGGTAAAAAAAAAAATCCATATTTATAGTGCAAGCCACTGTCTCCATTGGACAAACGCTGCTGCTGCTGCTTTCAGACAAATGAAAGGGCAAAAGGTGCGACGCTGCAATGTCTTGCCCATGCCACCGCTGGCAGAAGTGCCCGCCTCTCGTGGGTATATTGGCCTTTGCATTTATGCTGACAAGACGCCTTGGAAGAGGTGGCAGTACCCACACGTTACCCTAACACCCACGACCTGTATGTATGTAGAACTTCTTTCGCACCATACGGAGCCAACCGTGCTAATCGGAGGTGCGGGGGGGGGACAATTGTGTTGTACTCTTCTATTACCCTGCGGAGATGAAGTTGGCCATGCGTGTTCTTGGCCACACGTGTTCTTGGCCACACCATCCTCTCGTGCGCCATGCGTGCCTTTATAGGTGCTCGCAAACAGAATTTGCCCCAACAGTATGATCAAGGCTACACGGGGTTTTTATTGTCTTTGATATTACTGTATAAATATAACAGTGATTAGTTTACTCTACAATGATGCTGGAAACTCCAATTCAGCTCTAGGCCATGCACACCTGTGTTGAAATCTGAACCTGCCTTAGGCCTCCACACAAGGTCAGCCTCAGTCAAATATAGCAATGTTATTTTTCACAGACCACTGCTTTAATCAAGGGTGTCTGAAACCTGGATTTGAACCCATGTCAATGTTCCTCTCTACATACTATGACTTGCCCATTATGAATCCCGTGAGCCACCTGGCCACCTCAGACTTTTATTTCAAATGTATATCTTGCGCCATCACCACTACCACCACCACGAACCACCATGTTGGCTGATATAAGTTTTTATGACATCATCCATACCCGTCATTCACAGGGCCGCAAAGCAGTTAGACTTGAATCATCAGATGAAAAATTAAAACGCAGGCTAAAAAAAGGGACGGCAAACGCCTCCGAGACAATAGTTTTTGAAAACCCTGGCATGCCCCATCGCCCACACTGTCAACAAGGTATCAACCACTCGTCGTGAAAATCAGCTTGGAGTTCTCTCGCCCGGTAGTTGTGTCACTCTGCCTTGTAAAGAACGCTTTGGCTTGAACAACTTAGCCTGGGGCATCAGAAATGTTAATGTTTTTCTTGCCATCGGAGTTACTCTCTTGCTTCGATACAGTGCGGTGCCCCAATGGATCACACGCCCGCGTGTTACATTCAGAGTAAATGGGCTGTCCGTGTTATACGTTCAACATATATGTTATATGAACACATTTACAACCCTCTTGTAAATCCACGAAGGCTTCCCCACACTGTGTCAGTCGTGGGGGTTGTTTGAGCATACTTCAACACGCCGGTTGAGTGCGGGTTCGCGAAGAGGGGGAGGCCCCAGAACCGGTTTACGTTTCACTTGTCACTGATGTTACCCGCAGCAGAGAATCAAACTCAGGTCACTGGGTATATACCGGTATATGGGTGGCCCACAAGTCAGGACACATAGGGTTATTTAATTTATTTTCGCACCGACATTAAAATATTGCAAGTTGTTTATTCTTCAAATCAACGTTTCTCTATTATCGTTATCGATATATAATTCGTCTTCTTCCTTTTCAGATGACATTTGAACATGGAAAGAAAATGTACCAAAGAAGAACGAGTTCAATTCGTTTTTACGTATGCTCAAGAAGGCAGCTGTAATACTTAAAAAAGAGTCCTGGATTAATTTAAATAGAAAATTAATGCGTGCATTTACGTTAATTGAAATTGGTTTGAACATTCGTTAAAATAAATGAAATAACCCTATGTGATTTGTTAAAATAAATATTATCACCTTTTGTGTCCTGACTTATGGCCCACCCTGTATGTGTGTGTCTGCATACAGTTGTGCATGACATATATCATGTATGCTGTGATATATAAAACCAATAACAATATATGCACCTGCCATTGACCTCTAGATTCACCCTGCCTAAAACAAGTGTTTTACTTGGCTCTCACTGAATGGAATGAACACCAAGTCTAAAGGGGGGGGGGGGGAGGGGTAATATCTATTTACCGTATATGTTAAACTTTATAAACACATATGCATGTGAGGGTTGCCACCTCTGAGGTTAAAACACTGCCACATATCATTGGATGAAGAAGACTATTTGAGTGCCAGATGAGGGGAGAAATACCAGCAAATGCGCCGTTTTTAGGACTGTATTATTATACAAATTACACAAAACTGGGACTTTTAGCCTACTGAGAACAAGATAATAATAACAATTACGTGGAAAAAATGATCACAGTGAGTCGCTAACGTGAGTCAGAGATTTACAGATTTCCCAGGACAGCTACTGCAACAAAGGGACGTTTCTGGGAAAACCAGGACCTTAATACACGTTCTGCACGTGGAGTACATATAGTATTTACACACCCTATTTAATTGTGTGAATATATATATGCATGTGTGTGTAGACATGTTTTGTTTACCCAGACACTGAGTGTATGGATTATATTGTGAAATTTCATGGCCAGTGTGTTCAATTTAGTTTTACATAGTGTATGCATTCTATGAGCCTCAATACACAACTCGCAACGACTTAAGAGTATTTAATTACTGACTTAAAAGCAACATGTATGGAATAACGTTATAAAAATGAAGAATCCTAATTTATATATATTTTGTGAAGATAAAAAAATCTATTTGAAACACAGTCCGATAAAGATCAAAGGTGCTAACCATGATACCTTGACAAAAATTCTCAATACCGGTCAATAATACGTCTAACCCTGGTCAAATTCCACATATCTTCCTCGAGAAAAAAAATATCCCGTATCTTTATGCTGGTTGGGCATCCATTTAAACAAGATATAGGCATCTCAGTTTATCTACCCAGTACAGATAGCTCTAAAGTAAATAAAATGTTGTGTATAATACAATCTTGAAAGGGAACTCACTTTAAATGTGACAAGCTGTCCTTCAAATATACACATACGGAGAAATTCCACACGCATAAGAAATGCGAGTTCAACTCCCGGCCAGAAGTAGACTCATCGTCCCTCCAAGGGAGGCTCAAAGCTGTGAGGGGTGCCAAGAATGTAGTGAGTAATAAACGATTTTGTAGTTTTAACGTGATTTTTTTATATTTAGTGCGTCATAATGCGTGGATGTGTCAGGTAACACTTGCGTGCGCGAGTCACAGAGCGGATAACAAACATGTGGTCCATTATCACAGGATTATGTTCAAATTTGTATTCCTTATTTCTAAGTTTTTTGTTCACAAGGGAAAATGTCATGTTCAGGCTGGGCCTGCCTGTCTATGATATCTGTAGTCAAAGCATATATATATGTGCAATTGACTATACTTGAGAACCCAGTTTAATAGCTATTAACCAAATATTTGTATTTATTTATTTTACCAGGTAAGGCCCACTGACCTATTTAGCTCTTTTTACTAAGCGACCTGGCTATCACTAATTATAGCGCGACGAAGTGGCTTATGTGGAAATTTATGGGAGTCAAATCCTCTAATCATGGCTAGCTGCCTGTATTTAAACCAAGGCCTCAGCGGTGCTGGCAAACATGTTATAATGGGAATTTCATGTAATTAACATCATTATTTTTTTTAAACAAATAGCCAGGAGCACACGCTTATTATTCAGTACTTTGGAGACAAGGGCTGGTATCCCACAGAGAGTTTGGAACTCCCAGACAGAACTACTAGGCCGTGAGGTTGGTAAAGAACCACCAAGCTACTGCACATTTTTTTCTGAAACTTTTTCTGAATACGCGCACTGAATCGTACGTGTCCCGTGAAATTAACCACAGGCTTAATGCAAACTGTTAGCAAATTATATGCTGTGAGATATAGGCTAACGAAGAAAATTTGACTTTTTACGTGACAGAGAATAAATGAGAAATGTACCCAACTGTGGTGTGGGGAGGGGGATACATTGGTGGGGCCGTGAATCATAACTCTACTACCGCAGGGTACTCACAAGGTAGTACTGTACTCATAACAAACGATTCTGGAGGGATGAAGGGCCAAGACAACCCATGGCTTGGATTTGAACTCGCATGCTTTCGTGTGGGTCTCTTACTTGAACCACAACTTACTTGGGATGGATGACCTTAAAAACGCCAAATACGGTTTTGTGTGTGTGGCAAAATAAACTCCCGTGGAAAAGTGTGAGGGAATAAGACTCACACCTTCACAAATCTGTATGGATTAACGGCCTACGTTCTATGCTGCAAATTGATAGCACCTACTATTTTACTTTTATTAATTTTAATGTTTTACCTACGTGACTTTACCGAAAAAACATAAGAATATGATAGCACCTCGTTTTCGTGCAGGTGGGTGTCTCACACAGAGTGACCTCTTCATGTTGCCCAAAACCTGCCACTAAAGCACTGGATTAAAAACAGTGCATGTGCCACCATGCCCAATACACCACAGTGGCACATTTCTAAAGAGCAAACAAATGATTCAATGCGGAGGTCAAAATGTCACATGACTGATTGTAGTTCTGCTCGCAAATTCACTGCGCGCAGGGTCGCTAATTGCCTGCACCACAAGTTCTCGACCCCATTAGGCTGGCCGTGCAGTTTTTTTTTCTTCCCAGCTCATCCCCGTGAGCCTCATTCTTTTACGTAAAGTGGGCAGCAGACGTCCGCAGCAGAGGCAGGCGCACACATCCGGGCGGGGGACACTCGATGCAAGCCCCCATATGCCACAGCTGCTGCCATGCACCCGCTGTTATTAGTGGCCCCCGCCCGAGCCTTACACCCCTCCGGGGGAGGGTGGGGGGCTGCCCTTTCAGCCGCCTCTCTCGCTCGCCTCGCCTCCAATAGACGGACGCGGCGGCTTCAAGCGTCCGGGGGAACAGAGCGAGGTCATCCGGAGTGTCCGAGACCTTTCGGTCCAGCTGCGAGAAGCTCCCTGACACGTGTCTATGTGCCCCCCGGGGGGGGGGGGGGGGGGCTACTGCGGACCGCGTGTGTTTAAATACGTTAGCCAGCAGTGGTCAGACGCTGGTCGCTAAGTGGGTGTGGCTTTTGATGTCGCCTAATTGCAGTGCTGTGGTTAGGACACTTAACTCACCTTTTTTTTGAGAGAGAGAGTTCAAATCTTGGTTGGTGGTTGCCATGTCTAATCATCCCTCTGGAATTGTCACCACTAGCTCAGTGCCATCAATGGAGATGAGCACACTCATTAAGGATAGACACATTGATAATTGTTTTTTTACCCTTTTATCTGGCAACAAAACTGACACTTTTTTTTTTACAAGTTTGCATTGACCACAATACCTGCGGTCGGAATACAAACAAAAAACACAACTCTGATAATGTATGCACTGTCCTTGAAATTGATTGGTCCACACCCGAGACAGCTTTTCTTAGAGCCTAGTCTCACATGGTGTTGGACCAGATGACGCCTTTTGACGCCTTTTGGCGTCATCTGGTCCAACACCATGTGAGACTAGGCTGGACCAATCAACTTCAAGGACAGTGCATACATTATCAAAGTTGTGTTTTTTGTTTGCATTCCAACCGCATGTATTGTGGTCAATGCAAACATGACTCCTTGTAAAAAAAAAAGGTGTCAGTTTTGTTGCCAGATAAAAGGGTAAAAAACCAATTATCATATTTTGCTACTGGCAAAGGAGGTTTCAATGGGATAGAAACATTATTCTATGCACAATACCATTTACAAACAACTGTGCTTGGTTAATAAAACTAATTTACTGTAAACTGTTGTCTCCCTTGCAAAAGTAACAATTCATCTATATATACTCCGACCTTCTAAAATTCAGGCCATACATTATTTATATTTTCACATGAGGTGCACAGTTTAACTGCCTTTTGCATACTTGAGTATGCAATACTGGGTCACCGTTTCAGGAAGGTGAACATTTCACAGCTGCCCGTGTTCATTTAAGCACGAAGACACGTTAACTTGTACCCATGGGAGACACCTAATCCAGAGGCTGCACAGTCTCTGGAGCTTAACCAACCACAGAGCCAAGACAATCCAGCATAAGAAACACACATTGACTTGACAGCACTGTGCTATCACAGGAGTGCTTAATCCTCAATTCGACTAAAATGTATTTGATTCACAAAGGGAAAGCGTAACACTGTCTCTCTGCTCAAATGAGCATTACGGCAGTGATCATTTATGTTAGCAGTCCCAAGCCAGTGGTGAAAACTCCACATTCTCATGGTGGATGTGACCCTCATTACAGGATGGCCACTGTTGACTTTCATACAAAGTGGCAATTATTTTTTATTAACTACAGAGTGATGATGGCTTCGTTAGGCCCTGACTGGGATTTGAGCTCGCACCCTCCTGATTGTTTGTCGCATGCTTTGCCATAGGATTCCACAGCCATTTTTAATTCACAAAGTAACGTTTTGAATATTTACATAGAAGTGTTCCATTCCTACATAAACAATGTTGATATGTGTTGTGTTCTTGCTGAATTTTATGCACATTGTATAAATGTCATGAAAAAATAATTCATATGGAATACATGCATAACAGTGAAACCCTATGTTAGAGAATTGCCCATGAAAGTGCATATCAGAACTATTTTTGAAATCTCGCAAAGTGAGCTTTGATTGACGTACAGGAGCCACTTTCCTATCTGCCCTACTAAAGAGTAATGTGTGTTACGTAACATTCAAACCGACATTTGTTTAATTGCGAGAGCTGAAATGTAACCAAATTAAATGCACATAAAAATGTAACACAACGTGGGCGGTCATTGGTGACTGAGCTAAGATCGTCAACTCGCTACACTTGAGAACACAGTTTAATCACAGGCAAATATCTGGATATGAGCTTTAAATGTCAGTGTATTACATAAGGTACTTGGACAATCCTGCCATGCACTTGTCTATTCTTGTGTATGGCAATATGTTCAGGAGCTAAATGTCAATGTTGAGGTCAGCTCGCCATAAGGGGGCTTCAGGAGATAATTAGTGAAGTTGTGTTATTATTCCATTGAAGTAGTGCAAACTCCAGTGGTTTACAATATGGTTCATAGTTTGGGTTGCTTGGCCACATTCGCACTGTGCCAAGTCTTAAATTTTCCATTTATGAAGATGTGTGCATCAGGCTGTTGATTTTATGATGTGGTTATAATGGTTACACCAGTGTCTTCCAAGGCAGAATGGCAAAGCCAGGAGGTGCAATGTTTGGGTCACTAATGATGTGCTTATTCTGGACATCCGCCTTGTTCCATTGTTTGTCAGCGTTCTTTCAGATATGGGTGAGATTCCAGGATGATGACAGCAGCACGATCCCAGAAGGGGGATCGGTACTTAGGTTGGCAGCAAGGAACATTGTTGAGGTCTTGGTTGATGATGGGTAGGTGGTTGCCGTTAGGTAGGTGGCAAGAACACGTGTAAACTCCTTGGCAGTTTGCATGTCTGTTTGCCAAAACAGGGAGCCAGGGGATTGGTGTCAGTTTCAGTGTTCTGGTTATGATGCACTTTGCATTATTTTATTGTGGATCTATCAGTTTTGTGTAAGAGCTGCTGGACCAGGCTGGAGGACAATGACACTGCCAGTGTGTAGATCAGTCAGAGGGCGGCAGTTTGCAGCACATCAGCAGAGGCACCCCAGGATCGTTCCTGCAAGTTTCTGTAGCAGGTTAAATCTTGATTTGGTTTTTCACAGATCGGTGTATGTGCAGCTTGAAGGTCAGGTGATAATCCAAAGATATCTTAGAGTGGGGTCATAGGACACTGGACTACTACAGAAGGACACACCAAGAGTGGCATCTCCAGCATGTTTGTTCAGGTGGAAAACACTTGTGGGGTTTTTGGTCAAGGTCTCCAGTGATGGAAATATGCCTCCAATAAAGTTAGCTCAGATGTTGGGGTATCGGCAATGTTCTCGAGCTTTGTGCCCTGTGCAGCAATGGCCGTGCCATATGCAGATATGGACGTGCCAGATGACGCACATGGCATGCCACTTGCATATGTGTTAAACAGTGACAGTCCGAGTACCGAGCCTTGAGGAAGGCCATTGTTCATAGTTATCATGGGACTGTGTTTAACAGCAAGGAAGTATGGTTGCTGACCATCATGTCGAATAGGTGTACGGCCGAATGGAATCTTATGATTTTGGCAAACTTCAACAGCAGACCATGATGCCAAAAAGCGTCATAGGTATGCTTTCTGTTGAAACTAGAAACCAGCTGTTATGAATGAGCTTGGTGAAGGCAACTATCTGCTTCACAGCAGCTATGGCCAGTTCAAAATCCAGCTCGTTCGGGGGGCAGTTGGGGGTCATTAATAGGTTAAAATCTGTCAAGAATGGCACATTTTACAGCTTTGCGGTGGAGGACAAGAGGGAAATTGGCCTGTAGTTGGAGGGCAAGCCTTGTGACTTTCCAGGTTTCAGAATGGTGATACCTTTGGATTTCTTCCATTTATTTGGCATTTTGCCTCTCCTGTGTATGATGGTGAAAAAGTTTGCAAACCATTTCTGCCCATATAGTCCCAGGTTCTTTAGGAACTCGGGATACAGTGCCTTGCTGGATTTTGTGGCCCTGAGCGCCACTTTGAACGTCAGCGACAATGCATGGTGTTGTTAGATCTGTTGCTCGCAGTAGCTGACTCTAGATGATGGTGAGTTATTTCCAGACAGCTTGTTCGGTGAACTCGTCGATTGATGCCTTTGAGCAGGACAGCATGTGGGCAGCCACGTCATTGACTGTGGATGATTTTTGGCGGCCTGGGCTGTGTTGGTTGTGAGGCAACCCCGGTTCCGGAGGAGCTGCCCAGGTTGGAGTGAGCAAAGTCAAAGTCTGCAATGATGTCTACCCAATGTTTTCTTCATGGGCTCTAGCATGCTCTGCTTAGGGTTGCCAAAATGGCAGATTGCTTTTCCAATGCCCTCTCGGGATGGTTTTTTTTGTGGAAGATGTCAGCATTTTAATGAATTTATCATCCACGTTCTTCAACTGCGCTTCAGTTATTTTGGTAGCTGGTCCAGTTGGCCTTCAGAAAGTTCCAATGCGGCCATGGTGTTGAGGTTAATGACTGGTATGAAGAATCGAATGTGCATGACTCTCTGGTCTGTGTTGGCTGTTTGGGAAATTGCCTATAATTGCTCGCGAAATTAGTCGCTGTCTATTCTAGTTCATTGAGATGAAGCGCACGTCTGGGTTATCTTTGTTCATCCATAGGGCAGAGTGAAATGTGCCCGTCTGAGTCGTACATAAGGAATGTGTTTTGTGCCAACGACCATTCCCCGAGTTTCTCTCTGGCTTCGTCATTGTCTGAGTGGTCCCATTGTGTGGTGGGGAGATTGAAGTCACCCCACGTCTATAGCCGGGCGAGTGACTGCTGGCAGAGGTGGTGATGGCCGATTCTTATTCGAGGGCTTGTGTACATTGATGACTGTCACATGACCAACTGTGACGGTTATTGTCGATGTGCCTTCACTTGTTGTGGACTTGAGAGTCGAGTTCTCATTTAGGCCTTGCCTAAAGGTGTCGAGGTGGCCGTGTTTAGGGTGGTAGATGGCAGCAATAAGAACATTATTCTCTAACTTGCCACCCGCGTGCTGTCCTCAGCATGCGTCTCCTTTAAAGTGACGACGTCCATGTTGATTTCTCTTAGATTTCTGGCCAGGAGGTCACATTGAGATCTTGAGAGTCCTTCAATGTTGAAGTTGGTTCGTGCACTGCTGAAACATCATTCTTGATACTCAGTGAGGCTTCCTTGATAAATGAAGTGCGTTATGATTTTATGAATCAAAAGTAATCAATTCAATCACCCGACATTTTACGCTATGTCCCATAAGTGTAGCGTTGAGCAGAGACGCAGCAGTTAGGGCACTGAACTATGAACCTGGTGACTTTAGTTTCATTACCGTCCGTGGCAGTAATCAGTGGCGAGTGACCAGCACTGACCAGGGAGTTGAAGTTTGGTCAAACAAACCCGATGGTCAACTTGGTGATGGGAAGCCTCTATCCAGTCACGGATTGACAAAGAGGTGTACGTTTGTATTATAATAGATTAATAGACAACTCATCCATAACACCTGGACATATGCAAGCGATGGATTTATACAGCTGTGGATTGATGGCTATGAATTGTTCATGATTGTAATAAGCAAATAAATTGATGTTAATCAATCAATTGATGAATCATTACACTTGTAACGGCAATTCTGGCATTCCGGGTTCATTTACTGATTATGCTCAATACCAGTAATGCATATGATGTGTCACTATCCTTGGCCTGCCCTAGAATGATTCAGCCTTAACCAGCTTCAATCATCCAGTGTGAACGTCAGCACTTGAGTATACATCATGCATTTAAATCTCAAGACACACATCTCAATTCATAATCAAGCTTGGAGCAGTCTGTGTGGTCAGACAAGACATTACCTCACAGTTGCCTTGAATACAATTGTCTTATTTTACTTCTATCTCCAATTTACAAAACATCCCTTAGTCAGTTTGACCTTGAGCCACTTTTCATGCATTGCAATTCAGCCAGAGATGTCAGGCTACATTAAGACAAGGTAACGAATGGGGCACGTCTAAATTGCACGACTTGACAGCATCAGTATTTCACGTGTTTTTTAAGCATAGGGAAATTAATAATTGAAGCAACCGAGTGCCATGGAGACATAAAGGGATGGTGGGCTGAACTGACCCTCCCCCCGCCGAGAGAAAATTCAACGTGGAAATCTGTGTGAAAATTAAAATAACAGAAAATTACCTCATCCCATGACCTGTAATGTGAAATTTAATTATGAGAAGGCATTGGATAATTTCGGCCAGCAGTTCAGCAATAACGAACCAGGATGATACTTTTGGGAAATCCTTATGGCAGAAAATTTAAGGCTCGGATGTGTCTAAGGGAAAGTTCATTGATCTGCGAGTGGGACGCTCACAAGAATTGATTAATGAGGTTATCCCCACTGGGGAATGTTGCCGACTTGGATCGATAAAACAAGATTTAGTGTAATTCACTTCGCATGAGGAAGCAACAGACACATTACAAGCAATCACCAGCACATGGTCAACCCTAATGTGTAGTATCATACAGCACAAATCCTCTCACTTTGACAGTTTCACAATCTGACTTGAATGCAAACAATGAGTTATGAGCATGGTTCCACACATGCATATGCAGTCATTTGAGACGCATGCACAAAAATGAAAAAGCATTCATTTAGACTTATAAATGATGTTCGTGACCACCCACGAAGTCAATTACAGCGAAGCCTGTGGCAGAAATTGCACAGTTCCATCACAAGAGCTGGTCATTTCAGAGGAGAGACAAACACTGGTACCGTACTCATTTCATGAAGCTCACGGGTATGGCCAGGATTTACACCTTCAGGTTGTGAGATGGAGCATAGCCTAGATTATAAGCACCCGCACATACTTTTCCAGTTACAAATAGATGTTTAGAAAAATTATGATTACTGTGTGCCTCTATCTAATGAGATCAGAATGCACAGTCAGATATTTCGCGGTCAAAATACCAAAAGGAATACATCCTATTTGCTGTGCATGTCACCACATTTCCATGCGGGTATCATCCCATTAAATTCACGGAAAGATGAACCCGTCTCTGTCACCCTCAAAGCAACAGTCATTCAGATTCATCCTATCATGTCGAATGTGCGCTCATGTGTGGGTGTGCATGTGTGTTCGTGCATGAGCATGACCAAACTTTCTTAAGAAGTTGAATATTTAATTTTGTTCCATTAATAAAAACAATTCCTAGGTCTCACGTCGATTTGACATTTTATCTCAGCAGGCACTCCAGAAAGTCAAAATAAACACTGTTGGTAATCAATCGTTCATTCGTATGCAAGCATTGTATTTGCTAATGTACTGTTTAACGAGAACGAAACGCTTCTCATGATACAAAAGGTTGGCTGCTAGGTAAATCAAGAACCAACAAAATATATTTAAATGCAAAGCCACGATGCGTAAAAGTTGTTTTCGTAATGGGGGAAGTCGGTGCGCGTTCCATTCACTCTCACGCACATATTTGTATTCCTGAATAGTCTAATGCCACGCACATGGATGCCCAGTTTTCTGGAAGCCTGTGGCATAATGTCACATGAGGGCCCCCCCCCTTGTGTGAGGCCCAGGGCAAATTGCCCCTTTTGCCCCCACCCCCACCCTCCGGGACAGCCCTGGACATGCAATCGATAGCTGGACTTAGTGGCACAAGCCTGTAACGCAGGGCGTTGATCACAGGGCTGGTGGACGATCATGTACTGTGAGACTATATTCTTTGGTTCTTTCGGTAAAGTCACGTAGATAGAAAATAATAATGATAAAGTGAATAAAAATGAAAATAATAAAAGGAATAAAATAAGAAATAAAATAAAAAATACTGCGAGAATGCCAACTTATTGCAATGATTTTTTTTTGTTTTGGTGCAATTTTTTAATTTGTGTATTATTAGTTTATTTCCCTTGGTACTAGTAGGGTTTTCATTTGCTTGGTAGTGGCTATATATGGGATTTGGTCCTTGTATATAATTAATGTACAGCGTTATGGAATGTTACTAGCATGAATGATGCTATATAAAACAAAAAATAATTATTAATTGGCCAGGATAAGGGAGTATAGAAAATGAGTTTGTCACCCATCAATGCCAACTTTTTAAATATTATCACTTCTCAAAAGCTCATTTTATCTGGATAACCTGCTCTCCCAGACGTAAAAATAAAATAAAATATCGCAAAATATCTGAATGATGGCCCCTTTTGAATATCTTTGAACTCAGTGAGGCTTTCCTGGATAAACATTTAAATGTTTTTTTTATCATCAGCAACCATGGTCGATCCACAGCTGGAAGAAGACCTCTCCAGGTCAATGCCACCTCTCACAATCCGATGATGCAACAATCCCTCTAAAACAGTGGTTCTTAACCTTTTTGGAGGTACCGAACCCCACCAGTTCATATGCGCATTCACAGAACCCTTCTTAATTGTAAAAATAAAATATGATTTTTTCAAATTAAAAACATAGGTATATTTTTTACTGATGCACAATCATATGAGTCGGGTGTGTGTCTTAACCTCCGCTGAACCCCTGAGACTGACTCACCGAACCCCTGGGGTTCGATCGAACCCAGGTTAAGAACCACTGCTCTAAAACCTATACATTAACTAATGTGATCACTCCATTTCCTTTGGTGGGTGTCTCTTCTCTCACCATTCCATTGCTTGGTTGTCACTCCACTATTTATTATTGACCATTACCCATTATCCCTTTTAAATGACGGGTTATATACGGTGTGACCATTTAATTATTTAAATATATAAGGTTATCAATTTTTTTTACGTTATTCCATTTCATTGTTAAACATTTTACTCTCGTATTCTGGTACAACCAGGCTCAAGATTCAAGTTTAAAGTAACATTTTGTTTAACCAGGTGGGAACTCCAGCGACCAAGATAGTCTCATTTGCGAGAGTGAGCTGGGTCACCAACATTACAAAAGGAAAATAAATAAAATAAAGTAGAGCAAATTAAGCAAATAGAAAGCAAAACAAAACCAACATTATACGGTTGTTTTTGCGTAGATGCGCTTCGGTGGCCGTCTGGAACACTCTTCCTTCTGATGTTAGGAACCCACTGGAGCTATGCACTTTCAAATCTTCATTTGAACTAACTTCTTTAGAACTGCTTTTTGTGTTTCGTTTGTTGTCCTTCTCCCGCACCTCTAATTAGCACGGTTTGAAATGTACGGTGCGAAAGCAGTTATACAATCATGAGAAATTGAAAATATTTCCCAAACATATCTCATGGCTCAAAATATACTCTATTACAAATGTGCACTAACTGAACTGGCCCCAATTTTAACTATTTGCCTGTCCCTGGACTTCAATCTTAGACACCGATGTCAAGCCCGCCCACAGCACATGCCGTCACCTTGCCAGAAAAACAGACACTTGCTCGCTCGCACGCCAAGCAAAACAAGCAATGCCCATTACCCCATGCGCGCCCCCGTCGCCTGGGTCAGTTCCCACTCGTGCTAGCGCTGCTGAGGAGTGCTCATCTTTGTTCTGTTAAAATATGCCAAGTACTGTGCATTGTGCAGAACAACAACGGAGGCACTTGTGTCCCACCCGTTGCTTAGGCTGTTGTTACGCCGTACATGCCAACTCAAGAATTATACTCAACAATTGAAGTTGACGACAATGCGTTCTTTACAGCACGTGCAGCACGCACAGTGTGCTCTTTCATAAGGCATTTGATGTGAAAGAAAAATGGAACCATTTTGGGTTCAACAGGGATTGGGAAGGAATGGGATGGAATGGGCTGGCATTAACTTATCAAATGCCAACATCGTGTTGGTTTCTTATGGCACATTTAGAAATGTGCGTTTTGATTATTGGCCGACTGTCCCCCTCCCACCCCCAGACTGGAGATGGGGATTTCTTGGGTTGACTGCAACATTTACCGTGGAGTGACCGCTGCTCTCGGTGCCTGGAAAGGTACTCGCCCACACGCTCCTGGCAATAGTTCACCGGCAACCTTCTCACGCACCAGAGGCCAGAATGGGCAGGATTCACACCACAGATGTCGACGCACAGATCGGATCCTAGCTCTTCGGGTCTTGGGTGGGCAGGTGCTCCTTGCGGTCATCATCATCAACCTGAATAGGGCCTTCGACTCAGTGCACCGGCAGGCCCTGTGGGTTGTCTTGTGATTCTTTGGAATACCAGAGGGCATTCTTGGTCACTTCTCTGCCCTGTACTCAGAATCGCAGAGTGCTACGAAGTGGGGTGGAGGCACCTCTGGCTTTGGCCTACACTGGGTGGGTGATCAGATCGGCGGTGTCATGGTACATCTTTTGGACAGTCCAGATTTATGGTGATTTTCACGGAATTGCTGGATACGCTAAAGGAGGCCCTTTAGAGGTGTTTGAATTGGAGCCCACGCCTTTGAAATGGTAGAAGTCCTGGATGATTTTTTGGATGTCGTCATTCTGTTTGTTTGTGTACGTGGCAAAGAGGTTGAAGTTGTCTGGAAGTTCACTTACCTCAGGAGCGTCAGCTACAGTGATGTGGGCTCTTATCTGTACATTGAAAGATGCCTGAACATGGCCCACAAGGCAATGGAGGCACTTGGCAATAGTGTGTGGTGCTCCTGCTACCACAGCAGGAGGATGAAGGTGTGGGCGTTCAGTACTCTGGCTTAACGTGTCCTGCTCTACGAAGTGGACATATGGACCCTAAAGAAGGCACTGAGGGTCTGGCTGAATGCCTTCATTATGAAGTCCCTGCGCAGAATCCTGGGGAATCGGCGGGGTAATGGTTTTGTTTCAAACCATCAATGTATTTGGCAGACTGGATTGAGACTCACCACGTGCC